>NC_044034.1:173998434-174605006 GCF_901765095.1 Microcaecilia unicolor | reverse complement strand
GCTGAACACCGATGCTCTCTCAGCTGATACCATCCCAACACCCCTTTGGACAGTGTCAATGCCCAGCCAATAGTGAGAGCATGGGTCTCCAGGATCAGCTAGACATACATCAGGTCCAACACCAACACCCTCAATGCCACAGCATTGCATCGGGCAAAAAGTTGCCTCAGCTCTGCCTGCAGCATGGTCCAGATCTGCTCCTTGGTAACAGGCACTGGCAAAGGCAGGGGGCTCAGTCCAGTGGTCAAATCCACAAAAGGCAAAACAAAGGCCCAATAGGAAGGCCTCTCCTGAGTCTGGCCCACCAGTACCAAATCCTTGGAGAGAGAGTGTCCCTCATGGCACAGGCGTTCCTGGCGCCATGCCTCCAAAGGGACAGATGTTGGCATTTCCTGGCCTGCACCCGATGCACCGGAGTCCCTCAGCACCAACAAAGACAATGTCAAACTCTGACCTTGGTGCTGGGATCTGAGGATGCTCAGCTCCGATAGATGCTGCCAACGCTCATGTCCCGTGCAGCACTCACAAAAGAAAAAGTGCACCGGAAGCTAAAAGGCCAGCTTTGAAGAGTGCACGCTTTGAAAAAAGAAAGGGGAGTGACTCAAGTGAGCATCTTTACAAAGAACAGGAAACACTCAATAAAATTACATGGAAATACTTTTAACACAAAATAGGAGGAAATATTTTTCACTCAAAGAATAAATAAATAGTTAAGCTCTGGAACTCGTTGCCAGAGGATAACAGATTACAAAAAAAAAAAAAAAAAAAAGGTTTGGACAAGTCCCTGGAGGAAAGCTCCATAGTCTGTTATTACTACTACTACTTAGCATTTCTATAGCGCTACTAGGGTTACGCAGCACTGTACAAGTTAAAACATGGGGAAGGACCGTCCCTGCTCAAGAGAGCTCACAATCTAAAGGTAACTATGTAGTCAGTGTAGTCAGTGTATCATGAATGGGGAAGGTGATTAGGCTCCAAAAGCAAGGGAGAAGAGATGGGTTTTGAGTAAGGACTTGAAGATGGGCAGGGAGGGCCCATGGCGTATGGGCTCGGGGAGTCTGTTCCAGGCATAAGGTGATGCGAGGCAGAAGGGACGGAGTATGGAGTTAGCGGTGGTGGAGAAGGGTACAGATAGGAGTGATTTGTCCTGAGAGCGGAGGTTACGGGTGTGGACATAGGGGGAGAGGAGGGTAGAGAGGTAATGGGGATTGGTAGCATGGAATGTTGCTACTAATTGGGTTTCTGCCAGGGTTTCTACGGTCTGTGCCCTGAGAAAGGCAATGACAAATCGGGTATATACATATAAAGTAACACACATCATGTAAAATGAGTATCTTGTTGGGCAGACTGGATGGACCTTACAGGTCTTTATCTGCCATCATTTACTACTACTACTAAACATTTCTAGAGCGCTTGTGACCTGAATTGCTACTGCTGCAAGCAGGATACTGGGCTAGATGGACCACCTGTCTGACCCAGTATGGTTATTCTTGTGTTCAAAGAAAGAACAAGACTGGCTTCTCCTGTGCAGCAGCAGCAGGAAGGAAGGCATGCACAAGTATGCAGTGGGGCTTCCAAAGGTTTCTGAAAAAGAAGATGGAAGTTTCCCATGCCAGGGTCTGTCAGTTGACATCACCTACCTGTGTGAAACAGATGTCCTGCTTGTTCTCAGAGAAAAAAATCAGCTTGGAGCAAAGAACACTATCAATAATGACCCCTGATCCTCTCCCCACCCCCCTCCCCGAATGACCACAATAGAGAAATTAGATCTTACCTCCTAGTTTTCTCTCTTTTAAACCCTCCAGACCAGTCAAGACGTGTGGGTTATGCACTCCTACCAGCAGAGGGAGACTGAGAACCACTGACTGAGCACTGTATATTAACCCTGTGCCAAACCCAGCCAGTCAGTATTTCGATACAGCAGAAATCAAACAAAATAAAACATGGAAAAGAAAATAAGATACCACCTTTTTTATTGGACATAACTTAATACATTTCTTGATTAGCTTTCGAAGGTTGCCCTTCTTCCTCAGATCAGAAATAAGCAAATGTGCTAGATGACAGTGTATAAGTGAAAACATTCAAGCATTACTATGACAGTCTGACAGGGTGGGAGGAGGGGGGTGGGTAGGAAGTATGCATGGGGACATCAAAGCATATCATTGATATTCTAACAGGGTGGGTGTGGATAGTTAGAATATCAATGATATGCTTTGATGTCCCCATGCATACTTCCTACCCACCCCCCTCCTCCCACCCTGTCAGACTGTCATAGTAATGCTTGAATGTTTTCACTTATATACACTGTCATCTAGCACATTTGCTTATTTCCGATCTGAGGAAGAAGGGCAACCTTCGAAAGCTAATCAAGAAATGTATTAAGTTATGTCCAATAAAAAAGGTATCATCTTATTTTCTTTTCCATGTTTTATTTTGTTTGATTTCTATTGATAACCTTAAGAGTGGACTAACACGGCTACCACACTCCTCTACTTAAGATACAGCAGAAGAAAGGAGATCTCCATACTACAGCTGTACCCGGGCCCCATAGAGAACATACCATGCTTCCACTGTCAGGCTCCCACAGATAACCTGTCTGCACACGGCAGAGTCAAAAGTAGGCCTGCAGGCAATATTTGAATATATGCCTTTTTTTTTTTTTTACATTTCTGGAAACAACCACTGCAACCCAGAACTGCCACATACAAAAAAATGAAACAGATCTGACTTATCTGTTACATTTGTACCCCACATTTTCCCACCTCTTTGTAGGTTCAATGTGGCTTACATAGTGCCAGACAGCAGTTGCAGACTCCGATGTATACAAATACAAGGTGCTCTCCAACTCTAGACTCCCCCCGACTCCCCAAACCAGATCAACGTCACACACCTCTTCATGTGAGAACAAAGGGAGAGCCCTTTACCAGTCTGGAGGATTAAAAAAAAGATTATTAGCAGGAAAGGTCTAATTTCTTCTTCTTCAGCATCCCGCCAGACTGGTCAAGACACATGAGAAGTACCAAAGCAGTAAATTCTTCAAACTAGCATAGCTTCTTGCCTGCACATTCACCCTGTAATGATTCATGAAGGAATGCAGTGACGACCACACTGCCACCCAGAAAATGCCTTGCTGTTAAATCAAACTGTTCTCCACCCAGGAAGCAGCCATCCCGAGTGGAGCTTTCTTTGAGTACCAACGGCACAGGATGACCCTTCAGAAGATAAGTCAAAGGAAAGGCTTCCTTCAGCCACCTAGCGATAGTCACCTTGGAAGCCACCACCCCCTTCTTGGGACCAATGCAGAGGACAAACAATCCGCGAGACGAAAAATCTGTCCTCTTCAAGTAATACCACAGAACTCTTCACATCCAACTTGGCCAAACGGTACTGAACTCTCTCTTCTGCCTTAATATTAGGATTTACTTACCGACTTTTTGGAAGAATTCACTCATATCACCCAGCTAGGAAAAATGAAAAGGCTCTCTCTACAGGAGAAGGCCTGCAACTACGAAATCCTCTGAGCCGAAGAGATTGCCACGCTGTTTTCAGCGTGACATCCTTGCAAGTGCTACCCTCTAGTGGCTCAAAAGGAAGCCCAACGCCTCCAAAACGACATTCAAATAAGGATGGCACAAAGGGGCACTGAGATGGCCGAAAGCAAGACACAGCCTCTCCCGCCTTACTAGGGACCTTAGAGTCTCCAAGTTCATGCACCAGCGTATTCCAACATCTCCCCAAAAAGCATAAAGCCCCGAAAATGAAGAGAACACAATTTGGAAGCCACATCCAATCCTTGAAGCTAGGAGAGCTCTGTGGGTATCCCACCACCGGAGATATTCTTTGTGGAAGCCATCAAGAGAGAGCATCAGCCAAGGACGTCCCCATCTCAATTTTGGCCACTTCCTGGACCAACATGCTCGTATCCACAACATCAGGGCCACCCAACACCCTTTCCACCCTAGCAACCAGCCCGCTACAAATTGACACCTGGAGGACCAACGCCAAAAGATCAAAACTATGCTTCAAAAGAACTCCATCCTCCTATCCTGAGGATCCCAGAGGGCTGCACCACTGTCCACAGGAAGGGTAAATTAGGCCTTACCTGCTAATTTGCTTTCCTTTAGTCCCTCCGGACCAGCCCAGAATGTGACTGATGGGTTGTGCACGCCTTCCAGCAGGTGGAGACTGAGAAAAAAAAAAACTGACTCTAGCGAGCCAATAAGAGCCCTTGCCAGCTAGAGAAAGATCCAGTAAAAGTACCTGTAAAGCCACAGAAGAAATACATAACCTGAGCAGCCACCGGCACATTGCCAACATAGGGCGAGTGCCTCCAAACATATTATGCTCCTACATAACAGGACATTTAGAAAACCAGAAAAAAAATATATATTTTTTTTTAAATACAGAAATAAACTACTAACTAGCAACACAGCTCCAAAGAAATCTCTCAACTTCTGAAAACAGATATCTGAAGGGAGGGATCTGGGCCGGTCCGGAGGGAGTAAAGGAAAGCGAATGCTACATACCTGTAGAAGGTATTCTCCGAGGACAGCAGGCTGATTGTTCTCACTGATGGGTGACGTCCACGGCAGCCCCTCCAATCGGAAACTTCACTAGCAAAGTCCTTTGCTAGCCCTCGCGCGCCCGCGCGCACCGCGCATGCGCGGCCGTCTTCCCGCCCGAAACCGGCTCGAGCCGGCCAGTCCAGTATGTAGCAAGACAATACACTTCAAGGGAAGACACAACTCCAAAGGGGAGGCGGGCGGGTTTGTGAGAACAATCAGCCTGCTGTCCTCGGAGAATACCTTCTACAGGTATGTAGCATTCGCTTTCTCCGAGGACAAGCAGGCTGCTTGTTCTCACTGATGGGGTATCCCTAGCCCCCAGGCTCACTCAAAACAACAACATTGGTCAATTGGGCCTCGCAACGGCGAGGACATAACTGAGATTGACCTAAAAAATTTACCAACTAACTGAGAGTGTAGCCTGGAACAGAACAAACAGGGCCCTCGGGGGGTGGAGTTGGATCCTAAAGCCCAAACAGGTTCTGAAGAACTGACTGCCCGAACCGACTGTCGCGTCGGGTATCCTGCTGCAGGCAGTAATGAGATGTGAATGTGTGGACAGATGACCACGTCGCAGCTTTGCAAATTTCCTCCATGGTGGCTGACTTCAAGTGGGCTACCGACGCTGCCATGGCTCTAACATTATGAGCCGTGACATGACCCTCAAGAGCCAGCCCAGCCTGGGCGTAAGTGAAGGAAATGCAATCTGCTAGCCAATTGGATATGGTGCGTTTCCCTACAGCCACTCCCCTTTTGTTGGGATCAAAAGAAACAAACAATTGGGCGGACTGTCTGTGGGGCTGTGTCCGCTCCAGATAGAAGGCCAATGCTCTCTTGCAGTCCAATGTGTGCAGCTGACGTTCAGCAGGGCAGGAATGAGGACGGGGAAAGAATGTTGGCAAGACAATTGACTGGTTCAGATGGAACTCCGACACAACCTTTGGCAGAAACTTAGGGTGAGTGCGGAGGACTACTCTGTTGTGATGAAATTTGGTGTAAGGGGCCTGGGCTACCAGGGCCTGAAGCTCACTGACTCTACGAGCCGAGGTAACTGCCACCAAGAAAATGACCTTCCAGGTCAAGTACTTCGGATGGCAGGAATTCAGTGGCTCGAAAGGAGGTTTCATCAGCTGGGTGAGAACGACATTGAGATCCCATGACACTGTAGGAGGCTTGACAGGGGGCTTTGACAAAAGCAAACCTCTCATGAAGCGAACAACTAAAGGCTGTCCTGAGATCGGCTTACCTTCCACTTGGTAATGGTATGCACTGATTGCACTAAGGTGAACCCTTACGGAGTTGGTCTTCAGACCAGACTCAGACAAGTGGAGAAGGTATTCAAGCAGGGTCTGTGTAGGACAAGAGCGAGGATCTAGGGCCTTGCTGTCACACCAGACGGCAAACCTCCTCCAATGAAAGAAGTAACTTCTCTTAGTGGAGTCTTTCCTGGAAGCAAGCAAGATGCGGGAGACACCCTCTGGCAGACCCAAAGAGGCAAAGTCTACGCCCTCAACATCCAGGCCGTGAGAGCCAGGGACTGGAGGTTGGGATGCAGAAGAGCCCCTTCGTCCTGCGTGATGAGGGTCGGAAAACACTCCAATCTCCACGGTTCTTCGGAGGATAACTCCAGAAGAAGAGGGAACCAGATCTGACGCGGCCAAAAGGGAGCAATCAGAATCATGGTGCCTCGGTCTTGCTTGAGTTTCAACAAAGTCTTCCCCACCAGAGGAATGGGAGGATAAGCATACAGCAGACCTTCCCCCCAATCCAGGAGGAAGGCATCCGACGCCAGTCTGCCGTGGGCCTGAAGCCTGGAACAGAACTGAGGGACCTTGTGGTTCACTTGAGATGCGAAGAGATCTACCAGGGGGGTGCCCCACGCCTGGAAGATCTGTCGCACCACACGGGAATTGAGCGACCACTCGTGAGGTTGCATAATCCTGCTCAACCTGTCGGCCAGACTGTTGTTTACGCCTGCCAGATATGTGGCTTGGAGCACCATGCCTTGACGGCGAGCCCAGAGCCACATGCTGACGGCTTCCTGACACAGGGGGCGAGATCCGGTGCCCCCCTGCTTGTTGACATAGTACATGGCAACCTGATTGTCTGTCTGAATTTGGATAATTTGGTGGGACAGCCGATCTCTGAAAGCCTTCAGAGCGTTCCAGATCGCTCGCAACTCCAGAAGATTGATCTGTAGATCGCTTTCTTGGAGGGACCACCTTCCTTGGGTGTGAAGCCCATCGACATGAGCTCCCCATCCCAGGAGAGACGCATCCGTGGTCAGCACTTTTTGAGGCTGAGGAATTTGGAAGGGACGTCCCAGAGTCAAATTGGAGCAAATCGTCCACCAATACAGGGATTCGAGAAAACTCGTGGACAGGTGGATCACGTCCTCTAGACCCCCGGCGGCCTGATACCACTGGGAGGCTAGGGTCCATTGAGCAGATCTCATGTGAAGGCGGGCCATGGGAGTCACATGAACTGTGGAGGCCATGTGGCCCAGCAATCTCAACATCTGCCGAGCTGTGATCTGCTGGGACGCTCGTACCCGCGAGACGAGGGACAACAAGTTGTTGGCCCTCGCCTCTGGGAGATAGGCGCGAGCCGTCCGAGAATCCAGCAGGGCTCCGATGAATTCGAGTTTCTGCACTGGGAGAAGATGGGACTTTGGGTAATTTATCACAAACCCCAGTAGCTCCAGGAGGCGAATAGTCATCTGCATGGACTGCAGGGCTCCTGCCTCGGATGTGTTCTTCACCAGCCAATCGTCGAGATATGGGAACACGTGCACCCCCAGCCTGCGAAGCGCCGCTGCTACCACAGCTAGGCACTTTGTGAACACCCTGGGCGCAGAGGCGAGCCCAAAGGGTAGCACACAGTACTGGAAGTGGCGTGCGCCCAGCTGAAATCGCAGATACTGTCTGTGAGCTGGCAGTATCGGGATGTGTGTGTAGGCATCCTTCAAGTCCAGAGAGCATAGCCAATCGTTTTGCTGAATCATGGGGAGAAGGGTGCCCAGGGAAAGCATCCTGAACTTTTCTTTTACGAGATATTTGTTCAGGGCCCTTAGGTCTAGGATGGGACGCATCCCCCCTGTTTTCTTTTCCACAAGGAAGTACCTGGAATAGAACCCCAGCCCTTCTTGCCCGGATGGCACGGGCTCGACCGCATTGGCGCTGAGAAGGGCGGAGAGTTCCTCTGCAAGTACCTGCTTGTGCTGGAAGCTGTAGGACTGAGCTCCCGGTGGACAATTTGGAGGTTGAGAGGCCAAATTGAGGGAGTATCCTTGCCGGACTATTTGGAGAACCCACTGATCGGAGGTTATGAGAGGCCACCTTTGGTGAAAAGCTTTCAACCTCCCTCCGACAGGCAGGTCGCCCGGCACTGACACTTGGGTGTCGGCTATGCTCTGCTGGAGCCAGTCAAAAGCTCGCCCCTTGCTTTTGCTGGGGAGCCGCGGGGCCTTGCTGATTCGCACGCTGCTGACGAGAGCGAGCGCGCTGGGGCTTAGCCTGGGCCGCAGGCTGTCGGGAAGGAGGATTGTACCTACGCTTGCCAGAAGTATAGGGAACAGTCTTCCTTCCCCCGAAAAATCGTCTACCTGTAGAGGTAGAAGCTGAAGGCTGCCGGCGGGCGAACTTGTCGAATGCGGTGTCCCGCTGGTGGAGAGACTCTACCACCTGCTCGACTTTTTCGCCAAAAATGTTATCCGCACGGCAAGGCAAGTCCGTAATCCGCTGCTGGACTCTATTCTCCAGGTCGGCGGCACGCAGCCATGAGAGCCTGCGCATCACCACACCTTGAGCAGCGGCCCTGGACGCAACATCAAAAGTGTCATAAACTCCTCTGGCCAGGAATTTTCTGCACGCCTTCAGCTGCCTGACCACCTCCTGAAAAGGCTTGGCTTGCTCAGGGGGAAGAGCATCAACCAAGCCCGCCAACTGCCGCACATTATTCCGCATGTGTATGCTCGTGTAGAGCTGGTAAGACTGGATCTTGGACACGAGCATAGAGGAATGGTAGGCCTTCCTCCCAAAGGAGTCTAAGGTTCTAGCGTCCTTGCCCGGGGGCGCCGAAGCATGTTCCCTAGAACTCTTAGCCTTCTTTAGGGCCAAATCCACAACTCCAGAGTCATGAGGCAACTGAGTGCGCATCAGCTCTGGGTCCCCATGGATCCGGTACTGGGACTCGATCTTCTTGGGAATGTGGGGATTAGTTAATGGTTTGGTCCAGTTCGCAAGCAATGTCTTCTTCATGACATGGTGCAAGGGAACAGTGGACGCTTCCTTAGGTGGAGAAGGATAGTCCAGGAGCTCAAACATTTCAGCCCTGGGCTCGTCCTCCACAACCACCGGGAAGGGGATGGCCGTAGACATCTCCCGGACAAAGGAGGCAAAAGACAGACTCTCGGGAGGAGAAAGCTGTCTCTCAGGAGAGGGAGTGGGATCAGACGGAAGACCCCCAGACTCCTCGTCAGAGAAATATCTGGGATCTTCCTCTTCCTCCCACGAGGCCTCACCCTCGGTGTCAGACACAAGTTCACGGACCTGTGTCTGCAACCTCGCCCTGCTCGACTCCGTGGAACCCTGTCCACGATGGGGGCGTCGAGAGGTAGACTCCCTCGCCCGCATCGGCGAAGCTCCCTCCGCCGACGTAGTCGGGGAGCCTTCCTGGGAGGTGGCCGCGGTCGGTACCGCACGCGGGTACCGACGTCGGGGACCTCAACCTGGGCGATGGGCCAGCCGGCGCCACGCTCGACGGTACCGGTGGCGCAAGCACCGCCGGTACCGGAGGGGTAGGGCGCAACAGCTCTCCCAGAATCTCTGGGAGAACGGCCCGGAGGCTCTCGTTTAGAGCGGCTGCAGAGAAAGGCTGAGGGGTCGATGCAGGCGTCGACGTCAGTACCTGTTCCGGGCGTGGAGGCTGTTCCGGGCTGTCCAGAGCGGAGCGCATCGACACCTCCTGAACAGAGGGTGAGCGGTCCTCTCGGTGCCGATGCCTGCTGGGTGCCGAATCCCTCGGCGACCCAGAGCTCTCGGTGCCGACACGGGGAGGAGACCGGTGTCGATGCTTCTTCGATTTCTTCCGAAGCATGTCACCGGAGCTCCCCGGCACCGACGAGGAGGACGTCGAATCCACCCGTCGCTTCCTCGGGGCCGAGACTGAAGAAGGTCGATCTCGGGGGGGCTGTACCGCAGGAGCCCTCAGGGTAGGCGGAGACCCACCCGAGGGCTCACCGCCACCAGCAGGGGAATGGACAGCCCTCACCTGCACTCCACCCGATGCACCACCGTCCGACGACATCAGCAGACGAGGTCCTGGTACCACCGACGTCGATGCAGCTATCCGATGTCTCGGCGCCGATGCAGAGGCCCGATGCCTCGATGCACTCGATGCAGGGGCGGCCGAGGAAGATGGTCTGGACGCTGACGACGTCGATGCACTCGAAGATCCCGGTGCCGATGCCGACGAAGAGCCCGAGAACAACACGTTCCACTGGGCTAGTCTCGCTACCTGAGTCCGCCTTTGAAGCAGGGAACACAGACTGCAGTTCTGAGGGCGGTGCTCGGCCCCCAGACACTGAAGACACGACGAGTGTCGATCAGTGAGCGAGATAACCCGGGCGCACTGGGTGCACTTCTTGAAGCCGCTGGAAGGCTTCGATGTCATGGGCGGAAAAATCACGCCGGCGAAATCAAAAGCCGAAATGGCGAAATTCGAAGCACCAAATTTAGAGGGAGAAAAAATCTCGACCGAGGCCGAAAAAAGGCCTACCCCGACGACGAAAGAAAACTTACCGGGGCAAAAAAGCTGGAAGTACGGGGAGGATTTACACGAAACCCGGCGGGGGGTTTCCGGAGCACTTCCCGACTATGACAAAACTTTCCCGAAGGAAAAAAACACGTTCAAACAATTGGACGCGCGAGGTCGACTTTCCGGGGCTCGACACGGCGAAAACACGACCGTACCGAGTGCGGACAAAAGAAGACTGGCCGGCTCGAGCCGGTTTCGGGCGGGAAGACGGCCGCGCATGCGCGGTGCGCGCGGGCGCGCGAGGGCTAGCAAAGGACTTTGCTAGTGAAGTTTCCGATTGGAGGGGCTGCCGTGGACGTCACCCATCAGTGAGAACAAGCAGCCTGCTTGTCCTCGGAGAAAGCAAATTAGCAGGCAAGGCCTAATTTACCCTTCCTTAGCGTCCCTCCGGACCGGCCCAGAATGTGACTGATGGGAAGTAACAAAGCAGTGAAGTTATGGGAGGGACCCTAGTAGACCTGCCGACAAAACGCGCGCTCCGAAAGCAACCTGCCGACAACTGAGGACGTCCAAACGATAGTGCTTAGAAAAAGAATGCAAAGACGACCAGGTCGCCGCCCTACAAACATCTACCGGAGGCACCAGACAACGCTCTGCCCAAGAGGCTGCCTGACCTCTTTGTAGTGAGCCTTAACATGCTCTGGAACAGGCTTCCCAGAAAAAGAAATGATATCCTCAGCTTATCTTCTAACACACACAGAAGGTGTTCTCTCCACAGAAGAACGACGAAGCAAAGGTAACAGTGGATACAAAAAAATCCTCTCTCAAGTGGTGTCTTCTAAAACAAGTTCTTTATTGCTAAACAATTTGGCCTATACGGCCGAAACACAACCCCTGACGCAGGCCTATACGGCCGAAACACGATTCGTGTCGGGTCGGTGTTTCAATTGTTTAGCAATAAAGAACTTGTTTTAGAAGACACCACTTGAGAGAGGATTTTTTTGTATCATTTCTTTAAGCCATCGAGAAATAGTGGGCTTAGAGGCCATGAACCCTTTTTGCACGAACCTCCAAATCAGAATAAACGATCAGATTGCCAAATGTCATCAGTAGACTTGATAGTGTTTCAACACCGTTTGACATCCAAACACTTCAAATGCCGCTACTCCTCTGAGCCGGAAAAAGAACCTAAGACAGGCAATACCACCAGCTGAGAAACATGAAACCGAGTCACAACATTGGGGAGAAAGGAAGGAACTGGCCACAAAACTACCCGATCGGAACAGAACTCTAAAAACGGCGATCTACACGACAACGCCTGCAACTCCGAACCTCTCCTAGCCGAAGCAATGGCCACCAAAAATACTGTCTTAAGAGTACAGGACAACAAAGGCTTGAAGGGAGACTTAGTAAAAACCAAAAAGCACCAAATTCCGATCCCAACTAGGAAAAGAACATTGAGAAGGGGTCGAAGAAGACTAACCCCCCTCAAAAAGTGCACCACATCCGGATGACTAGCTAGAGATCTCCCTTGGACACGACCACGAAAACATGTCAAAGCCGCAATCTACACCTTAAGAGAAGCCAAAGCAAGGCCTTTGTCAAAGCCCCACTGCAAAAAATCTAAAATTTGCGGAACCGAAGAACGAAAAGGAGATTAACTCCTTACACCATCCCTCAAATATCCGCCAGGTGCGCACATAATTCAAAGAGGTAGAACGGCGACGAGAGCGAAGCATAGTAGCAATGACCCGAGCGGAATAACCTCTCTCAGTCAGCTTAGCCCTCTCAAGAGCCAGGCCATAAGACAGAATCGATCCGGATGAACGACCGGACCCTGCGACAACAGATCTTGTGTGACCAGAAGCCTGAAGGGAACGTCCACCAGAAGACGCTGAAGGTTGGCGTACCACGGCCTGCGAGGCCAATCCGGTGCCACTAAGATCAGACGTCCCCTGTGAGTCTCGACCTTCTGAAGAAGGCACCCTATCAGAGGCCATGGAGGAAAAGCATACATCAGACCTGTTGGCCAGGACTGAAGAAGAGCGTCCACGCCCTGCGCTTTGGGATCCTTGCAACGACTGAACAGAGGAAGTTTTGCATTGTCAGCAAAGGCAAACAGATCCATTCTAGGGGACCTCCAACGACTGACCAGTTGCTGAAACGCCACTTCGCTTAGCGACCACTCTCCGGGATGGAGCCAGTGACTGAGAAAATCTGCCTGAACATTTAGCACCCTTGCCACGTGAGCCGTTGATAAAGCTACCAGATGGACCTCCGCTCACTGAAAAGCAGCGACGCCTCTCGCTCCAACGGCAGACTCCTTGACCCTCCTTGCTGATTGATATATGCTACCGCGGTGGTATTGACCGACATCACTCTGACTGCCCGGCCTCTCAGAAGATGGAGACCTCTGGAGCGCCAGACGAATCACTCTGGCTCTAACAGGTTGATTGAAAAAAACGTCTCCTGATGAGACCAAAGACCATGAGCAAACTGCCCCTGACAGTGAGCTCCCCAGCCATGGAGACTGGCATCTGTTGTCACCACAGTCCAGCTGGGCTGATCTAGAGGCATACCCTTTGGTCACACTGGCCTCTCGAAGCCACCATCGAAGACTGGTCTTCACTTCTTTGATGAAGAGAATCCGTCTGGTATGACCATCTCAACAGAAGTGACCTCTGAAGAGCCCTCATGTGAGCCCTGGCCCAGGGCACCGCCTCGATTGTTGCCACCATGGATCCCAGAACCTGAAGATCGTCGGACTCGAATACTGCAAGAACTGACAAATCTGAGTCTGCAACTTGGGGATATGGGCCGGCAGAAGAAACACGCGACCCTGCTATGTGTCGAACAGAACTCCTAGATACTCTAACAACTAAGAAGGCTGAAGACGGCTCTTCTGCACATTGACTACCCAACCTAGGGACTGTAAAAATTCTACCACCCGAGCTGTCACCTGAACACTCGCGTGGTAAGACTTTGCCCGGATCAACCAATCGTCTAAGGATGGACTAAAATAACTTCCATTCTGAGAGCCGCAGCTACAACTACCATGACCTTGGTAAACGTACGAGAAGCAGTCACAAGTCCAAAGAGAAGAACCCGAAACTGGAAATGATGGCCCAGCACTGCAAAACGAAGGAAACGATGTGCAGGACGAATAGGAATGTGGAAATATAGGCTTTTGCAAGATCGAGAGAAGTCAGGAACTCCCCAGACCGTACACCAAAGTCTCCATACGAAACGAGGGCACCTTGAGAACTCGATTGACCGCCTTGAGATCTAAAATCGGTCGGAAGGAGCACTCCTTCTTGAGTACCAGAAAGTAAATAGAGTAATGGCTTTGGCACTGCTCCGCCAGAGGGACCGGACAAATGGCTCGAAGGTCCAGAAGTCTACTGAGAGTATCTCTGACGGCACCGGCCTTGATGCACCGGCCTCGATGCGAGAACGGCAAGGGGATTCTAGAAAAGCATCTGACAAACGATGACCAAACTCTAATGCGTACCCGTCTCGAATAACCTCTAATACCCACTGGTCTGAAGTGATCTGGGCCCACCTCTCTTGAAATTATGCCGAGCACCCACTTGGACTAGAGGCTGGGCCCGCAAACCTTCATTGTTGAGGACGGGAGGACGATGAAAGGGAACCCCCTGCCTCTCGACTTCTATGACCTGCTCGAAAGGACTGAGTCCTTTGGAAAAATCTAGAGCGTTGCCCCTTAAAAACTCTGCCTGACCAAAAATGACGAAAATCACAGCCTCTACCACGACCTGAGAAATTGCCACGACCAGACCCTCTTGGATGATCCTCCAGCAACCTTGGAACTTTAGCCTCACCCAGACTATGCACCAGCTTGTCTAATTCTTCTCCAAACAGAAAAGAACCCTCAAAGGGAAATTTACTAAGCTTGGACTTAGAAGCCGCATCCGCCGACCATCCACACAGCCAAACCGTACGACAGGCCGCGACAGAGAGCCATAGACTTAGACGAAGCCCAAAGCAAATCATAAAGAGCATCTGACAAAAAGGCTGAACCCATTTCCAGCTTTGCCACTTACATAGTAACATAGTAGATGACGGCAGAAAAAGACCGGCACGGTCCATCCCATCTGCCCAACAAGACAACTCATATGTGCTACTTTTTGTGTATAACCTACTTTGATTTGAACCTGTGCTCTTCAGGGCACAGACCGTATAAGTCTGCCCAGCACTATCCCCGCCTCCCACCACCGGCTCTGGCACAGACCGCATAAGTCTGCCCAGCACTATCCCTGCCTCCCAACCAACAGCCCCGCCTCCCGATCTCGACTAAGCTCCTGAGGATCCATTCCTTCTGCACAGGATTCCTTTATGCTTATCCCACGCATGTTTGAATTCCGTTACTGTTTTCATTTCCACCACCTCCCGCGGGAGGGCATTCCAAGCATCCACTACTCCGTGAAAAAATACTTCCTGACATTTTTCTTGAGTCTGCCTCCCTTCAATCTCATTTCATGTCCTCTCGTTCTACCGCCTTCGCATCTCCGGAAAAGGTTTGTTTGCGGATTAATACCTTTCATTATCAATAGCTGAAAGATCATCTGAAGAACTTTCCAACACTCTTTCTGACCAGCGGAAACAAGCTCTCGCTAGCAAGGACCCACAAATTGCAGCCTGTACTGCCAGAGCAGAAAAAGGAATTCTTTAGCAAGGATTCAATACGGCAATCCTGGGGATCTCGCAGAGCCGTACCACCATCTACAGGGACAGTGTTTCGCGCAAAAGATCTTTATCTGAGTCAGGAACAGGATAAAGCCTAACCATAGATCTAGCAAGCCGAAAAGCAGAATCAGGAATCTCTCACTGAGCCTGAATAATATTTCCAATATCCCGATGCAGAGGAAAAAAAGACTGACCTGCTGTGCGAATACCCTTGACCAGCAAATCCACCTTTCTGGACTCGGACACCTGGAGATCCTGATCATCAAAACGCGAAGTAGAAGAAACCTGAGAAATAAGCTCCTGAAGGTCATCTTTATGAAAAATCCTTACCACCGAAGGATCCTCTCCCACAGAAGAGATTCCTCACCTTCTGCTGTCTGCTCCAGCTCCTCAGCAAACTGCTCCTCAGGAAAACATACCTCCTCTTCTAAGGATGGCATTTCCTGATCAGGAGAAAAAGAAAATTCCTGCTCTGCCTCCTCAGGGAATGTAATCCGTTTTTTAGCTACAGAGGCACCCTCCAGAGATCTTTTCCCAGGAGGGTCCACAGGTGCAGCTTTGTGCAGGAGAAATGCCTGGTACATCTGCACCACGAATTCAGCAGGAAAACCTCCTTCCCCCGCTGCCAAAACAGGCATTTACAAAGTAGATACAGGCACAGCAGCCAGAGGGGCCAGAGGAGCAGCAGGCAGCGAGGCATTCAAAATGGCACCAGGAGAAAAGGACATGCGACTGCCGCCAAAAAGCCGGAATCGGACACCCCCCCCCCCCCCCCCCCCCCCCCCCCCCCCCCCCCCCCCGGCGATTTCCCGCCTTCTGCACCCTGGTCCTCCGCAGCAGTGCAGTACCTATACAGCCCACTCGCACCAAGACCTCACCGCTGACAGACAGAACAGCAGCAGAGTTTTTCCGACATCTCAAAAAAACAGCCGATCACAAAGAAAACAAAGGTGTGTTTCACGAAGGAGCTGCCCTGCTCTTTTTAAAGAAACAAACCAAAAAACGGCTCTGCTTAAAACAGCAGACCCAGTGGCCCAAATATTTTTTTTTTTATAAAGTAGCTGCCTCTCCCTACCTCCAATTCTCCTCCCTTGAAGAGCTTTAGGAAAAAAAAAAAATTTAAATAAAGAATGCTAGAAATAAAGACAAAGAGCCAGCACCAACAGTTATCAGGGAGGATATGGGGGGAGGGACTTGGCCTCCCGAGAGTAACACCCCCGAGGCACTAAGAGACCCCCACGGGCCTCTGCCTCTTGAGACCAGGTTTTTTTTTTTTTTTTTTTTTTAAGATGCACAGGAATCAAACAAGCAATCAAACCATCAAAGAACTTTAACCCAAAAGAGAAAAAGAAGTACAGAATAGAAAAAAGGACTGAGACTGAAGGGCTCACCACCTTCCACCTGCTGGAGACTGAGATTACTGGATCTCTCTCTAGCTGGCAAGGGCTCTTATTGGCTCACTAGAGTCACAGTTTTTTTTCTCAGTCTCCACCTGCTGGAACACGTGCACAACCCATCAGTCACATTCTGGGCCGGTCCGGAGGGACGCTAAGGAATAGTGGTTTTCTTGTAAACACCTGGGAAATTAACTCCACTAACTCATCCCTTTGAAAAATCTGAACCACAGATGGATCTTCCCAGGCCATCGGGTCTTCTCTCTTGGTCACTCAGGTTCTCTGAAAACTGGACTGAGCCCCCTCCCACATCAAGGCCTGCCCAGTCCAGCCTAGGCCTCTTTGCCACCCCATGGGAAACCCCAGTCACTGCTGCATTTCCCTGGATTGCACACCCAGTCTTCCAGGCCTGAAAGCTGACAGGCACTTCATTCTTCCTACGCTTCAGGGCTGCCATGGCTTTATCTGGAGGCATCCTTTCAGGGCACTGTGTGAGCAGGGAGCCCTCTGAGGGGAATCCATCCCCCCAGAGGGCTCCCCGCTCACACAATGCCCTGAAAGGATGCCTCCAGATAAAGCCATGGCAGCCCTGAAGCGTAAGAAGAATCAAGAATGAAGTGCTCGCCAGCTTAAAGGCAGCCACCACTGTGGAAACCATCTACTGCCCACCGCTTCAGGACTGCCACCTGCACTGAAGCAGGGCTTCAGCTGTCCAGAGCTGGCACTGCAACACCTCCAATCCCCGACGTCCACATGCTCTGCACCAGAGCAGCTAACCCGTGCTCATAACCGCAATCTGCAAACTTAGCCTCTGCCTTCCAAAGCCAAACTCCAGTAGAGCAACTACTGAAGAGCTGAATTTTTTTTTGTTTTTTTTAAACAGGGAGGCTGCTGTAGTTTGTTTATCAGCACTCAAGCATCCCATGAACCACTGTACCCAAAGCACACTGACCACTCCAGAACAGAGGGCACAGGAAGGGAAGAGATCCGGCCACACGGGTGTGACACCTGAAGGGGAAATGCGGCCTTAGCTCAACATCCCTAGAAGCACCCGGAACTGCAGGTACAGCTGGATGTTTTAATTTATTTCTGTATGTAAGAAGATACCCAAAAATTTCACCAAATGGCAACCCAGAAGAAAACTCACCTCTGGGCCTATCAGATCACCTCAGACTGCACAGGCTGCATTGTCTATCCTCTGTTGGAGACTAAGAAATACTGACTGGCTGGGTTTGGCCCAAGGTTAATATACAATGCTCAAAGTCAAAGATTTTCACTCTGCTGGTAGTACTGCATAACCCAGACGTCTTGAACCGTCTGGAGGGTTTGCTGAGGAACGCAAGAGAAACGGGAAAAGTCACTGCTTGACCCTAGGATCAGCAGCATGAATCTTTATACTATTTGGGATTTTCGGATACTTGTGACCTGAACTGGCCACTGTTGGAAGCAGGATACTGGGCTAGATGGACCACTGGTTTGACCCAGTATGGCTTGTTCTTATTGTAAAATTTGACTATAAGGCATTGAACAAGAGTAGAGATTTGGCAGAATTGAAAGACAAGAGTTACGCTGCAGCACAAATGCTACAATTTGACAAGGATGTAAAAGCATTTCCACATATTCAGTCTCAATTTGCTAAGGTAATAAGAACATTTTCTTTTTTTTTTTCCAAATAACTTGAAGAAATGCCGTTTTTCTGGTAGCGCAAGACACAAACATCAATATACTGCCTGTACTGTCCTCTCCTTAAGCTGAGCATGTGAATAGTACCAAAACACACTTTTGGTAAATTGCACACAAAAGCAAAGGACACCAAGTCCTTAAGACTCATGAAACAAGAATTATAAAATCCCACCTCTGCTCTGACAAAATTTACAGGCCCAGGGCACAATAATCTAGCTATGAAAGCTCTGCAAGCCAATACGAAGGCTCAGAGTTCCTAGGCGCACAAGTGAATAGTTTTCCCTGAATACAGATAGGACATTAACACTAAAAGGGAATTTTTTTTCTAATCAAAAATATATACTTACTGTTTTGATGCACTTATGAAGGATAGATTCATGAATAAGATCAAGTTTGCCAAGTTCACCGATGAATTTGATGTTGCCAAGCATCTTGATCTTAGCAATAGTTCTCTGTTCCTCCTCCTCAGGAAGGAGGGGGGCATCACGCTTGTCATATACTAGAAAGAAAATTATGTATTAAAATTGCAACCTTTGAAACAAAGAAAAGCAGCACACCAGTCCTACTTTTGTTAATCTTACCATCAACATTTCTGGTGCGATTTTCAAATTCATCTTGAAGTTTTGAAATCAGGAGGCGTCTGAAAGTCTGAAACAAGTTTCATAAAAAATTACTACAGCTTGGCTACATCGAGCTAATAATGAAGATTATGAACAAAGCAATACAGTTTAAATTTCCTTGCAAGGGCAACTTACTGTGCTTTGCTTCTGTCCTGGCTGACCCTCTGGTGATGGGCCATCAAAGTTTGGTGCATCTTCTGCCAGTCGCAGACATAGCTGAGCATACAGTGAACTATACTTGGGCTCTTCAAGGGCTTTATCTACAATCTGCAACATTAAAAAAAAAAATCACTAAGCAACAACTAAAACAGTCTGATCAATTTTACTGGTTAAAAAATATTCTCATAACAAGTTATTTCTATTAAATCTGTAGCATTAAGTGTTCTGATCTCCTTACTCATCAGTATTTATCCATTTTGCCCTTTGAATGAAGATTGTTCCCGCTGTGAAATCTCTCTGCCACTCAGGATAGCTGTTTTTACCTTGGCTGCACTAGATTCAAACTATAACTCTTAATAGCCCATGTCGTGGTCAATAAGTCTCTGTAACTAGTTCCAAGCTCTCTGCTGCAAAGCGTAGTTTTGAATCTGATTCCCGATACTAGGCTGCTCAATAATCTTGACTAGCTTCGGCTCGTCTCCCGCCATTTCCATGACACACTTAGCCATCAATCTTCTCACTCCTTTGTCTTTGGCGATAAGCTGTTGATAAATTCTTGCGCCTTTGCTAGTTCTTCAAAAGCTCTCAGATCCATCATGGGTCACACGTAGTTTGGCGGGGTACACCAGTGCAAATCTGATCTTTCGGGCATGTAATTCAGCACATATAGGCGCATATGCCCTCCTCGCCGCCGCCACTTTTGCCGAATAATCTTGAAAGCAAAGCACGGTGTTCCCCTCATATTGAAGTTTTTGGCCCGATCGCAAAGCTCTCAATATCGCTTGCTTATGTCCATAGTTTAAGATCTTTAGGATCACCACTCTCGGTCTGCTATTTGTATTTCTTTTCGGCCCTACCCTGTGGGCCCTCTCCACTCGTAAAGGCCCCAGCGCAACGTTCAGCTGCAAAGCCTTCGGGAGCCAGCGCTCCAGTATCTCCACCAGTTCAGAATCTCCCAGGTGCTCCGGTAAGCCGATGAGGCGTAAGTTTAACGTCTGGACCGATTTTCCAAATCGCCCAGCTTTTGTTCTAGTTCGGCCACTTTTCTCTCCAACTCCTCCGTAGGCCCCGCCGTTTCTGTTACTTTGTCTTCCACATCGCTAAGTCTCTGCTGTAGGTGATCTAGATCTAAGTGAAAGCCATCCAGCCATTCGTGGGCTTCTTCCGCTCTGTCATATAGAGCTTGCAGCTTTTTATCTAGCGCAGCTTCTACTGCAGCAGTTACCTCCGCTGTTATCTCCGCCGTCCATGCCAAGCACACCGAGGAGCAAGGTTCGTCCGCCATCTTGGTCTCCACACTCTTGTGCTTGTCTTTGTCTTTCCTCAGTATTCTGGAGGTCATTATGTCGATTCTTGCCCGGTAAGTGCTGGTTGCCCCTTCTGTACCTCTCCTCGCTGTTCCAGCTGTATCTTCGGGTCGGATCAAGCCACTATTGTTCGATTAGTGAGTTAGATTCTCTGGAGGTTTGGGAGCTTCGCTTTTCAGCGACTGCTCACTCCCATGGCACCACGTGATCTCCTATGCCAAACCTTTTTGAAGACCGTCCTGAAGGAACTCCAGAATCACTGGAATGTCTGTCGGAAAAGGCGATTCAGCACGCAGAGCACAACACGCCGAGAAAGTTTTCCACACTTGCACGTACGTTGCCGAACTAGACTGCTTCCGTGATCTCAAAAGAGTGGCAATGACTGGTCCTGAAAATCCCTTCTTCCTCAGCTGCCGCCTCTCAATAGCCAGGCCGTAAGACCAAACCAGGAGGGATTTTCCATGTGCACTGGTCCCTGATGCAGAAGATCCAGTCACCGGAAGTCGCAATGGTGGTTCTGAGAGCGCCCGAACAAGATCCGCATACCACGGACGCCAGGGCCAGTCTGGGGCCACTAGAATGACTGGCCCCCGATGCCGCCCTATGTGGCAAAGAAATCTACCTATCAGAGGCCACGGAGGAAAAACATAGCAACTGTTGTTCCGGCCAGGGCTGAAGAAGAGCATTTAACCCTGCGGTTCCTGGCTGCCTTTTGCGGCTGAAGAACTGGGGAACTCTGGCTTTGCAAGCCATGGCCATGAGATCCATCACCAGCCTTCCCTAATGCTGACAGATCAACCGAAACGCCGAGTCCGACAGCGTCCATTCCGTTGCGTCCAGAAGAGTCCAGCTGAGAAAATCCGCTTGAACATTGTCTTGACACGCAATGTGTGCTGCCGACAGACACTGAACACGCGCCTCCGCCCACATTAAAAGACGGGATGCTTCCACTGCGAGTGCCCCCCTGCCCTGTAGGCCACCATCACGGTGTTGTCTGAGAATACACAAACTGCCTGCCCTTGCAGAAGGTCCTGAAAACTCCACAGCGCATTCACAACTGCTCACAACTCCAGACGATTTATCGGCCAAGTTGCTTTGAGAGGGGTCCACGACCCCTGGGCTACTCGATGTCGACAATATGCCCCCAGCCCGTAAGACTGGCATCCGTCACGACTACCACCCAATTGGGAGACGCCAGAGAACACCCCTCTGCAAATTGGCCGGCCTGAGCCACCAGGCAAGACTGTCCCTGGCCCGGCTCGACCAAGGAAGGCACCTTTGATAATCCAGCGATGTCGGCGACCATTTGCTCAGAAGGAAAATCTGAAGAGACCACGTGAGCCCTCGCCCACGGAATGACCTCCAAGGTCACCATCATGGAACCGAGGAGCTGAATATAGTCCCACACTCTGGGAGCACGACAAGGCCCGGACTTGAGAAAGCAATTTGATCCTTCGTCCCAGGGGAGAAACACCTTCCCCCGCTTGGTATCGAATCACACTCCCAAGATACTCCAGACTGAGTAGGAACCAAATGACTTATCCATATTGACCACCCAACCTAAGGATTGCAAAACCGCAATCACTCGGTCGGTGACCACTCAACTCTCCTCTGCTGTAGTCGCCTGAATCAACCAGTCGTCAAGATATGGATGCACTCGAATCCTCTCCTTCCGCAGGAATGCCGCCACCGCCACCATGACCTTGGAAAAAGTGCACAGGGTCGTGGCCCTTCCAAAACTGGAAGTGCTGACCCAGCACCGCAAATCTGAGAAATCTCTGATGGGGCTACCAAATGGGAATGTGCAGGTAAATTTCCCTCAAATCGAGAGCCGTCAAAAACTCGCCTGGTTGAACAGCAGCAATAACTGCCCTCAACGTCTCCATGCGGAAGTGACGAACCCGCAAAAACTGGTTTACTTTTCTGAGATCGAGAATAGGCCGAAAAGCCCCTCCTTTCTTTGGAACCACAAAGAAGATGGAGTACCAACCTGTACGCCTTTCGAGAGGAGGAACAGGAACGATAGCCCCTATCCTTAGCAAGTCTCGCAAACACTGCAGAACCGCTGTCCTCTTTGCCCGCAATATACAGCGGGACTCCAGAAAAAAATCTGTGACGGGAGAGAAGAATTCTAGCTTGTAACCTTCTCGCACCACATTGAGGACCCACTGGTCCGAAGTAATTCTGGCCCACTCTGGAAGAAACAGAGAAAGCCGACCACCAATCTGCTCCCCTCCCGAGTGGACCTGCGCCACACCATTGGGAGGCCCGAGAAGGAGCGCCCTGATGAGAGGGGGTCCAGCCGGGCGCTTCTCGTTGCAAAAGGAAGAACACTGCCTAAAACGAGGATGCTGGAAGGCTGCGTTGGACCACTCCGAGCGATACCATCACATCTCTCTGAAGAGTGACCTTGAGGCTTCCTGCCTGGTAGTAGGCTTGGGTCTATCCTCCAGGAGACGCTGAGATTTAGAATCCCCCAAATCTTTAACAATCTTTTCTAGGTCTTCCCCAAAAAGCAATCTCCCTCGGAAAGGCAATTTAATAAGCCGTTGCTTAGAGGCCATATCTGCGGCCCAACAACGGAGCCACAGAAGACGTCGAGAGGAAACGGTCAAGGCCATGAGTTTGGCCAAAGCCCGGGCCAAATCATACTAGGAATCTGCCAAGTACGCCAGCCCAATATCCATCAGTGACATCTGAGGAATTTCTGGCATATCAGACTCCGAAATCGAATCCATAACAGCATGGACCAATGACTTCAGGATGCCGAGACTAAAGTAATATAAAGTAGAATAAACTATTGTAGACTCGACAGTACTGTGTTTCGGCCAGAGGCCTGCCTCAGGAGTCTCGAGTGGTGTAAATAATTTTCTGAATCACTGGTCTCGTCTTGGACGTTACAAAAAGAAATTATTTATCCAATGCTGGATGGTCTAATCAAAGACTTCCAAGATCATCCAACAAAGTTGTAGCAGTACGAAAACGCTTGTCGCTTCTAAAGGAAAAAAAAAGTTGAAACACAGTACTGTGTTGAGTCTACAATAAAGTTTATTCTACTGTGCTCATGACATTGCCTGCCCTCTGGTGGAATGGACTCTGTCCCTCCGGAAATAGCTTCTTGGAAGAAGATAAGCCAAAACCATCCTCTCTCTAAGCCACCTAGAAATGGAGGGTTTAGAAGCTGCAATCCCTTCGCAGAACCCCCCCCCCCCCCGAACTGGAAGAACCAGTGATCCCTGAAGAAGGCTGAGAGACTCCGGAAGCTTCAACAGCGAGACCACCAGAAGGAATACAAGAGAAGCACACCAAGTCCTGCAAGGATAAACTGATGCTATCAAGAGCAGACCACCATTGTGGAACTCATTTCGTTGAATGAGTCTGACTAGAAGAGGCCAAAGAGAAAATGAACTTAGAAGAAGAGCATCTATGCCCCCCACTTTGTGATCCTTCCTGCGACTGAAGAAACGTGGAACCTTGCAACTCAAATTTGGTGCCATGAGAACAAAGATGGGGAGGTGGGGAACCAAACGATGGAGAACTGCTTAAAATTCATGTGCTCCAAGAGACCACTCTCCAGGATCTAGACTATGATGAGTAAGAAATCTGCAGGAACCCTTGCTGTCCCCGCTACATGAGACACTGATAGTTCCAAAAGATACTGTTGTGCCCAGCCATGAGAAGTCTGCTTCTAAGGACAACTCTTCATCCCTCTGTAACGACTGACACAGGCCACTGTCATCATCTAGTCCGAGAGCACTCACACAGAATAGGATTCCAGTAGATGCTGGAAAGACCGTAAAAAACAGAATGAATTGCTCGTGTTTCCAACAGAGTGATGGAAGAGCAGTCTTCCGTGAGGAACCACCGACCTTGAGGAATATGTCCCATACAGTGAGTTCTCCAGCCCCCGAGACTGGCCTCAGTGTTATCTTTAACCACTGGGGCAGATACAAAGGAACACCCCTGTTCAGAATTGGTGTCTGAAGGCACCGATGGACACTCTCTTTTGAAAGGTACGAGAGGTAGTTAGACATTCCGCAGATCCGTATGTGGAGACCAGTTGGATATCTGTAGAGGTCTCCTGAGCGTTCTGGCCCAAGGCACTACCTACCTCTATCGTAGCTGTCATGGAATATCATTGCCCAAGATAACGGTCTGTGCAGGAGAGAAAAAAATCTGGCCCTAAATAATTACAATCCTGTCCTACGCAAGAGATTCCCAATCCTGAAGAGAATCAAAGGAGACTCCGAGATAAGGAGGTACCAAGAGGGCTCCAAACAACTCTTAACAGGGTCTACTACCTAACCGAGGGACTGAAGAAACTGGACAACTGAAGATGTACCTTGCAGCCTCTTCTGGAGAGACTGAGTCGATCAACCAATCGTCCAGAGAAGGGTGAACTAGAATACCATCAAACCTGAGAGCTGCAGCTACCACTACCATGCACTGAAAGGCAAATCTCGAGACTGATAAAGCTTGCACAAGACCGCAGAGAGAAGAAACCGCTGATGAAATGGGCAAATTGGGACTTGAAGACAGGCTTCTGTTTAGGTGTTAGAAACTCCCCTAAACGCATTATGACTAAGAAGGAATGAAGAGGTTCTATAAGAAAAGAGGATGACATCTTGAGTGCTCATTTGCCCATTTTGAGAACTAAAACGGCCTAAAGGAGTTCACCTAGCCTACTACACGCCTCTATGCAAACCTATTTCATGGACTCAAGTTAGTGGATGAGCCTTCCCCAGCACAGCCACAAATTCCTTAAAACATCCACTGCAGGAATGAATGGTTATCAAGTCCTGCCAAACACATACTACTTGCTTTCTCACTTAGCAAGTATCTCTCAAGCCCAGAAGGATATATAATCTTTTCAAGATCTGTTATCCTTACCTCTGGTTCAGAGCCGAAACCAACACAATCACCGCCTCCCTTCTCTTCTGGATCAAACGCCTCTCAAACAGAGGTGTTCTTGGATCACCTTAATTGTCCACACAGGCTCTCCTGAGGTAGCAGAAAAATATTCCCCATGAATCCCTGTGATTCCTCTCCTCAGTAAGGAATGAATCTCCACATGAGAACTTCTCTTATCCATAATTTGTGCAGCAGATGGCAAAAGAGGCTGTAATATTTGTGAAGGACAAATGTGGCACTCTATACATATAGCATACGATGCTTTTGAGACCTTGCCCAGAGTTCACATTTCATCACTGCCAGCAGGTGCCTGGATTGAATGCACAAATCGGTTTATGCGCAGACCTCAATTAAAAAGAACACCAATCCAAAAACTGGTTGACGCCCCTTGTACAGGGGATTCCTTATTTAGTAAGGAAGTAAAACATGGAACATGCTAAATTGTTTAACACCACTCACATGAAGGTCTCAAGATACAACACTACAAAACCTTTTACTGTAATGATTTACCACCATAGGAGTGTTTTATCTGCACTGGCTCCCAATCAAACAACGAATAATCTTCAAAATCTGCATCCTGGTCCACAAAATTATCTACGGTGTAGTCCCAGGATACATGACAGATATAGATCTACCAACCAGAAACAGATTCAGATCACCACGATCATACCTAAACTTACACTACCCAAATTTCAAACGACAAATACAAAACAACTTACGCATCTAGCACACAACTATGGAATGGACCCCCAAAAACTGAAAATAATCCATGACCACCTAAACTTCAGGAAATCACTAAAAACCAACCTCTTCAAAAAGGCTTACCCTACCGATCCAACGTAAATCCCCACACCCAGCATAACCAATGATAGCGAATGATACATACCTGTAGCAGGTGTTCTCCGAGGACAGCAGGCTGATTGTTCTCACGACTGGGTTGACGTCCACGGCAGCCCCCACCAACCGGAACAAAACTTTGCAGGCGGTCCCGCACACAGGGCACGCCCACCGCGCATGCGCGGCCGTTCCCGCTCAGTTGAATGACAAGCAAAAATGATCAAACGCAACTCCAAAGGGGAGGAGGGAGGGTAGGTGAGAACAATCAGCCTGCTGTCCTCGGAGAACACCTGCTACAGGTATGTATCATTCGCTTTCTCCGAGGACAAGCAGGCTGCTTGTTCTCACGACTGGGGTATCCCTAGCTCTCAGGCTCACTCAAAACAAGAATCCAGGTCAATTGAACCTCGCAACGGTGAGGGTATAACAGAAATTGACATACGAAGAACAACTAACAGAGTGCAGCCTGACCAGAATAAATTCGGGTCCTGGAGGGTGGAGTTGGATTTAAACCCCAAACAGATTCTGCAGCACCGACTGTCGCGTCGGGTATCCTGCTGGAGGCAGTAATGTGATGTGAATGTGTGGACAGATGACCACGTCGCAGCCTTGCAAATCTCTTCAATAGTGGCTGACTTCAAGTGAGCCACCGATGCTGCCATGGCTCTGACACTATGAGCCGTGACATGGCCCTCTAGAGTCAGCCTAGTCTGGGCGTAAGTGAAGGAAATGCAATCTGCTAGCCAATTGGAGATGGTGCGTTTCCCGACAGCAACCCCTTTCCTATTGGGGTCGAAAGAAACAAACAATTGGGCGGACTGTCTGTGGGGCTGTGTCTGCTCCAAGTAGAAGGCCAATGCTCTTTTGCAGTCCAATGTGTGCAACTGACGTTCAGCAGGGCAGGTATGCGGTCTGGAAAAGAATGTTGGCAAGACAATTGACTGGTTAAGATGGAACTCAGACACCACCTTTGGCAGGAACTTAGGGTGAGTACGGAGCACTACTCTGTTATGATGAAATTTAGTATACGGAGCATGAGCTACCAGGGCTTGAAGCTCACTGACCCTACGAGCTGAAGTAACTGCCACCAAGAAAATGACCTTCCAGGTCAAGTACTTCAGATGGCATGAATTCAGTGGCTCAAAAGGAGGTTTCATCAGCTGGGTAAGGACGACGTTGAGATCCCATGACACTGCAGGAGGCTTGACAGGGGGCTTTGACAAAAGCAAGCCTCATGAATCGGACGGCTAAAGGCTCTCCAGAGATGGCTTCACCCTCTACACGAAGATGGTGATTCCTTACTGAGTTGGTCTTGAGGCCAGACTCTGATAAGTGCAGAAGGTATTCAAGCAGGTTCTGTGCAGGGCAAGAACGAGGTTCTAGGGCCTTGCTCTCACACCAGACGACAAACCTCCTCCACTTGAAAAAGTAACTCTTTTTAGTGGAATCCTTCCTAGAGGCAAGCAAGACACGGGAAACACCCTCAGACAGACCCAACGAAGCGAAGTCTACGCCCTCAACATCCAGGCCGTGAGAGCCAGAGACTGAAGGTTGGGGTGCAGAAGCGCTCCGTCGTTCTGCGAAATGGGAGTCGGAAAACACTCCAATCTCCACGGTTCTTCGGAGGACAACTCCAGAAGAAGAGGGAACCAGATCTGGCGGGGCCAAAAAGGCGCTATCAGAATCATGGTGCCACGGTCTTGCTTGAGCTTCAGTAAGGTCTTCCCCACCAAAGGTATGGGAGGATAAGCATACAGGAGGCCGGTCCCCCAATGGAGGAGAAAGGTATCCGACGCTAGCCTGCCATGTGCCTGTAGTCTGGAACAGAACAGAGGCAGCTTGTGGTTGGTCTGAGAGGCGAAAAGGTCCACCGAGGGGGTGCCCCACTCTCGGAAGATCTTGCGTACCACTCTGGAATGGAGCGACCACTCGTGCGGTTGCATGACTCTGCTCAGTCTGTCGGCCAGACTGTTGTTTACACCTGCCAGGTATGTGGCTTGGAGAAGCATGCCGAACTGGCAAGCCCAACGCCACATCCCGACGGCGAGATCCGGTGCCCCCCTGCTTGTTGATGTAATACATTGCAACCTGGTTGTCTGTCCGAATTTGGATAATTTGACAGGACAGCGGATCTCTGAAAGCCTTCAGTGCGTTCCAGATCGCTCTGAGCTCCAGGAGGTTGATCTGTAGATCCTTTCCTGGAGGGACCACAGTCCTTGGGTGTGAAGCCCATCGACATGAGCTCCCCACCCCAGAAGAGACTCATCCATCGTCAGCACTTTCGTGGGCTGTGGAATTTGGAATGGGCGTCCCCAGGTCAAATTGGTCCGAATGGTCCACCAGTGCAGCGAAGTGCGGCAACTGGTGGAGAGGCGGATGACATCTTCTAGATTCCCGGTGGCTTGACACCACTGGGAAGCTAGGGTCCACTGAGCAGATCTCATGCGAAGACAAGCCATGGGAGTCACATGAACTGTGGAGGCCATATGACCTAGGAGTCTCAACATCTGCCGAGCTGTGACCTGCTGAGACGCTCTGGTCTGAGAAGCCAGGGACAGGAGGTTGTGTGCCCTCGCTTCGGGAAGGAAGGCCTGAGCCGTCTGAGTATTCAGCAGCGCTCCTATGAATTCCAGAGATTTGGCTGGCTGGAGATGGGACTTTGGGTAATTTATCACAAACCCCAGCAGCTCCAGGAGGTGAATAGTACACTACATGGACCGGAGAGCTCCTGCCTCCGAGGTGTTCTTTACCAGCCAATCGTCGAGATATGGGAACACATGCACTCCCAGCGCGTAGATACGCCGCGACCACCACGAGGCACTTCGTGAACACCCGTGGGGCAGAGGCTAGCCCAAAGGGCAGCACACAATACTGAAAGTGCCGTGTCCCCAGACGGAATCTGAGATACTGTCTGTGAGCTGGCAGTATCGGATGTGAGTGTATGCGTCCTTTAAATCCAGGGAACATAGCCAATCGTTTTTCTGAATCATTGGTAGAAGGGTGCCCAAAGAAAGCATCCTGAACTTCTCTTTGACCAGGTATTTGTTCAGGCCTCTCAGGTCTAGGATGGGGCGCATCCCCCCTGTTTTCTTTTCAACAAGGAAGTACTTGGAATAGAATCCCTGCCCTTCCTGCCCGGGTGGTACGGGCTCGACCGCATTGGCGCTGAGAAGGGCGGAGAGTTCCTCTGCAAGTACCTGCTTGTGATGGGAGCTGAAGGATTGGGCTCCCGGAGGACAATTTGGTGGAGGGGAGGCCAAATTCAGGGCGTATCCGCACCGCACTATTTGGAGGACCCACTGGTCGGAGGTTATAAGAGGCCACCTTTGGTGAAAAAATTTTAACCTCCCCCCGACTGGCAGATCGTCCGGGACGGACACTTTGATGGCGGCTATGTTCCCGTGGATCCAGTCAAAAGCCCGTCCCCGGCTTTTGCTGTGGAAGCGCAGGGGGCTGCTTAGGCGCACGCTGTTGACGGGAACGAGCGCGCTGGGACTGTCCCTGTGCCTGATGAGGCCTTCGGCCCGGCTGGGTGTACCTACGCTTGTTATAGGCATAGGGCGCAGCCTGCCTGGCCCGGGAAAAACGTCCACCTGCTGAGGTGGATGCTGAAGGCGCCCGGTGGGAGAGTTTGTCGAGGGCGGTTTCCCGCTGATGCAGTTGGTCCACCAACTGCTCGACCTTCTCACCAAAAATATTATTCCCCTGGCAAGGGACATCGGCCAGTCTCTGCTGGGTGCGGTTGTCCAGGTCAGAGGCACGCAGCCATGAGAGCCTGCGCATCACTATACCTTGGGCCGCAGCACGAGATGCCACGTCACAGGTGTCATATACCCCTGGACAGGGTGCCTGACCACCTCCTGAAAAGGCCTGGACTGCTCCGGTGGGAGCTTGTCGACCAGGTCCGCCAGTTGCTTCACATTGTTCCGCATGTGTATGCTCGTGTAGAGCTGGTAAGACTGGATGCGGGTCACGAGCATGGAAGATTGGTAGGCCTTCCTCCCAAACGAGTCCAGAGTGCGAGACTCCCGCCCCGGGGGCGCCAAAGCGGTATCCCTCGAACTCCGTGCCCTCTTGAGAGCAGAGTCCACAACCGCCGAGTCATGAGGCAATTGAGGCCGCATTAACTCTGGGTCCGAGTGGATCCTGTATTGGGACTCCGCTTTCTTGGGGATGGTGGGATTAGATAATGGTCTCAACCAGTTCCGAAGCAGTGTCTCTGAGGACATTGTGCAACGGCACCGTGGAGGACTCTCTAGGTGGTGATGGATAGTCGAGAACCTCGAGCATCTCAGCCCTCGGCTCATCCACAGAGACCACGGGGAAGGGAATGCAAATAGACATATCCCTGACGAAGGAGGCAAAGGAGAGGCTCTCAGGTGGCGAGAGCTCTCTCTCTGGTGAAGGAGTGGGGTCGGAGGGAAGGCCCACAGACTCTGAGGAGAAATATCTGGGGTCCTCCTCCTCCCCCCACGAGGCCTCTTCCTCGGTGTCGGACATGAGCTCCTGCAGCTCAGTCCTCAACCGGGCCCGGCTCGACGTCGAGGCACCGAGGCCTCGGTGGCGTAGTCGAGCTATGGTCTCCCGCGCCGGAGGGGATGAAGCTCCCTCCATCGACGTCGAATCATCCCTGGCGCCGGGAGCCGGATGCGCAGTGGGCGACCGATGACGGTGCTTCTTTGCCTTTTTACGGTGCCCGTCATCGGCGCTTGGTGGAATAGACGAGGAGGAAATAGATCCCCCTCGGCCTCGAGGGATCGGGTCCGACAGGGTTCGGTCCCGAGGGCCCTGGGTAGAGGGAGTGACCAGGGCCGATTGCCCACGCGGCCTCTCACCCCTGCCGTCTCCGGAGGACCGGCGGGCCGACGGGACCTGTGCTCCTGGGGTCGGTGCCGATTTCGCGGACATCGGTACCGAAGATCCGCCCGTTGATATCGATGCCGTCGAAGTCGAGGGCCGGCGCAAGTTCCAAAAAGACGGTCCCGTAGAACTTGCCTCGCTACCTGTGTCCGTTTCCGGAGACCGAGACACAAGGTGCACGTCTTGGTATCGTGCTCCGGCCCGAGGCACTGGAGGCACCAAGCGTGAGTGTCGGTCTGCGAGATATGCCGGCCGCACCGACCACACTTTTTAAATCCACTCGGGACCTTCGAGGACATCGACGGAAAAATCGCGTCGGCGAAGTCAAAGTCATCGATGGTGGCGGTAAAATTCACACCTCGAAAATAATCGACCGCGGGCAACGAGACGCCCCCGCTAAAAGACGAGGGAAAAAACAAAGTTCTGCGGGGTTTTTTTTGTTTTTTTTTAGACAAAATAAAATAGAAAACGGAGAACGAAGGAGAAAAAAAATCGAGTCGAAGCGCGATCCGGTTTCCAGGGCTGACAGAGAGAGAGACGAACGCGGCTCTCTCCAGCGCAGAAAAAAAAAGACTGAGCGGGAACGGTCGCGCACGGGCGGGAAGACGGCCACGCATGCGCGGTGAGCGTGCCCTGCGTGCGGGACTGCCCGCAAAGTTTTGTTCCAGTTGGTGGGGGCTGCTGTGGACGTCAACCCAGTCGTGAGAACAAGCAGCCTGCTTGTCCTCGGAGAATGTCATTTACCATAGTAAAGAAAGTATTAGTAGATTATTTGTATTTACAATAGAGCAGTACTTGCTTGTTGATTGTGCAATGTACTTTATGTTATGTTTCATTGAACAATGAAGACTTCTTTCAAATAAAAACAAATGCCTTGTGCATTAACACTGAATGGAGTTTCCCGCCAAAATCACGCTCGAAGTTGTCCCACTGTCTGTTCCCATAAGGGGACTCGAACCGCACTGCTTTTCAGCCACGGTCTGACTCAGGCAGGACTCACTCCCCGGACTGCTCACCTGCTCCTACACCGGGAGCAGCACTTTGCGGCTTCTGAAGGCACCAACTTAACACCGCTGAAAGGTATGGCACAATGGACCCCCCCCCCCCCTGCACCGAACTAATGTTCTAGACAGGAATCCTCAAACAATGGCTTACCACAGGGGCTTGCTCTACCCCTCCCCCCCCCCCCGAGGCAGGCGAGCCAGCCAGATTCCACCACCAGAGGGTGGGGGCACGTCAGGGGAACAGAGGGAGGGGCCTGTAACCCAGTATGCCCACTCAGGGCCTCAACCCCACTCTAGGCTCAACTAGATCCTCAGAGAGTATCAGGAGCCGGATCAATCCAGAGCTGCACAGCTAGGACCTTCCACCTGCTACGTAGATATAGAGAGAATACTGAGGTGTAGATGGCTGCACATAACCACATAGAGAGAACTTAAGTTTGCTTATCTCCACTCGCTGGTAGAGAGACATAACCCACGAGTCTCTGGATTGATCTGTGGGACGCTATAGAAAGAGGACTTAAAGACTTAAGCCCTATTCTAGACCTCATGAGCAGATTTTCTGCACAAGAAAACATTCAAAATGGATATTCTTCCCTCCGTTCTACCATTCTGAAAGGGGACTGGTTTTGCATTCTGGATCTCAAGGATGCATATAAGCACATCAATCCATCCTTGCTACAGCAAGTACTCAAGATTCATATAAGCACATCAATCCATCCTTGCTACAGCAAGTACTCAAAATTCATATAAGCACATCAATCCATCCTTTTTACAGCAAGTACTCAAAATTCATCTTTCAACACAACATTTTCAGCATAAGGTTCTTCCACCTGGCCTGTTGCTGGCTCCCAAAGATCTCAAAATGCTTTGTAGTGGGAGCTGCCCACCTCCACAATTAAGGTCATAGCTAGATAACTGGCTCCTAGTGACCTCTTCCAAAAGTCACATTTGTCTCATCCTAGGACTAGGGGGCATGCGATGAAGCTACAATGTAGTAAATTTAAAACAAATCAGAGAAAATTCTTCTTCACTCAACATGTAATTAAACTCTGGAATTCGTTGCCAGAGAATGTGGTAAAGGCAGTTAGCTTAGCGGAGTTTAAAAAAAGGTTTGGACGGCTTCCTAAAGGAAAAGTCCATAGACCATTACTAAATGGACTTGGGGAAAATCCACTGTTTCTGGGATAAGCAGTATAAAATGTTTTGTACTTTTTGGGATCTTGCCAGGTATTTGTGATCTGGATTGGCCACTGTTGGAAACAGGATGCTGGGCTTGATGGACATTTGGTCTTTCCCAGTATGGCAATACTTATGTACTTATAAGGGAGGGAGCCTCTCTCCTCCAGGATCTAGGCTTCATTATCAACTTGGTATGCCCTTAACTTCCCATCTCTAGCCTTGTCTTAAAGGGGCTATTTTACCCCACAGCAGATAAGCTTGGTTTGTTGCCTCCTAGATTTTCCCTCCTTTTGAATCATTCTTGTTTTGGTGATCTCTCCACTGAATTACTGCAATTCATAAACAGAACTTTTGTAACAGATGTTGGCAAAACATTCCAATATTTGGCAGCTTGATAAGAAAAAAAACGTGAAAAACTTCTTTTTGACCAAGAACTCTTAAAAGTTAGAAAGGATAACCTAAAGATGTTGTGGGTAGAAAAAATTAAGATACATACCTGTAGCAGGTATTCTCCGAGGACAGCAGGCTGGATATCATCACGCATGGGTCGCCGTCCGCGACAGCCCAGGAGACCGGATCTCAAAACAAAAACTTTTAGAAAGCTCTAGAACAGCGCGGGTCGCACGGGGACAACGCACCGTGCATGCACGAGTGACTTCCCGCCAGCGACGCCCACGCGCTTCCCTCAGTTACATAACAAGCAAAACTAGATGAAGAGCAACTCCAAAGGGGGGGAGGAGGGTGGGTTGTGATGATATCCAGCCTGCTGTCCTCGGAGAATATCTGCAACAGGTATGTATCTTCATTTTCTCCGAGGACAAGCAGGCTGGATATCATCACGCATGGGGTATCCCTAGCACCCAGGCTCACTCAAAACAATGAACAGTGGTCAATTGGGCCTCGCAACAGCAAGAACATAACAGATTGACCTGAAAAGAAACAACTAAGTGAGAGTGCAGCCTGGAACAGAACATAAATGGGTCTAGGAGGGAGGAGTTGGATTCTAAACCCCGAACAGATTCTGCAGCACAGACTGCCCAAACCGACTGTCGCGTCAGGTATCCTGCTGGAGGCAGTAGTGAGATGTGAATGTGTGGACTGATGACCACGTTGCAGTCTTGCAAATCTCTTCAATGGAAGCCGACTTCAAATGAGCCACTGACGCAGCCATGGCCCTGACGTTATGAGCGTGACATGGCCCTCCAAAGTCAGCCCAGCTTGGGCATGTGAAGGAAATGCAATCTGCTAGCCAATTGGAGATGGTGCGTTTTCCAGATGGCAACTCCCATCCTGTTGGGATTAAAAAAAACAAACAGCTGGGCAGACTGTCGATAGGGCTTTGTCCGCTCCACGTAAAAGGATCTCTTACAGTTCAAGGTGTGCAAATTGTCCTCACCAGGATGGGTATGTGGACAGGGAAAAAAATGTTGGCAAGACAATTGACTGGTTCAGATGGAACTCCGACACCACCTTTGGCAAGAACTTAGGATGAGTGCGGAAGACTACTCTGTTATGATAAAATTTGATATAAGGAGCATGGACTACCAGAGCTTGGAGCTCACTGACTCTACGAGCTGAAGTAACAGCCACCAAGAAAATGACCTTCCAGGTCAAGTACTTCAGATGGCAGGAATTCAGTGGCTCAAAAGGAGGCTTCATCAACTGGGTGAGAACGACATTGATATCCCATGACACTGGTGGACTGGGGCTTTGACAAAAGCAAACCTCTCATGAATCGGACCGCTAAAGGCTGTCCAGAGATAGGCTGACCTTCTACACACTGATGGTAAGCACTGATTGCACTAAGGTGAACCCTTACTGAGTTGGTCTTGAGACCAGACTCTGACAAGTGTAGAAGGTATTCAAGCAGGGTCTGTGTAGGACAAGAAAAAGGATCTAGGGCCTTGCTATCACACCAGACGGCAAACCTCCTCCATTTAAAAGAGCAACACTTTTTCGTGGAATCTTTCCTGGAAGCAAGCAAGACTCGAGAGACACCCTCTGAAAGACCTAAAGAGGCAACTTCTAAGTTCTCAACATCCAGGCCATGAGAGCCAGAGACCGGAGGTTGGGATGTAGAAGCGACCCCTCGCACTGAGCATCGGAAAACATTCCAATCTCCACGGTTCTTTGGAGGACAATTCCAGAAGAGGAGGAAACCAGATCTGACGGGGCCAGAAAGGAGCTATCAGAATCATGGTTCCGCGGTCTTGCTTGAGTTTCAGCAGAGTTTTCTCTACTAAAGGTATGGGAGGATACGCATACAGAAGACCCGTCCCCCAATGTAGGAGAAAAGCATCTGATGCTACTCTGCATGGGCCTGAAGCCAGGAACAGAATTGAGGAACCTTGTGATTGGTCTGAGTGGCAAAAAGATCCACCAAGGGGGTGCCCCACCCTCGAAAGATCTTGCGGACAACATCCATGTTCAGTGACCACTCATTAGGTTGCATTATCCTGCTCAACCTGTCGGCCAGACTGTTTATGCCTGCCAGATATGTGGCTTGGAGAAACATGCCGTGGCTGTGAGCCCAAAGCCACATCCTGACAGCTTCCTGACACACAGGGTGAGATCCGGTGCCCCCCTGCTTATTGGTGTAATACATCGCAAACTGGTTGTCTGTCTGAATTAGGATAATTTGATTGGACAGCCGGTCTCCGAAAGCCTTTAGAGCGTTCCAGATCGCTCATAATTCCAGGAGGTTCAACTGAAGCTTCGTTTCCTGAAAAGACCAAGCTCCCTGGGTGTGAAGCCCATCTACATGTGCTCCCCACCCCTGGAGGGATGCATCCGTTGTCAGCACTTTTTGAGGCTGAGAAATTTGAAATGGACATCCCAAGGTCAGATTGGAGCGAATGGTCCACCATTGAAGGGAATTGCAAAAATAGGTGGAAAGATGAATGACATCCTCTAGATCCCCTATAGCCTGACACCACTGGGAAGCTAGGGTCCATTGAGCTGATCTCATATGTAGACGTGATATGCGAGTCACATGACTGTGGAGGCCATGTGGCCCAAAAGCCTCAACATCTGCCGAGCTGTGATCTGTTGAGATGTTTGCGCCGAGGACACTAAGGCGAGAAGATCGTCTGCCCTTGCCTGGGGAAGATAAGCTCGAGATGTCTGTGTGTCCAACAGAGCTCCTATGAATTCCAACTTCTGCAGTGGAACAAGATGGGACTTGGGATAATTTATTACAAACCCCAGTAGTTCCAACAGTTGAATAGTCATGTGCATGGATTGTAAAGTTCCTGCCTCTGAGGTGTTCTTCACCAGCCAATCATCGAGATAAGGGAACACATGCACTCCCAGTCTACGTAGCGATGCTGTGACAACTGCCAAGCACTTTGTAAAGACGCCGAGCGCCGATTCTAGACCAAAGGGTAGTACGCAGTACTGGAAGTGCTGAGTTCCCAGACGAAATCGAAGGTACTTCCTGTGAGCTAGAAGCACCGAGATGTGAGTATAGGCGTCCTTTAAGTCCAGAGAGCATAGCCAATCATTTTCCTGAATCACGGGAAGAAGGGTGGCTCAGGGAAACCATCCTGAACTTTTCTCAAACTAGGAATTTGTTCAGAGCCCTTAGGTCTAGGATGGTACGCACCCCCCCCCCCCCCCCAATCTTCTTTTGCATAAGGAAGTACCTGGAATAGAATCCTAGCCCTTCTTGCCCTGGTGGAACGGGTTCGACCGCACTGGCCTTCAGAAGGGCGGAGAGTTCCTCTGCAAGTACCTGCTTGTGCTGGGAGCTGAAGGATTGAGCTCCCGGTGGGAAATTTGGAGGTCTGTATGCCAGATTGAGAGTGTATCGTAACCGGACTATTTTAAGAACCCACCTGTCGAATATCAACCTCCCCCCAACAGGCAGATCGTCCGGCACGGCTACTTTTACTGTGGCTATGCTGCTCTGGAGCCAGTCAAAAGCCCGTCCCTTGCTTTTGCTGGGGAGCCGGAGGGGCCTTAGGCGCACGTTGCTGACAAGAGCGACCCTGCTGGGAGCGAGCTTGAACAGGCTGCCGAGAAATAGGAGTGTACCTACGCCTATTATAGGAATAGGTAGCACTCCTCCACCCTCCAAAAAACCTCCTTGTAGAGGAGGTAGTAGCAGAAGGCATCCGGCAGGAGAATCCATTGTATCATGGTGCTTATTGAAGGTATCGACCATATCCTCAACCTTCTCTCCAAAAAGATTATCCCCCCCCCCCCCCCCCCCCCCGGCAAGGAACAGCCACCATTCGCTGCTGGGTCTTCAGATCCAGGTCAGAAACACGCAGCCATGAGAGTCTGTCTGCGCATCACTATACCTTGAGCAGCTACTTGGGATGCGGCATCAAAAGTGTCATAAGCTCCCCTGGCCAGGAATTTGCGACATGCCTTCTGCTGCCTGACCACTTGGTGAAAAGGTTCAGCAAGCTCCGGAGGAAGAGCTTCAACTAAACTACACAGTTGCCTCATCGAGTTCCTTAAGTGAATGCTCGTGTACAGCTGGTATGTTTGGATCTTGGCGGCGAGCATTCCAGCCTGATACGTACGCCTCCCAAAAGAATCCAAGGTCCTAGACTCTCTGCCTGGGGGCACTGAGGCATAGTCTCTAGTACTCTTGACTCTTCTGAGAGCAGAGTCCACCATGGAATCGTGAGGAGGTTGGGCCTTCACCATCACAGGCGCTCCATGAACTCTGTACTGGGACTCGGACTTCTTGTTGACAACTGAATTAGAAAGAGAGCAAGACCAATTCCATATCATCACTTCTCTGAGTGTATTGTGCAGGGGGGCCGTTGCAATCTCTGCAAGTGGAGAAGGATAATCCAGGACCTCGAGCATCTCAGCCCTGGGCTCATCCACAACCTCCAAAGGGAATGGAATGTCCTTAGACATTTCCCAAAGGATGAAAAAGTAAGACTCTCAGGTGGAGACTTTCTTACTGCAATGGGTGGAGTAGGATCAGAGGGGAGCCCACAGAAGTCTGCCTCCGAAAAATACCTGGGGTCTTCCTCTTCTCCCCATGAGCGCTCCTCTTCGGTATCGGACAGAATCTCACTCAGAGCGGTCCGAGCAAAAGCCTGTCTCGACTTGGAGGATCAACGTCCTTGTGGGGGATGTTGAGAAGTCGACCACTGCCTGGACTCCGGCGAATATTCCTCCACAGACACCGAGGGGGAGTCAGCACGGCTTTTGTGTGGGGAAATCTTGCCTGACCAATTTACTTCAATTCTTTGAAGGAGTAAACAAACATGTGGACAAAGGGGAGCCGGATGATATTGTGTATCTGGATTTTCAAAAAGCGTTTGACAAGGTACCTCATGAAAGGCTACAGAGGAAATTGGAGGGTCATGGGATAGGAGGAAATGTCCTATTGTGGATTAAAAACTGGTTGAAGGATAGGAAACAGAGAAATGGGCAGTATTCACAATGGAGAAGGGTAGTTAGTGGGGTTCCTCAGGGGTCTGTGCTAGGACCGCTGCTTTTTAATATATTTATAAATGATTTAGAGATGGGAGTAACTAGCAAGGTAATTAAATTTGCTGATGGCACAAAGTTATTCAAAGTCGTTAACTCGCGACAGGATTGTGAAAAATTACAGAAGGACCTTATGAGACTGGGAGGCTAAATGGCAGTTGACGTTTAATGTGAGCAAGTGCAAGGTGATGCATGTGGGGAAAAAAGAACCAGAATTATAGCTACGTCATGCAAGGTTCCACGTTAGGAGTTCCGGACCAAGAAAGGGATCTGGGTGTCGTCGTCGATAACACGCTGAAACCTTCTGCTCAGTGTGCTGCTGCAGCTAGGAAAGCGAATAGAATGTTGGGTATTATTAGGAAAGGTATGGAAAACAGGTGTGAGGATGTTATAATGTCATTGCATCGCTCCATGGTGCGACCGCACCTTGAGTATTGTGTTCAATTCTGGTCGCCGCATCTCAAGAAAGATATAGTAGAATTGGAAAAGGTGCAGCGAAGGGCGACTAAAATGATAGCGGGGATGGGACGACTTCCCTATGAAGAAAGACTAAGGAGGCTAGGGCTATTCAGCTTGGAGAAGAGATGGCTGAGGGGAGACATGATAGAGGTATATAAAATAATGAGTGGAGTGGAACAGGTGGATGTGAAGCGTCTGTTCACGCTTTCCAAAAATACTAGGACTAGGGGGCATGCGATTAAACTACAGTGTAGTAAATTTAAAACAAATCGGAGAAAATGTTTCTTCACCCAACGTGTAATTAACTCTGGAATTCATTGCCGGAAAATGTGGTGAAGGCGGTTAGCTTAGCAGAGTTTAAAAAGGGGTTGGACGGTTTCCTAAAGGACAAGTCCATAAACCGCTACTAAACGGACTTGGAAAAATCCAAAATCCCAGGAACAACATGTATAGAATGTTTATACGTTTGGGAAGCTTGCCAGGTGCCCTTGGCCTGGATTGGCCGCCGTCGTGGACAAGATGCTGGGCTCGATGGACCCTTGGTCTTTTCCCAGTATGGCATTACTTATGTACTTATGAGGGGGAGTCAACCCGGGTGTCAGACGGTTCTGGTACCGCAAGCGGCACCGAAGGCAGGGACTTCCACACAGGTGATGGGCCAGATGCCATCTCAGCAGTCGGTAAGGAAGGCGCAGGCACCCCCAACACCGAAGTAGACTGACGAAGCAATCCTTCCAGAATGTCTGGAAGAAGGGCCCGGTGACGCTCATCGAGAGCTGCCATCGGAAAAGACTGTGGGGCCAGTACAGGAGTCAGTACCAGAATTTGAGGGGGTTCGAGAGCCGGTACCAGGCTGCCGGACAGACGCATCAGAACCTCCTGAATGGAGGGTGAGCGGTCCTCCCGGCACCAACACTTCTCGGGTGCCGACTCCCTCGGCTCCCCGGAGCTCTCGGTACCGTGTCTGAAAGGAGATCGATGACGATGCTTCTTCACCTGTCATTGACACTCCTCGGTACCGAGAACGTGGAATCCTCACGCCTCCTCGGGGCCGGGTCCCATTCAAGTAGGTCCCGGGGAGCCTGCATAGCAGTAGGCTTTGAGACGAGTGGAGACCCACTCGATGCCTCGCTGCTCCCAACTCGAAGTGGTTTCTCGGCAGCCATTACCTGGACTCTCGGTGTCGCTTCCCTCGACGTCAAAGGGCCGGACCGATCAGCAAAAGGTCTCGAGCTGAGCCTCTCGAGCCACCTGGGTCCTTCTCCATTAACTTACACAGCTTACAAGTAGCTGGAAGATGATCGGGCCCAAGACAATGGAGGCACCACGCATGAGAGTCGGTACTCGAGATTGTCCGGTTGCAGCGAGTACAGTGTTTGAAGCCGCTGGGAGTCTTCGATGACATGGGCGGGAAAATAGCATTGGTGAAATTAAAAGGCTCGATTGTGCACAAAAAGAAATAAGGGGAAAAAAAGACGCAGCCGAGCGGCCTAAAGATGGCCTCAACGAAAAGAAACTTGAAAATTTGAGGAAAAAACTAAGAAATAAAAGGAAGGCGGCTTTTTTTTTTTTTTAAATACTTTAAGAAAAACAAGAAGGGTGCGATAAACACGAAAAAAGTGTTCTCCTGGGCCAGCAAAAACCGAGGAGCAGCAATACACACAACTCCGTCGCAGCGTGGATAGAAAAGAACCTAGAGCTTTCTAAAAGTTTTTGTTTTAAGATCCGGTCTCCTGGGCCGTCGCGGACGACAACCCATGCGTGATGATATCCAGCCTGCTTGTCCTCGGAGAATTCCCAAACACTTTAATTAAAAGGAAATATAAGTTGGAGCATATCCCTGGACTATTTCATAAACAAAATAACTTAAAAATTATTCTACCCTCTATTGGTAACCAATGAAGTTAGGGAGAAACTATCAAATTTCTTTAGTGAACACATTAACCGAATCACCACTCAGTTTCCATCTGATATATTCCTCTACGGCACTCTACCACTTTTCTCCATCACTTATGTTATAGAATGTTGGCCATCACTTTGTGGAACAGTCTTCTTCCAGACACGCAAAATCAAAAAACCACATATTTGTGAAAAATTTAGGTGTCCCTTTAAGAGTTGCCTTTTCTGAAAAATGCCTACATGCATTTAATTCTGATCCCGATTACATTCTCATGACTTATAGACAAATTACAGTATACTTACCAGCAATATAACCCCTTTAAGGATGAGCTTAGAATCTACACCCACATTGAGGAGCTCAAGGCATAGTTTGTCAAACTTCTCAGGTGTAAGCTTATTTAGTATGCTGAAAAACATAAGTCAGATATAAGTGCTAGAGAGCCCAGAAAAAAAAAGGTATACCAAAACACATCAAACACCTTTGTCTACTACAAGCATTATTTCACAACATTTAAAAATACGCACTTACCCCCTTACTTTCCTAAAGATTGCATCATGTCGTTCTTTCTCACTTGCAGAGTTGTTTGCAGAATTGTTTGCGGAGTTGACATCTCGTCTAGTGCTTCGTGAAGGAATCCATCTCTGAACACCAAGCCCTGGGGTTTTCCCCAGGTACTCGCTATAAGAAAAGGAAAAAAGAAAAACATTGATTTAATTTTTCTCTGTAAACTTGACAATGGCAATGATTTTGGCATAAAGTAGGAGAAGACTTGGTGTAATATTGTTCAATGCTGACAATACTCTAAATTTAGAACAGGGACCCTAAAGCTTTCCCTACCCATTTTGATGAGTTTGTTTCAAGAGATCAGCAAGCTCTCTGGCCACACAATTTTAATGCTCAAAAGTCAGGACTACTATTCCCCTGTAAAACCACCTCAGACAATACCTCCACAACCATCTTGTCCGCTGATTACCAAATAGTGCATAAATTTAAATATTTTGGGATATTGACACCCAATGACTTATCCCTTCTCTTTAAGCTGAATTAAGACACTATTAAATATTCAGACAGAGCTGCATTCATGGAAACATAAGGAGATCTTTGGGTTGTGTCACAATGTCACAAAAATGTTAATCCTATCCCAAATATTTGTTCTTACATCTCCCTATTCAGGTACAATGTGTGACCATCCCTGGAAAAAAAAAAAGGTGACTAAAGTAGCAGATACAAAATATTATGTTTTTCATGTTATGGGTCTATTATCAGTCTTAAAAGTTACATCTAAACTTCTATTACTTAAAAAAATATTTTTCCAATATAAAAGGATGGGATTTGGACAGTTGTATTATATATTTTTTTACTAACAAAATTCATTAGAACTTTTTTTTTTTGTTTGTTTCTGGTGATTTTAGTCAGTTCCCCCCCCCCCCCCCCAAAAAAAAAAAAAATCATTTCTTGCAGCACCTTGTGAGATTTTATTAGGAATATTTGGCAGGGGAAAAGAAAATGTCAAATTTTGTCTGCCCTCTAGAGCTCAGTGTACCAGATATCCAAGTATACTACTGGAGTGTGTGCTTATGAGCCCTATGCCAAAATCCTCCTGGCTTGGGTTAAACCCTGGCTCTCAAGGTTTTTATATTTATTCCAGAAGCAGTCTTCCTGAACCAAAATTTCAGGAGTAGGTTAGTACCTCATCCTTGGTTTCACTTAAGCTCCAACAGCAGCACAGTTATTTATATGGGAAATGGGTAGGGAAATTTGGTAAAGCAGGTTAAGAAGAATGGGGCTCTGCTTCAGTGACTTGTTAGGAAGACTACTTTCTCAAATAAAAAATAAGCTCAGAAGTGCTGGGGAAAAGAGCTCTACCACATCGGGTATTTTCACCCACATAGGCTTTATGACAGAGGGCCAGATGCACTAAACCTTATCGACCCTCAACCCTATAATGAAGGAAATTCCTAACCGTTGCATGCATTAAAGGCCTTTTTCAGACGAAGCAAGCAGCTAACGAAAACGGAATACAAAAGACTAACTACCATTGTAATGTGGGCGATTCGGGATGCACTAACAATATCGATGATTACACCGAATCATTTACCGCGACATATTAAACGTATGGTCAGAGCAGCCGTAAAGGCCTGAGCTGTCATCTCCCCGCTTCCCCCTGCACCTTAAAATTCCAAGCTGGCATGTTGAAAAACAAAACAAACAACACAAACATGTGGCTCCCCGCTTCTCTCTGCATACAACACAAATGAAATGAAAACAAAATCAAAAAAGGACTGGGAGGGGCGCTCGTCAGGAGCGTCCTGCATGGACGCCCTTGACCCCCCCCCCCCCCCCCCCCCCCGAGGTCGCCGCTGCTCTCCGCTTCTGCTCGTATAAAATAAAAAATTAAAACAAAACTAACAAGTTTAGCAGCCCCGGTTCCCCTCCCTTCCTGTCTCTCTCCGTACTCCTCCTCCCATAGCTCCGCCTCCCAGCATCCTCCGCCCCGTGTCCCACCCCCCTGAGCTTATCGCCGCCCCTCCCTCCGCTCTATGGCCCGCGCAGCACCTCATCTCTGTGTGAAGGCGCTGCACGGGATGGAACAGCTGATCGGTGATCACTGCTGCCTCCTCCCACGTCTCACTGTTCTTCCTGGGCCCACCCTCCTCTGACGTTAGTTATCTACGTAGATAACTAACATCAGGCGGAGGCCGGCCGGCAAGCAGATAAGCTGAAAAGATAGCTTCTTTGAGCTAGCGGGCAATAGTGGCTTTAGACGCTGGAGACCCTCTGCGAGAACCTGATAGTAAAACAAACAAATGATCAGAGGTCCTGAAAGAATACTGCAACAGAGTCCTGCAAACATCCAACAGGTGCAACTGCCCAAAGGATTCTGGAAACTCCTCCTTAACAAAAGAGGGTAGAAAAATAGGCTGGTTTAGGTGAAACGCTGAAACCACCTTAGGCATGAAGGAAGGCACGGACTGTGAAAATTGCAGAAATGGGTCTCGACAGGACAGCGCCTGGAGTTCCGACACCCGTCTCGCCGAAGTAATGGCCACCAGAAAAACGGCCTTTAGTGTCAAATCTTTCTCTGAAGCACGCCGTAGCGGCTCAAAAGGAGATCCCTGCAGAGCATTCAAAACTAGCCCCAGGTTCCAAGCTGGACACGGTGCCCGCACGGGAGGACGGAGCCGAAGCACCCCTCTAAGAAACCGTGCCACATCTGGATGAGCAGCTAAAGACACGCCTGCAACCTTACCATGAAGGGAGGCCAATGCTGCCACTTGCACCCGCAGGGAATTATAGACCAATCCTTTTTGTACACCATCCTGCAAAAAGTCCAGAATCGGCGAGACAGGAGCCCGCATGGGTGTGATCGCTTTTGAAACACCCCAAACCTCAAACTGGCGCCAAATCCTGGCATAAGCCACGGAAGTGGACCGCTTGCGGGCCTGCAGGAGAGTGGAAATAACATTATTGGAATAGCCTTTGCCTCTCAATAGCCATGCCGTAAGACCAAAACGGCAGGCGTCCTCCATGGACACCGGTCCCTGCGACAACAGGTTCGGTACCAGAGGTAAAGGAAGGGGAGCCTCCACTAGCATCTGTCGGAGGTCCGCATACCAAGGCCCCCTGGGCCAATCCGCGGCGATGAGAACCACTTCTCCTGGGTGAAGCCGAATCCGCAGGAGCACACGCCCTATCAAGGGCCACGGAAGGAACACATACCAGAGGCCCAGAGGCAAGGGTTGAGCCAAGGCATCCAACCCGGCTGAGCGAGGACCTCTCCGTCTGCTGAAAAGCACGGGACTTGGTAGTTGAGCTTGTCGCCATAAGATCCATTACGGGCTTACCCCATTTGGCACATATCTGCAGGAATACTTCGCCTGCCAGTTCCCATTCCGCTGGATCGATTTGATGCCTGCTTAGATAATCAGCTTGCATGTTGCTCTGACCTGCAATGTGAGCTGCCAACAGAAACTGTAGATGCAGCTCAGCCCAGTGGCAAATCTGTTCGGCCTGCGTGGCCAGCGCTCTGCACTGAGTGCCGCCTTGTCGGTTTATGTAGGCCACTGCTGTCGTGTTGTCCGACATCACTCTGACAGCCAATCCTTCCAGGGTCACTTGAAAGGCCAGAAGCGCCTGAAACACCGCTTTCAACTCTAGGCGATTGATATACCATTCCAACTCATCGGGTGTCCAAAGTCCCTGGGCATGCTTCCCCTTGCAATGTGCGCCCCAGCCCTTCAGGCTGCCATCTGTCACCACTAGGCACCAATCGGGGAGCGCCAGCGGCATTCCTTGCCGCAGCATGCTGTCTGAGAGCCACCATTCCATGTTGAGTCGGGCCGCAGGGAGCCATTGATAATCCTGAGATACTGGAGACCATCGTTGAAGCAGGGAATACTGCAGAGGTCTCGGGTGCGGTCTCGCCCAGGGCACCAAATCCAAGGTGGCCGTCATCGATCCCAACAGCTGGACAATGTCCCAAGCTCGCGGGCGGGGCATCCTCAGGAGCAGACGGACCTGATTCTGAAGCTTGCACCGCCTTTGCTCAGGTAGGAATACATATCCCGAGTCTGTGTTGAACCGTGCCCCCAAATATTCTAGAGATTGCGAGGGGGTCAGGTGACTTTTGGCTACATTGACAACCCAGCCCAGAGATTGCAGTACTGAGACCACTCTGGCTGTAGCTTGATGGCCTCTGTTGCGGAGTCCGCTCTGATGAGCCAGTCGTCTAGGTACGGGTGAACCCGGATACCTTCTCGCTTGAGAAAAGCAGCTACTACCACCATTACCTTGGAAAAGGTTCGGGGAGCTGTGGCGAGGCCAAAAGGCAAGGCCCGAAACTGGAAATGTTTTCCTATCACCGCAAACTGCAGAAACTTCTGGTGCGGGGGCCAAATTGGAATGTGCAAGTAAGCTTCTTTCAGGTCCAGAGACGTGAGAAACTCTCCTGGCTATACCGCCGCACTGACGGAGCACAGGGTTTCCATGTGAAAATGCCGCACTTAGGGACTTAAATTCTTTTAAGTCCAGAATAGGGCGAAAAGACCCACCTTTTCACGGCACCACAAAGTAAATGGAGTAGCGGCCACAGCCGAAATCGGCAGGAGGCACCGGGGGAAACCGCCCCAATGTGAATCAAGCCTTGTAAGGTCTCCTCTACCGCCGCCCGTTTGGCGGAAGAACCGCATCGGGACTCCACAAACACGTCTCTTATCGGGGCATCGAATTCTATTCGGTATCCTTCTCTGATCAGGTCCAACCCACTGATCTGAGGTAATCTTGGCCCACTCCTCGAGAAAGAAGGAAAGACGTCCTCCTATAACAGGAATCGAGGAGGGGGCCGGCGCACCCTCATTGAGAGGGTTGCCCTTGAACTCCAGGTCTTGAGCCTGCTGCTGCGGATCGTTTGTCCGAGCGAAAGGAGTTCCTCTGCTGAAAACCAGCCACGAGAAGTGGACCCAGCAGAATGCCCCGGGCGGTACCTTCTAGCTTCACGGAAGCGAGGTCTATAAGAGGAGTGAACCGCCTGACCCTTGGAGGGAGGCCGCGGCCTATCCTCGGGTAAGCGCTGGGGTTTAGCATCTCCCAGGCCTTTCACAATTTTCTCCAACTCCTCACCCAACAGGACAAGGCCTTGAAAGGGCAACTTCAGCAACCTTTGCTTAGAGGCCATGTCCGCCACCCAATGCCGTAGCCACAGAAGACGGCGAGCCGCCACTGCTACAGCCATCTGTTTAGCCGAAGCTCTGATATCATCATAAAGGGCGTCAGCCAAAAAGGACAAGGCCGACTCCATTCGCAGAGCCACTTCAGACAAGGGCTCCGGCTCCATCACCGGGCTGTTCCACTGCCTGTTGCAACCATGCCAGGCAGGCTCCAGCAGCATAACACCTGCATGCAGACGCCCAAATAGTAAGACCAGCAATTTCAAAGGACCGTTTAAGTGCTGATTCCAGTCTACAGTCTTGCCTGTCCTTCAGGGCAACACCTCCTTCAACTGGGAGGGTAGTTCTCTTTGTCACAGCTGTGACTAGGGCATCCACCTTAGGCACTGCAAAGCGAGCCAAATGCTCCTCACACAGAGGGAATAATTGCCCCATAGCCCTGGAAACTTTCAAAGGTCCTTCGGGGTCAGCCCACTAAGCTGAAATAAGCTCTTGGATGGAGTCATGCAAAGGAAAGGCTTGAGCAGGCTTTTTGGTACTTGCCATCCTCGGATTTCCAGAGGAGGCCACGCCACTCCCAGGATCTTCAATAGAAAGGACCTGTAAGACAATCTGAAATAAGTGCTGGCAGCTCCTCGCGGTGGAAAATCCTCACCGCGGACGGATCATCTGGATCCAGTGGCCCTTCTGCACCTTCCTCTATTTCCTCTGGCCACGAGGGCCTGCCAGACCCCTCAGTCACCACATCCCGACCACGGGGGGGGAGGGGGGGGAGAGAAGGGGGGGTGCACCACTCTCTGAAGGGGAATTTACCCTTCTGCGCTTCTCTTGCTATCAGGGAAAAACGCCTCAGAGGGCAATCCCAAGCCTGCATCCACCGGAGGGGCAAAAAGGGGGGCCATAGAAAACCCCTGTGGCTGAGCTCTTTTAAGCATATATGCATTATGAAGCAATAATACAAAGTCAGGGGAGAAAAACTCGCCCTGGGCACCCGGTTCCAGTCCGGGGCTAGTAGCTCTTTGGCCAGCTTCAATTCGAGGGCCCCCTCCGGTCTCCAGACCCTCCGCCTCAGCGGGGGTCGTGCCATGTGGTGCTTTCAAAATGGCGCCTGCTGCCAGCTCCACCGAGCAGGAAGAATCATCGCTCGCCATGCTTGGGCCGGCTCTTAAGCCTGAACAGCACATTTTACAGAGCCCCGCTGCTGATCTGCGCTTGCCACACTTGGAACAGTGCTTAACACACTCTGCAGCCATCACCGAAAAATGGCGGCTTCGCGCCAAAAACGTCCAGATCGCGGGCCCTCCCCTGAGAAGCCAGAAACCACTCTTCTCACTGGATCAAGCTCCGGTTACGCTGTAGAAACTGAAGAAAACCTCTTGCTTTTTTTTTTTTTTTTTTAACGCTGTGAGGAAAGTAGAGAAAACAGCAAAAGAGGCAATCAAATCAACTCCGGAGATACAGAACAGTGGGAAAGGCAGGGAAAGGCGAACCAATGTGCCTGCATCCACCAAGTATAAAGTGGGAAAGAGCAGGGAAAAGTGAAACTAATGTGCTCACATCCACTGGGGGGATGGGTAAGGCAGGGAAAGGGCTAACCTATGTGCCTTTAAAGTGAAGCTGCTATAGCCTCTAACACCCCAGCTAACAACTGGCAAGCCAGGAGCCACCCCCAGGCAGATTTTAAGGAGCTTGATCAAGCTGCAACCACCCTGCTTGGGGAGATAGAGAATACTGAAGAGGCAGTGGAGCTAGCTGACCATGTGGCACTATGAAATTTGAGTGCTCTCTATCTCCCCCTGCTGGTTGATGGACACAACCCATATGTAATGGCTTCATCTGCTTGATGACAAGGAAACAGGTGTTGCTAATTCTAACCACCCTTTGTCCAGAGCACATCTGACAGGGCTCCCCTAAACTTTGGAATCCCAAATATATTCCTAGTAGTGCTGTCCGATTCAGTCAAAAAAATTTGATTTGCTCATGTGAATAATCAATTTGATTCGATTCAATTCTTTAAAGGCTAGTGGAGGAGTAACCTAGTGGTTAGTGCAGAGGACTTTGATCCTGAGGAACTGGGTTTGATTCCCACTGCAGCTCCTTGTGACTCTGGGCAAGTCACAACCCTCAATTGCCCCAGGTACAAATAAGTACTTGTATATACTATGTAAACCGCTTTGAATGTAGTTGCAAAAACCACAGAAAAACAGTATATCGTCCCATTCCCTTTCCACTGAAACCAGTACTAGGTGTGTTATAGTTTTATTAACAAAATTTCACCTTATAATTGTCAACATTAATTGAACGAGGACCAAAGAGGCGCAAAAATTAATCCTATGGACTAACATACCTCTTCTGCCCTGCATTAAGCTTAGCTTTAAAAAAAAAAAAGACACACATATAGTAAAGAGACACACAGTAAATAATCTTATCATATGCTAATGAGGCCTGGTTGTAGATTGCTAAATCTATTTTCTATTCTCAACATCTTTCTTAGTATAGGGGACGAATGAACAGATCTTTCGCTTGATTGGTTTGTTGAAGTTTGAGACATGGACTTGTTGAAGTTTGGTATATAGACTTGATCTTCTGAACTCAGTTCTCTATAAATTTACCACCTCTCTCATTCATAGCTGATTCACATTAGTTATGAATCATGTTTCTAGTGCATGCATTTTAGTCCATTTTCACTCCTAGCTTTATACCTGCTGACCCATATAGGTAGGCTGGCCAAAAAATTTGATATAAAATTTATTCAGAGTTGATCTATAGAATTTGTCTTAAATCTCAGATCCAAATACGAGTCAAATTGAAATAATTAGTATGGGATGAAGCTGGTTGACAACCGTGTCACTGAAAGCTGATATAAGGAAGGAGAAATTAGACCTTACCTGCTAATTTGCTTTTCTTTAGTCCCTCTGGACCAGCACAGGTTGAGACTGATGGGTTGTCCACACCTTCCAGCAGGTGGAGTGAGAATTCTGACTCTTCAGGGAAAGCCAATAACAGCCCTTGACTGGCAGAGAAAGATCTAGTATATCGTAAAAGCAGGAAAAGAAAGGGACAAATATTGGTCTGTACATTCGGAAACCTGAGCAGCCACTGACACCAGACCCACTCCAGGCCCGTGCAACCTGCCTTCCGTGCCTTCTGCAATAGGACACTAATGGACTGCAAGATTCTTTGAGTTCTATAAAGTGGGGGGGTTTTCTTAAGCAATTGACAAAAACAGTAAGCGGAGAACACAGCTTTCCAGAACTAATGGAAACGAACCCACATGACAAAAAACGACAAAACAACTTACTGAAACATTCACAGGAGGGATCTGGGCCGGTCCAGAGAGACTAAAGGAAAGCAAATTAGCAGGTAAGGTCTAATTTCTCCTTCCTTAGCGTCCCTCCAGACCGGCCCAGCCCAGATTGAGACTGATGGGATGTAACAAAGCAGTAACATCATGGGTGCGATCCTAACAAACCCGATGTGAAGACACACGCCCCAAAAACTGCATCCTGACGACACTGCACATCCAATGTGTAATGCTTCAAAAAAGATTTCAAAGAGGACTAAGTTGCCGCCTTACAGATCTAAGGTGGAACCAGAAAACGCTCAGCCCAAGAAGCAGCCTGTGCTCTAGTGGAGTGAACTTTCATTCCCTCTGGTTTGGGCTTGCCCCTCAGAAGGTAAGTGGAAGTTATCTCCTTCAGCTAGCTAGAAAGAGTGCAGCTAACCCCTTCTGAGCTCCCCCCAATCAAAACAAAATCTGTCGGAAATCCTCCATAACCTTCAAATAATGTCCAAGTACCCGCTTGCCATCCAGACGCTTGAGACGGCACTGCTCCTCCAACCCAGAGGAAGAGCCCAGGACAGGTAAAATCATGAACTGCGAAACATGAAAACGGGACAAGACCTTGGGAAAGGAAAGGTCAGGGCACAATGCTACCTGATCTACAGCAAATTCCAAAAACGGAGACCAGCAAGAAAAAGCTTGTAACTCCAACACCCTCCTAGCCGAGGCAATAGCCACTACAAGAACCATCTTAAGCGTTAAAACCTTCAAAGCACAGGACGCTAAAGGCTCAAAAGGAGGCTGAGAAAGGGATGAGAGAACCAGATTAAGGTCCCAGAAGGGAAAGATCGTCCAAGCGGGAGGCAATACCAACCCCCCCCCCCCCCCCCCCCGTGAAAAATGGACGACATCCAGATTGAGCAGCCAAAGACTTTCCCTGAACTCGTCCCTGAAAGCGAGAAAGGGCCGCCACCTGAACCTTAAGAGAAGACAGAGACAAACCTTTTTGCAAGCCCTGCTGAAGAACTCCTAGATGTGCACCACCAAAGCTCTAAAGGGGGAGGAACCGAAATGGGAGCACCACGCCTCACTCTCCATGTCCTGATACAGTTAAGAGAAGTAGAGCAACACCGGAACCAAAGCATAGTGGAAACTACATTCGCAGAATAACCTCTTTTACTTGACTGTGCCCACTCGAGAGCCAAGCCGCAAGACAAAAAAAAAAAAAAAATCTATCCGGATGAAACACCAGAAACCTGGACCAACAGGATGGGATCCTCCAGAAGCTTGAAAGGAGGCAAACGAGCAGGTGCAGTAGGCCGGCCTACAAGGGTCTGAGGGGCCAATCCGGTGCTACCAAGATCACTCGCCCCCGATGCTCCTCTATCCTGTGAAGTAGATGACCTATGAGAGGCCACAGAGAAAAGGCATACAGAAGGCCCATCGACTCCCTGCGCTAACAGCTCCTTCCAGCGACTGAAGAACCTCTGAACTTTTGCGTTGTACATAGAGGTGAGCAGATCCATGACGGGAAGACCCCAGCAATCTACTACTGCCCGAAACGCCCCATCACTGAGGGTCCACTCCCAGGAACCTAGAGTGGTATGACTGAGGAAATCCGCCTGGACATTTTCTACTCCCACTACATGAGCCGCTGAGAGGGCCTGTAGATGAGATTCCGCCCAACTCATGAGAAGTGCTGCTTCTCATTCCAACTGGATACTCCTTGCTCCTCCTTGAGGATTGACATAGGGATCATTCCATGTCAAGTGATCTGGTGGTCCCTGCTCGACCATCACAGATTTCGATGAAATTTTCTGTGAACATTCATACATGTCCCCAATGAACACTGGTAAAGTTTTACGCTCGCCGATGCAATACTTCCTGAGATATAGTAATCTGTTTGACCCCATACTGCAGCCTTCTATGGTATGACTCCGATATTTCGGCAACTTTGAGACACTATCTCCAGCAATATTTTGTTGAGAGAAACCAACCTTGGCCATCTTGTACAAGTTTTTGCGCTCTATTAAACAAAATAATAAAAAACCCTTCATGAGCAATTTCCATGAAGAAAATTTGGAGCAAACTTTGTCCGAAAAATTTGCGGCTCAAAAAAATTGTAAAGTTTGGCTTTTTATATCTCTGGAATTAAAGGTGTGATAAACGTGAAACTTTGCACACAACACCACAAGGTTTTCGACTATAAAATTTCATTCTCCTAATATTTTCCATTAGTTCACAAATCGAGTGTAAAGTTGATGATTTTTGCAAAAACGCCAAAAATAGGGTAATTTAGCCCACTTTTACAAAAAAAAAAAAAAAAAAAAGACCTTCTGGAAACTCTTTTTAATCATTTTCATTAGAAAGAGCATGTTTCAAACCCCTTAAAAAAGTAGGGTTGGTTTTTCATCGCTAGCATATAAGGCCCTAGAAATAGGGACAAAGTTAAGGACGTTGCTATCTCAACGTCATATACTTCAACATGCATTTTTCTATATTGTGCTGTTTTCTTTCCATTTCTGCTGAAGTTTAAAGTGTATAATTCACTTTTTGTATGCTATATGAATCTGTTAGTCTACTAGCGATGCTTCTACACTAATGACATTGGTTAAATATTCTGTAAGTACCATATTGATGCCACGCATTAGCATGTTTCGGCTATAGGATTCTGTACTGTGCAGGTGTAGTTGTATGTTTCTGTCATAACATAAGAATCTTTAACTTCTCTTTTTCAGATTCGCATTAATTTAATACAGTTACTACATATCGCGATTTTGCTTAATATACGAAAAATGAATGTCAAAGAGTCAACTGACAATCCCACTTTGCCCATTTGCGTTGTTGGAAAAGTTGTCGTCAACTTGCCACCATGGCATTTATTCTAAAGAAATTGGGCTGCATTATGTGCACAGCTTGTCCGCCAATGAAAAAATGCTCATTACTAGACGAGCGGAGGTTGAGTTCACAGAAGACGACCAAATCTGCCTGCATCACAAAGCGATGTATTTGGAAAAGTACGAAATGAAGCAAAAGTCGTGCTGCAACCCATTCAACAAACAAAATCACATAGTTAAACATGGACTGTTGAAAGTCAATCTAGCCATGTCAGATGATTTGAAAAAATTGATAAAATGTGAAGCCGGGCCAAAAAATGTGTTCCAAGTGTAAAGCCAAATATGTTTCCATGGTCGAAAGCAAGGCAGAGTCTTCGTCATCAGAAAATTACGATGTGGACATTCAAGACACTCTTGATTAAAGTTTGACTGATTTGGGGACTTCTCCATTAAAAATTCGGAGGTTGGCCAGTAGGGATAAAACTGGATATGTGAAACGAAAAATTGAACGCGTGCAGAAAAGTGGTAGCAAAATAAATAATAATAGCCGCTGCAGTATCAGCCGAAGATATTGGACAAACTAGCAAGTCGGCTGCTAAGGAATGCCTGTCATGCCAAGATTACACTGACCTAATCGAAAATGTGAAAACGAAAATTAAAATATCCAACAGATCCATGAAAATTCAATTATCGACTTTGGCCCCAAAGAGTTGGTCTATTGACAGCAAAAATGTTTAGCGCTTGAAAACGTATGGTTAAAACAGCACAAAAATTAAAGCAAGAGAGAGGCATTTGTGCACTACCGGATGCAAAAGTTGGCAAACTGCTACCAAAGGTAATCGCCGACAAAGTTAGAGATTTCTACGAGAATGATGAATTTAGCAGGATGTGCCCTGGTAAAGATTTTGTTTCTCTTCGGCTTGATGGCATCAAAGTTCAAAAACAAAAGCGGTTGCTACTCTGCAATCTAAAAGAACTGTATGTAGCATATCGAAACAAATATGGTGCTGAAATTGGTTTTTCCAAATTCTGTGAGCTCAGACCAAAGTGGTGTGTTACTGTCGGTGCCTCAGGCACACATTCCGTCTGTGTCTGCACCATCCATTAGAATGTTACGCTTATGCTACAAGGTGCCAACATTAAAGAGACTACAAGATGCTCATGGGAAAGGCGGTTTGCGATCTGGACGCCAAAGATTGTATGTTGCAGTGGCCTAGTGGTTAGGGTGGTGGACTTTGGTCCTGGGGAACTGAGGAACTGAGTTCGATTCCCGGCACAGGCAGCTCCTTGTGACTCTGGGCAAAGTCACTTAACCCTCCATTGCCTGCCGCACTGAGCCTGCCATGAGTGGGAAAGTGCGAGGTACAAATGCAACAAAAAAAAAAAATGCCAAAACTGTCCTGGTGAAGAGGCACTGATAGCATATTTGGAAAAAATATTTGAGGACTGGGATTCAGAAGAATCAATAGAATTCAAACAATGGGTTCATACTGACTGTGAAACGCTCGAAACAAATGTACTCACTGTTGACACCTCTATTGAAAAACTCGCTAGCAAAATTTGGAAACTGACTGGCCACCACTTCATTTCAAAACATCAAAGCGAATATTTGAGGTCATTAAAAGCTGGCCTAAAAGAAACCGAACTTATCATACTGATGGATTTTGCGCAGAACTACTCGTTTGTTGTCCAAGACACTGCTCAAGGCTTTCACTGGGAGAATTCACAATGCATCCATTCGTCGCTTATAATCAATAAAGATGACGTGCTGCAAATTGTCAACTGCTGCATAATTTCTGATTATATGCAACATGATACGGTTTCCATGCATATGTTCATTCGGAAGTTGATTGAGTTTTTGACGAATAAAACGAAGATTACAAGAATATACTACTTTGACGGTTCTGCAGCACAATACAAAAATTACGTCAATCTGTGCAATCACAAGAATGATTTTGAAATTGAGGCCGAATGGAACTTTTTTGGCACGAGTCACGGCAAGTCACCATGTGATGGAGTTGGTGGCACGACTAAACGTTTGGCTGCTCGAGCCAGCCTCCAGGGACCATTAACTGACCAAATACTGACGCCAATAGAGCTGTTTAACTTTTGTAACAAAAACATTCATGGAATTAAATAATGTATGTTCCGACTGAAGAAATCCAAGAAAACAGGATGTTGCAAGAAGAAAGATGGAAAGCTAGCTGCACAATAGCTGGCATAAAAGATCATCACCAGTTTGTGCCAGCTGATTCGAATTCGATTTCTGTCAGCAAAGTTTCAAATGACATGATTAACTTTGTGGCCAAAATTTCCGATATAGTCGATCCTAATTTACAATTGGCCAAACTATTGCCTGGCTGCTGTTGCCTGCATTTATGACAATAAGTGGTGGGTAGGCAACGTTGTAGAAATTTCCATCGAACAAAATGATGCATTGGTAACATTTATGCATCCACCAGGCCCAGCTCATTCATTTTATTGGCCTGAAAGAAAAGATGTTTGTTGGGTTCCAGCACATCTTATTTGTGTGCTTCCAGCGCCATCAGTTACGTCGTCAGGCTGCCAGTATCAATAATAAATAAGCAATCGTTGGAACTTGGCAGTTCATACAAACATTACGGACTTCGGCTTGGAAACCATTTAAGATACCTACTTTAAGCTTAGGAACCTAGGATAAGCTGCCCTATCGTCGGCTTGGGAACGGGACAGATACCCACATAAGGCTTTGGAACCTTGATGAAGAAACCAAACTAGAGGCTTGGGATCCTCATCCAAGAAACCTACGCATGGCTGCTATCGGGCATGACCCCTATGGCGATGGGGTTACTGGTTCAAGTTCCTGAACTGGTGGTGGTGACAATGTCACCATGGACCAATGCAATTTAGGTACTAATAATGTCTGTATAAAACAAACAAGATGAAAAATAATAGAATGCATGTGATGTTGAGATAGCAACGTCCTCAACTTTGTCCCTATTTCTAGGGCCTTATATGCCAGCAATGAAAAACCAACCCTACTTTTTTAAAGGGGTTTGAAACATGCTCTAATTAAAATGATTGAAAAGAGTTTCCAGAAGGTTTTTTTTTTTTTTGTAAAAGTGGGCTAAAAAATACCCTATTTTTGGCGTTTTTGCAAAAATCATCAACTTTATATACTCATTTGTGAACTAATGGAAAATATTAGAATGAAATTTTATATTCGAAAACCTTGTGTTGATAAGTTGTTGTGTGCAAAGTTTCACGTTTATCACACCTTTAATTCCAGAGATATAAAAAGCCAAACTTTACAATTTTTTTGAGCCGCAAATTTTTCGGACAAAGTTTGCTCCAAATTTTTGTTCATGGAAATCGCTCATTAAGATTTTTTTATTATTTTGTTTAATAGAGCCCAATAAGTTGTACAAGATGGCCAAGTTTTGTTTCTCTCAACAAAATATTGCCAGAGATACAGTGTCTCAAAGTTGTCGAAATCTCGGAGTCATACCATAGAAGGCTACAGTATGGGGGTCAGATTACTATATCAGCAAGTATTGCATCGGCGAACGTAAAACTTTACCAATGTTCATTGGGGACACGTATGAATGTTCACCGAAAATTTCATCGAAATCCGTGATGGTCGAGCAGGGCACTTCTCTAAAATCAGACTACTTGACATGGAATGACCCATAGGCCACCGCTGTGGCATTGTCCGACACGATGCGAAACGACATGCCTTCCAGAAGAAGACAAAACGCTTGGAGCACCAAACGTATTGCTCTTGTCTCCAAGAAGTTGATTGGACAGGAGAACTCCTCCAGTGACCAAAGTCCCTTGGTATATTGTCTCCGACATTGGGCTCCTCAGCCCTTTAGACTGGCATCCGTTGTAGGGAATCCAGGGCCATCCCTCTGGACAGATTGGGTGTCTGGAGCCACCAACGAAGACTGACCCACTCCTGCGCAGGCCGCGGCAATTTCTGCAACAGGGAGTCCCCGCTACGGTGACCACCTGGAGAGATGGACCTCTGAAGATCTCATATGCAATCTGGCCTATGGTACTGCCTCTATAATCGCAGCCATGGATCCCAGCACCTGAAGGTAGTCCCTCGCGCACAGGGATACATAGAAACTGACAAACTGGAGTCCTCACCAGAAGAAACACCAGACAGCGAATGATACATACCTGTAGCAGGTGTTCCCCGAGGACAGCAGGCTGATTGTTCTCACGACTGGGTTGACGTCCACGGCAGCCCCCAGAAACCGGAAGAAAACTTCGCGGGCGTTCCCGCTCAGTTGAATGACAAGCAAAGGAATCAGTAAAACACAACTCCAAAGGGGAGGAGGGAGGGTAGGTGAGAACAATCAGCCTGCTGTCCTCGGAGAACACCTGCTACAGGTATGTATCATTCGCTTTCTCCGAGGACAAGCAGGCTGCTTGTTCTCACGACTGGGGTATCCCTGGCTCTCAGGCTCACTCAAAACAAGAACCCAGGTCAATTGAACCTCGCAACGGCGAGGGCATAACAGAAATTGACCAACAAAGAACAACTAACAAGAGTGCAGCCTGAACAGAATAAATTGGGTCCTGGAGGGTGGAGTTGAATTCAAACCCCAAACAGATTCTGCAGCACCGACTGCCCGAACCGACTGTCGCGTCGGGTATCCTGCTAGAAGGCAGTTATGTGATGTGAATGTGTGGACCGAAGACCACGTCGCAGCCTTGCAAATCTCTTCAATAGTGGCTGACCAAGTGGGCCACTGACGCTGCAATGGCTCTAACACTATGAGCCGTGACATGACCCTCAAGAGTCAGCCCAGCCTGGGCGTAAGTGAAGGAAATGCAATCTGCTAGCCACTTAGAGATGGTGCGTTTCCCGACAGCAACCCCCTTCCTATTGGGGTCGAAAGAAATAAACAATTGGGCGGACTGTCTGTGGGGCTGTGTCTGCTCCAGATAGAAGGCCAACGCTCGCTTGCAGTCCAATGTGTGCAACTGACGTTCAGCAGGGCGGGTATGCGGTCTGGGAAAGAATGTTGGCAAGACAATTGACTGGTTAAGATGGAACTCTGACACCACCTTTGGCAGGAACTTAGGGTGAGTGCGGAGTACTACTCTATTATGATGAAATTTGGTATAAGGAGCATGAGCTACCAGGGCTTGAAGCTCACTGACTCTACGAGCTGAAGTAACTGACACCATGAAAATGACCTTCCAGGTCAAGTACTTCAGATGGCAAGAATTCAGTGGCTCAAAAGGAGGCTTCATCAGCTGGGTGAGGACGACATTGAGATCCCATGACACTGCAGGAGGCTTGACAGGGGGCCTTGACAAAAGCAAGCCTCTCATGAATCGAATGACTAAAGGCTCTCCAGAGATGGCTTTACCCTCTACACGATAATGGTAAGCACTAATCGCACTAAGGTGATTCCTTACTGAGTTGGTCTTGAGACCAGACTCTGATAAGTGCAGAAGGTATTCAAGCAGGTTCTGTGCCGGACAAGAACGAGGTTCTAGGGCCTTGCTCTCACACCAAACGACAAACCTCCTCCACTTGAAAAAGTAACTTTTTAGGGGAATCCTTTCTAGAGGCAAGCAAGACACGGGAGACACCCTCAGACAAAGCCAACAAAGCAAAATCTACGCCCTCAACATCCAGGCCGTGAGAGCCAGAGACTGAAGGTTGGGGTGCAGAAGCGCTCCGTCGTTCTGCGAAATGAGAGTCGGAAAACACTCCAATCTCCACGGTTCTTCTGAGGACAACTCCAGAAGTAGAGGGAACCAGATCTGACGGGGCCTAAAAGGCGCTATCAGAATCATGGTGCCATGGTCTTGCTTGAGCTTCAGCAAGGTCTTCCCCACCAAAGGTATGGGAGGATAAGCATACAGGAGGCCGTTCCCCCAATGGAGGAGAAAGGCATCAGACGCCAGTCTGCCGTGCACCTGTAGTCTGGAACAGAACAGAGGCAGCTTGTGGTTGGTCTGAGAGGCGAAAAGGTCCACCGAGGGGGTGCCCCACTCACGGAAGATCTTGCGTACCACTCTGGAATGGAGCGACCACTCGTGCGGTTGCATGACTCTGCTCAGCCTGTCGGCCAGACTGTTTACACCTGCCAGGTATGTGGCTTGGAGAAGCATGCCAAACTGGCAAGCCCAACGCCACATCTGACGGCTTCCTGACACAGGGGGCAAGATCTGGTGCCCCCCTGCTTGTTGATGTAATACATTGCAACCTGATTGTCTGTCCGAATTTGGATGATTTGGTAGGACAGCCGATCCCTGAAGGCCTTCAGTGCGTTCCAGACCGCTCGGAGCTCCAGGAGGTTGATCTGAAGATCTTGTTCCTAGAGGGACCACCCTCCCTGGGTGTGGAGCCCATCGACATGAGCTCCCCACCCCAGGCGAGATGCATCCGTCGTCAGCACCTTCGTGGGCTGCGGAACTTGAAATGGACGTCCCAGGGTCAAATTGGTCCACCAGTGCAGCGAATTGCGGCAACTGATGGACAGGCGGATGACATCTTCTAGATTCCCGGTGGCTTGGCACCACTGGGAAGCTAGGGTCCATTGAGCAGATCTCATGTGAAGGCGAGCCATGGGAGTCACATGAACCGTAGAGGCCATGTGACCCAGGAGTCTCAACATCTGTCAAGCTGTGACCTGCCGAGACGCTCTGGTCTGGGAAGCGAGGGACAGGAGATTGTGCGCCCTCGCTTCGGGAAGAAAGGCCTGAGCCGTCTGAGAATTCAGCAGAGCTCCTATGAATTCCAGAGATTGGACTGGCTGGAGATGGGACTTCGGGTAATTTATCACAAACCCCAGCAGCTCCAGAAGTTGAATAGTGCACTGCATGGACCGAAGAGCTCCTGCCTCTGAGGTGCTCTTGACCAGCCAATCGTCGAGATACGGAAACACGTGCCACCCCCAGCTTGCGTAGATATGCCGCAACCACCACGAGACACTTCGTGAACACCCGTGGTGCAGAGGTGAGCCCAAAGGGCAGCACACAATACTGAAAATGCAGTGTCCCCAGACGGAATCGGAGATACTGTCTGTGGGCTGGCAGTATCAGGATGTGAGTGTAAGCATCCTTTAAATCCAGGGAACATAGCCAATCGTCTTTCTGAATCATGGGTAGAAGGGTGCCCAAGGAAAGCATCCTGAACTTTTCTCGGACCAGATATTTGTTCAGGCCTCTCAGGTCTAGGTTGGGGCGCATCCCTCCTGTTTTCTTTTCAACAAGGAAGTACCTGGAATAGAATCCCTGCCCTTCCTGCCCGGGTGACACGGGCTCGACCGATTGGCGCCGAGAAGGGTGGAGAGTTCCTCTGCAAGTACCTGCTTGTGATGGGAGCTGAAGGATTGGGCTCCCGGTGGGCAATTTGGCGGAGTTCAGACCAAATTCAGGGTGTATCCGCACCGCACTATTTGGAGAACCCACTGGTCGGAGGTTATAAGAGGCCACCTTTGGTGAAAAACTTTCAACCTCCCCCCAACTGCCAGGTCGTCCGGTACGGATACTTTGATGTCGGCTATGTTCCCATGGATCCAGTCAAAAGCCCGTCCCCTGCTTTTGCTGTGGAGGCGCAGGGGGCTGCTTAGGCGCACGCTGTTGACGGGAACGAGCGCGCTGGGACTATCCCTGTGCCTGAGGCCTTCGGGCCGGCTGGGTGTACCTACGCTTGCTGTAGACGTAGGGTGCAGCCTGCCGGGCCCGGGAAAAACGTCCACCTGCAGAGGTGGATGCTGAAGGGAAATGTTATCCCCCCGGCAAGGGACATCCGCCAGCCGCTGCTGGGTGCGGTTGTCCAGGTCAGAGGCACGCAACCATGAGAGTCTGCGCATCACTATACCTTGGGCCGCAGCTCGAGATGCCACATCACAGGTGTCATAGATACCCCTGGACAGGAACTTTCTGCACGTCTTCAGCTGCCTGACCACCTCCTGAAAAGGCCTGGACTGCTCCGGAGGGATCTTGTTGACCAGGTCCGCCAGTTGCCTCACATTGTTCCGCATGTGGATGCTCGAACTCTGTGCCCTCTGAGAGCAGAGTCCACGACCGCCAAGTCATGGGGCAATTGAGGCCGCATCAACTCTGGGTCTGAGTGGATCCTGTATTGGGACTCCGCTTTCTTGGGGATGATGGGGACTGTCTCTCTTTGTTAAATTGTACAGCGCTGCGTAACCCTAGTAGCGCTCTAGAAATGTTAAGTAGTAGTAGTATGGTGGGATTAGATAGTGGCTTCAACCAGTTCCGAAGCAGTGTCTCCTTAAGGACATTGTGCAACGGCACCGTGGAAGACTCTCTAGGTGGTGATGGATAGTCGATGACTTCGAGCATCTCCGCCCTCGGCTCATTCACAGTAACCACGGGGAAGGGAATGCAGATGGACATATATATCCCTGACAAAAGAGGCAAAGGAGAGGCTCTCAGGAGGCGAGAGCATCCTCTCCGGTGAAGGAGTGGGGTCAGAGGGAAGGCCCCCAGACTCCTCTGAGAAATATCTGGGGTCCTCCTCCTCCCCCACGAGGCCTCCTCCTCGGTGTCGGAGATGAGCTCTCTCAGCTCAGACCTCAACCGGGCCCATCTCGACTGTGAGGAACCATGTCCTCGATGATGGCGTCGAGCGGTAGACTCCCGCGCCGGCGAGGACGAAGCTCCCTCCATCGACGTCGACTCCACCTGCGTGGCGGTCGACACCGGTGCCGCAAGCGGCATCGGAGGCCTCAGCATCGGGCCAGAGCCCACCAGCGCCTCCATCAACGGCGCCTCCATCAACGGCGCCAGAGCCTGGCGCATCAGCCCTTCCAGGATCCCGGGAAGGATGGCTCTGAGGCACTCGTCAAGGCCCGCTGTCGGGAAAGGCAGAGGGACCGGTGTGGATGCCGGTGCCGGAAGCTGCTCGGGTGCAGGAGACGGTACCAAGGTACCCGCGGACTGACGCAGCGACACCTCTTCGACAGAGGGGGAACGCTCCTCCCGGCACTGCCGCTTCCTGGGCGTCCAGTCATCCCTCGAAGTAATGGAGCTGGCAGTCCCGTGCGCCGTGGGCGACCGATGACGGTGCTTCTTGGCTTTCTTTTGATGCCCGTCATCGGCGCTCGGTGGAAGAGACTAGGAGGAGGTGGAGCCCGCCTAACCGCCCCCCCCCCCCCGGCCTCAAGGTATTGGATCCGACAGGGTTCGGTCCTGATGGCCCTGAGCAGAGGGAGTGGCCGGGGCAGACTGCCCGCGCGCCGCTCACTCCCGCCGTCACCGGCAGGCCAAAGATACCTGTACTCCTGGGGTCGGTGCCAGAGTCGGCGCCGACTTCGTCGACATCGGTACCGAAGTCCCAGCCGTCGACACCGATGCCATAGAGGTCGACGAAGGGCCGGCGCAAGTTCCAAAAAGACGGTCCCGCAGAACTTGCCTCGCCACCTGTGTCCGCTTCCTTAAGCCGAGACACAAGGTGCATGTCTTGGAATTATGCTCCGGGCCGAGGCACTGAAGACACCAAGCGTGCTATCGGTCTGCGATATCTGCCGGCCGCACCGACCACACTTTTTGAATCCACTCGGGACCTTCGAGGACAGACGGAAAAATCGCGTCGGCGAAGTCAAAATCATCGATGGTGGCGGTGAAAAGCACACCCGAAAAAGAAGAAACGACAGCGCGGCCACAAGGCCGCAATGACGCGCCCTCGCGGCTAAAAACGAAGAGGAAAACTTTTTTTCTTTTTTGGAAAAATAACACGCGAACGCGTACTTCGAAAAGAGAAAAACCGCGGCCAGACCGCAATCCAGTTTCCGGGGCTAAGGGAGAGACGAGAACATGTCTCTCTCCAGCGCAGAATAGAAAAAAGTGAGCGGGAACGGTCGCACACAGGCGGGAACATGGCCGCGCATGCGCGGTGGTCGTGCCCTGCGTGCGGGACCGCCCGCGAACTTTTCCTCCGGTTGCTGGGGGCTGCCGTGAACGTCTCCGAACACACACCCAGATAGTCCAGGCACTGAAATGGCTGAAGATAACTCTTCTGCGAGTCGACCACCCATCCTAACTGCAGAAACTGGACCACCCAGTCCGTGACTCGAAGGCTCTCCTGGTAGGATTTTGCTCTGATCAGCCAATCGACAAGGTAAGGGTGAACAAAAATTCCTTCTTTCCTGAGAGCCGCCGCTACCACCACCTTGGTAAAGGTGCGAGGAGCCGTCGCTAGGCTGAAGAGCAATGCCCAAAACTGGAAATGCTTGCCGAGATTCGCAAAACGCAGAAAATGCTGATGAAGCGGATGAATAGGAATGTGTAGATAGGCGGCCATCAAAAATTCTCCGGTCCTTACCCTATTACAACGGAGCAAAGAGTTTCCATACGAAAAGAAGAGACTGTATTCTGCTTAGTGACCGCTGAGACCACCGCATCCGCCACAGGAGGCTTTAAAAGGGATTTGTCAGCCTCTGGGACCAGATAGAGACGAACCATAGATTTAGCGGGCCTAAAGACCGAATCAGAGACATCCCACTGAGCTTGAATCACATCCCTGATATCCTCATGCATAGGATATCTGGTTTGCAGACCACTTTTATTAATAGGTCAACCTTGTGTGGCTTTAGTCTTCCTAAAAATGTAGGGTGGAGGAAAGGAAATTAACTCCTGCAGATCCTCTTTATGAAAAATCCTAAGGACAGAAGAATCCTCCTCAGAAATAAAGGGCTCAGCTCCGAAGTCTCCCTGACCAGAGCCCTCCCGAGAGAAATCCTGTTCCTCCAAGGAGGGCATCTCCAAATCTGGATCAGGATCAAGATCCTCATCCAGATCCCAGGACTCTCTGAACCTTTTTGCCAACACCAGCTGTCCTTCAGAAGATCTCTTGCCAGAAGATACCTGGGGAAGATTAGATTTCTGAAATAAGAACTTTATAAATTTGGAGGACCAATTCCAGAGGGAACCCCCCAGCAGAACCTGCAGGGAAAGCAGACAAACTCTCCAAAGGAGCCTGCTGGGAAGAACCAGGCAGGGAGACAAGAATTTTTTCTACAGAATTGGCAGAGACAGCTAAAATGGCAGCGGGACTGCCGATTTCTCTTTACTCACCGCTAAATCCTTAGCCCCACTGAAGAAACCGGCGTCGGAGAAGCAGAGGGCCCTACGTCCGAGGAGCCCTCCACAGCGGTGCAATGTTGCTGCTAGCACCCACGCCACGACACTGATACACTGTACAGTGTCGGAGCTTCTCAGCCATGCTGCCTGTTAATGGCACCGCATACTTTTTTTTTTTTTTTTTTACTGAGAGGACAGCCACCAGTTGAAGCCACAGGAAAAAAAACTGCTTAAAAATCCCACTTCTGAAAGCTGTTAAAAAAAAAAAATGGGTTAAGATTTTTTTTTTTTTTTTTTTAATGGCTGCCTCTACCAGCCTAGCTGCTTTTCCCTCAGAGTCTTAGGCAAACAAACAGCATTAAACGCTGGAATTGGAGGGACCTGCCACCCAGGTGTAGCACTCCCAAGGCTGCAATAGAACCCCTCGGACCTCAGCCTCCAACAAGCAGGTTAGACCAAACCCCAGATGCACAGAAGGGAAGAATACAAGCACCCAGAAAACCACTTACCACTTAAAAAATTACAAAGAGAAGACAGACAATGAAGGGCTCGCCACTTTCCACCTGCTGGAGACTGAGATTACTGGATCTTTCTTTGCCAGTCAAGCACTCGTATTGGCTCTCCCTGAAGAGTCAGAATTGTCAGTCTCCACCTGCTAGAAGGCATGAACCATCAGTCTCAATATGGGCCGGTCTGGAGGGACACTAAGGAAGAGAGTTTTAGATATCTTGAAAGCTGGGGTGATTTACAGAAAGATACAAGACTATTACATTGTAAGCTCTTTTGAGCAGGAACTTTTTTGTGTATGGTGTACAGCGCTGCGTATGCCTTGTAGCGCTATAGAAATAAGTAGCAGTATTGGAGGTATGGCCTGTATCTACCTTAAAGAAGAATCATACAGCCCCTAACCAACTTGAAAATCTATGAGACAGGAAGAGAGTCAGACATACACCCTGCAACCCTATACATTTCCACTTGTATAATCAATAAGTTCAAACATGAAGCACCAGAGCAATCCTGCCTAGTAGTTCTCTACCTTTTAAAATTGATGATCTTTTCCGGAAGCAAACAGGAGAAACAGAGTACACTGCTCCTGCGATGCAGCCCCCACAGCCTTCCCTCTGGCGTATTCCCACCTCTGCAGAAACAGGAAGTCGTATCACTGGGAAGGCTGTGTGGCCAATGAAAGCAGTGCCATGCTTGCTGCCAGCGAAGAACAGTTTGAAACGTTAAGGGGCAGATGGAGGAATCGAATTATCCAATTAAAAAAAAAAAAATGTAATTGATTTGCCGAAATCGAATTGGCTGATCGATTTGAATCACAAATTGAGTGCACCAATAGCCTAGTTTTTCCGAGTCTTAATCTAGCTGTGCGCATGGCAAGAGATACTAGTTAACAATACACATAGCAACCAAAACGAAGAGCAGTAGAACTCATAACCAACACAAAAAGCAGTAGAACTAAAATTTTCACAACAGAAAGAAAATGAAATATATGTCTCAAGCTGTGATGTACTCTCTGTATGGGGAGGGGTGGGGGAAGAGGCAAAATAAGGGAAGCTTGAATATAATTTATTCACTGTAGCTTCACTATAGCACCCTGGCTAAAACAGCAGAATGAAAAACAGCTATCAAAAATTGATTTCAAATTTCAAGAATTTCTAGGGTTGATCGTGGTATCTGTACCACTCATGCTATCTGAAGAATGGCTGCAACAGGAAATCCAGAACAGCTCCTTTAACAGCACTTGTATAATTTGCTCAAACTTTTCAATACCATTCTTTACTACAAATCTAACGATTTACATTTAAGATCAGACGAGGAAGTTACCAAAAAGTTTAGTTTGTACAATGCATAGAAGTATTAGAAGCCTGACAACTGGAGCAAATTCACATGTGCTTACCTGAATTGAGTTATCTGTGGACAGCAGGGGAACACAGTCACAAACTGAGTAAGGTTATCTTGTGGCTACCCTATCAGATGCAAATACTCTCCTAAAGCTCTCCCTTGTGGCCTCCTGAACTTGCACAGAGTATCCAAAGTTTGAACAAATTGCTACCAGCCACTCAAGACTCCCCTCCAGACTGTAATAAAGCTGGATTTTCATGTTGGGGATAAAGGGCAGGATAGTGCAGCTCCATTACCCTTTGTTCACTAAAAATCCATATTATAGGTAAGCATTCCTGCTTCATCCATACACAAACAGGGATATAAGCACCCATATCACCAAGTGATTTAAAATCCGAGGGAGCTTCACTGTGCAGCTTATCAGAGCCAGCTCTACATGTTGTTCCCACTACTGCCCCCCCCCCCCCCCCACAAGCTGGGAGGGAGTGGGTCAGAGAGGATCCAAGATGAATGCGATATCACCTGCTGAAATAAAGCTGAGCAGGGACCATCATGCTTCAGGAAGATATGTAGTTTTCATTAACTTTCCTATTTCTCTAAGAGAGGATGCAGAATTTTCCTGACAATAAAAAGTTTTAAAAGAAATAGATCCTTAAAGTGATTACTGCACAAGGTCTTACTCCTCATACAGGCCACAGCTCAATCTAGGGCAGGGGTTCTCAACCCAGTCCTCAGGACAAACCTAGTCAATCAGGTTTTCAGGATACCTTCAATATGCACGAGATAAATCTGCATACAATGGAGATAACACTTGCAAATCTCTCATATATTCATGTAAGTATATCAAATATGTATATCAAAATGGTTATATGCAACATAACTCAGTGGTTACGGTATATAGATGACTTTTTTTCATCTGGAGAGGGAATAGTGAAATGCTGAATGAATTTTTTATTAAAGTTGAATGAATATGATTCTAACATTAAATTCACAGCACATATAGGGAATAATGCAGTGGACTTCCTAGATGTGCACACGGAATGGAACAATAATTCGTTCATTACTCAGGTATTTCGCAAGCCCACAGATAGAAATACCCTGCTCCACTATACCAGTTTTCACCCGATCCCTCTAAAAAAAAAAAATGGGATACCTACATGTGCACGCAACTATGGAATGCATTACCGAAGGCCATAAAAACAACGCAAGATTTAACTATCTTCCGAAGGCTACTGAAAACTGATCTATTCAAGAAGGCATACCAACAACATTCATCCTCAATACTAAATAATGAGACTACACATGAACTAGAAAAATCAAACTCATCACTTGACTGACTAATCTCTCACTTTAACCCTTATGTTGAATATGGTCTCTCTACAGTCGATGGCCTAATGCATGTTACAATCCTATCACGCAGGAATCAATATGCACTACCACAATGTATTCTTCTTTACCATGTATGTAAGCACCTTAATGCAACGACTTTTGTACTCTACCCGGAAATGGCAACCGCCATTACAGCAAATGTAAGCCACATTGAGCCTGCAAATCGGTGGGAAAATGTGGGATACAAATGCTACAAAATAAAATAAATAATACCTGTAGGACAATTTCTGCGTATTCACAGGATTTGTTCAGAAAAACAGGATTTTATAACACAAGCATCTCAGATGAAACAGATTTAAAGAGCGGGATTATCCCGGTAAGGTGGTGCATAAAGCCTTCAAAAGGGCATTAAACGTGCAGAGAGTGGTTATTTGAGAAAGGTAATGAACATGCAGATGATCGTTTGACATGCATTTTACCCTATGCGGCACAATCGAAACAAGTTACTCAAATCATACAAAATACTGGGGCATTTTAGGTATCCATAAAGTTTTTCAAGATAGTCCTCGGTTCTCATTCAGGCGTGGACAAAATTTAGGAAAAAAATTGATACACATTTAGTTCAGACTGAAGGGCATGGACATCATAAGTGTAAGGGCTGTACATATTGTTCATATGCTTTGGAGACCTGTAGTGTTGAAATTCCTAACCAAAGCAATTTGAGATTTTTTCAATTATGGTCCTCTACAGATTGTGATTCATCTTATGTTATACTAGTAAAAAAGGCCAGTTTCTGAAAAAGATGAAATGGGCGCTAGCAAGGCTATTCCCCTCAATTCACCCATGTGGAGCAACCCTTCTGTGCCCTCCATGCAGCCATGGCGAGCAACCCTTCTGTGCCCTCCATGCAGCCACGTGCAGCAAGCGTCATCACCCCTGCATGCAGCAATATGGAGCAGCTGTGCTGTCCCCTGGCTCCCCCTGCATCCAGCCCTGTGCAGCAAGTGTCCTGTGCCGCACCCCGTGATGTGCACACCCCGTGTCTCCCTCCGCGCCTGTGAGAGCAACTCGTGTACCGTGCCATCCCGTCCAGTTGAACTCCCCCGCCCCTCGTGGAAAGCAGAGCGCCTGTCACCTGTGTAAAAGCGGTACAGGCAGAACGTTTCCATTGGATCTCCTTCCCTGCCTATGCCGGTGTCGCACGACGTGCCATAATGTGACATCAGGGAGGGCGGGACATAGGGAGGGAAGGCAATCGGAAGGGAAGCGATGTTGGGGGGGGGGGGAGCGGAGCGTCGGAAGGGGGTGAAAGTGCTGATTCGCATATCCCCACCATCGACAGGTGCGGGCTGGGGGCGGAGCATCAGAGGGTGGTGGAACTGGCGATTTGCTGTGTCATAGCCCCACCCTCGACGTCATCACGTTGTGACGTGAGGGCGGGGCAGACACTCATGTGGAGAAATTCTGATCTATGCCACCTCAAAAACAAAAGTGGCAGCTTCATTAGAACGTTGGAGTTGCGAATTATGTGCGGAAGGGGCATGGCTGAGGGCGGGTCTATGAGTGAGAGTGAGTGGTGCTGACAGCCTAAGTGCAGGGCTTCAGTGTTTCCCCGAGCTTCAGAATGGATCCTCAGAAGCTTAGCTGAAATTGGGTGGCGGAGCAGTTGGGGGGGAAGAGGGGGGGTGGTTGGGAGGCGAGGATAGGGGAGGGCAGACTTATACGGTCTGTACCAGAGCCACTGATGGGAGAGGGGGTGGTGGTTGGGAGGCGAGGATAGGGGAGGGCAGACTTATACGGTCTGTACCAGAGCCGCTGATGGGAGGTGGGACTGGTGGTTGGGAGGCGGGAAATACTGCTGGGCAGACTTATATGGTCTGTGCCCTGAAAAGCCAAACAAAAAAAACAGCACCACGGGCCTTTAAAAATGGAACACAGTTCTTTAATGAATGAGCCTTGACAAAAAGACTCGACACGGGTTCCATTTTTAAAGGCCCGTGGTGCTGTTTTTTTTTGTTTGGACTTTAGTTTGTACTTCGTTCCCTCTCTTTTGTTATATCCTGTGCCCTGAAAAGGACAGGTACAAATTCAAGTTAAGGTATACACATATGAGTTGTCTTGGGCAGACTGGATGGACCATGCAGGTCTTTTTCTGCCGTCATCTACTATGTTACTATGAGCTTCAAAATGTTTGAGGTGAGACTTATTTATATAGATATGCGATTGTTTGCCCATGTAAATTAATGTACATAGGTCAAACAGTGAAAAAGTTAAAACATCGCATTGCACAACATCTGAGCAATATTAGACTTCACAAAGTTGATACACCACTTGTTAAACACTGGCAGGATAACCAACATAGGTTAGAAGATTTGAGGTTTGTAGTGCTATTACAAATAGATTTAAGTAAAGGCAATGTGCTACATAGAATGATGCAGAGTGAGTAGCGATTGATACGATTGGAGAACAGTGACACCTACGGGTTTGAACAAAGAACTGGAGTGGGGGAATCTATAAAAGATAGCAACAGGGTAGGAGAGAGTATAACCTGTATTGCGGTAACACCGCTTTGCTGATGTCACTTCCAGCATTCCATGGAGGGAGCCATCTTGGCAACTGCCCAGAGATATGAGAGCTTAGAGAGTGAGGTGAATATAGCTTTTAAGTATATTAAATGTGATATATTGTTGACATGTGGGGAGGGAATTTATATTCCTGTTTTGCTATTGTGCATAGAATTGGAGCCCCTGAAGGCGCCTAATGCGAAACGCGTTGGGCTTGAAGAGGTTTATGTTAAAGAGATAATGCTGTGTTACAGCATCACTGAGCTTGGACTGTGAGGCTTATCCCTGTTCTTCAGCCAACCATGAAGCCGATAGAAAAATAAGGAGCCTACATGATTGCACTGCTCAAAGATAAGAATTTTTGGGATTACAAATGCAGCACTGTTTTTCAGCAGACTCCTTGCTAAAAGTGTAACTTTGTTACAGATTGGTTCAGGACATTTGTTTATGCTTAGGATGGTTTTTTGTATTGCATTTGTATTTTGAGTAAAAAAAAAAAAAGTGGTGGCAATTAGCTCCATTGAAGTATGTATGGTGGTATGCTTGGCGTTTAGTAAGTATGATGTTATAACATACATATGTAGGTTGATTTGTGTCTATGCAGTAAAAACAGGAAATATTTCCACAAGAAAGTGTTTATTGCACAAAATATTTCAGTAGAGAGGAAAATATAAAAGTTTAATGAAATTTGTGATTTTCTGACTGGCATTAGAAGATATAAATTGTATGCACAGTTTGGGTACGATAACTCATTTAGTATCTTATGTATATTCATTGTGGATATCATCCAATCTGACTGGCTAGGCGTGTACCAGGGACTGGGTTGAGAACCCCTGATCTGAGGAATGAATGACTCGGTTATCCTCCATTGTCAAGGACACCAGAAATACATCTCCTCCACTGAAGCCTGCATCCAGAAATGCACCCTGAAAATTACCTCAGGTATGTGGGCTGAACTGGCAAGAGAGCTCAGTGGTTTAGCCTAGTAATTCTGAACAAACGCTGCAGAGTTGTCCTGAGGTGAGGAAGCAACTTCCCATCCACTTATTTAAACCTCTTTTAGGGGAAGAAGAAAACAGTGATGAACTCCTAGAAACCATGCAGCATCCATCTGTTGGAATGCAGAAGCCAGCAGGACCTTCCGGGCTGACCGCAGTCTGGGACCCTTGCTATCACACCTACCCAGTCTGGCTCCGCAAGGTGTGCTGCCTTTGTTTAAAAAAGGAAGGGGAAAAAGCCTGCTTAAGTAGCAGCCTTTTTTTTTCAAGTAGCTTCATGCCCTGCTAAACCAAGCATTTTCTTTTTTTTCCTTAGCTGCAGTAGAGCCCTTAGGCAAGCATCCTGAAAGGGCAGAGAAGGTATGGGGATCCATACCCCCGTGGCAAGGTCCACGACGGCCTGAGCTGTATGCTTCACAAAGTGCTTGCCATCAGGAGATGGCCTAGTGTGGTGGAACAGCACTATGCTCAACCCGGTCCAGTCCATGAATCTGTTACCGGCCATTAGGCTCAACCAAGCTATGGAGCACCAGCCTGAATTACCGTCTGCTGAGGTAGAGGGAAAAAAATTTCTGAAGGGAGAATGTTCAAAGCAAATTGGACTTGCAACATCTGATTTAGACTAATTTTAACCAGCCTAAATAAAACATTAATGCGCTGCCAAAGCACAATGGCTTTCGGGGACACTTACCATGTATGGAGACAGCCACTGAAAGTTCTATGCAAATGAGCTTGCTGGTATTTAAATGAGTCCATTAGCAATTCTGTGCAATGCTCAGAGAAAGGGCGCACAGAAACCCCCTGCCCTAAACTACCGACAGCTCCGAGCTGCTGACAGGGTCCCACACATACAGAGCTCTTCCCTGCTTCCAGCACTGGGACCAGTCTTCGAGCTTGTTTCCTTCGCCCCAACTAAATTTGTGGTGCTCTCTTCATCACACCAGCAGCTCCAGGGCACTTTTCAGCTACTTTTGCTTCTCCCTTTGCACAGAGCGGAGCTCATCTTGCAGCACGCTGCCCATCAGTTCAGGCTGGTGCTTTTAATATCGCTTTTGCACAGGGCAGGAAGGCAAGATTCCCTTCCAAAGCGAACAAATACAGATATCAATTTTGGGAAGATCCTCAAAGAACAGAAAGTGCAACGGCTGCTCTCTCCTTATGACCATAGGAATGATCCTCTGCACCCTTGGTGTGCCCGTTGATTGGGAACACGTACAAGAGCTGTGCTTATTACATAGCTCCTGTGGGCAAGCACCAGGAACGTTTCTCCCCCTTTAGCGTGCATATAATTTGCATGCCGTTATTGTTGAGCACTGGTCAGTAGTTCCGATTCAGTGTTCCAGATGGTGTTTTCCAGCGTTCTCTACAGTGCCAGTGTTCTATGCATCTGCCCCTGGATTTATACTGTCAGCACCAGCCCTTCCTATACTGGTGGTCACTGGAAGAGATCAATTTCTCTACCTCCTCCTGATGGCAGAAGGGACAACACCTGCTTGTTCAGTATGGTACAGCTTAGACACTAAGGAAACTTATTACATAAGTACATAAGTAATGCCACACTGGGAAAAGACCAAGGGTCCATCGAGCCCAGCATCCTGTCCACGACAGCGGCCAATCCAGGCCAAGGGCACCTGGCAAGCTTCCCAAACGTACAACATTCTATACATGTTATTCCCGGAATTGTGGATTTTTCCCAAGTCCATTTAGTAGCGGTTTATGGACTTGTCCTTTAGGAAACCGTCTAACCCTTTTTTAAACTCTGCCAAGCTAACCGCCTTCACCACGTTCTCCGGCAACGAATTCCAGAGTTTAATTACGCGTTGGGTGAAGAACAATTTTCACCGGTTTTAAATTTACTACACTGTAGTTTCATCGCATGCCCCCTAGTCCTAGTATTTTTGGAAAGCGTGAACAGACGCTTCACATCCACCTGTTCCACTCCACTCATTTTATATACCTCTATCATGTCTCCCCTCAGCCGTCTCTTCTCCAAGCTGAAAAGCCCTAACCTCCTTAGTCCTTCTTCATAGGGAAGTCGTCCCATCCCCGCTATCATTTTAGTCGCCCTTCGCTGCACCTTTTCCAATTCCACTATATCTTTCTTGAGATGCGGCGACCAGAATTGAATACTCAAGGTGCGGTTGCACCATGGAGCGATACAACTGCATTATAACATCCTCACACCTGTTTTCCATACCTTTCCTAATAATACCCAACATTCTATTCGCTTTCCGAGCCGCAGCAGCACACCGAGCAGAATGTTTCAGTGTATTATCAACGTCGACACCCAGATCCCTTTCTTGGTCTGTAACTCCTAACGTGGAACCTTGCATGACATAGCTATAATTCGGGTTCTTTTTTCCCACATGCATCACCTTGCACTTGCTCACATTAAACGTCATCTGCCATTTAGCTGCCCAGTCTCCCAGTCTCGTATGGTCCTCTTGTAATTTTTCACAATCGTGCCACGAGTTAACGACTTTGAATAACTTTGTGTCATCAGCAAATTTAATTACCTCGCTAGTTACTCCCATCTCTAAATCATTTATAAATATATTAAAAAGCAGCAGTCCTAACACAGACCCCTGAGGAACCCCACTAACTACCCTTCTCCATTGTGAATACTGCCTGCCATTTAACCCCACTCTCTGTTTCCCATCATTCAACTAGTTTTTAATCCACAATAGGACTTTTCCTCCTATCCTATGACCCTCCAATTTCCTCTGTAGCCTTTCATGAGGTACCTTGTCAAACGCCTTTTGAAAATCCAGATACACAATATCAACCGGCTCCCCTTTGTCCACGTTTGTTTACTCCTTCAAAGAATTGAAGTAAATTGGTCAGGCAACATTTCCCCCACACAAAAGCCGTGCTGACTCGGTTTCAGTAATCCATGTCCTTGGATGTGCTCTGTAATTTTGTTTTTAATAATAGCCTCTACCATTTTCCCCGGCACCGACATCAGACTCACCGATCTATAATTTCCCGGATCTCCCCTGGAACCTTTTTTAAAAATGGGCGTTACATTGGCCACCCTCCAATCTTTCGGTACCATGCTCTATTTTAAGGATAAATTGCATATCACTAGCAGTAGCTCCGCAAGCTCATTTTTCAGTTCTATCAGTACTCTAGGATGAATACCATCTGGTCCAGGAGATTTGCTACTGTTCAGTTTGCTGAACTGCCCCATTACGTCCTCCAGGTTTACCATGAAGTCTGTAAGTTTCTCCGACTCGTCCGCTTGAAATATCATTTCCAACACCAGTACCTCACCTAAATCTTCCTCGGAAGACCGAAGCAAAGAATTCATTCAATCTCTCTATGTCTTTGTCTTCCTTGATCGCCCCTTTTACTCCTCGGTCATCCAGCAGTCCAACCGATTCTTTTGCCGGCTTCCTGCTTTTAATATACAGAAAAAAATTTTTACTATGCTTTTTTGCCTCTAATGCTATCTTTTTTTTGTAATCCCTCTTGGCCTTCTTTATCTGCGCCTTGCATTTGTTTTGACACTCCTTATGCTGCTTCTTGTTATTTTCAGACGGTTCCTTCTGCCATTTTCTAAAGGCATTTCTTTTAGCCCTAATAGCTTCCTTCACCTCACTTTTCAACCAGGCCGGCTGTCTTTTGGAGTTCCGTCTTTCTTTTCTAATTTGTGGAATATGTTACACTTGTACCCCGCGCTTTCCCACACAATGCAGGCTCAATGCAGGTTACATAGTAATTTGAAATACAAAGTCTTATACCAGAAATTTCAAAACGGTAGTGAAACATTATGAAGTTGAGCTTGAATAATGTAGGATTAGGCTAAAATAGGGTAGACAGGATAGGATAAGATAAGTTGGGGGAAAAGGGGTAAGGAAGGATATAATAAAGGGCAGATGGAGAAGAGAAGAATGGGATGCGTAGAGGGGGAATGGGGAGGAGGGATAAGTAAAACCAATAACTTCCATTAAGCATCAAGCAAACAACTACAGTTTTGAAATTTACAAAAGCCAAGAATATTGGCCATCAAAAAATGTGATCTGCCAATATGGCCTAACCTTTTTCAAAAGCTCAAAAATTTCTAAAGTAGACCAACAGAACTGAGAACAATGTCATCCCCCAAAACATTATAAACATACATATTCAAACATTATAAACATACATATTCACCAATCTATTCTATGCAGTTGAAAGTAACATGAGACAATACAAACCTGTTGCCGACAGTCTTGGGATAGTGCTGAGGTGCACCCCTACCTCCTCCACCGCCCGAAGAAGCACTATTGAAAAACAACACATTTAAAATACATTTTAAAAAGGCTTCCCTTAGTTCACATTTTCAAAAATCTTTTCCAAAATCATATCCATTTTTACAATGTGAAAACAGAAATACAAGTTGGTGAAGCATATGCTAGTAGCATTACGTAACTTAGGTGCTCGCCTTACCAATTTTTTCCCCATGGAATCCAAATGCTTTATCTGCTTTCCCCACCATCTCCTCTTCCTACTTCCAAATCCCTTTTGCACCCCCCCTAAAATAGAGAGACTGTGCCAGCTGGTACAGTGAGCATATCCAGCTAATTGTGCTAATCTTGTGCATCACAGTACAAGTACCATAAATGCCAGTCTGAGGGACAAAAATGTTCAGTGCTTGGAATGAACTCATCACAGACCCTCCTCTCATATCCCCATTACAACCTCCTAGGCAGCCTGGGCCCTGCTAATGCCCCAGCCTTAAGTAGGGTCTTGTTGTAGTCTTTCCTACACAAGAAAAACTCACTTATCAACTTTGCGCTAAAGTTATGGCTTATGGCCAAGGTTGCTAGAGACAGAGCAACACATGCAAAACATGTCTAAAAAATGTAAAGTTTATCTAGAAAATATAATTGAAACTGAATTACCAAGTAAGAACAAAACCAAGTTAAACCCCCAATATGTTTCCATTTAAAAAGAATATCAGCTTTTGTATTACTGGCAAAAGGCAAGATTGCTATCCTAGTGATTTCCAAAATTACCCCATTTTAATATTGAAAAAAGCATTCACATAACCCTAGATCAGTTTTTATCAATCTTCTGTTGCCATGACTCTGACTGAGGTCCAATAAGACTCTGTGCCCCCTCCCCCCAAGGTGTGCAGAATGATGCCCCTATAGCGTGCCCACCCAGGTTATGACTCCAAATATAGGTTTTGTGACCCCATTTTGGGGTCCCAACCCACAGGGTGGGAAACTCTGTCCTAAATGAAACAGACTTCCACTCCCCTCCCCCACCCACTCCACTTATCTTAAGTATGAAGGCGGCGGCAGCAGCAATCAGGCCAGTACCCTGTATCTATATTTATACACACAGACCCCAGTAGTCTGCATTGGCTCCCAGTTTAACAGAAGCCAATAGGGAAGGAGATGGCAGGTCTAGTGAATATCCACTGACTTACAGGCCTATGCTGACTGCCAATAGTGAGCAGCTGTTTTGTGATCCCCATTTGGGGTCTCAACCCACAGTTTGGAAGCCACTGTTATAGCCCCATGCTTATATAAGCATGTCAAATAACATGATATTCTAATGGAATGCAACACTTTTACAACAGAGCCAGCTATCAACTGAGAAAGTCTACCTGAAACGAGAAGCACCCCCTTCTGCAATCGCACTCTCCACTTTGGCGGCTTGACAATGAAGAATCTTCAAAAGAATAATATTCAATGGACGGGGTGGGGGAGGGAAAAAACCTGATTTAAAAAAAGGGACAAGTCACAAGTCAGCTTCTCCAGCTATCACACTGATGTTTACATGGTCTAGAGGGATTCCATACAATCATCCTTTTTAAACTCATGGAATGAAAATTTTATGACATCAGAGCACATCTAAAATTTAAACCAAGTAAACATACCAGGTCAACTAAATTAGATTTCATATGTCATAATATCTACCTCTTTCAAACGAAATTGAGTTGCATATGTATGTACCAGGCAAGTTATGAGAATGGTAGAAAAGTTTACATGTTAATGTGAATATAAAACCTCAAACACAACCCATGAATTTTAGTTTCCACAGTAAAATACTACAAAAATTCTCTCATGTACCCATTTTTATATAAATGTTTTAAAGGTCAGTTTTTAAACATGTTCAAACGGGAAGTTAAAAAAAAAAAAAAAAACTAATCCCAACCCATTCACAACTTGTATCACACTAAAATTCTGGATGTTTAATTAAAAGGACACCTTGCATGCAGGCCAAAAATGACAACCATACTAACTAGAAACCTGAACAGTCTGGCTAGCCAATCTGGAGTACAGTGTGTTTACTGGCACATCCTCTATGGTGACACAGAGCAGTTTTCAACCGGTAAAATATGGTTGCCCAAAAGGAAACGTACAATACTAAAAGAAGCTTTACCTGTTAAATAGACACCTAACTAGAACGGATTAGGCCCCTTTGCCCTAAACTTAATGGAGGGTTACCTTCAACTCAGACCCCCAATGAGAGAATGCAAGCTTTAGTTCCATTGTTTATGTCAATGGAATCCAGTGGTGGAATTATAGTTTTGATGTCATGTTCTTCATTCTACTTCAAACAGCAATAGAACTGAACCAATTAACTGGATAAAAATTAAAATACTTCAAGTAATCATATGTGTCAAAGGCAAAACTGTTTTGAGTTTAATAACTATTCACATTTCCTAAAAGGCTGTAGCCAAAATAAACTAAAAGGACTACAAGATGCTTTTGTAACTCGCTTCAATTTTGTTTGGTGAACCTACCGGATTCGTCTATTAAAGAATACTCTCAATTGCTGTGAAACAGACAGATCCTCTTTGTGCATTTACGTTAAGCAAAACAGGCAAATGAAAACACACACAAAGTACTTTAAACATATTCGTACGGTGGCAGTGAAACCAGATTATGGTCTTTTCATATTATAAATCAGCATTTATAGTTTGGCCTGTTTCACCATACCATGAAACACGTCTAACTTCTACCTACCTATTAATCTAGGCCAGTGCGTACAACATCCGGCCTCAATTATTAAAAGAAAAATCTAACACTATATGCATAAAAATCTAACACTATATGCATAATGATGATGGTATATCTTAGAGGCCCGAAAACTGCCCTCAGATGTACGAGAGCTGCAGTGCTATCGCACTAAACAAGCATGATAACAAAACTGCCCCACGCCGGTAAAACTACTTCCTTTGTTCTCTAGGTTGCACAGGAAAAGGCCTCGCCTCGCCTTCGGGCCTCTCTGTCTGCTACAAAGGAGTCTGCTCTATGGGTGTCCGTGGGTGCTGTACACCCCCAATATTAAGCAAGGTCTTTCACTGTGCCCAGGGAGGGGCCTCTCTAGTTCGGCACGCCAATCGTTTTGAAAAGTTGGCGTGGATAATCTACTATAATAACCCATGCGGATCACTATTTCCGCTAATGTGGCCCAAAGCAGCAGGTAAATGTGAAAAAATGTACCCCCCCCCACACTTTTTCCCCCTATTACCGACAATATCTCATGGGGAACGGGAAAGTACAGGACCAACTGCCTACCACAAAAAGAACCACCGTTCAGTCTACACAAACACGATTTTTTTTCCAAAATGTTGAGAGTGTAGTGAACAATGAAATGCTACACGTCTTACAGAAAAAGAGTTTATACGGAATAACAAAAAGATCCTATGTGACAAGACCCAGGCCAGGACCAAAAAGGAATAAGGTTAATTCCCCCAGAGTCTCTCCCACAAACGTCGCGTGGCATTCAAAAACAAAACCATCCAGGCCTTTCAATATACTATAGCTAAAACTGCAATGTACTGGCCGCCAGTCTCGCTGAGCCTCAAAGCTAAAATATGTCAAATGCGTATTTCAAAGAAAAATGCCGGTTCCCACCCGGCATTGTTCCCATTTCAGGAAAGAGAACACAAAATACCACTCGCAACGCAGTTTCTTCACGTCACTCTTAAAATTCACATGAAACGAAAACAGAACCGTGACACTACTATAAAACGATAAAACATATATATTTAGTTAATAACCAACGGTTACACCAATCATTTTTCTTCGGTTTTCGCGCGTCATCTCTAACATTTCAGTATTAGGTGTCCCCTTGCTGTCAAAGACGACCTGACAATCCCATTATTTGTATGGAGAAGCACCGAATAAAAAAAACATTAATTAGTATAAAAACATTCAAGTCAAACAGGTTTTCGTGAACATAATTATTCCCCTCCCTCGTAGACGCCATTTTCTACCCAACGAAAAAGCGAACCGGCAGCCATTTTAGATACTGAGCGATAAAGAGATACCCGAATTTCCAAAAATGTTTCCTCACCTTTCCTAAAACCCCGTCAGCTTTCTTATGGTTTGGCGACACCTAAACAAAACGGGAAAAAAAAAAAAAAACAAGAAAGAAAGAAGGTGGATCTGTCCCCCCCCCTAGCAGAACAGCTCCACTCTTGATGGGGAACAGCTCAGCACTATTCCACCTCCATAGAAATCCCACTCACTGTCCCGACGTCAACTAGACTCCAAACTTTATTACTAGATACAACCGAACACAAGGGAGTGTCTGGGACCATAATGGATAGGCCGGCACCGCCACTATAGTTCGGAATATAAAATAACGACGTACAGGATTCACAAAGTAACCAATCGAGGAACAGAAAACGGAAGGGGCGTAGCCAAAAAAAAAGAAAGCTTGGTTGAAAAGTAGCACAGCCGCAGTGCACCACCGTATTCGCGAATGCGATTAAGAAAACAAGGTTGCGTAAGGTGCTGTGTGCGCATAGGTTGTTGGTAGTTGCGTAAATAGAAAGAACGGCGAGAACAGACTTATTATAGTGATGTGGAGTTTGATATTTTATTATGGTTGAATATGTTGTATTTTTTTTCTTCAAGAACCCACGGGAAAAGGTTTTTTTTTCTCCTTCCTTGTGGTACGCCTGGCATGAGATATTGGTGGCAAAATGATTAATTTTCTTGTTGGGGTTGGTTTCGGATTTGTCTACAAGGTGTTACGAATGAGGAAGTATCTGCGTTCTGGCATTCTGTTTTCCCACTCGTGTCTTTTTGTCATGTAGATTGTGGGCAAAAAGGATGATGGGGATAAATGGTGTTGAGCTCTAGTAGGGACAAAGAGAGAGATGAGGTGGTTAGAGAGTCACTACCACAGTACTAACTAAAGAAGAATGCTGTTCTGGGGCTGATACGTTGGGGGGGACAGAGTAGTTGCTAGACAAAATGGCATCCACTAATTCAAAACAGCAGTGTGACATCTCTCCTGGTTGCTGCTCATTCTGGTCGCCTCCTCGTGATAGTTTTGGAACAGGGCTGCTGTTTCATTAGAGCTGGCGCTGACAATAGTTGTATAACAATTTAGCATACAAGTAGGGAAAACATGTAAAACATGGCTCTTGATATCCTATCCACCCTTCTGTAGTTGTCTGTTCTGTGTGCGCACTGCATGTGTTGCGTCTGTTAGGAGTAGCTGGAGGGTAGTCAGGCTTGGCCTAAGTTTATCTGACACTCAAGGTAAACTTTTAGCCTGTGTCCCACCACCACAGGGCAGTTCAAGGGCCTCCACAGCCATGTTCAGTATCTTCCCTTCCCTTCCCTTGCTTCTATGTTTGTGCAGCGCTGCATATGCCTTGTAGCGCTATAGAAATGCTAAATAGTAGTAGTAGTAGTTCCTACAAAGTGTGTCCAGCATCTCTCTGCTTCCCTAATTCCCTCACCAAGGTGTCCAGCATTTCTCTTCTTCCCTCCTGCCCCTGCCTTCAGGTGTCTAGCACCTCTTTCACCAGTGAGATACTTACAGGAGGATGGGGGGGGGCACTAACTGGGGGGATGGGGACAGAGCCCACAGGGTCATTTTCTACTTTGAAGCCTGTTAATGAACTGGACTGTTATTTATGTTTGAGTGATGTAGACAATATATATTTTTTAAAACAAGCAAGCATGCTGGCCACAACTAGCAAAATTTGCATTGGGGAGGGGGGGGGGGGGGATCCTGTACATCCTGCTACCAGCACATTTTCTAAGAAGGCACCTATTGCAGGAAGGACTGTGGAAGATAGGAGAGCTAGACTGAATCCTGAGACTGTTGATGACTTATTCATCCACAGATTTAAAAAATCATAACAGTGCTTCATAGGGTGTATTTATCCCCTGTAGGGCATACAGAACAGGTTGTATTTTGTACCCATGGCGGAGACAAACTTTGTCCCCGTGTCATTCTCTAAAGATGCTTAGGCTTACCCAGCGGTGTACCAAGGGCGGTCCGCCCCGGGTGCACGCTGCTGGAGGGGTGCAGAGAGTAGCCACACACCTGTCTGCTCCGCTGGTTCCCTGCTCCCTCTGCCCCGGAACAGGTTACTTCCTGTTCCAGAGCACAGGGAGCCAGCGGAGCCGAGAGCTGCGCGGCTGCTCCCAGCAGGTAAGAATGCACCGGGGGGGGGGGTTGATGCACCAGGGGGGTGTCGGGCTGCACCCGGGGGGGGGGGGGCACGCATCGGCGATCCGCCCCGTGTGGCAGCCGATCTAGAATCGACACTGGGCTTACCATTTTCTGAAGAGCTAAAGAATCTGAAAAGGGAAATAGATGCACTAGAACACAAATAGCATAAAACGCAAAGTAGAAAGAATGTGTACTACATGGAAATCAAAGTTTGGAGAATATAAGTAGTTATGTCATAAATGTAACTCACTGAATTCTACAGGTCTCTAATTCTAGAAAGGATTTATTTTTTTGTGTGTGATACTTTATATTAACTGAGGAGCCACAGGTGTTAGCTCACTTTGTGACTATGGGCCTCTTTTATGAAACTGCGCTAGTGATACCCAGTGCAGCAAACGTACAGCCTATTCATTTTGAATGGGCTGCGTCACATTTGCCATGCAGGAATTGCTAGCATGGTTTAGTAAGAGGCCCTATGTTTTTAATGAAAAAATGTTTGAAAACTTAAGGTAAATGTTCAAGCATGCAAATATTGAGAACTGGTTTGATTTTAAAACAAAAACCAAGAGATCGTGTGGGTTTATAACTAATCAAAACCTGGTTAAAGCAAATGTATTTAAGGTAAATGAGATTTTGATCCCAGTAGAGGATGAGGGAAGGCATTTGTGAATAACTTTCCTAGCCAACACTTAGGCTTCTAACTGGCACAGTTACTTTTAAAAGGCAACTAAAGGTCCTTTTGTTTTCACAGGTATTTTCTTGATTATAGGTCATATGAGCTGAACATGTTGCTCTGTGTACAAAGCTGTGTTTGAGGCTTAGTTCTAGATTTTTTGATTGTTGTGTATGTGATATCATGACAAAGATTTGTAGTCATGTTTGTTAGATTTATTGTATGATGGTTTTATGTATTGTTTGGTTTTATAAAGTGTGTTTTAATTGAGTTTATATATAAATAAATACATAAATCTAGCTTAGCTTGAAGCTCCAGGTGACCACAGTAGTGAGGCAAGGATAAAGTTGAGGCTCTTGTGAAAGAAGTAACTAATTTATTAGTCCCCCTCACACACACAAAGAGTGACATAGGCTGCACATACTGCAGCAGGACATGTTTATCCACTTCTACCCTAGCTGAGATAACATTCTATCATCTCTCTGACCTGATGTGCAACTTTCTTTAAATTAGTCACCTTATTTTCTTACTCTCTTACCTATCTATATGTTCCTTCTTTGCTTATGCAGTTCACTGCACCCCTCCCATTGGCCACACCGATTTTCACCCCCCCCCCCCCCCCCCCCCCCGGCCACACAGGTCATCTTTTTCTTTGTGCAAATATAACAGAGCTAGGGTGTCCCTATAACCAGCCCCTTCAAATGACACACATTATGATTTATAACAAATCACTTCTCTGCATATGAAAAGTTATTTATATAAGCCAGCATGTTTAAAAATATAAGCGATGTTAAATTAAAAAATGCTACCAACAATAAAGAATGACAGCTTGGATGCAGCAGCGCCTAGGTTTGCTTGCTTTGTTTTGAATGGGAAGGGAAACAGAGACTGACCTATTGGTTTCAAATTTTTGACTTCATCCCGTCTCCTGTTTTCATCCAACCTCCTTGGCAGTTGCCTCTGTGAGTCCAGATGGCTGTCTGTTCCATGTCTCCAGTGGCTGTGAGAAAAAAAAAAAAAAGGCAAGCACTGGGCTGCAGTCGCCTTCAGGCATGGGCTGTGGGCTCTGCAGGTCCTCTGCCCCGGCTGATGTCAACTTCCAATTCCGGGGGCAGAGGACTGACAAAATTGACAGCACATGCTTGAAGGCTGCTGCAGCCCTGCGCTTGCCCTTTTTTGTTGTTTTTCTGCTGCTTCTGTCTGCAGTAGCAGTTTGGGCAGGAGGAAGGTTGGGATTTGCCATGGCATCCCAGAGAGTTTGCTGTGGTGCACCAGGGTGCTGTGGCACACGCTGCCCTACGCTGTCTATTTAAATGTTCTATTACGTACGGTGTTGACATTGTAAGTCTACTATGCCATACTTTGTATTGTTATTTGAATATTTTTACTGCTGTAATTTTCTGTTGCTTACGTTTGATTTATTCTTACTGTTCATGGCCTTGAGTGAATTCTTTCAAAAAGGCTGTAAATACATCCTAATAAATAAAATAAACTTTCCTTAGCGTTGCTCTGGACTGGTCCAGAATGTGACTGATGGTTTGTGCACACCTTCCAGCAGATGGAGACCTACTCTAGAGAGAGCCAATAAGAGCCCTGGCTAGCTAGAGAAAGATCCAGTATTCTCAGTCTCCAGCAGGCGGAAGGTGGTGAGCCTTTCAGTCTTTTCCTGTCTACTCTTTTCTTTTAGCTGGGTTTTTATATGTATATAATAAGGCTTCTTTGGGGTAGGTAGTACCTTTTGACCAGTTTTTCTGTGCCCCAGTTTCTCTTGCAGTTTCTGGAGGCTGAGACCCGTGGGGGTCTCGGCCTCGGGGGTGTCAAATTCGGGTGGCCAGGTCCCTCCCCCCACTCCTCCCGTGGTCTCCCTGCATGACTCCGCGCTGTTGTGGATGGTTAACCTGCCTCACATCTTCGAGGGAAGAGAGTTTGAGGCTTTGAGAGAGGCAGTCACTGTGTTTAAACAAAACACAAAAAAAGAGTTGACTCTTCTACTAAGCGGCAGGCGCGAACGAGCAGAGCAGCTCTTTATCCACCTATGAGATGCTTTTGTTTATTTTCTTCCTTTCGGTTTGGAGTCAGGTATCCATTGTAAAAAGAAAAAAAACCAAGCAAGCCACTTGAGCACTATCAGTAAGCGCCATGGCAGAGAAGCTCCACCATTGTTTAGTTTGTCAGCGGCATGGCTTTGCAGCTAGTGGGGTTTGTTAGTACTGCATCGCTATTGATAGCTCGACAGAGGCAGGTCCCTCACACTTCGCTTCTTCTTCCCCGGCACCCGCAGTGCACCATGATTCGGGCAGTAAGGACAAAGCACCTGATTCTGTTGTGGCAGGAAACACTGCCATTTTAGCCTTGCAGGCTTTGCCTTCAGGACAGACACTGGGAAGTTTTCCTCTTGAATATGTACTTCAAATGTATAAGGCATTTATGCTGTAAAAGTCCAGACCCCTGGCGGCTCCTCTAGGAGAGTGCTCAGACAGACATGCCATCTCTGCAAAATGGCCAGAGATCTAGGGTCAGACCTAGATCTGGAAATGCCCTCTTTGGAGGGATCAGATGACTTGGGAGATGATCTGCTTCCAGTAGACTCCACTCTGGTGGACCTGGGTGCAGAATCCTTTCATCCAGGAGAAGATCCTTCTGTGGTTAGAATTTTCCACAAAGAGGATTTACAGGAGTTGATTTCTTTGGTGACCATTACCTTGCGTTTTGAAGAGGAGGAGACCACGGTGGTGGAGGGACATAAGGTGGATCTTCTACTCAAAGGAATTAGAAAGCCAGGTAAGACCTTCTATGCACCAGGATATTAGAGATATTATTCAAGCTCAGTGGGACATGCCAGATTCTCCGTTTAGTCTCGCTAAGTCAATGGTGCGCCTCTATCCAGTTCCTGATTTTGACAAGTCTCTTCTTAAGCCTCCGGTGGTAGATGCGTTAGTCTCAGCTGTTACAAAGAGGAATACAGTCCCCGTAGATGGAGGCACGGCTCTTAAGGACATTCAGGATAGGTGTATGGAAGCCGTCTTGAGGAATTGTAGCCTAGTGGTTAGTGTGGTGGACTTTGGTCCTGGGGAACTGAGGTACTGAGTTCGATTCCCACTTCAGGCACAAGCAGCTCCTTGTGACTGTGGGCAAGTCACTTAACCCTCCATTGCCCCATGTAAGCCGCATTGAGCCTGCCATGAGTGGGAAAGTGCGGGGTACAAATGTAACAAAAATAAAAATATCTCCGCCTTGGCGGTCCAGGCAGCTATTTGTGGATCTTTGGTGGCTAGACCATGTTTTCGCTGGTCAGAGAGGGTCTTGGATAGGTCTTCGGATGATTTGACCTTAATAGATGTTGAGGTGGTTAAGATCGAGGTAGGCTCCTCCTTTCTGGCGGACACTTTTTATGATTTGCTGAGAGCCTTTTCAAAATCTGTTGCCTTAAGTGTAGCCACAAGGCATTCTCTTTGTCTGCGCTTGTGGTCTGCTGATACAGCTTCAAAATCTAAATTAAGTAAGTTTCCCTTTCGGGGTTCCTTTCTCTTTGTTGAAGACTTTTATATAAGTTGGTCAGTAGTCTCTGTGATACTAAGGTACCTAGACTGCCAGAGGAAGGTGGTGTGGCACTTAAGGATATGCAAGACAGACGGCTAGAGGCCTCTTTAAAACATGCCTTTGAGGTGGCTGCTTTGACACTTCAAGCTTCTGTTTGTAGTTCTTATGCGGCTAGAGCTTGTCTCAGTTGGCTACATTCTGTCATGGATTCGATTTTCGGAGTCTGATATGCCGGAAACTCCTCAGATGTCGCTGATGGATATTGGGCTGGCGTACTTGGCGGATGCCTTGTATGATTTGGTCCGTGCTTCGGCCAAACTCATGGCCTTGACCATTTCCTCTCAGCGTCTTCTGTGGCTCCGTCATTGGGCCGCAGATTTGGCCTCTAAGCAACGGCTCATTAAATTGCCTTTCCAAGGGAAATTGCTTTTTGGGGAAGACCTAGAAAAGATTGTTAAAGATTTGGGGGATTCCAAATCTCAGCGTTTTCTGGAGGATAGACCCAAGTTTACTTCCAGGTAGGGAGCCTCGAGGTCACGTTTCAGAGAGACGCGACGGTATCGCCCGGGGCGGTCCAACGCAGCCTTTCAGCATCCTCGTTTTGGGCAGCGTTCTTCCTTTCTCAACGAGAAATGCCCAGCAGGAGCCCCCTCTCATCAGGGGGCTCCTTCTCGGGCCTCCCAATGATGGGGCGCAGGTCCACTCGGGAGGAGAGCAGATCGGTGGTCGGCTTTCTCTGTTTCTTCCAGAGTGGGCCAGAATTACTTCTGACCAGTGGGTCCTCATTTGGTGCGAGAAGGTTACAAGTTAGAATTCTTCTCTCCCGTCACAGACTTTTTTCTGGAGTCCCACTGTGTATCACGGGCCAAGAGGACAGCGGTTCTGCAGTGGTTGCGAGACCTGCTAAGGATAGGGGCTATCGTGCCTGTTCCTCCTCTCCAAAGGCGCACAGGTCGGTACTCCACCTTCTTTGTGGTTCCAAAGGAGGCTTTTCGGCCTATTCTCAATCTCAAAAAAGTAAACCAGTTTTTGCGGGTTCATCACTTCTGCATGGAGACATTAAGGGCAGTTATTGCTGCTGTTCAACCAGACGAGTTTTTGACGGCTCTTGATTTGAGGGAAGCTTACCTGCCATTCCCATTTGGCAGCCCCATCAGAGATTTCTCAGATTTGCGGTGCTGGGTCAGCACTTTGTTTCAGGCCCTTCCTTTCGGAAGAGCCACTGGCCCACGCACTTTTTCCAAGATCATGGTGGTGATGGTGGCATTCCTGCGGAAGGAGGGGATTCAAGTGCATCCGTATCTCGACGACTAGCTGATTTGGGCAACAACAGCAGAGGAGAGTCGAGTGGTCACCGACCGAGTGATTGTGGTGTTGCAATTCTTAGGTTGGGTGGTCAATATGGACAAGAGTCATCTGGTTCCTACTCAGAGTCTGGCGTATCTTGGAGTGCAATTTGATACGAAGCGGGGGAAGGTGTTTCTCCCCAAAGGGCGAAGGATCAAATTGCTTTCTCAGATACGGACCTTATTGAGTCGTCGCGCTCCCCTAGTGTGGGACTATGTTCAGCTCCTTGGTTCCATGACGGCGACCTTGGAGGTCATTCCATGGGCAAGGGCTCGCATGCAGCCTCTTCAGAATTTCCTTTTGAGCAGATGGTCGCCAGATTATCAACGACGCCTTGCTTGGTCAAGCCGGGCCAGGGACAGTCTCGCGTGGTGGCTCCGGTCAGCCAATTTGCAGAAGGGTGTTTCTCTGGCGTCTCCCAATTGGGTGGTAGTTTTCTAGTATGGGCGGAAGTGCATGCTCAGAGTCTGTCGGCAGCGCACATTGCAGGTCAAGACAGTGTTCAAGTGGATTTTCTCAGCTGGACTCTTTTGGACGCAGCGGAATGGACGCTGTCGGACTCGGCTTTTTGGCTGATCTGTCAACATTGGGGAAGACCAGTAATGGATCTTATGGCCATCGCTTGCAGTGCCAAAGTTCCCCAGTTCTTCAGCCGCAAACGGCAGCCAGGATCAAAAGGGTTGGACGCTCTTCTCCAGCCGTGGCCGGAACAACAGTTACTGTATGTTTTTCCTCTGTGGCCTTGGATAGGGAGAGTTCTTTGCCGCATAGGGCGGCATCGTGGGCCAGTCGTTCTAGTGGCCCCAGACTGGCCCCGACGGCCGTGGTATGCGGATCTCGTTCGAGCACTCTCAGAGCCACCATTGCAACTTCCGGTGACTCCCGATCTGCTGCATCAAGGGCTAGTTCAGATGGAAAATCCCTCCCACTTTGGTCTTACGGCCTGGCAGCTGAGGAAAAATTTTCAGGACCAGTCATTGCCACTCTTTTGGGGGCACGGAAGCATTCTACTTCAGCAGCGTACGCGTGAGTGTGGAAATTTCTCGGCGTGGTGTGCTTTGCGTGCTGAACCGCCTTTTCGGGTGGACATTCTGGATATTCTGGAGTTCCTTCGGGATGGTCTTCAAAATGGATTCAGTCACAAAAAAGAGGGAAAACAGCATACAAAAGCAACCAAACAAACAGACAAAGTAAACACTGGGCCTTCAGGAATGAGAAAAATGCAATCCTTTATTTATGATGAATACCCCTATTCAGCCATCCATAGAATTCATGAAGTCTATCAGTTGTTCCACTCCATAGTACCAGGATATCGTCAATGTACCTCTTCCAAAGCCGCACTGCCTCCTTGTACGGGTGTATTTCCAAAAATTTCTTTTCAAAAAATGCCACATACAGAATAGCAATATCGGGAGCCATGCTGGCCCCCATTGCGGTCCCTTTGATCTGTTTGAAAAATCTCTAATATAGGATTTCACTGACGGTATCAGAGGCTTAAGGAAGGAATCAACAAAAGCAGATAAAGGTTCTAAATTTGAGCCTATTCCAGAGACAATAGGACTACCCAGAAATTGATCTCCTTCTTAATATGGATTGACATATAATTCCCTTCGAGTGCAGGTGGCCGTGCTAGCTTGTTTTAGGGGCAAACTAGAGGGTTCTTCTTTAGCAGCTCACTCTGATGTAGTCTGTTTCCTACGCGGGGCTCTTCGGCTTCCTCTGTGGCAGCCGTGCCCGGCGTGGCATTTGAATGTGTTCCAATCTTTGGATAGCCTGGCTTTTATATTCCCACCTTTTTTATTTTTGTCTTTACGCCTCGTGGGATCTATTGAGTTCTCCACTTTTGTGGATTCTCTCTAGTACTGCGAGCCCACTAGGCCCCACCTTTTGAGCAGTTGAATAAGGTTTCTGAGAAGGATCTAACACTTATCTGGATTTTCAGAAGGCGTTTGACAAAGTGCCGCACGAAAGACTCCTGAAGAAATTGCAGAGTCATGGAATCGGAGGTAGGGTACTATTATGGATTAAGAACTGGTTGAAAGATAGGAAGCAGAGAGTAGGATTGCGTGGCCAGTATTCTCAGTGGAGGAGGGTAGTTAGTGGGGTCCCGCAGGGGTCTGTGCTGGGTCCGTTGCTTTTTAATGTATTTATAAATGACCTAGAGATGGGAATAACTAGTGAGGTAATTAAATTCGCCGATGACACAAAATTATTCAGGGTCGTCAAGTCGCAGGAGGAATGTGAACGATTACAGGAGGACCTTGCGAGACTGGGAGAATGGGCGTGCAAGTGGCAGATGAAGTTCAATGTTGACAAGTGCAAAGTGATGCATGTGGGTAAGAGGAACCCGAATTATAGCTACGTCTTGCAAGGTTCCACGTTAGGAGTTACGGATCAAGAAAGGGATCTGGGTGTCGTCGTTGATGATACGCTGAAACCTTCTGCTCAGTGTGCTGCTGCGGCTAGGAAAGCGAATAGAATGTTGGGTGTTATTAGGAAGGGTATGGAGTCCAGGTGTGCGGATGTTATAATGCCATTGTATCGCTCCATGGTGCGACCGCACCTGGAGTATTGTGTTCAGTACTGGTCTCCGTATCTCAAAAAAGATATAGTAGAATTGGAAAAGGTACAGCGAAGGGCGACGAAAATGATAGTGGGGATGGGACGACTTTCCTATGAAGAGAGGCTGAGAAGGCTAGGGCTTTTCAGCTTGGAGAAGAGACGGCTGAGGGGAGATATGATAGAAGTGTATAAAATAATGAGTGGAATGGATCGGGTGGATGTGAAGCGACTGTTCACGCTATCCAAAAATACTAGGACTAGAGGGCATGAGTTGAAGCTACAGTGTGGTAAATTTAAAACGAATCGGAGAAAATTTTTCTTCACCCAACGTGTAATTAGACTCTGGAATTCGTTGCCGGAGAACGTGGTACGGGCGGTTAGCTTGACGGAGTTTAAAAAGGGGTTAGATAGATTCCTAAAGGACAAGTCCATAGACCGCTATTAAATGGACTTAGAAAAATTCTGCATTTTTAGGTATAACTTGTCTGGAATGTTTTTACGTTTAGGGAGCGTGCCAGGTGCCCTTGACCTGGATTGGCCACTGTCGGTGACAGGATGCTGGGCTAGATGGACCTTTGGTCTTTCCCAGTATGGCACTACTTATGTACTTATGACAGTGTTTTTGGTGGCCATTGCTTCAGCTAGGAGGATTTCTGAAATTCAGGTTTTGTCTTCCAGAGATCCTTTTTTGCAGTTTTCTGAAGCAAGGGTGTCGATCCAGACTGTGCCGTCGTTTCTACCTAAGTGGTTTCGGCTTTCCATGTCAATCAGGCGGTTTATCTTTCGTCTTTTCGAAGAGAGGATTATCCGGGGGAGTTTGGCTCGCTACATTTCCTGGACTTGCGGAGATCCTTGTTTCGGTACTTGCAGATCTCTAACAAGTTTCAGTGCTTGGATCATCTCTTTGTGCTCTTGTCGGGATCGAAAAGAGGTGAGGCGGCTTCTAAGGCTTCCATTGCTCGCTGGATTAGGGAAGCCATTGGAGTGGCGTATCTGCTACAAGGGCAGGGGTCTCCAGTGGCCCTGAAGGCTCATTCTACTCGGGCGCAGGCGGCTTCTTGGGCGGAGACGGAAGCCTAATCTCTGGAAGAGATTTGTCGGGCGGCTACTTGGGCGTCCCGTCATACTTTTGTGAAGCATTACAAGCTAGACGTGTCTGCTTGGGAGGATGCAAGTTTTGGGGTGGGAGTGTTGGCGCGGGGGAGCGTTGGCTTCCCACCCTACTTAAGGAATGCTTTGGTACATCCCATTAGTTCCTAGATTCATCTGCTGCAAGTGACAAGGAAGGTAAAATTATGTCTTACCTGATAATTTTCTTTCCTTTAATGCAGCAGATGAATCCAGGATCCCTCCCTAGTTCAGCCGACGGTTTTTTCATTTTCTGCACAGTGTGGCTATTTTTTCTTCCGGGTTCTCTTTTGCAGAGTTCAGACAGATATAGGAACACGGAAAGGATTCCGATTTCTGGATCAAGTTGCAGTTATTTCGAAGTTCTTATTTGGTTCTCTGTTTTTCATAGTGAGGATGGTTTCTGGTTGTTATTGGTTTCTTATTTTTGGCCTTGGCAAATGCTTACAATGACATACTAACTGAGGAAGGAGCTGGCCATCTGGCATCACTGCCTTTAGTTTGTTTATCTCTGTCTCCACCTGCTGGTAGGCGGACTTAACCCACTAGTTCCTGGATTCATCTGCTGCGTTAAAGGAAAGAAAATTATCAGGTAAGACAATTTTACCATTGTGAAGCCCATCGAAAGGGGAAGCAAGTTCACAACATGGTAACCTACTGACCAGGAAGAATGATGCTTTAAGCTTCCGACTTAGGCATGTTAATCTTAAAACCTGATACCTGACCATATGCTTCCAAAATAGAAGGTACAGCTAAAAAGGAGGCGCTTGGCTCTGTTAATATCAGCAATATGTCATCCGCAAAAAGAAGAATCCTAGACTCTATCTCCCCCCGCCTCAATTCCTTAATATCAGCATGTGCACAGATATGGGCCACAAGGGGTTCAACAGCCAGTGCAAAAAGTAAGGGCGACAAGGCACAGCCCTGCCGTGTACTCCTAAGCAAGGAAAATGGGGAGGAGCACTGGCCATTGACACGAACTGAAGCACAGGGAGCCATATATATAAGATGAAGCCAATGAGAATAGCTCCCCGTGATACCCACCTTATCTAAAACAGCAAATAAAAATGGCCAGTGCACCCTGTCAAATGCTTTCTCAGCATCAAGTGACAAAAGACCCAAAGGAGTCCCAGTAGTTTGAGCGTAGTGTAAGAAGTGAAGCGCTCTGCGGATATTATCAAACGTTTGCCGCCCGTGAACAAAGCCTGCTTGGTCCTCATGAACCAGGGAAGACAAGTGAAGTTGTAGACGAGAAGCTAAAATCTTAGTGAAGATTTTATAGTCAACTCCCAAGATGGAGATAGGCCGATAAGAGCTACAAAGTTGAGGATCTTTACCGGGCTGTTATATCCACTAGATTCCAAGTCTCTGGGAGAGAGTGGCCCTCACAAAGAGAATTGAATACATGTAAAAGCAGCAGGGCCAGAAATTTGCCAAAGGTCTTATAGAATTTATTAGTGAATCCATCAGGTCCTGGGGCCTTATTGGGGGCCAATGCATGGCTCACTTGGGAAATTTCATCTAATTCTATAGGCCTAGACAACATTGATTGGGCTCCCTCTGATAATTTGGGAAGATCTGCCTGAGCAAGATAAATAGAGATAGAGTCTACAGATGGACAGATATCAGGAGTATAGAGCATTTCATAAAACTGTTTAAATAGTGATTGTAGCTTAATCAGGTCTAAATGCACCTCCCCGGTATCGTCTTTCAGGCTAGTGACATGTGCTCAGTCAGTTTGTTTTTTAAGCTTATGTGCCAAAAGCCTACTGGCCTTATTTCCAAACTCAAATGAAGCTGGCGGATTCATTGGAGTTACGATATATCAACCAACTGCAACTGGTAGAGTTCTTGCCTGAGTTTGTGTGCTTGATCTAATAAGAGGGAGGATGAGAGGCCCACTGGCAAAGCAGACCCTCCACCTCCTTTAACCGCTTTCGCACCAGATCTTCCGCTTAATAATGTTCCCTTCGCACATGAGCCCCCAATGCTATCAAATGGCCACGCATCACAGCCTTAAGGCCTTCCCACAAAATCCCTGGTGAGACCTACCCATTATCATTAAGCTGAATATATATATTTCTTAATCTGACGCTCCAGATTGGGAAACATAAGTCATGTCTGCTAATAAGGCATCATCTAAATGCCATCGCGAGGAAGCCCTTGATGCTAGAAAAGGGCACAGTTGTAACAGAACTGGAGCATAATCTGACCATGTATGTATGGGTCACGATTTGATGGCCACTAATACTACTAGGGATTGAGGTGTCCCCTAACCAAAAGTCAATATGTGAAAAGGAGCTATGCACAGAAGAAAAATATGTATAATCCCGTTGGAGCGGATTGGCATGCCTCCAGAGGTCCGTAAGCTGCCACCTTACAAGGAAAGCATGAAGCAGCTCACGATCACGCTGTGTATAATGTATGTCACTGTAGAGTTATCTAACTGAGGATTTAGTGTAAGATTAAAATCTCTTCCCATCAGCAGTAACCCCTCCCTATGCTTCAGCAGCAATTGATCAAGCTGATGAAAGAATTCTCCATGGTCTGCGTTAGAGCCATATATGTTCACCAAAGTATCTCTGGTCTCCTAGAGAAAAAAACAATAGTAGAAAACACCCCCCTTTATCTCTAATAGTTTTCTCAATGCACCAGGGCAGTGAATCACTAAATGCTATCGACACCCCAAGTCTTGCTATTATCATAGTTAGAAGCAAAATATACAAGCGGGTATTTATATGATAATGACAAAGATATTCATGCACTGGTTTTAAATGTGTCTCTTGAATTAAAGCTATGTCCACCTTAAGGCAAACCAACTCCCGAAATAGGAGTCGCTTCATGGAGGTATTCAGTCCTCTGGCATTCAGAAGCATTAGTCTTAGACATTTAAATAATAATACAAAAGGACTAAGAATCCAAACTGACCTCGCACCCATGTCTTCTTCCACCTCCCTCCCTGAAATCCTCCCCCAACCTTTACCAGAATATAATCAAAATATCCCCCCTCCTACCTCCTTCCCTCCCCAACCCACCCTGTTAACTTTGAGGTCTCCCACCTAAACAATGAGAGAGAACCAACTGAGGTAGAACGACACAAACCCCCACCCATCACACCATCCACAACTTTATAAACTTCCCCTGCAACCAGTGAGTGTACCTTCCATTGATCATAGAAACTGAACCCCTCCACTCAGATCACATACCAAGAAGCCCGCTCCATAGTATACAGAGCCCCTAACGCATCCTCAGTGTCCAAAACAAGTTTGTAGGCATAACAATTAGATTAGGGAAGTTGACCAGCCGACTGCTGGCGCTGCAGGTGTTTATGTCCCCTCTCCACCCACTGCCACTTAGGGCGCGAGGTTGAATATGAAGCAGGCCGAAGCATGTTAGAGGCCAATGTCTCCGTTGATGGACTCCCCTCCGAAACAATCTCACTAGCCTCAGATATGGATTTGATTTGATGGAGCTGATCATTTTTATAGAATACTAAAGCAAAAGGGTGCCTCCAATGATAGCGAATACCCATCTCACGAAGTTTCACTGTAACAGGCTTCAGCTCAGCTAAGTCCTGGTAAGTTTCCACATTATAAGAGTCCCATTTGAAGTGGGTGGTTTGGCGAGCCGAGTATGCGCTCCTTAAGCTTGAAATCCTAAAAGCAAGCTATAATATCCCTGGAAAGTTTATTTCTCATGGGCCCCATGGCCCTGTGAGAGCGCTCCAGTAAAATTGTACTTGGGTCCACCGGTGACCCGGTGTCCGATAGCAGGGAGCTGACCAATCGCTGCACCACAGATTCACAGTCCAAATACTCCGATGTGTTGGGGAGACCCCGAAATAGCAGGTTGTGCCAGCTGCTGCAATTTTCTAGCTCTTCAAGTTTGTCCGCCAGCTGTTGTTGGCCTTGACAAATATCAGCAACCTGCTGATCCAAGGAGCCCACAGTTTCTGACTGCTTATCTAACCGGTTCTCCATCTCCTCCAGCTGGTTACCTAACTTGCGGATCTCCCCGCGTAAGTCAGATCCCAGTGTTACAAGGTCTGATCTAACAGCTTTAAGATCAGTTTTGATCTGGAGCCAATGTTTTATTTCTGGGAAGGATGGTGATCCACCGGCAAAGGCAAACTGGGACAGATGTTTTTGCACGCTCATCACCTCGCAGGTTCTCCACCACTTAAACAATGTACTGCTTCTCAGAGCAGACTCTGGATGTCACTGGACCCGGAGGGAATGCCAAAAAATATCGTGGGCGGCCGGGAGCTTAGCCCTCAAGCGGCCATATCACTTGGTGATGTCACTTCCTCACCATGCTTGATTTTAAGGATAAATTACATATTACTAACAATAGTTCCGCAAGATCATTTTTCAGTTCTATCAGTACTCTGGGATGAAAACCATCTGGTTCAGGAGATTTGTTACTCTTCAATTTGTAGTACTGCCCCATTACATCCTCCAGGTTTATAGAGATTTCATTGTTTCTCCGACTCTTCAGCTTTGAATACCATTTCTGGCACCGGTATCTCTCCCAAATGTTCCTTGGTGAAGACTTAAGCAAAGAATTCATTTAATCTCTCCGCTATGACTTTGTCTTCCCTGATTACCCCTTTTACCCCTCGGTCATCTAGCAGTCCAACAGATTCTTTTGCTGGCTTCCTGCTTTTACTACTACTACTTAACATTTCTAGAGCGCTACTAGGGTTACACAACGCTATACAGTTTAACAAAAAGGAGAGTCCCTGCTCAACGGAGCTTACAATCTAAAGGACGAAATGTCAAGTTAGGGCAGTCTAGATTTCTTGAATAGAAGTATAGTGGTTAGGTGCCAAAGGTGACATTGAAGAGGTGGGCTTTAAGCAAGGATTTGAAGATGGGCAGGGAGGGGGCCTGGCGTATGGGGTCAGGGAGTTTATTCCAAGCATGGGGTGAGGTGAGGCAGAAAGGGCGGAGCCTGCAGTTGACGGTGGTGGAGAAGGGTACTGAAAGGAGGGATTTGTCTTGAGAGCGGAGGTTACGGGTAGGAACGTAAGGGGAGATGAGAGTAGAGCGGTAAGGAGGGGCTGCAGATCGAGTGCATTTGTAGGGTAGTAGGAAAAGCTTGAACTGTATGCGGTACCTGATCGGAAGCCAGTGAAGTGATTTGAGGAGAGGGGTGATATGAGTATATCAGTCCAGGCAGAAGGTAAGACGTGCAGCAGAGTTCTGAACTGACTGTAGGGGGGAAAGGTGGCAAAGTGGGAGGCCAGTGAGGAGTAGGTTGCAGTAGTCAAGGCGAGAGGTAATGAGAGAGTGGATGAGAGTTCGGGTGGTGTGCTCAGAGAGGAAAGGGCGAATTTTGCTAATGTTATAGAGGAAGAAGTGACAGGTCTTGGCTATCTGCTGGATATGCGCAGAGAAGGAGAGGGAGGAGTCGAAGATGACTCCGAGGTTGCGGGCGGATGAGACGGGGACAATGAGAGTGTTATCAACTGAGACAGAGAGTGAAGGGAGAGGAGAAGTGGGTTTGGGTGGGAAGACAATAAGCTCGGTCTTGGCCATGTTCAGTTTCAGGTAGCGGTTGGACATCTAGGCAGCAACGTCGGATAAGCAGGCCGATATTTTGGCCTGGGTTTCCGCAGTGATGTCTGGTGTGGAGAGATAAAACTGGGTGTTGTCATCATAAAGATGATATTGGAAACCATGAGATGAGATCAGGGAGCCCAGGGAAGAGGTGTAGATTGAAAAAAGAAGGGGTCCAAGGACAGATCCCTGAGGAACTCCAACAGAGAGAGGGATGGGGGTGGAGGAAGAGCCATGAGAATGTACTCTGAAGGTACGATGGGAGAGAGAAGAGGAGAACCAGGAGAGGACTGAGCCCTGGAACCCAAATGAGGACAGTGTGGCAAGAAGTAAATTGTGATTGACCGTGTCAAAAGCGGCGGATAGGTCGAGGAGGATGAGGATGGAGTAGTGACCTTTGGATTTGGCAAGGAACAGGTCATTGCAGACTTTAGATAGTGCCGTTTCTGTCGAGTGTAGGGGGCGAAAGCCGGATTGAAGCGGATCGAGGATGGCATGAGAGCAGAGAAAATCAAGGCAACGGCTGTGAACGGCGCGTTCAAGTATCTTGGAGAGGAAGGGTAGGAGGGAAATGGGGCGGTAGTTGGAGGGACAGGTAGGGTCAAGTGATGGTTTTTTGAGGAGTGGTGTGACTACCGCATGCTTCAAGGTGTCTGGGAAAGTTGCAGTGGAGAGAGAGAGGTTGAGGATATGACAGATGGGGGGGGGGGGGTGAGTAGGAGAGATGGTGTTAAGAAAGGTGGTGGGGATGGGGTGTGAGGAACAGGTGGTGCATTTTGAGGAGGAAAGAAGATGGGCGGTTTCCTCTTCGGTGATGTCAGGAAACGAGGAGAAGGAGGCCTGGGTTGGTTGGTTGAGGGAGTGGGTTATAGGGTGAAGAGGAGGAGATGGTTTCGTGGTGAATTCGAGGTTGATCTTCTGCACTTTGTCGCGGACGTAGTCAGCCAGTGATTGAGGGGAGAGTGAGGGGGGGTGGGAGTGGAGGGCACTTTGAGGAGGAAGTTAAGGGTGGCGAAGAGACGACGAGGGTTAGGGCTGAGGGAATTAGTCAATTGGGTGTAATAGTCCTGTTTGGCGAGGAATAGGGAGGACTGGAAGGAGGATGGCATGAATTTGTAGTGAATGAAATCAGTATGGGTGCGAGATTTCCTCCAGAGGCATTCAGCCGATCGGGCGCAGGAGCGAAGGTATCGGGTGCAAGGGGTTAGCCAGGGCTGGGGATTAGTACACCTTGTGGGACGGGAGATGGATGGAGCAAGGGCGTCCAGAGCAGAGAAGAGAGTGGCATTGTAAGTGGAGACAGCCTTGTCAACAGACTCGGAGGACATGATGGAGGGGAGGTGATCAGAGATTCTGGAGGATAAGGTGGGAGGGTCGACAGCCTTGGAGATTCCTGGAAGTAGTGGTTAGTGTTGAGCGAGACTGAGGGGGAGGGTGATGAAGTGTGAAGGTGATCAGGTGATGGTCAGAGAGAGGAAGAGCTGAGGCACAGAAATTGAAGGGTGAGCAGTTAGAGGGGAGGATGAGGTCAAGACAGTGGCCAGATTGGTGTGTAGGGGTGGTGGAGCTCAGTTGGAGGTTGAAGGAGGAGGTTAGAGTGAGGAACTGAGAAGCGTATGAGTCGGATGGGTTATCAGTGTGTATGTTAAAGTCTCCAAGAATGAGGGATGGGGATGAGGGCTCAAGGAAAACGGAGAGCCAGGCATCGAAGTCGGTTAGGAAGGAAGAGAGGGGCTTATCAGGGGGGGCGGTAAATGACTGCAGCTCTGAGTGGCAGCGGGTAGAATAGACGGATGGAGTGAACTTCAAAGGATGAGAAGTGGTGAGACTGTGGTAGGAGGAGAGGTTGAAAACTGCAGGAGGGCGAAAGTAGTAACCCGACGCCACCACCGCAGCCAACTGGGCGGGCAGAATGGGAGAAAAGATAACCTCCATGGCATAGGGCTGTGACTGAGGTAGAGTCGTCAGGGGTGAGCCAGGTTTCAGTTAGGGCGAGCAGTTGAAGGGAATGGGAGATGAAGAGATCATGGGTGAAGGAAAGTTTGTTGCAGACCGAGCGGGCATTCCACAGGGCACACGAGGAGGAGGGAGGGAGGAGGGGAATAGAGATGAGATTGGAGACATCGCGGAAACGTTTGCATAGATGAGATGAAGACAGGTGTGGGGGACCTGGGTTGGGATTGATGTCTCCTGCGGATAGCAGGAGAAGGAGCAAGAGAGTGCGGAGGAGGGTGGGGGAGGTAGGGCGACAAAGACGACGAAGACGGGATGCGCTTAAGAGGCATGCTCCGCATGTTTCCCTACTCCTCCCCCTGCCTGGCTAGCGGTTTTGCAGGGCAGGGGCTTGGGTGTTGCGCCGAGGGGGGGGGGGGGGCACTGACAGCTGTTTCCCAGGCAGGGGAATCAGCTGTCAGTGACATCACTGACGTCAGTGCATTCTAAACTGCCTAGCAGACCACCTCCGAGGGAGCCACGGTACCAGGCACATTAGAACGTTAGTGGTGAGAATTATTATATAGGATATGTTTTATAAATTTATATATATTTTTTTTTTTTTAGAAAATTCTACTAGTGGCGATATAAGCGCCAAAATCACACAGTGCATTAGTATAACAGCACTTGCTGTAGTATTCAAAATACAGTGGCAAAAACAACACTTGACTTAAAGTTCTGTTCAAAGTGCAATAATAGAATAAGCTGCTTCCATTATTGCACTTTGAACAGAACTTTAAGTCAAGTGTTGTTTTTGCAATTGTATTTTGAATACTACAGCAAGTGCTGTTATACTATTGCACTGTGTGATTTTGGCTCTGATTGGCCTGGAGTTTTGAAAATAACCCAGCAGTTGCTTCAGTCTTTAGCCAGGAGGAAAGAGGGACATATAAGCAAGGGCGTAGCCAGACAACAGATTTTGGGTGGGCCTAGGCAAGAAGTGGGTGGGCACCAAGTGTTCTCCCCCCCCCCCCCAACCACCACCAAAATAATATCTCAACTGACGGGAAAATGCTTCTTTCCACCTTGGTAAGCTGCAGCAGGCATATGCTGAAAAATTAGCATGCTCAGGTGCCGGTATCGTGGAGAGTAGCACTTTTTTTACCATCAGGGGTAAGTCCAGCTGGCCAAGCTTGGGATCCCCACCAGCTACTGCTAAACATGTGCTACTGTTGGGTGGGCCTGAGCCCTAAATGGTCGGGCCCGGCCCACCCAGGCCCACCTGTGGCTACGGCACTGCATATAAGTACATAAGTATTGTCATTCTGGGACAGACTGAAGGTCCATCAAGCCCAGCATCCTGTTTCCAACAGTGGCCAATCGAAGTCACAACTACCTGCTGATGCTCAGTGAATTATATATTCTGATCTTCCCAGGTACAGTTTAGCCAGTGTGCAAATGTTTAGTTAGTGTTATAATTGATCCATATTTCAGTTACTTGTTACTGTTTGCTAATTGCACATTTTTGTCCACTGTTCCAAGTTCTGAGAATAAACACATGTTTGTTCTGCCTGTCTGGACTGATGATGAATCCTGGTGGTTTGTGTGTTGGGTCTGTGAGCGCTTGGGGACCACTGGAAGTGTGGCTTCAGTAACCTAGAAATCACTGAGGATAATTGAGAGGGGGAGACTCGCCCAGACTCTCCCAGAGGCAGTTGTGACCCAGTCAGTGGGAGGAGGGTGCTATTGTAAAACACAAGCAGCAGGTGCAGGCTGACCTGAGATGTGCTGGGAATAGACCCTTGAAGTGGCCGCGGGTGGCTAGGCGTTTCATAACACCATACTCTTAGTGGCCTACCCTATTCTGCTGTGTCTGACCAGTAATCTTGTGGTCAGAGATGATAAGAGTTACTTTTGGGCCATTTTGACTATAGACTGGCCTTTCACAGGATCATAGGGTAAATAACGGGAGTACACATGTGAATGGCTCTACACATCTAGGAAGAGGTTCTAGAAAAGCTACTATTTACACATGCACTTGCTTGGCACACACGGTGTCATGATTGTAGTCGTGACCCCTCTCAGGCTCACCTTATTTCCGGCGGTCAGCTTCTGAGCTGGCTTCTGTCTATTCTTCCTGAGTTAGTTCTGTCTCTGTGTGCTGGCTGCTTCCAGCATGGCTCTGATTACTCCACTATACTGCACCTGTGTGTGTTAAGCTTCTCTGTGCTTCAGTATGCTTTCTGCCTGTGTTTTTGTTTGTGTTCCTCTTGCCCTCTGGTGACCAGACCTGGTGGCTGCATTGGATTGTCTGTGTGCTGTTTCCCGTTCCAGACTTCAGCCCAGTCCAGTCTGGATCTTCCAGCCTGCCAGACTTGCTTGGCTTGTTTGAGCCTGCACAGCACCCGTAGCTGCCTTGTGATTGCTGCAGCTGAATCTCAGCTGCTGCTGGGCTTATTAGCCATTTGGAAACTCTCTGCTTTGCCTTTGCATCTTCTAAGGTCCCTGGTATGTTGGGGTGCTGGTGCACTTCTGCCTAGTCCAGTTTATAGCCTGTAATTCTTGCCTGATTCTAGTTTAGTCTTTGTGTAGCTTCTTGTTCTGCATTGCTTGTTTCCCAGTCTTGTTGCTTGTTTGTATGTCTTTGTCTAGTTCTTGGTTGCCTGTGTTTCTTGTTCAGTGGCTGCCTGGCAGCTTTCAGTTCTGTCTCCTGTCTATCAGTGTTTGTTCCCTATTTCAGTGGTTGCTTGCAGCTTTCAGTTCTGTCCCTTGTCTGTCTGAGAGTCTTAGTCTAGTATTCTGCCTAGCCTCCCTGTGTATTCTAGTCCCTGTGTGTATCCTGCTGGGAAAGGGTGGCCAGGTGCAGGTGAAGACTAGCCGTCCCTGTCAGAGTTCTGTCTTATCCCTGTGTGGGGTGGTTTTGCCTGCCATTGCCGCTCCTCGGCAGTGGCCCAAGCGCTCACGATCCTAGTTCCTGCTTTTGAAAACGTGACACACAGTGGGGCATTTTCTGGGCATAGAGGGGTTGGCCTGAAATAGTAATACACGCACGCTTTAAAAAAATTTACCTGTCAGAATTTATACCTACACCAAGTCGCATACAGTAAGTGTCAACAAACTCCTTGTTTACACTTAGGCTTTAGAGGAGTGATTGAGTTGGCAATAATGATTACTTCTATGGTATTTAAACCAACTCAAAAAGCCAAAAATTAGTTTTGGCATGTAACTTTTTAACTGGCTTGCTCTGGGTGTCAAGTTTTGTGCATAGTTTGCAAAATAAGGCACATACACATTCAAAACCCTGAGCTGCTCTTTTTATGGACATATTTCTTTGTAAAATTGATTATTCCTGCTGTACATGCCATCAGCTACAGGTGTATTTTCCACTGCCTTGTAGGTATTTTACAAAGGGCTCTGCTTTGAATATTTTGTAAAATATTCTGCAGATTACTAACAGCCAGATGGGAATGGTCCTTTTCCTGTCTAGATGTATTTATTCTCTGCTCATCTAGTATACATACATAACATAGTAGATGACGGCAGAAAAAGACCTGCACGGTCCATCCAGTCTGCCCAACAAGACAACTCATGTGTGCTACTTTTTGTGTATACCCTACTTTGATTTGTACTTATGCTCTTCAGGGCACAGACCGTATAAGTCTGCCCAGCACTATCCCAGTATAGAACTATTCTCTGCAACTTCCAACTAAAAATCCATAAAATCAACATTAAAAATAGCAACCGCATATCAGTTTCATTCAACAAGATTGAAAACACAGCTAAAACTACAAAAGTGATAGATATACACATATGTACACCAATGACTGAATACATTTAAAACTTGCACTCTCTCCTACCTCAGTACTACAGAGAATGTATGAGAGCAAATATTTAGCACAAATAAGTGTGACTATGTAAATCCTATAAAATGAGTACATTTGAATTTATTTACTGTGGGTACTGTCTATATTCCCTATATCCAGTTTACTGCCCCTGTACAATACCGTGGGTGAATTTCTTCTGAAAGGTGATAAATCCTACTAAATAAATAAAATGGATACAATTCAAATAGTAACTGGCAAAGAATTCCAAATTCAAGGACCTACCACAGAAAAAACCCTGTGTAGGACTGTTTTGCCTCATGCATCAAGGGAACAGACAACAGATTTGTGCCTTCTTGACCTCAAAACTTGCAATTGCCGATAAATGGGCAGCAAAGCTACTAACTAAGGACTTAAACCTACTAAGGTCTATATCCTTGCGCCTATTCTATTTAACATTTACTTGTCACTGCTTCTGACTCTCATTCAATCCCTCTGTCTTCTTACGTTTATGCAAATGATATTCACATCCTGGCTATGTTGCTAACAAATGATGCTCAGGAAATAAATGTTCTTAACTCACATCTAAAATGTATATTATACTGGTTATATGGCCATAAATTAAAACTCGGTCCAGAAAAGTCCAGGTTTTTGCTTTTTAGTTATTTAGCTGTGCCAGTACTTGCAGGGTCTATCATGATATTAGTTATCTCGATTAACAGAACTGACACACTTAGGGGCCCTTTTACTAAGCCGCGTAAGCGTCTACGCATTCCCTGTGCATGCCATAATGGAGTTACTGCATGGGTACCGCATGGCTCTTGTGGTAATTTCATTTTGCCACATGTCCGATACGCTGCCAAGTGGCATTTGGCGCACGTAGGTCATTACCGCATGAGACTTTACCACAAGGTCAGTGGTTGGTGGTAAGGTCTCAGACCCAAAATGAATGCGTGGCAGTTTTCATTTTGTCACATGTCCACTTTTGGCAAAAATCTTAAAAAGGCCTTTTTTTAAAGGTGTGCTGCAAAATGATTCTGTGCGCGCCCAAAACCCGAGCCTATACTACCGCAGGCCGTTTTTCAGCGCCCCTTAGTAAAAGGACCCCTAAAGGTTTTATGAGTGACTTTTGGCAGAAACTTTTCTTTTTACTGCATATATTTCAACTATCATAATAAGGTCCTGCTATTATAAATTACACATGATCTATCCAACTCATCATCTTTTCATTACTTCTGCACTGAGGATCATCATCCACTCACTAGTTATCTCTAGATTATTTATTGATTGGGATTTATTAACTGCCTTTATGAAGAGATTCACCTAAGGCGGTGTACAGCAGGTGCGGTTTAACATTGAACTTACACTTTTGTTAACAGCATAACAATAGTAAAATAACCAAGAATAGACATAAATACAAAAAAATGAGGTAAAATTGAAACCTAATAACAGAACTACCATGAAATGTATCAAAAATATATACATTTAACAGCACTGGAATTCAAGTACCAGAGATATAATACAATGTTAGCATAATACTACTGATCAACCTAATAAGCATGCGGTTCCCAAAGTGTGCGCCGCAGCACCCTGGTGTGCCACAGCGAACTCTCAAGGGTGCTGTAGCAAATCCTGACCTCCCTCTTACTGCTCACAATCCAGCATCGCTCCCTACTTTCCCCTCCTGCGGGTCCAGAATCTGCTGCTTCCTCCTCCTTCCCCCGCTGCCACTACAATGCTTGCAGCTTACATTTTCAGGCCATCCATGATTCACACAGGCACTGTGGGGACTTCCCTCTGCTGCGTCTGACCCTCGCAACAGGAAGTTGCATCATTTAGGGCTGGACACGGCAGAGAGAAGGCCCCAGAGTGCCTGTGTGAATCATGGACAGCCTGAAAACGTAAACGACAAGCACTGCAGCGGCGGCAGGAGAAGGAAGCAACAGCGATCCTGGACTTGCAGGCAGAAAGGTAGTGAGCAATGCTGGATTATGGGCGGCAGGAGGGAGGTAAGGATTTTCCGCAGCACCCCTGTTCAGCAGGTGCTAAGGGTTCATGCGCTAACCCAGCAGTAATCAGACAGCATGCACAGATGGCCAATTGCCAATGGATATGCCTACTCCCCCACCCACCCATGCTAGAAAAATATTTTCTGGCATGGGAAATGCCGCACGGCAGACACAGAACTACCACAGGGAGCTGCGATGTGCTATGCAGTAGTGCTGTTTTGCTTCGCACTACCTGCAGAGTAGCCCTACCATACCTTTGTAAAAAGGCCCTTAGTGTGTTCTAACGTGGGACTTTCCCCACATACTAAACCCAGATTTAATACAGGTTTCTTTATTACTTGATATACCACCCATCAATTTTTGTCTAAGTGGTTTACATAACTTGATTTGCATACATTGTATGCAAATCTCTTTCATGCATATTCATTGTGGATATCCTGTAAACCTGACTCGCAAGGGGTACTCTAGGACCAGACTTGGGAAACACTGCATTACAGTACTTGTAAATGAAAATAAAAAAAAAAAACAGAATTCCATTTAAATAGGAAAGGAGAAAAAGGAGCAATATAATAGAGCTACAGTGCCCTCCAGGGTACCCCACAGCACTCGCATCTCCAACTGTTCCCACAAGTGACGACCTATAGGAAAAGATAAGTGATGCACTTAAGGGCAGATGATCAAAAGCCCTGCGCTGTTCCAAACAGCGCCCTAAAAATAGCGCCAGGACAGCGCAGGGCTTTTCTGCATCAATGATCAAAGATAATGCACGCAAATCTAAGCAGCGCTATTATCTTTGATTATCATGTTTAAAGTGCGGGAGAATTGTGCCGAGCATGCGCTCAGCACAATCCTCCCGCACTTGTTTGACAGGTCTGGGCTGTCAAAAGCCCAAACCTGTCAAACAGCCTGCCCCGAGGCCCGAACAACGAGGCCCCCCCCAAACCCCCAGAAAACGTCGTGGCCGCCGCCGCCGGCCAAACCCTCTCCCACCCTCCCGCCCACTGACGAGGGGGGGGGGCTGGAGGATCGGTGGGTCTCCAGCCCCCGAAACCCCCAGAAATCGTTGATTGGCTGCCTCCGGCCAAAGGATCTCCCACTGTGCTCCATCGACGAGGGGGGGGGGTGGGGGCTGGAGGTCCGGTGGACCTCCAGCCCACCCCAAATCCTCCCCCCAGCGTTGTCCTTAGATTCCCTGGTGGTCCGTGGTGTGCTGTGGTGTCGTTCCGGCCCCCCTACCTTTTGTTAGAGGAGGGACGCAGCCTGCCTGCCTGCCTCCCTCCTCTTCCAGTCAGTCGACGCCCAAAATGGCGGCGCCCAGCCCTGCCAATTGCATCCAGCCCCCACCCCCCCCCCCCTCGTCGATGAATCACAGTGGGAGATCCTTTGGCCGGAGGCGGCCAATCAACGATTTCTGGGGGTTTCGGGGGCTGGAGACCCATCGGATCTCCAGCCCCCCATGAACATAGAGGGGGGATCGTCGGGGGCACCGGAGGTCCACGGGACCTCCAGCCCCCCGTTCGCGTTTGCCTTGGGGGGGAAGGGGGGCCTGCCAGCATGCACCTGCATGCTGGACAGGGCTCACCATTCCTCCCCAATGATCCGCAAAATCTAACGTCAGCTCGGAGCTGGCGTTGATTTTGCTGCGGCCAGCGACCCAATCTTTGGCGCGCTGGTCGCTGATCATTGGGGATGAATGCGTTAAGCGCCAATTAGCATGCATTTGCAAGCTAATTGCGCTAGAAGCCCTGTTTAGCATGCATTTGCATGCTACTTGCGCTGAGAGCCTTCGAGTGCGCTGTTTCAGGCACTCGAGGGCTCTGATCATGGATCGGCTGCAAACTCTGGCACTAGTATGGTGTTAAAAGCCTTTAGCGCCAGAGTTTGCTTTTGATCATGAGGGCCTTAGGGAGTAGAAATCCACGGGAGACGTATGTGTTAGGCGGTGAGAGTCTGATAGGTACGGATGGGGAGAGGGATCTTGGGGTGATAGTATCTGAGGATCTGAAGGCGACGAAACGGTGTGACAAGGCAGTGGCCGTAGCTAGAAGGTTGCTGGGCTGTATAGAGAGAGGTGTGACCAGCAGAAGAAAAGAGGTTTTAATGCCCCTGTATAAGTCATTGGTGAGGCCCCACCTGGAATATTGTGTTCAGTTTTGAAGGCCGTATCTTGCTAAGGATGTATAAAGAATTGAAGCGGTGCAAAGAAAAGCTACGAGAATGGTATGGGATTTGCATTACAAGACGTATGAGGAGAGACTTGCTGACCTGAACACGTATCCCTGAAGGAAAGGAGAAATAGGGGTGATATGATACAGATGTTCAAATATTTGAAAGGTATTAATCCGCAAACGAACCATTTCTAGAGATGGTAAGGTAGTAGAACTAGAGGACATGAAATGAGATTGAAGGGGGGCAGACTCAAGAAAAATGTCAGGAAGTATTTTTTCACGGAGAAGAGTGGTGGATGCTTGGAATGCCCTCCCGTGGGAGGTGGTGGAGATAAAAACGGTAACGGAATTCAAACATGCGTGGGATAAACATAAAGGAATCCTGTTCGGAAGGAAGGGATCCTCAGGAGCTTAGCGGAGATTGGATGGCAGAGGTGGGGCTGGTGGTTGGGAGGCGGGGTTAGTGCTGGGCAGACTTATACGGTCTGTGCCCTGAAAAAGACAGATACAAATCAAGGGGCTGGTGGTTGGGAGGCGTGGCTAGTGCTGGGCAGACTTATGTGGTCTGTGCCCTGAAAATGACAGATACAATTCAAGGGGCTGGTGGTTGGGAGGCGGGGTAGTGCTGGGCAGACTTATACGGTCTGTGCCCTGAAAAAGACAGATACAAATCAAGGTAAGGTATACACAAAAAGTAGCACATATGAGTTATCTTGTTGGGCAGACTGGATGGACCATGCAGGTCTTTTTCTGCCGTCATCAACTATGTTACTATGTTTTTATGTGCTAATGTTAGCACTAGCACATGAGATCTGCAAAAGATTAATATCTGTGTTTGTGGTTTCCAAACCTGGTCCTGGAGGCACCCCAGCCAGTCAGGTTTTCAGGATCCATAATGAATATTCATAAGAGATTTGCATGCAGTGGAGGCTGTGCATGCAAATCTCTCATGAATATTCATTGTGAATATCCTGAAAACCTGACTTGCTGAGGTTCCTCCAAGACCAGGTTTGGGAACTCTGAGTTATTCAGTTAGCACATGATCAGAATGTGCTAGTAGGATAGTGCGGGAACACCTACTTTCTACCCATGATATGCCCTCTCTACTAAAAATATTTTTAAAAATTAGTTAATGCATGCAAAAACAGACAAAGTACCGCACAACACTTTAACACATTTTGCAGTGACCTGTTTTCCTGTGCCAGTAAGGACATAACCTGTGCCAGTAAGGACATAACCCCTAACTTATTAGTGCCACTGATTATTTTGCCTACCAACTCTTAACCAGTTAGCAGCACCTGCTAACTGGATAAATAACTTCAAATATTGGCTAGAAAGTGCAAATTTCAAAAAGCATACGCTTATGTTCTGGTACCACCAGCATGCTATGATCGTATTTGGCACAACACCAAATCAGCTGGGTGGCAGCATTCTGATCAACATATGTGAAATCAGGCTTATTATTTGATGTTTCCTCAAAAGTTAAAACTGGCTTTTTGAATCGGTGGAGGCCAGATGTTGAGATACGCAGTAATAAGAATCCCCCAAGGTCTATTTTATATTTTATTATGTTGAGAACTGTATTAGTGTACTGAATAATGTGTTAATGTATTGCTGTTGTAACTGTTTTTGTGAAGTGTGTACTCCACTTTGCACATTCAAAAGAATGAAATAGCAGAATATAAGCATGCTAATTAAATTAATTTAAATTAGAGTGTTGATGAAATGAATAGGAAATAGTTTCCAGCCAACAGTGAAAAGAAGCCAAAGACTTCGCCTGAAATAATATATGAAAACAAGCTACTTTCTGGTTACTATGGAGTAGATGAGTAGCCTAATGGTTACTGCAGTGGGCTGAGAACCAGGACTTCCCACTACAGCTCCTTGTGATCCCGGACAAGTGACTTAACCTTCCAGTGCCCCAGGTACATAAAAATTGTATTGTGAGCCCACTAGGGACATAAAGTGCCTGCAACTAATATATAAAACTTCTTTGGTTGTACCACAGAACATATATCAAATGCATAGCCCATAACCATTCTGACCTGTCAGGTTCTCGTACTGGCCATATGACCTAAACAAAAGAAAGGGTGTACTTCTAATTTTAGTTTTCAGTGTGATTTGAGAAATGACAGAAGATTTATTTTATTTTTGTTACATTTGTACCCCGCGCTTTCCCACTCATGGCAGGCTCAATGCGGCTTACATATTGTATACAGGTACTTATTTGTACCTGGGGCAATGGAGGGTTAAGTGACTTGCCCAGAGTCACAAGGAGCTGCCTGTGCCTGAAGTGGGAATCGAACTCAGTTCCTCAGTTCCCCAGGACCAAAGTCTACCACCCTAACCACTAGGCCACTCCATGAAGAAGCAATGCATGGATTTGGATGATGCATTATCTACCAGAGCTTGTCATGATATCGCGGAATGGACTTTTTCTCAGAATCCTGGGTGCGGCAAGAATTCATCCCTGAAGGAATATGCTCTGTCACGGTTGTGGCCGTGCCCTTATGTTCAGACCTACTGTTTCTCTGTATCTAGCTCTCTGACCTTTCCAGTCTGCCTTTTTTCCTGTTGTTCTTCCTGTTAGTCAAGCCTCGCTTTGGTGTCCCTGAAGCCAAGCCTCACTTTGGTCTCCCTGCTTCTGCATGATTTCCTACTTGTGACATCATTAGCTTACTCCTTTATAAGGACCCATGGAGCTTTCCTGTGTTGCCTTTGCAACAGGTCTATTTTTCTTTTTCTTGTTGTACTGTTTGATTCTGACGGAACTGGTCTTCTTGTTAATCTATGTCTCTGGGCACAGCCCTGAGCCCTATGTGAGTGGTTTTGGTTTGACTCTGTGTGGATTACGTTCCTGTTAGGTTTGCTCTTAAGTAAAGCCCTTTTTGGTTTCTCTGTGTGTGCTGCTTTAAACCTGTATGGATTACTAGTCTGTTAACTTTACTTCCAAACAAAGCCCTGTTCTGTTTTTCTGTGTGTGGTTCTAGTTTCAACCTGAATAGATTCCTTCCTTGTTATCTAGGCTCTCCAGCATAAGCCTGTTCTGTTTCCTTGTGTAGTTTCCCTTGCTACATTTCATTGTTCAGAGAGCCGGTTGTTGCCAGCCCAGCTGCTTTCCTTGATTACCTTGCTCCCGTGCAGCTGGGTGTACTCTGTCTCTGCCTTTCCTTTCCTGGCTAAGTTCTGGTAAGAACATTGTTTGTTTTTCCCTTTGTTTGCTTTAAACATTTGACTGCAGTGTAAGCCCTGCTTCTTGCTGATTTGTGTTTTAGAAGCAGCCTTTCCCTTTAGCCTGCTTTAACTCTTTCTCTGCTGTGTCTGTCTCCTGATTCTTGTGAGCTTTGCTCCTTATCTGATTTGTGTATGTAGAGGCAGCTTTCCCTGTTTGTTTAATTTTCCCTTTGTCTCTAGTGTCTGTTATTTGATTACTAGTAAAAAAGGCCCGTTTCTGACACAAATGAAACGGGCGCTAGCAAGGTTTTCCTCGGAGTGTGTATGTTTGGGAGAGTGTATGTGAGAGTGACTGTTTGAGAGTCAGAGTGAAAGTGTGAGTCCAATCCATGCTCCTCTGTCACCTGGCCCCTCCATTTTTCCCTATCCAGCATTTCCCCTCTCTGCCTGAGGCCTGCCCTGCAATCCATATCCATCCATGCCCATCTGTCCCCTCCATTCATCCCTATGCAGCAATTCCCCTCTCCCTGAGTCCTGCCCTTCCAATCCATGCCCATCCATGCTCCTCTGTCACCTGGCCCCTCCATTTTTCCCTATCCAGCATTTCCCCTCTCTGCCTGAGGCCTGCCCTGCAATCCATATCCATCCATGCCCATCTGTCCCCTCCATTCATCCCTATCCAGCAATTCCCCTCTCCCTGAGTCCTGCCCTTCCAATCCATGCTCATCTGTCACCTGGCCCCTCCATTTTTCCCTATCCAGCATTTCCCCTCTCTGCCTGAGGCCTGCCCTGCAATCCATATCCATCCATGCCCATCTGTCCCCTCCATTCATCCCTATCCAGCAATTCCCCTCTCCCTGAGTCCTGCCCTTCCAATCCATGCTCATCTGTCACCTGGCCCCTCCATTTTTCCCTATCCAGCATTTCCCCTCTCTGCGTGAGGCCTGCCCTGCAATCCATATCCATCCATGCCCATCTGTCCCCTCCATTCATCCCTATGCAGCAATTCCCCTCTCCCTGAGTCCTGCCCTTCCAATCCATGCCCATCCATGCTCCTCTGTCACCTGGCCCCTCCATTTTTCCCTATCCAGCATTTCCCCTCTCTGCCTGAGGCCTGCCCTGCAATCCATATCCATCCATGCCCATCTGTCCCCTCCATTCATCCCTATCCAGCAATTCCCCTCTCCCTGAGTCCTGCCCTTCCAATCCATGCTCATCTGTCACCTGGCCCCTCCATTTTTCCCTATCCAGCATTTCCCCTCTCTGCCTGAGGCCTGCCCTGCAATCCATATCCATCCATGCCCATCTGTCCCCTCCATTCATCCCTATGCAGCAATTCCCCTCTCCCTGAGTCCTGCCCTTCCAATCCATGCCCATCCATGCTCCTCTGTCACCTGGCCCCTCCATTTTTCCCTATCCAGCATTTCCCCTCTCTGCCTGAGGCCTGCCCTGCAATCCATATCCATCCATGCCCATCTGTCCCCTCCATTCATCCCTATCCAGCAATTCCCTTCTCCCTGAGTCCTGCCCTTCCAATCCATGCCCATCTGTCACCTGGCCCCTCCATTTTTCCCTATCCAGCATTTCCCCTCTCTGCCTGAGGCCTGCCCTGCAATCCATATCCATCCATGCCCATCTGTCCCCTCCATTCATCCCTATCCAGCAATTCCCCTCTCCCTGAGTCCTGCCCTTCCAATCCATGCCCATCCATGCTCATCTGTCACCTGGCCCCTCCATTTTCCCTATCCAGCAATTGCCCTCTCTCCCTGAGGCCTGCCCTCCCAATCCATTGCCATCCATGCTTCTCTGTCCCCTGCCGCCTCCATTCATCCTTTTCCAGCAAGTCCCCTCTCTCCCTTCCATGACCCCCCCCCTCGCATCCATGCTCCTCTCTCTCCCATGTGCCAGCCTGGGCCGGCCTCTTCCCCCCCCCCCCCCCCGCTCGCATCCATGCTGTTGTTGGCCACCCTCTTCTCCCCCCCCCCCAACATGCGTTTTTTTTTTCTTCCACCCCCCCCCCCCCCCGCCGGAACGCCGAAAACTGCCGCCGCCGTTGTTGTACTACCTTCCCTTCCCGTAGGTTGTTGAATCATCTTAGAAAGTTTAACTCCGTGCGTCTGACGTCAGACGCATGGAGTTAAACTTTCTAAGAAGATGATTGAACAACCGAAGGGAAGGGAAGGTAGTACAACAACGGCGGCGGCAGTTTTCGGCGTTCCGGCGGGGGGGGGGGGATCGACAGGTTCGTGGGAGGGGGTGGGTTTCGAGGGGGCCATAGCGTGGGGGGGGGGGGGTGACAGCTGATTCCGAGGCAGTAGGAGGAGTACTCCTCCCCTTGCCTTGCAATCAGCTGTTTTGTTACTCCTCCCCTTGCCTTGCAATCAGCTGTTTTGACGTCAGTGACGTCAGTGCGTGTCTGCCTCACAGACCACCTCCAGCCAAGGAGCCACGGTCCCAAGCACAGAACGTTGGAGGTGAGAATTATTATATAGGATGTGGCACAGCTTTGTGTATTCCTATAAGCGGCTTCCCTTTACCCTTGAGTGCTGTGTGGTATAGCCTTGTATATTTTTATGAGTGGCTTCTCTTTTCCCGTGAGTGCTGTGTGGCACAGCCTAGTGTATTCTTATGAGTGGCTTCCCTTTTCCCGTGAGTGCTGTGTGGCACAGCCTAGTGTATTCTTATGAGTGGCTTCCCTTTTCCCTGAGTGCTGTATGGTACAGCCTAGAGTGTATTCCTATTGTTGCCTCTCCTTTACCCTTGAGTGCTGCATGGCTAGCCTTGTGAATGCCTTTGAGTGGCTTCCCTTATCCTTGAGTTCTGTATGGCATAGCCGTGAGTGTTCCTCTGTGTGGCCTGGTCTTGAGTTTTTCCTGTGTGCTTTCTGTTTGAGTTCTCTCTGTTTGGTTCTGTTTGTACTTGAGTGGATGGTTCTTCTGTTTAGCTGGGACTCCTAGCCCAGCCCTGTGCTACCTCTCTGTGTGATTTCTGTTGGTTAGGATTATTCATTTATAGCTGTGGATCTAGCACAGCCCTGAGTGTCCTCTCTGTTTGGTTCTGTTTGTGTTTGAGTGGTGGTTCTTCTGTTTAGCTGGGACTACTTCCCCAGCCCTGTGCTACCTCTCTGTGTAATTTCTGTTGCTTGGTTAGGATTATTTGTTTATAGTTGTGGATCTAGCACAGCCCTGAGTGTCCTCTCTGTTTGGTTCTATTTGTGCTTGAGTGGGTGGTTCTTCTGTTTAGCTGGGACTACTAGCCCAGCCCTGTGCTACCTCTCTGTGTGATGTGTGTTTGACTTGGTTAGGACTATTCATTTATAGCTAGGGTTCTAAGCCAGTCCTTTGCGGTTTTCTTATCTTTTACTTGTGGTTCCTACCATGTGAGTCTAAGTGGGGTTGTCTTTTCCCCATCAGTTTCTTTGTGCCTGTGTATAGGGTCTTTTGACCCCTTGTTTGTGGTTCTATTTAGTGCAGTGTGTGTGCACTACTTGAGTAGTACTTGCTCAAGAGATTCCGTTCTGTTTCTTTTCCCTTCCCTCTGGTATGATTCGGTTCCAGTTCAGCCGGCCCGTACACTTGGGCTCTGTACGAGTGGGTTCCGGATCGGCCCCGAGGCCCGCCTGAGTGGTCTGTCTCTCCCTTTTCTAGTGGTGCGTCTTGCTTATCTTGAGTGTGCTTGTCTATTTGCCATGTCTGGTATCCTGTTTGTATTCAGAGCTTGGTTCGCCTTTGCTGTTCGCCTCTGCTGCAGCCTGGCTGCAGCCCAAGGACTCACCATCCCGGGTTCAGTGACACTCTTCAGTTTTAAGAGTCATTCAGTCTCAATTATTCCTTCTCAAAGCCATCAGTCATATAAGGATTTAAAAAAAAAAACATTAAATCACTTTCATACAAATCACAAAAAGCACTTTGATATGGAAAGCAAAATACATCGGTTAAAGAATACAAATAAAAAAGGTAATGTCACAATAAGGAGGCCAAAATAAAGAAATTTACATAATAAAGGTAAAAAGAAAGCATTAAAAGTTGCACTCCCCTTATGATCATCCCAGCAGGCTCATACAGTATTAAACTGTAGGATCATACCTGAATTTTCATCTCCGCTGTAGCACAAATAAACTCCAAAAGCTGTGTATTGTGTATCTGGATTTTCAAAAGACATTTGACAAAATACCTCATGAAAGACTCCAAAGGAAATTGGAAAGTCATGGGTTAGGAGGTAGTATTCTTCTGTGAATTAAAAACTGGTTAAAAGATAGAAAACAGAGAGTAGAGTTAAATGGTCAGTATTCTCAATGGAGACGGATTGATAGGTTCCGCAGAGGTCTATCCTGCGACTGCTGCTTTTTAACATATTTATAAATGATCTAGAGATGGGAATAACTAGTGAGGTAATTAAATTTGCTGACAACACAAAGTTATTCAAAGTTGTTAAATCACAAGTGGATTGTGAAAAAATTGCAAGAGGACCTTAAGAGACTGGGAGATTGGGCATCCAAATGGCAGATGATGTTTATTGTGAGCAAGTGCAAAGTGATGCATGTGGGAAAGAGGAAGTCGAACTATAGCTACGTTATGCAAGGTTCCACATTAGGAGTCACCAACCAGGAAAAGGCTAGGTGTCATCATTGACGATAACGTTGAAACCCTCTGCTCAATGTGCAGCGGTAGCGAAGAAACCAAATAGAATGTTAGGTACTATTAGGAAAGGAATGGAAAACAAAAATGAGGATATTATAAGCCTTTGTATGACCACACCTTGAATACTGTGTGCAATTCTGGTCACCGCATCTCAAAAACGATATAGTGGAATTCTGAGAAGTTCCGAGAGAAGAGGACATTTCTCTGGTAAGTGAACACTATTTTGCTTTGTGCTTTCGGAACTTAAAGATTGGGGTTTAAAAGAGGAATTGTAGGTTAGTGATAGGCAAAATAAAAATATAAAAAGCAAATTTTATCAACTAATCTCCATAGTCTTTTCCACTTAGTTTTTAAAAACTTTGTACAACAGCATTAACAGATAGAATCTAGAAGGCATTGCAGGATCTAGTTTAGTCTTCCCACCCACCCCTAGGGCAACTCTTCATTTATAGTTATTGTGCCAGACTTGTGACTTCTTGTACCAAGTAGAGCACTGCTGAGCCCGGTACTCGGACCAGGTTCTGCTTGGCGGCTGGACAACCCGGGTTTCACCTGCGCTGACTGCCGTTCCCCAGAGGTTGAGCCCCTAGGTGCGGGTGGCCTGCAGGACTTACGGGACGGAGCTGGAAGCGAGGTGATGAATGTATCGGCCAAGCAGGCGGCAAGTCAAGAGAGTAATCCAGGTACAAGCGAAAGTCAGTAGGCAGGCAGAAGGGTAATACAGGTACAGGCAAAGTCAGCAACGAGGGACTAGTAGATAAGAAGCAGACTAGAGTTAGAAACACCTACCAAAGTAGAAGCCGAAGCATGGAGTCCAGGGAGAGCTCAGCTGATAAAGTGCTGGCGTCTGATATCAGCAGGGAGATGGGGCACAGCCATAGGACAAGAGCAGGGAAGGAGGAACCAGAAGATCGATAGGAGAGAAGCAAGGAAGCCAGGCAGAGGAAGAGCAGACCCAGGTGGGTGGAAGCAAAGCAATCAAGGAGACTGGAAGCCAGGCAGAGAGAGAGAGCAAAAACAGGTGCATGGAAGCAAAGCAATTAAGGAGCCTGCAACCACCACTCTGAACAAACCCAGAGAGTACTACACACACATGGCTCAGGCAGTGCCAGTCAAGTGTGTGTGTCGACGGGACCCCACGCAGCCTGAGGATGCCGCGTTGAGGTAGGGGACATGACAGTACCCCCTCCTTATGGACCCCCCTCTGCCTAGGTCCAGGTTTCAGTGGGTAGCGGTCGTGGAAATCACAAATCAGGTCAGGAGCATGGACGTTAGCAGTGGGCTCCCAGGAATTGTCCTCCGGGCCAAAATGTTTCTAGGATAGCAGATAAAATAGTTGTCCTCTCTGACACTTGGAGTCTAGAATCTCCTCTACCTCAAATTCAGTGTCAGGCTTGGAATCAGGAAAGATGATCTTCTTGGGTTCCGGATGCCATCTGGAAGTTAAAAATGGTTTAAGCAGGGCTACATGGAAGGCATGAACCTTGAGGTTAGCTGGTAACTGGAGACGGTAAGTGACCGCCCCCACGCGAGATTGTACTGGAAATGGCCCTATGAATCGGGGAGCAAACTTGAAGGAGGGTAGGCGAAGCCTCAAGTATTTGGTGCTGAGCCAGACCTTCTGTCCAGGTTGAAAAACTGGTACAGTTCGTCTTTTTCGATCCGCGAAGAGCTTGTACTTAGCCGAGGCTCGCTGAAGATGTTGCTGGACCTTGGTCCAGATATCCTGAATATCAGTGAGAGTTCGGTGGAGCAGAGGCGAGGCTTGTGTTTGAGAGATTGGAAGTGGCATATGAGGATGGCATCCATACATTGTAAAAAATGGTGAGGTATGAGAGGCAGTATGAAAACTGTTATAGGCGAATTCTGCCCAGGGGAGCAATGCGGACCAGTCATCCTGTCAACTGTTAATGTACATCCGTAGGAAGGCCTTGAGAGTTTGATTGACCCGTTCCACGAGGCCTTTGGTCTGTGGTTGGTAGGCAGACGAAAAGTGAGTGGTAATCTTGAAGGTAGAGCACAGGGTTCTCCAGAACCTTGAAGTGAATTGAGAGCCCCGCTTACTAATGATCCGCAGAGGGAGACCATGTAAGCGGAAAATTTGTTGGATAAAGGCCGTGGCAAGGGTGGCAGCAGAAGGAAGGGCCTTCATGGAGATAAAATGGGCCATCCGGGAAAATCGGTCCACCATTAGTAGCATAGTAACATAGTAGATGACGGCAGAGAAAGACCTGTACGGTCCATCCAGTCTGCCCAACAAGATGTTCTGCTTTATGTGTATACCTGACCTTGATTTGCATCTGCCATTTTCATGGCACAGACCGTAGAAGTCTGCCCAGCACTAGCCCCGCCTCCCAACCACTACCCAAATGACTGTGTGCTCTTGGGATTCAGGGAGTTCAGTAAGAAAATCCATTGATATTTCCTGCCATGCGAGTTGCGGAACTGGTAAAGGCTGCAGGAGTCCCCATGGCTTGCCAGGAGGGAACTTGTTCCAGGCGCAAGTGGGACAAGTAGAAACAAAATGTAAGATCTTGAGCCATGCAAGGCCACCAATAATACTGAGATATTAAATGAAAAGTCTTACAGAAACCAGGGTGACCCACAAAAGTGGAGGAGTGGCTCCATTTGAGGACTTTCTTCCTGGATTGAGGTGGCACGGAAGTTCTCGTAGATTTGGCCGAGACCAAGGTTGTGGAGGCAATGCAGGCAGGATTGAGCATGGGGTAACACTCCGGGTTCTTCAGAAGGGTTGAAGGGCCTGGATAGGGCATCAGCTTGCGTATTTGTCTCGGCCGGTCAAACACCAGGCGGAAGTTAAAATGGGCAAAGAGTAATGACCAGCGTGCCTGCCTTGGGTTCAATCTTTTGGCTTCCTGAAGGTATAGGAGATTCTTGTGATCTGTGGATTACCGTGATGGGGTGCAAAGCACCTTCCAGGAGGTAGCGCCATTCTTGAAAAGCCAATTTATGGGCCAACAGTTCCCGGTCTCCGACGGTATAATTTTGTTTGGACGGAGAAAATTTTTTAGAGAAGAAAAAACAGGGGTGGCGTTAGCAGGGTCCATTTGGAGGCCATTCGAGGAGACTGTCCTGCTTATAATCGAACGAGAATAACGCCCAAGTTCCGACCTAAATCGGGAGATGGGCGTTCTTCTCACAAAAACAAATAAAGCGGTATAATCGAAAGCCGAACGTTGGACGCTTTCAACTGCACTCCGTCGCGGATGCGGACAAAGTTGACGGGGGCGTATCGAAGGCGTGTCGAAGGCGGAACTGGGGCGTGGTTATCGGGCGAACAGAGATGGGCGCCCTTCGCCGATAATGGAACAGTTTTGAGCTAGAATTTAGGACACTTTTCCTGGACCCTGTTTTTTGACGAATAAGGCCCCCAAAAGTGCCCTAAATGACCAGATGACCCCCAGAGGGAGTCGGGGATGACCTCCCCTGACTCCCCCAGTGGTCACTAACCCCCTCCCACCACAACAAATGATGTTTCACAACTTTTTACTTTCACCCTCAAATGTCATACCCTCCTCCCAAGCAGCAGTATGCAGGTCCCTGGAGCAGTTGTTAGGGGGTGCAGTGGACGTCAGGCAGGTGGACCCAGGCCCATCCCCCCCCTACCTGTTACAATTGTGCTGCTTAATGCTACTAGTCGTCCAACCCCCCCAAACCCACTGTACCCACATGTAGGTGCCCCCCTTCACCTCTTAGGGCTATAGTAATGATGTAGACTTGTGGGCAGTGGGTTTTGAGGGGGATTTGGGGGGCTCAACACCCAAGGGAAGGGTGCTATGCACCTGGGAGCTCTTTTACCTTTTATTTGGTTTTTGTAAAAGTGCCCCCTAGGGTGCCCGGTTGGTGTCCTGCCATGTGAGGGGGACCAGTGCACTATGAATCCTGGCCCCTCCCACGAACAAATGCCTTGGATTTATTCGTTTTTGAGCTGGGCGATTTCATTTTCCATTATCGCTGAAAAGCAAAAACGCCCAGCTCACACCTTGACGAATAAAACATGGGCGTCTTTTTCTTTTAAAAAATACGATCCGCCCCGCCCCTTCACGGACCCGTTCTCGGAGATAAACGCCCATGGAGATAGGCGTTTCTGTTCCATTATGCCCCTCTATATATCCCAAGAATGGGATAGACCGTTGATGAAACGAGCAGTTCTCCAGCTTGGCAAATAGGCGGTGGCTCCGGAGGTGCTGCAGAACCGTACGCCCATGATGGACATGGTCCTTAACAGAAGTAGAGAAAACCAGGATGTCATCCAACTAAACGATGACCGAGGAGTACAGATCTTGAAAAATAAAATTGATGAATTCCTAAAACACCGCAGGTGCGTTGCAAAGGCCAAACGGCATAACTAAATACTCAAAATGTCCCTCATGGGTATTAAAAGCGGTCTTCCATTCGTCCCTATGGCAAATTCGGACTAGGTTGTATGCCCCTCGGAGATCTAACTTGGTGAAGATAGATGCCCCTTGCAGCCAGTTGAAAAGTTCTGGAATGAGGGGAAGCAGATACCGATTTTTGATGGTTATTTTGTTCAGACCTCGATAGTCAATGCAGGGTCGCAACGAGCCATCCTTCTTGGAAACAAAAAAGAACCCTGCCCCCGCCGGGAATGAAGAGGGTCTGATGAAGCCCTTACGGAGGTTTTCTTGAATATATTCCTGCATGTTAGATTCTTCCTGAGAGAGGGTGTAGAGCTGGCCCTGAGGGAGCATTTTGCCTGGGAGTAGCTCAATGGGGCAGTCAAAAGGGCAATGAGGAGGAAGAGAGTCTGCCTCCTGTGATTTAAAGACGTCTTGGAAATCACAATATTCCTTGGGGAGAGAAGCATCACCCGGGCTCAAGACCCCCAGGGAGGCCGCAATAGTCCTCGGGGAAGGCACCACCGGCGCGAGACATGTTGCGAAACATTGAGAACCCCAACTGCCGATATCACCCGCAGTCCAGTTGATACTTGATGCGTGTAGTCGTAACCAGGGTAGGCCCAAATTAACGGGATGAATGGCCCGGGTAAGCACCAGAAATTGAATTTCCTCCTTATGCATCTGAGCAATATGAGTGATAGAGTAGAGAAGAGTTAAACCTTAAATGGAGGTCACTTGTAGCATAGGTTTGCAAAAAATTGAAGGAGCTCCTAGTTGGTTGAGGAGACTGGTGTCAATAAAATGTCGTCCTGCTCCTGAATCGATCAAAGCCACAGTATTTAATACCGAGTTCCTTCCAGCGTAGGGAAATTGGGACGGAGACAAGATTATCCGGAAGAGGTGAAAAACAACCCAGGGCCACCCCCTTCAGTGACCCTGGGCTATGGCATTTCCTGGTTTATTCGGACAATGTCTTAGGAAGTGCCCGGCCTGCCCACAGTAGAGGCAAAGTTGATTGTCCCAACGGTGAGCCCTCTCCTCAGGTGATGCCGTCCGATAACCATTGGTTCTTCAGGGACTCCAGAAGTAGAGCTTGCCGCAGCTTTGGGAGAAGAAGGGCGTGGCATCTGGGGAGATGGTCTCTGAGAGCGGCGCTGAGCAGAGCATTCCACTGATTTTTCTTGAAACCGTACGTCGATACAGACACAGAGGGTAATCAGAGCATCCAAAGCATTCGGAAGCTCCAGGCCAGCCAGTTCATCTTTGATCCGGTCGTTGAGTCCTTGCCAGAAAATGGCAATAAGGGCCTCTTGGTTCCATCTTACCTCTGAAGCTAGGGTTTGAAAGCGAACGGCATAAGCACTAACAGAACAGTTGCCTTGTTGAACTCGTAGACGTTCTGTGGCTGCAGAGGAGGGCCGCCCCGGCACATCGAAAACTAACCGGAAGTGGCAAAGAAATTCTCCAAGATCAGTGCCACGGTGGTGACTGTTTCCTTGTCTGTGCTCACCTCGCCCTCTGGTGGCCTGAACCGGTGGCTGCTATGAACTGTCACACGTTCCAGACTTCAGCCCAGTCCAGGCCAGATCTTCCAGGCTGCCAGACTTGCTTTTCTTGTTTGTGCCTGAACAGCACCCATAGCTGCCTTGTGATTCCTGCAGTTGAACTTCAGCTGCTGATGGGCTTTATTAGCCACCTGGAAACTTCTGTGTTTACCTTTGCATCGTCTAAGGTCCCTGGTATGTGGGTGTGCTTTGTGTACTTCTGCCTAGTCCAGTTCTAGTCTGAGTTTCTTGCCTGATTCTAGTTTGTTTGTGTGTAGTGTGATATCCCCTGTCTCACTCAGGGTGACCTGGTTCTCAATATGCAGATCATATGCAGATTAGTGTGCTTCCCCTTCTCGCTCAGGGTGACCTGGTTCTCACTAAGCAAATTAGACAGGTCTCACCAACAGCATATTTCTCAGGCAACTCTTTATTCCAGCCCCTGGGTACACTTCTTCTAGCTTAATACTTTATACTTTCATAGGTCTTCACACTGAGCCTCTCCACACAGATACATGGGCTCAGTACTAACTTCAATACTTTGGGGACTTCTAACCCCAGGCTTTGCAGCCTGCTTCTCTCAGTACTGGGACACACAGTCCCCCCTTCTTTGTACACACAGTCCTTCCTTCTTTGGACACACAGTCCCCCCTTCTTTGGACACACAGTCCTTTCTTTGAACACACAGTTCCTATAAGTACTGAGGACACACAGTCCAACACTAATGCTTTAGGGACTTCTTACCCCAGGATTGTCAGCCTGCTTGTCTCCTTTGGACACACCATCCACCACAAGTCCATAGGGTTAGCCAGTATCTTCCAGGGGATCTCTCTTCTTCTGCTGCCAGCTCTCTTCCCTTCCCTTTCTCCCTCAGGTGGGTATAAAGGGGTTAATTAGCCAAACAGGACCCAGCCCATAACCTGCTACACCTGTTGCCCCCCCCCCCCCCCCAGGACTCTCCCTAGTCCTAACGACCTCCACCTATCGCTCCCTCTAGTGACTCACCCGGACATTTTCCCTGGACATTTTTAGGGGAACAGCACCATCTAGTGGCCTACCCCGGATAGGACAGCCTCTTACTTATCACAGTAGTTAGCTTTGGTTTTATTGCTTAGTTTCTAGTCTTGTTTCTGGTCTGCATTTCCTTGTCTTGTGTCTGTGTTCCTTTTTAGTGGCTGCTTTGCAGCTTTCAGTCCTGACTCTCACCTGTCTGTGTTTCTGTCTTAGTGGCTGCCTGGCAGCTTTTAGTCCTGACTCTGTTGTGTGTTTCCTGTTGATATCCAGTTCCTGCCCTGTCCTGTAAGTCCTGCCAGCCGCCTGCACCCAGTGGCTCAACTCCTGGGGAACGGCGGTCAAGCACAGGTGAAGTCTAGCTGTTCCTGCTCTGCCTGTCCCAGCTTGTTTGCCTCTGCTGCAACTCCAGTCCAGGGTTCCAGTCCTGTTCTGCCTTGCCTCTGGTTTGGGGATGGTTTTGCCTGCCACTGCCGCTCCATGGCAATGGTCCAAGGGCTCACAAACCCTGTGTTTCCATGAGAAGCCGTGACAATCAGTGAGTAAAGGGTCCCGTTGCTCCCAGAGAGGAGAGGTCTAAGCCAATGCAGATCCGGAGAGTAGAGAGATGATATAGTTTATCTTGAGTCTATCCATAGAAAAGACTGCTGGTTGCATTTCAAACAGCATAAGACATCGGTTGAGGAACCCTCGGTAAGCAGAAGGGGTGCCGTCAAACTGGGGAGGCTCAGAAAGCCGCAACCCTGGAGTAGGTAATATGGATCCAGACAACGCAACAGGAGGCTGTCATTGGGATTGAAGGGTTGACATCTTGGAACACACCTCCTGTAGAACTCTGGACAGACGGTTTAGCTGGGCCTGTTGCTGCTGAAGAACCTGGGCCAACTCAGACAGGTCGGGCTTGTCCTGCGCACTCATGGCTTCGGCTTACTGTCAGACTTGTGAGTTCTTGTACTAAGTAGAGCGCTGCTGAGCCCAGTACTCAGACCAGGTTCTGCTTGGTGGCTGGACAACCCTGAGTTTTACCTGCGCTGACCGCCGTTCCCCAGAGGTTAAGCCCCTAGGTGTGGGTGGCCTGCAGGACTTATGGGATGGAGCTGGAAGCCAGGTGATGAATGTATCGGCCAGGCAGGCCAAGAGAGTACTCCAGGTGCAGGCGAAAGTCAGTAGGCAGACGGCAGTCCAAGAGAGTACGCCAGGTGCAGGCGGTCAGTAGGCAGGCAGTCCAAGAGAGTACGCCAGGTGCAGGCAAAGGTCAGTAGGCAGGCGGAAGGCCAAGAGAGTACTCCAGGTGCAGGCAAAGGTCAGTAGGCAGGCAGTCCAAGAGAGTACGCCAGGTGCAGGCAAAGGTCAGTAGGCAGGCGGAAGGCCAAGAGAGTAATCCAGGTGCAGGCAAAGTCAGCAACGAGGAACCAGTAGATAGGAAGCAGACTACAGAGTTAGAAACACCTACCAAAGTAGAAGCCGAAGCATGGAGCACAGGGAGAGCTCAGCTGATAAACTGCAGGCGTCTGACATCAGCAGGGAGAAGGGGCACAGCCATAGGACAAGAGCAGGGGAAAGAGGGACCAGAAGACCGAGAGGAGAGAAGCAAGGGAAGCCAGGCAGAGAAAGAGCACACCCAGGTGGGTGGAAGCAAAGCAATCAAGGAGCCTGGAAGCCAGGCAGAGAGAGAGAGAGAGCAAAAACAGGTGCATGGAAGCAAAGCAATTAAGGAGCCTGCAACCACCACTCTCTGAACAAACCCAAAGAGGACTACACACACATGGCTCAGGCAGTGCCAGTCAAGTGTGCGTGTCGACGGGACCCCGCGCACCCCGAGGATGCCGCTTGCGTTGAGGTAGGGGACATGACATATTGTAATTAGGGTAACAAGCAAGGAGTGCTCTTACAGAGTTTTAAATACATTACATTACCATCTAAGAAGGAAAAAATAAATCATACAATATACTATATAAACTAAAAGACACTTTTATATTAGGCTAATATCCTTAATTTGGTAGCAAGTTTTAAATTATTGAAAAACTCAAAAGCACTAAGATGGAGTCAACAGTCCAGCAGCGAGAGGGGTGCTATCCAGTCTTTTGCATTGAGTGTCACATGTATGATTATCTCCCAGTTGGTGAGATGCAAAGAGCTCCTAGCTCTCAAACGTGTCCATTCTACTACTACTACTACTTAGCATTTCTATAGTGCTGCCAGGGTTACGCAGCGCTGTACAAGTTTAACATGGGGAAGGACCGTCCCTGCTCAAAAGAACTTACAATCTAAAGAAAGAGCTCTCTTGAGGCTAGAGTAGCAGACTTGGTGGAGCTGAGGGAGACAGAGAGGTACATAGAGGAGACCTACAGGGTTGTTGTAAAGAAGTCTCACCTCCAGTCTGGTAGCCCCTGTGCTACCTTGGAGGAGGGAGGTCTCCTAGAAGGAGAGCACCACCCTGGTGAAGTAGGACGTACTCCTGTAGCTAGGACCTGCCCACCAGGGGATGTACTATCCTCTCGCACCGAGGATATGTCTCCAACTGCTGCCCGGAAGGGAAAGGTTAGGATAGCTGTTGTAGTTGGTGATTCAATCATTAGGCATATAGATAGCTGGGTGGCTGGTGGATGTGTCACCTAGGTAGGATTTTAGATAGTGCTGGGGAGGAGCCGGCTGTCTTGGTACATGTGGGTACCAATGACATAGGAAAATGTGGGAGAGGGGTTCTGGAAGCTAAATTTAGGCTCTTAGGTAGAAAACTCAAATCCAGGTCCTCTAGGATAGCATTCTCTGAAATGCTACCCGTTCCACGTGCAGGGCCCAAGAGACAGGCAGAGCTCCAGAGTCTCAATGCGTGGATGAGACGATGGTGCAGGGAGGAGGGTTTTAGATTTGTTGGGAACTGGGCAACATTCTGGGGAAGGGGGAGCCTATTCTGAAAGGATGGGCTCCACCTTAACCAGGGTGGGACCAGGCTGCTGGCATCGGCATTTAAAAAGGAATAGAGCAGCTTTTAAACTAGAAGCGGGGGGGGGGGGGGGGAGGAGGCCGACAGTTGCTCAAAAGTGCATGGTTCGGGATAAGGTATCTTTCAAAGATATCACCAAAACATGGAAGTTAGGGTATCATGATAGTGAGGTTGCAAAAGAGACCGTAGTAAATCAAGTGTCCTTAAATAAAAATCAGACAAAAGATTGCAAATTAATACTGTCAAGTACTAAGCATCATGTAAATAGGAACAACAAACATACTTTGAAATGTCTATATGCAAATGCCAGGAGCCTAAGAAATAAAATGGGAGAGTTAGAATATATTGCACTAAATTAAAAATTAGATATAATAGGCATCTCTGAGACCTGGTGGAAGGAGGATAATCAGTGGGACACTGTCATACCGGGGTACAAATTATATCGTAGTGACAGGATGGATCGAATTGGTGGAGAGAGGGGTATAATTGTATATTAACGAGGGCCTTGAATCAAATAGATTGAAAATTCTGCATGGAACAAAACACTTCTTGGAATCACTGGATTGAAATTCCATGTGAAAAGGATAGTGGTAGGAGTGTACTAACGTCCACCTGGCCAGGATGAACAGACAGATGTAGAAATGCTAAAGGAAATTAGGGATGCAAGCAAACTGGGCAACACAATAATGGGTGATTTCAATTATCCCGATATTGACTGGGTAAAATGTAACATTGGGACACGCTAGGGAAGTAAAATTCAAGGACAGCTTTATGGAGCAGCTGGTACACGAGCTGACGAGAGAAGGAAAAATTCTAGACCTAGTTCTTAGTGGAGTGAATGATCTGGTGCGTGAGGTAATGGTGCTGGGGCCGCTTGATAACAGTGATCGTAATATGATCGGATTTGATTCTGTGTTTCAATGACTCAGAGGGCTAAGCTGAAGGGTTACCCATATCAGACAGGCCTCTGAGGAGAAACCAGACAAAGAGTATCCCAAACTGGGAGAGTGGTAAGATGGCGACCTGAAGTTCGTATGCCCAACGGCCCAAGCTGCCCTCTGAAGGTTCGTCTTCTTTACGTAAATTTCCTCTCTGCAATTGCAGTTACCTTAACTGAAAGGAAGGGGACAACCGGCGGTCAGTCGCCAATGGCCAGCGTTTCGTCTCCTGAGCAGCAAGTGCGGGACCGCTGCGCGACAAACTGCCCACAGATGTAAGGGTTGGCGAGTGTTTTGATTAGCACCGGCGAAGGAGTGTCAGTGCTCTTGAACCTGGAAAAAACAACTCCATCGCTCCCGAATTATTCAACCACCATGTCTAAAGGAGTGGAGGAGTGAGTCAGAGGCATATGCTGAAACGGAGAACGTTTACAGCAGAACCCAAATCGGAGGAACCACTCCTAAACACCTAAGAGAAATCAACTTGCAGTTTTTGGCTCCTGTGGAGGTTACATTGAATACCATCTGGAAGGCGCTTCAGGACCTAATGGTGGCAGTAAATAATTTTGTTTCAGATATAATTTTATTAGAGAGTTACATGGACAATTTAACTGAACCCTTTGAGAGTGAAAAATTGATACTACAAATGATTCTACACGAGCAAGAAGTGGTTATGATTTTCAAAATGATAACAGACCAGAAACTTTGAATAATAAAATGAAATTATAGATTATTAATATCGAGATTATTGTTTTTCCCAGAGTTCCGGGTATGACTCCTAAAGTTTTCCTCAGAAATATTTCCTCAATTATTACTTTAAAAGGAGTGAAGCCTTTGAAAACTGGGATTACTTTAATCAGTGGGATTTGAATTAGAGACAAGTGTATGTATTGTTAAATAACTTCTGGTTTTTAAAATAGAAAGAATGTAATCAGATGTATTATTTCTAACTAATATTGGACAATAAGTATGTTTTCAAGGAAGTGATTTGACTATACACCGTATTGGCCTTGAAGAAGCCAACCAGATGATCAATGTGGAAAAATGAATTAGACGAGTAATATCTGGGGATAATCAGGTTAATACCATGTTTTTTTTTTTTCCTGTTTACTGTTTAATTGATCTCCTTGTCTTGTTTCACTCTCCCTATTTAGTGATCTAAGGAAGAGAATAGAATTACCTAACTGAAATAATTCCTATATAGTACTTCCTCTGTATTTCCGGCAAGTTGTTTTATCGCTTGTAAAAATTTAAATGGTTATAAATTTAAAAAAAGGAGGAAGGAAGACCAAATGACAGCCGGCGTGGTTAAAAAGTGAGGTGAAGGAAGCTATTAGAGCTAAAAGAAAATCCTTCAGAAAATGGAAGAAGGAACCAACTGAAAATAATAAGAAACAGCATAAGGAATGTCAAGTCAAATGCAAAGCACTGTGATAAGGAAGGCGAAGAGGGACGTCGAAAAAAAGATTGCGTTGGAGGCAAAAACACATAGTAAAATTTTTTTTTAGGTATATTAAAAGCAGGAAGCCGGCAACAGAATCGGTTGGACTGCTAGATGACCGAGGAGTAAAAGGGGCGATCAGGGAAGACAAAGCCGTAGCGGAGAGATTAAATGAATTCTTTGCTTCGGTCTTCACCGAGGAAGAATTGGGTGGGATACCGGTGCCAGAAATGGTATTCGAAGTTGACGAGTTGGAGAAACTTGATGAATTCTCTGTAAACCTGGAGGATGTAATGGGGCAGTTCTACAAACTGAAGAGTAGCAAATCTCCTGGACTATATGGTATTCATCCCAGAGTACTGATAGAACTGAAAAATGAGCTTGCGGAGCTATTATTAGTAATATGTAATTTATCCTTAAAATCGAGCGTGTTACCGGAAGATTGGAGGGTGGCCAATGTAACGCCGATTTTTTAAAAAGGTTCCAGAGGAGATCCAGGAAATAATAGACCGGTGAGTCTGAGGTTGACGCCGAGCAAAATGGTATAGTCTATTATTAAGAACAAAATTACAGAGCATCTTCAAAAGCATGGATTAATGAGAAAGTCAACATGGATTTAGTGAAGGGAAATCTTGCCTCACCAATCTACTACATTTCTTTGAAGGGGTGAACAAACATGTGGATAAAGGTGAGCCGGTTGATATTGTGTAGCTGGATTTTCTGAAGGCGTTTGACAAAGTACCTCATGAAAGACTCCAGAGGAAATTGGAGAGTCATGGGATAGGAGGTAGTGTTCTATTGTGGATTAAAAACTGGTTAAAAGATAGAAAACAGAGAGTAGGGTTAAATGATCAGTATTCTCAGTGCAGAAGGGTAGTTAGTAGGGTTCTCCAGGGCTCTGTGCTGGGACCGCTGCTTTTTAACATATTTATAAATGACCTAGAGATGGGAGTAACTAGTGAGGTAATTAAGTTTGCTGATGACACAAAGTTATTTAAAGTTGTTAAATCACAGGAGGATTGTGAAAAATTACAAGAGAACCTTACGAGACTGGGAGACTGGGCGTCTAAATGGCAGATGACATTTAATGTGAGCAAGTGCAAAGTGATGCATGTGGGAAAAAGGACCCGAATTATAGCTATGTCATGCAAGGTTCCACGTTATGAGTCACAGACCAAGAAAGGGATCTAGGTGTCGTTGTTGATCATACGTTGAAACCTTCTGCTCGGGAGGGTCACGTGATGCCTGCTACCTAAGCGGCAGCAAGAAGAAGAGGCTCCGCACCCTACCTGCTAATATCTGCAATTTGCGCAAGATTGGACAGCTCTGACCAGGAAGAAAGTGTTGGGGACTAAGGCTGGACCCATTGGAGCCGACGCTGTGGGTGCTTGAGCACCCCCAATATTGAGAAAATTCCTTGTAGGTGTCCAGGGAGGGGTCATTTCCATTGGGCTTAGCACCCCCAATAATTTTGAAAAGTTGGCTCCTATGGCTGGACCCACTAGGAGTCTGCAACAGGGTGGTTACCTGAGGCATGCCCTCAAAAGCACATAAAAAGCCGCCGAACACCCCGAAGAGCAGCGTGCCCAAAATGGCGGACTCGCAACACCAGAAGCCAGCAACTTAACACTCCTGCCGGAATGGACTCAGGAGATCTCTCGTTCAGTATCCGCTGCCCTGGCAGATAAATTAAACAAGCTACAGTCGGCGGTCGACAAAATAAATGAAAAATTCGACTCGCATGTGGCTCGCATCAGCGAGGTGGAACAGCGGATCTCCGCACGGGAGGATGAAGCGCGGAGTGCCGCCGTGCAGATGGCTGCTCTTCAAAAGGAGATGGATGCCATGTGAGAGCGGGTGGAGGAGCAGGAAAACTGCTCTCGCAGAAACAACCTGTGGGTTATAGGCCTACCAGAAGCGGTAAAAGATCAGAGCCTATATGAATTTTTCGCCAAATGGCTCCCGGAGCGGTTGGGGCTGGATGCCCAGGGAGGCCCCTACTGCTGCGATAGAGCGCATCATGTCGGACCACGGGGGGAGAATACCACCAGACCCCGCACAGCAATTGCTCACTATACAAGCCGGCAGGCGAAAGAACGCATATTGAAAGTGTCTAGAACCAGGGAGGCACTTGAATATGAAGGGCACTGACTGTTACTGTTTAATGACTACTCGGCCAGAGTGGCACTCATGCGGAAGGCCATGGCGCCCACGTGCTCCGCGCTTTACAAGCGCGGGGTAAAGTTCGCCCTGCAATACCCGGCTAAGCTACGAATCTGGCACGAGGGCAAGGTCCTGGTACTATCGGAGGTGGCAGAGGCGCAGGCTTTCCTGGAGACATATAATCAAGCAAGAAATCGGGCCCAACACGAGCCGGAACAGAGAGCGGAAGGGATATGAGAGAGCGGGAGAGGAGACCATTGAATTCAAATGTGCTACTCCACCGGAGAATCGTGGATTTGGAGCTGAATGGTGAAACATTAATCAACTGTCCCATGTTTGGTCAAGGAGTCGGGACCAGAGAGTGACCGTGGTCAGATAGCAAAGGGCAGAGAAGATCGGTTTGAACTAAACGTGAGAAGTTAACAATGAGTTTCTATTGTTTAATTAATAACTGATGAAAGTAGGTGGAGTGGCAGAAGTAGTTGCACACAGAGAGTCCTTACGTATCAATGACTGTGATATTATAAGAGCGCGGGAGAGGAGACCAGTGGGCCCTACTGTGCTGCTCCACCGGGATATTGTGGATTTGGAACTGAAGGGTAAAGCATTATTTAACTGTCCTATGCTTGGGAGTTTGGAATAGAGAGAGTCAGTGGACAGACAGCATGGGGCAGAGAAGACCTGTCTGAAAAGAACGTGTGCTGGTTAATAATATGTATATGTTGTTTAAATAATAACTGTTGAAAGTAGATGGAGAAGCAAAAGTAGTTGCATATAGAAAGTTCCTATGTATTAATGTGTATAACATTCAGTTTTGCATCACTATTAGGATAACAGGGAGAGGCGGGGGGGGGGGGGGTTATGTCCTCTTCGGGCTGGGCTGTATTGGGTAGGTGAAGGATGAGGACAAATGATAAGGGGGAAGGGAAAGCGGAGGGGTGGGAGGGACAAGGGAGGGGGAGGTGGGAGGGGGAATTATATGGCAGTAAGAGTATGGATGTATTGGATGTGTGGGGGGGGGGGGGCGGGAGGATGGGGGGTTGGAGAAGGGCTTTGATTGCTGAGAATGTAAGGCATATGGGTCATCAGGGATATGTGGGGAGTAAGGTGAACAAATTGTGGAAGCAGCAGAGGTATAGGAAATCCATCTGGGAGGCTGGCACACACAGATTACGACCTTGCGGGTCCTGCTGGGAGGCTGGCAAGGTATATCACATAGTGATCCAGATCATTAGGCACCTATGTCTGGGGTATGGGTAGTTTGAAAATCATAACACTTAATGTGGATGGCCTGCATTCCCCCATTAAGCAAACTAAAATTCTTTCTTGGTTGAAAAAAGAAAAGGTTGACATTGCATATCTCCAAGAAACCCACCTTACGGCCTCAGAACATCAAAAGCTAAAGAGGGGATGGGTTGGAGAGGTTGGATACTCAGCATATAACTCCAGGCAGATTGGGGTGGCTATTTTAATACACAAACAAATACCATTTCATTGTCATAAGGTGATTCAGGATAAAGAGGGAAGATATGTACTGGTTATGGGAGATCTATGGGGACAACAACTTCTTTTCTGTAATATATATGGGCCTAATGTATACTCCCATAAATTTTTCTCTGATCTTGTGGCGAGAGTAACACTTTATGCTGACTATCAGATTGTAATGGGAGGGGATTTTAATATAGTAGCAGATCCCACTAACGACTGTAAACCTATAAAACCCAGGGTGAGGAACTGGGAGGACAGGGGAATCCCCTTTGTGACATCTCAACTGGGGTTGGAGGATATATGGCGACTCCTGCACCCTCAAGATGGGGAGTATACATTTTATTCACACCCACATAAGGTATATTCTAGACTGGACTATTTGTTGGTGGCACCTTCTCTAGTCCCCAAAATTGTGAATGCAGAAATAGTGGATAGTGCACTTAGCGACCATCTGGTGGTTGAGGTGGCGGTTTCCTTTGCGACGGAGCCGGGCGAGAGGGTGTGACGGCTTTCCCCCTATCTTTACCAGGACAGGGAGTTCAGAGAATTTTTGCAACTTATATGCCTGGACTATCAGGCACATAATAATACGCCAGAGGTTAATGCCAGCACGTACTGGGAAGCATCCAAAGCAGTTATGAGGGGCCATATTATTGCATATGTGGCGGGGAAAAAAAAACAGAGAGAGGCAGACTTATTGCGGCTTTCCCAGGAGTATCATAACATAAGTTCGGCACATATACAGAACATAAATGATACACACAAAGCGCAATTAGCCCAACTCAAAAAACAGATTGATGATATCTTGCATAAGAGAGCCGAGAGGGATATATATTACCAGCGCTTCAAACTGTTTAAGTGGGGCAACAAGGCCGGAAAGTTGCTAGCGAACTTGGTGAGGCCCCCACGTAAACGGCAATTAATCTCCTCCATAAAGAATGCTCGGGGGGAAGTATTTACCACTGAATCCCAGATTATGCAGCAATTTGTTCAATATTATAGTTCCCTATTCAGGGAACGGGATTATGATGCAACCCAACATGCAGCGTTCTTCCATGGGTTACAGATACCACAATTGACAGGGGACCAAATGAGCTCCCTGAATGGGCCCATAACAGAGAGAGAGATACGGCTAGGTATAAAAATGCTGAAACTCACCAAAGCGCCAGGCCCAGATGGGTTTGGCCCCAAATATTACCAAATATTACGCGACTTAGTAGCACCTCTACTAGAGGCCTGGTTTAATGGGATTGTGGGGGAGGGTTTAGCTATACAGCAGAATGTGGCCCACATAGTGTTACTGCCAAAACCCGGTAAAAACCTGGAACAGGTGGGTTCCTATCGTCCAATATCTTTGCTAAACCAAGATGTTAAAATCCTGGCGGCTATCTTGGCAAGGCGCCTTAACCAGGTATTGCCTACGTTGATTCACGAAGACCAAGTGGGCTTCGTGCCGGGCCGCCATGGTTCTATGAACATCATACGAGCATTGATGGCCATTCACAAGTTTCGGGGAGAAGGGGGGCTAGATGTTATAGCTGGGCTTGACATGGAAAAGGCCTTCGACAGTATATCTTGGCCTTACCTGTTTGAAACTTTGGGCTGTTTCGGAATGTCGGGCCCGGTAATATCCTGGATTGAAGCCCTATATAGTAGTCCTATGGCCCGATTGATGGTTAATGGGAAGCTCACTGAAAGGTTTTCTTTGGGTAGGGATACTAGGCAGGGGTGCCCTCTTTCTCCGCTCCTCTTCCTGCTGGCAATTGAGCCACTGGCCATTAAGATCCGTAGTGCTGCACAGATAAGGGGACTCCGAGTACGGAACAAGGAGTTCCGGCTGAATTTATTTGCTGATGATATACTTTTGTATCTGGAGAATGGCCCCAGAGACCTGCCTAGAGCCCTGGAGTTAATAAGAGAGTTTGGAGACTTGTCAGGGCTGAGAGTGAACTGTGCTAAATCGGAGCTACTCCCATTGTCAGGAATGGGGGAGACCCTGGGATGGAGGGGTTACCAATAACACCAGCCAAAGGAGCGATGAGATACTTGGGGGTTTTTCTTAGTACAAATACAAAGCTTTTCTATAAGAAAAATGGGGTCGACCAGATAGAAAGTATTAAGCAACTCTGTGACAAATGGAAAGACCTGCCACTCTCGTTGATGGGTAGAGTAGCATTGGTAAAAATGATCCTTCTGCCAAAAATCCTCTATCCCTTGCGAGCAGCCCCTATATGGGTGTTAAGAAAAGAAGAACGACTGTTTCGGTCCATCATTAGGAGTTTTATCTGGAGAGGAAAAGGGGCCAGGATAGGTTATGTTAAACTTTCTTTAAAAAAGGAGAGAGGTGGACTAGGCCTCCCAGATCTCCGAATGTATAATGTAGCAGCGCTGATGCGTTTCATTTATGAAGGGATAATAGATTAGCAGCGGTACTTGCCAGAGGGGGGGATGGAATCTTGGAGTAGGCCTTGGTCATTTATCAATCTGATACACGGGAGCCCTAGCGGGGATATTAATATTACTAGTAGAAGGGAGCTACTAGGGCCCATGCGGAGAGCTTGGGGGTGGTGGAGACGTCAACAACAAAAGACACCGGAAGTTTCACCCTTCGTAAGTCTAGTGGGTAATGAAGCGTTCCCACCGGGAATGGGCAGAACGGCGTTTACTACCTGGAGGGATAACGGGTGTAGGATATTGGGGCAACTGCTAGTAACTGACACTGATACCTTTCACACATTTGATAGGGTAAAGGAACAATGGGACCTGACAAATAAAAATCTGTTACAATATCTTCAAATTAGGCATTACTGGTCCTCTCTAAGAACGAAACATGGGGAAGCGTGGACATGGGGACCATTAGACAGAATCCTTCTTAAAATCCCATATCAATGTAATGGGCTATCGACCTGGTATAAAGTGCTGAATGAAAACCGGCGGGAGGAGGAAATGAGGAAGTTGATGGCCAAATGGAATGTGGAGCTAGGCACTAACTACACTGAACCAACATTTCAGAAGCTGTTTGTGACACTTTACGAAATGGTTAAGACAGCGGAGCTGCAGGAGACGCAGTATAAGATTCTACATAGAGCATATATATCTAGGGCAAAAGGGGAAAAGTTGGGACTTTGGGTGGATGATTGCTGTATCAAATGCCATGGGGCGGGGGGGACGCTGCTGCACTCCTTTTTAGAATGCCCGGCTCTGGTGCTGTGGAACGAGGCCATGCAGGTGCTTAATAGTGTTGTGCAGAAGACCCTGGAATGGGATTATGCAACTTTGCTGCTGGGAGAACAATCCCTTCTAATTCGACAAGGTCTAACACAACCATATAGGAGGCTGGTGTATGTTGCCCTCCTGTTGGTCAAGAAAACGATCTTACAGTTTTGGGTTGCTGAAGAGGATGCATTAGGAGTGGTATGGAAAGCCAAAATGAGGGAAGTTGGCACATATGAAAGGCGACTTTACTCCAAGGCTAGTAAACCAGAGACCCGGAAATATGCCATGCTGTGGGAGGAGTGTTTACATGTGCTCGTCTGAAGACAGGAAGGGGAATGGGAGAAGGAGTGTGTAGGGATGAGAGAGGGGGAGGGGGGGGATGGTGTGAAAGTTGAGAAGCGGATTGGTTTGTTTGTGGGAGTGCAAGGGTGTATGGCTGGAGGGGATTAATAAATAAACTACAATGCGGGCTGTGTTGGAAACTTTGGACAGACATGGTTGCAGATTATAACTACAAATTGGAAATCGTAGATTGTATATTGAGCTTTACTATGCATACTTTGTGAATACAGCCTGTCATTGTATGAATAAAAATATATTAAAAAAAAAAAGAAACCTTCTGCTCAGTGTGCTGCTGCGGCTAAGAAAGCAAATAGAATGTTAGGTATTATTAGGAAAGGAATGGAAAACAAAAATGAGGATGTTATAATGCCTTTGTAGCACTCCATGGTGCGACCGCATCTCAAATATTGTGTTCAATTCTGGTTGCCGCATCTCAAAAAAGATATAGTGGAATTAGAAAAGGTGCAGAGAAGGGCAACGAAAATGATAAAAAGGGGATGGGACGACTTCCCTATGAGGAAAGGCTAAAGCGGCTAGGGCTCTTCAGCTTGGAGAAAAGGCAGCTGAGGGGAGATATGATAGAGGTCTATAAAATAATGAGTGGAGTTGGAAGTGACGTCACCGATGTAGCCGGTAGCCTGGTTGCAGAGCTCTGCGGGTTAAACATTAAAAAAGTGTGGTAAACCCCGATAAAGCGTGAGGAATTCCCCGCAAAAGAAGAAGCAAGATAGCTACAGTGAATGGCGGCCAAAAAGAAATTGGCAAAATTTAAATATGCAGGGGAATCGCCGAGGGTAGCGAGTAAGGCGAAAACACCACTTCTCCCGCGTGGAGCAAAAATGGCGCCGGACGATATGGAGTCTGATAATGATAACGAGGAGCAAATCGTTGGTGAGATTGAAGTGGAGCGGAGCGAAATTATACGATGGTTTAAAGAACTTAAAACAGAGATGATTAATACCAGGAAAAGCATCCAAGCTGCAGTTACGGAGCTCCGCGAAGAAGTGAAAGAAATGGGCGGCCGAATGGTAGAGACGGAGGAGCGGATTGAAACGATGGCGGGAGAGCTGCAAACTATGAGGAAGAGTGCTTATAAAGAACAGCAAGAACGAAACATCATGGAGCAACGTTTGGAGGACTTGGAAAACCGCTCGCGGCGGTGTAATCTGAGAATTAAAGGCATCCCTGAAGAAGTGCAATTCAGGGACGCGGAGAAAGTTGTGCAAGAGATTTGTGACTTTATTTTGGAGCATGGAAAGGATCCTGAAGAAGGGCCGGAACGGCCTGCAATAAAAATTGATAGAGCTCATCGGAGCTTGGGGCCGCAGCAGGGGGATTACCCTCGAGATATAGTGGCATGCTTCCACGAGTTTCAGGTGAAGGAAGCGGTGTGGAGAAAAGCACGTGCATTGGGAGAAATCAAATGGCGTAATGTGCAAGTGCAGATCTGGCGAGATCTACTCTGCAAAAGAGACGAGATTTTAAAGATTTTAAAGATATTACGAGATACTTGCAGAAGGCTGGCCTGCGCTACAGATGGATATATCCTAAAGGTTTGTTATTAACAGTGGGAAGCCAGACAAAGAAAATATTGCAACCTGAGGGAGCATGGAAGATTCTGGCTGCATTAGGATGTACAGACCTGCCGGAGATATCTGAAGCTTCCCAGAATACCAGCAAAGACAGGCCCCCTAATAGTAAGGGGGGCTGGATTACACAGGGTGGAGGAAAAGCTAACAAGAGTCCACCACGAATGAATAATGAGCCTGAAACAGCCGCAGGCACCTGAAAAGAAAAACTAATAAGAGGGCAACGGCCCAGAGTTAAAGCTGAGTAAAAGCACTTCTATATCCAGTGACTTAATGTTAAGATTTATACAAAGGTTTTGGTATATAGGGGTTCTTTGGGGGAATGAATGGGGGGGAAAAATGATGTATGCTGATGAGTGATGGGGTTTGCTGGGGATAAAGAATGGAAAGGAACCCATCGGAACGACACTTCCTTAGGGATATCACTGGCAGTTAAGGCTAGTGAACAGGCGAGGGGATTATCGGGGAGGGGGGAGGGACAGGGGAGGTGGGAGGGATAACAGTTGGTTCGTGGAATGTAAATGGCATGAATACTCCAGAAAAAAGAAGTATCATAAACAGGAAATTCGTAAAATGCAATGGGATATCAGTATGTTGCAAGAGACACACATTCAAAAGAAAGATGAGCGGTTAATACAATATAAGAATATGGGGAAGAGTTATTTTTTGGCGGACCCTAGAGGGGGGAAAAAGGAGGTCTTGCAATCTATATCAAAGATATGGTCCCTTTTGTTCACGAGCAGACCTATTCAGAAGGACAGGGTAGGTGCATTGCGGTTAAAGGTAAGATCAATAATCAGCTAATCACTTTGGTGAATATCTATGCACCTAACGAGGGACAGGGGGCATTTTTTGAGACCCTAAGGATAGAATTACTCCAATTTGTGGCAGGAAATGTAATCCTGGGGGGAGATTTCAACTGGGCATTAACAGATCTTGATTACTCTAAGGGCAGGAAGGGTGGTAGACAGGCTAATACGTCTAAATTACTAAGACTGGTTAAGGAGCTAGACTTAATCGACGTTTGGAGAATGCAGCACCCCGGGCAGCGGACCTACTCCTATTCTCATGCGCAGCGCTCTTACACACGGATAGACACAATCTGGGGATCCCGCAACTTATGGGGTAAGGTTCGGGACTCTGATATTGGGAGCATACATTCCTCGGATCATGCCCCTATCTGGATCTCATGGAGGGGATTGGGGAGAGAACGGGACAAACATTTTGGAGATTAAATGAATCCTTGCTGGATTCTGCAGAGGCATGCGGGGAAATACAGGAATACATAGAGCACAACGATACAGGGGATGTAACGGATGGGACCCTATGGGGATGCCCTGAAGGTGGTAGTAAGAGGTTATCTGATTAGGAAAGGTAGCCAGCGGAAAAAAGAGGGTCAAATACAGGAATTGAGGGTACGACAAAGATTGGCTTTTCTGGAAGCCCAACACCAGGGAGGGCGGTGTCCTGAAGCGATAAGGGAGCTGCGAGAATGCAGGGCAGAGCTACAACAAATACAAATTGGACAGATGGAATACCATAGAAAGCTAATAAGACAAAAATTCTTTGAATACAGTAATAAAGCTGGCAGGATGTTGGTGCGCAAATTGCGGCAAAGGGTAGTGGGAAATACTATAACTAAACTAAAGGGAGCGGGAGATTGTTTGATGTACCAGGACAAAGAAATTAGGGAACACTTTGCCCGATATTATGCTGCCCTTTATTCATCAGAAGCGAAAATTACAGTGGAGGAGATCCAAGAATATCTAGGAGGGATGGGGCTCCGTAGCTTAAATGAGCAGCAAAGGGAGTTCCTGGACAAACCCATAACGTCAGATGAGATAGATAAAATTATTAAGGGTCTGAAAGGGGGTAAAGCACCTGGACTAGATGGGTACACGGCTAAATTCTACAAGGTATTGGGACAGGAGCTAAGACCACTCTTAGTGCGGGTAGGGAATGAATGCTTCAAATTGGGGACCCTACCGAGGAGCATGTATGAGGCGGGGATTACAGTTCTTCCCAAACCCGGGCGGGACCCAACAATATGTGGTTCATATAGGCCGATTTCCCTTATAAATATAGATATTAAAATATTGGCCAAGGTAATGGCAGAGAGGATTAATAAATTCCTTCCTCAGCTAATTCACACGGACCAAGCAGGCTTTATACCTAAGAGACAAGTAGCTGACAACATTAGGAGGACCCTAAATATTATTTGGGAGGGTCAAAATAGGGGTGAGACTTTGGTGCTTTTAACAACTGACGCAGAAAAGGCCTTCGATCGGGTTGAGTGGATCTACCTATGGGAGGTACTAAAAAACATGGGATTTGGTCCAGGGATCATATCTTGGCTAAGGGGATTATATGCAAGACCGGTGGCCAGGATAAAGGCGAATGGAGGATATTCGGAACAGGTTCAGATACAAAGGGGTACCAGACAGGGCTGTCCCCTCTCTCCCTTGCTTTTTGCTATTGCAATCGAGCCTCTTGCACAGAAGGTTCGGGAGACAGCTCAGATAAAGGGTCTCTATGTGGGGGAGAGGGAGCATAAAATAGCTCTGTTTGCAGATGACATTCTTTTCTACGTGAGTCAACCAGAGGTGTCGTTAACAAACATCTGCAAACAGATCAAAGTTTTTGGGGAAATGTCTGGATTTAAAGTCAATTATGATAAATCAGAGGTTTTGGGTGTTGTGGGGCCTCCCTCAGATACTGAGGCTCTGTTGGAAAAATTTCCCTTCAGGCAAGCGCGGGAGAATTTTAAATACCTGGGCATTTGGATAACTAGGGATCTAACAAAGTTATATGGGTTAAATTATGCTCCCCTGTTTAGGGAGCTGCGCACAGACATGAGTCGATGGAAGAATGGTCTGCTGTCCTGGTGGGGCAGGATAGCGGTGGTCAAGATGAATTTGGTCCCGCGAATGTTGTTTCTTTTCTAAACGTTGCCTCTGGAAGTTCCACCAGTGGTTTTGAATAAATTACAGTCAGATATTTCACGGTTCGTTTGGGGGGGTAAGAGAGCAAGAACATTGAAAAGAATTATGTGGAAGGGAGTAGAGGAAGGGGGAAGAGGACTACCCAACGTAATATGGTACTACCAAGCAGCACAATTGAAACAGGTGGCGGAGTGGAGCAAAGGAGATAGATCACCAGTGGCGATCTTAGAGCAAAACCTGGTTTCAAGGGGTAATTTGGAGAAAGGTGTATGGGGGTCTGGACAGATGTATAGTTTACCTCAGGGGAAGATTAGCCCCTTTGTGTCCCACTTGCAACATACCTGGGATGTATTAAAAATAAATTCCGGAAGGGGGGTGAAAACCTCTACTTTGGCCCATATTACCCATGAAGATGAGTTTCACGTAGGACAAGAGGGGGGGGGGGTATTTCGTGAGTGGAATCGAAAGGGCCTGCGGAGATTTAGGGATCTTATGTCAGATGGGGTAATGAGAGACTTCAAGACATTAAAGAGGAAGTTTGATTTACCAGAATCCGATTATTTTGCATACATACAGGTTCGACATTTCATGACGGGACAGGGGTGGTTGGCATTGGATCCGAGGGAAAAGGAGCTATTGGAAAATATTTGGGAAACCCTGGAAGGTGGGAGGAAAGGAATTTCCAGGTTATATAAATACATTCGGGGAGATAAGATGCTCAAATTGCCCTATATGATTGCATGGGAACGTGATTTAAATATGGAAATAAGTGTGAAGGAGTGGGAGCGGATGTGCCTAGAGGTAAAAAAAGCATCGGTGTGTGTGTTAATTAAAGAAAATGCATACAAAGTTTTAAGCAGATGGTATTACACACCAGACAGGCTAAAGCGAATGTATCCTATGGTAACTAATCGATGTTGGCGGTGTGAAGCAGAAATAGGCAATTTTTTGCATGTCTGGTGGTCGTGTCCTCTTATATAGACTTTTTGGATGGAAGTTGCTATGCATTTGACACGCCTATTAGACACGCAGTTCCCGGTAGAACCAAAGTGGTGTTTGCTGGGATGGGGAAATAAAAGGGGTCAGAAGTGGCAGAAGCGGCTCAAAAGACTGGGGTTGGCAGCCGCTAAGCTGGAAATAGCAGCCCATTGGAAACAAAGACTGGGTCCTACAATCACAGATTGGACAATAAGAATCAAGCACATTGTGGGACTAGAACAATTGACTGACAAAAGGCAAGGCAGATATAAGCCAGATGCGAAAGAATGGACTCAAATAGATCGACTATGGAGTAGTGAATTACATGTACAGGTGATTTAATCAAGATGGATTAAGTTGGGAGCAGGGGAGGGGGGGGGAGTGGATTTGGGAGGGAGGGTGGGTGGGTGGGGAGAAAATTATCAAAAATGATTGTGATTTACAGTTATTGTTGGACTTGCTGTATTTGGAATATTAGAGCAGTCAGCTGGCTGCACTGGCAAGCATTGTATTTTTCCATTATGTTGTGTTCAATAAACATTCTCAAATTTAAAAAAAAAAATAATGAGTGGAGTTGAACAGGTAGATGTGAAGCATCTGTTTACGCTTTCCAAAAATACTAGGGGGCATACGATGAAGCTAAAATGTAATAAATTTAAAACAAATCAGAGAAAATTTTTCTTCACTTAATGTGTAATTAAACTCTGGAATTCATTGCCAGAGAATGTGGTAAAGGTGGTTAGCTTAGCGGAGTTTTAAAATTTTTGGACGGCTTCCTAAAGGAAAAGTCCATAGACCATTATTAAATGGACTTGGCAATATTTATGTACTTATGTAGAAAAGTTACTGAAAAGGACGACAAAAATAATAAAGGGAATGGGACGACTTCCCTATGAGGAAAAGTTGAAGTGACTAGGGCTGTTCTACTTGGAGAAAAGATGGCTGAGGGGAGATATGATAGAGGTCTATAAAATAATGAGTGGGGTGGAACGGGTAGACGTGAATTGCTTGTTTACTCTTTCCAAAAATACTAGGACTAGGTGGTATGCAATGTAGCAATGAAGCTACATAGTAGTAAACTTAAAACAAATCAGAGAAAATATTTCTTCACTCAACGTGTAATTATACTCTGGAATTTGTTGCCAGAGAATGTGGTAAAGGCAGTTAGCTTAGAGGAGTTTTAAAAAGTTTTGTACGGGTTCCTAAAGGAAAGGTCCATAGACCATTATTAAATGGACTTGGGAAAATCCAGTGTTTCTAGGATAAGCAGTATAAAATGTTTTGTACTTTTTTGGGATCTTGCCAGGTATTTGTGACCTAGATTGGCCACTGTTGGAAACATGATGCTGGGCTTGATGGACCTTTGGTCTTTCCCAGTATGGCAATACTTATGTAGAAAAGGTACTGAAAAGGATGACAAAAATAATAAAGGGAATTGGACAACTTCCCTATGAGGAAAATTTGAAGTGAATAGGGCTCTTCTACTTATGCTTATTTTCATGGGTACTTCAATAATCTAGGTGTAGCTGTCGAGAGCAGGTGTAAGTGTCCAAGGCTGTAAGTTAAACACAATATATGCTACTTGCTCTAGTATTTTATAAAGACACATACAGTGGTGGAAATAAGTATTTGATCCCTTGCTGATTTTGTAAGTTTGCCCACTGACAAAGACATGAGCAGCCCATAATTGAAGGGTAGGTTATTGGTAACAGTGAGAGATAGCACATCACAAATTAAATCCGGAAAATCACATTGTGGAAAGTATATGAATTTATTTGCATTCTGCAGAGGGAAATAAGTATTTAATCCCTCTGGCAAACAAGACCTAATACTTGGTGGCAAAACCCTTGTTGGCAAGCACAGCGGTCAGACGTCTTCTGTAGTTGATGATGAGGTTTGCACACATGTCAGGAGGAATTTTGGTCCACTCCTCTTTGCAGATCATCTCTAAATCATTAAGAGTTCTGGGCTGTCGCTTGGCAACTCGCAGCTTCAGCTCCCTCCATAAGTTTTCAATGGGATTAAGGTCTGGTGACTGGCTAGGCCACTCCATGACCCTAATGTGCTTCTTCCTGAGCCACTCCTTTGTTGCCTTGGCTGTATGTTTTGGGTCATTGTCGTGCTGGAAGACCCAGCCACGACCCATTTTTAAGGCCCTGGCGGAGGGAAGGAGGTTGTCACTCAGAATTGTACGGTACATGGCCCCATCCATTCTCCCATTGATGCGGTGAAGTAGTCCTGTGCCCTTAGCAGAGAAACACCCCCAAAACATAACATTTCCACCTCCATGCTTGACAGTGGGGACGGTGTTCTTTGGGTCATAGGCAGCATTTCTCTTCCTCCAAACACGGCGAGTTGAGTTCATGCCAAAGAGCTCAATTTTTGTCTCATCTGACCACAGCACCTTCTCCCAATCACTCTCGGCATCATCCAGGTGTTCACTGGCAAACTTCAGACGGGCCGTCACATGTGCCTTCCGGAGCAGGGGGACCTTGCGGGCACTGCAGGATTGCAATCCGTTATGTCGTAATGTGTTACCAATGGTTTTTGTGGTGACAGTGGTCCCAGCTGCCTTGAGATCATTGACAAGTTCCCCCCTTGTAGTTGTAGGCTGATTTCTAACCTTCCTCATGATCAAGGATACCCCACGAGGTGAGATTTTGCGTGGAGCCCCAGATCTTTGTCGATTGACAGTCATTTTGTACTTCTTCCATTTTCTTACTATGGCACCAACAGTTGTCTCCTTCTCGCCCAGCGTCTTACTGATGGTTTTGTAGCCCATTCCAGCCTTGTGCAGGTGTATGATCTTGTCCCTGACATCCTTAGACAGCTCCTTGCTCTTGGCCATTTTGTAGAGGTTAGAGTCTGACTGATTCACTGAGTCTGTGGACAGGTGTCTTTCATACAGGTGACCATTGCCGACAGCTGTCTGTCATGCAGGTAACGAGTTGATTTGGAGCATCTACCTGGTCTGTAGGGGCCAGATCTCTTACTGGTTGGTGGGGGATCAAATACTTATTTCCCTCTGCAGAATGCAAATAAATTCATATACTTTCCACAATGTGATTTTCCGGATTTAATTTGTGATGTGCTATCTCTCACTGTTACCAATAACCTACCCTTCAATTATGGGCTGCTCATGTCTTTGTCAGTGGGCAAACTTACAAAATCAGCAAGGGATCAAATACTTATTTCCACCACTGTAAGCTGTTGAGTTACTGGAACCCCACAGTAGATAGGCAAGTGAGCAGTCAATACCCCCACCAAGGGATCAATTTATTTTGTTTCTTTTAGTTTTGTAAGTGCTCTAAGCTCTGTTGTTCCCCAACACTAATAATCCAATTTTAAGTATAATCTCTTTTATTATTATTATTTTTTTAAAGCAGCCGCAATAGGACCCCGGAGACAGGTCAGCACAGACTCCTACCTGTCATCTGCTGAGGAGACCTGATTATCAATTCCCCACACTGTTCTTTTATGGTGCTGTTTTGGAACAGTGCGGGGGAATAACTCCCCAATGATTGTTACTAAACAGTGGCATAGCTACGGGGGGCCATGGAGGCCTGGACCCCCAAATTGGCTCAGGATCCCAGGTTTGGCTGGCAGGGGTCCCCAACCCTGGCCAGCGAAGGTGTTTGCCTGCTCTGGTCTTACATTGCCTGGTGCCCTGTCCTGTTTTCAGTGCTGTGCATGCTCGTTTTAATTAAACTGTTTCATTAAAACGAGCATGCACGGCGCTGAAAACAGGACAGGGTGCCAGGCAACGTGAGACCAGCGTGGGACAAATGCTTTAGCTGGTGGGGGATGGGGACCCCCCCCAGCCAAGGTACCTTCCAGTGGCAGTGGGGGGAGCGGCGGTGGATAGTAGTGGAGGGTGTGGGGAGAGCAGCGGTGGGCAGGCGGCAGCGGTGGTGGTAAGGGCAGAAATGGCAGGAGAGGGGCAGCGAGGAAACAGGCCTAAATGTGCCCCCCTTTGGACTCTGGCCCTCTCTCCTGTCGAGGTCTGGCTATGCCCCTGTTGCTAATATGCAAATTTAGGCGCATTAGTAGCGTTGATCATCGGGGGAAGTGTGGGAGTTGGGAGAATTGTGCCTGGGCATCTGACAGGTCTAGACCAACTCCCCCAAAGGCAAGGCCCTGGTGACCTAGTACCCCTCCCAAGCCCCCACACCCATATTACAAAGCTGTCCATGCACCACTTGAACTCTACCCCATGCCATAATATCATGCTTTTGTAGGCTATTTATAAATGTATGTGAAAATTACTTTAAAATATTACCTCCTAAATAACTAAGGGGTCACTATTCAATGCTGATGTAACCGAGCAGGAGAAGCTCCTGGCTGGTTAAATTGCCTGCGTAGGGCTATCGGGGTATTCAGTTGCATTTATTTGGATAGGGCCACTGAATATCCCCTCTGACCACTGTAAAGTGGGGGGTCCACTTCCTCTTGGATGGAGGCAGCAAGCCTGCGGGGCTCCCAGGGTTCCAGGACACAATGATACTGGGACTCAGGGCCAAAGTATTTTATTATCAAGGCAATTTCATTCCAAAAATCATAATATATTCTTCAAAACAAAAAGGTACATCCCTCTTAATATAGTCTTCAAAAGAAAAAGGTACAGTCCTCATAAGATAATCTTCAAAAGAAAAAAAAAAGGTACAGTACAGGTCCCAAAATCCCTCGGCAAATGCTGAGCTCCTCAAGACCTCAGGTCTTCTATTAGGGCATTAGCTTTCCCTTCCCCCTCCTTCAGAAGGGTTTAGTAAGAGTTCAGCACACTTCCAATATAGCACAACAGTTCAGAACAAATCTTCACGGACAGTCTTTGCACATCAAACCAATACCACAAATCATCTGCCTTTTGCACAGCATAGAGGGAACCCTGTAAGGAGCAGAGTTGGCAGTTTCTCCCACCTCTCAGCACCTCCTCCACTACTGGGCAGGGCAACCTTTGAATTCTCCCACTCCATGGTAGCTGGCTCCTCTCCCTTAGGCAGCTCTAGTGGCAGGCTACTTCCCTCCTCCACATACTCCATGGAATCTCTCTCTCCATTCCTCTCTCCTGGTGATTGAGAGCCTCCAGGAAATCTCCTCTCTCCTTCTCACAGCTGGGGGGAATTATATACTGATGGCGAAGCCAGGGAAACTGAGCTTCATCCTTCCCTCTCCCTTTAGTGGGGAAGGGAGTAACAAGCTCACCCATTGCTCCCCCTGCTGGGGCTGGGAATCCATTCCATTTTTTAGGACTACTTTGTTCTCTCATTCTTGCAAGGACTTCTGGGACCCGTAGTTCTGGGCTCAACTGCTTCACTGGGGAATCTCTGGGGCTTGTCTTGTCACACCACCTAAGCTGAAATTGGCTAGGTTGTTGGCAGTCAAGGGATGAAATCAGTGCTTACGCACAGGGCCAGTGTTAGACATGCTGGGGCCCCTGATTTTCTTTCTGCTCTCCTTCCCCAATCTCCCCACTTGCCATTAGTACCACACATAAAACAAGTTTAAATGACTTCTTCACACACAAAATATACACAGACATTTATCAAATACAGAACAAGGGATCATAAATTAGAAATATGAATATCAAAATTGAACTGGAAACTTCAAGAAGTTAAACTTGGCAAGTACTGTAACACTGGAGAAATAAAAATAGAAATTCACTTCCTTTTATATATTTATTGCATTTGTATACCACATTTTCCCACCTTTTTGCAGGCTCAATGTGGCTTATATTATATATTATGCTGTAATTGCGATCGCCATTTCCGGGATGAGAAATACAAAGTGGTATTGCATTAAAGTTCATAAATGAATAGAGTAAATTATAGAGTAAGTTAGATAATCAGTTCATTTCTGGCATGAGAATAGGGTGGCAATGCGTTAACGTTCATTAGTGACTGAGTGACTGAAGCAGTCAGGTATAGAGAGTTCGGTTTTGTCTGGTTCTGGAAGAGTTTCGTTGTCTGGTATTTAGGATGGATCATTGTGGTATGTCTTTTTGAACAGGTTGGTTTTTAGTAGTTTTCGGAAGATTGTTAGGTCGTGCATTGTTTTTATGACATTTGGTAGTGCATTCCATAGTTGCGTGCTAATGTAGGAGAAGCTGGATGCATATGTTGATTTATATTTAAGTCCTTTGCAACTGGGGTAGTGGAGATTCAAGAATGTGCGTGCTGATCTTTTTATGTTTCTGGATGGTAAGTCTATAAGGTCTGACATATATGCTGGGGCCTCACCATGAATGATTTTATGGAGCAGGGTACAGATTTTGAACGCAGTTCGTTCTTTTAGTGGGAGCCAGTGTAGTTTTTCTCTTAGGGGTTTGGCGCTTTCATCTTTCGCTTTTCCAAATATGAGTCTGGCTGCTGTGTTTTGGCCAGTTTGGAGTTTCTTAATGATTTGTTCTTTGCATCCGGCGTAGATGGCATTACAGTAGTCTAGGTGGCTTAGCACCATTGATTGTACCAGGCTGCAGAATATTTCCCTTGGGAAGAAAGGTTTTACTCTTTTGAGTTTCCACATTGAATGGAACATTTTCTTTGTTGTGTTTTTTTGCGGGGCTTTCTAGTATGAGGTTTCGGTCAATTGTAACTCCGAGAATTTTCAGGCTGTCCGAGACAGGGAGGGTGTAGTCTGGGGTGTTTATAGTGGTGGGTTTGAGGATGAGATGTGTTTTTTCTGCGTTGAGCTTTAGTTGGAATTCATCCGCCCATGAGTTCATTATTTGGAGGCTATGTGTGATTTCATTTGTGATTTCTGTTAGATCATGTTTGAACGGGATGTAGATCGTGACATCATCTGCGTAGATGCAAAGATTGAGGCCTTGGTTGGATAGTGATTTGGCCAGTGGTGTCATCATCAGGTTGAAAAGGGTTGGTGAGAGCGGCGATCCCTGGGGTACTCCACATTCAGGTTTCCATGGTGATGGTGTATTCGAGTTAGATATCACTTGTTATGTTCTTGCAGTTAGGAAGCCAATTATCCATCTCCGTACGCTTCCTCCGATCCCGAAGTATTCTAGGATGTTCAATAGTATTTTGTGGCTAACCATGTCGAACGCGCTGGACATGTCGAATTGTAGGAGAAGTACACTGTTGCCAGTTGCAATTGTTTGTTTGAATTTGGTTAGGAGAGTGATTAGTACTGTTTTGGTGCTGTGGTTGGATCGAAATCCTATTTGTGATTCATGTAGTATTGAAAATTTGTTTAAGTAATCGGTAAGTTGCTTGGTTACCATACTTTCCATTAGTTTTACTGCCAGAGGGATGGATGCTACCGGACGGTAGTTGGTTATGTCATTTGCTTTTTTCTTTAAATCTTTGGGTATTGGGGTAATATATTTCCTTTATCCTTAGGGAAGAGTCCATGTTGTAGCATGTAGTTTAGGTATGACGTGAGGTCTGTTATGATGCGTTGAGGGGTGGATTTATTAGGTTGTTGGGACATAGGTCCAGTTTGCAGTGGGATTTGGTGAACCTGTTGATTGCTTGGGTGACGGTTTCGTCGGTCAGTAGGTCGAAGTATGTCCAGATTCGGTCTGCTGGGTATTTGTCGGTGATTGGGTCCAGACAGTTAATGAATTTTTCGTGTTCGGTGGTAACGTGGATCGTAGTTTTATCATTTTCTCATTGAAGTATTTAGCCAGGCTGTCTGCTGATGGGGTGTCTGTGTTGGTTGTGGTAACTGGTGTGGTGTCAAGTAGTTTGTTCACGAGTTGATAAGGTTTATGTGTGTCTTTGTAGTCTGGACCTATTTTGGATTTGTAGTATGATCTTTTGGTTTGTCTTATTGTATATTTGTATTTTCTTTGCATTTGTTTCCATGCGTTAAGTGTACATTCATCTTTCATTTTTTTCCATGCTTGTTCAAGTCTCCTTACTTTTGTTTTTAATTTTTTCAGTTTACGGTATCGAGATGTGTCTTCATGAGGATATTTGTTTTGTTTTTTATTTTATTTATAACAATTTTACATATATAATCAAGCATTCAACTTGTTTGAAAAGTGTTACATTTCACATCATAATTCAAATTTTTTAGGAACTATAACAAAGAAGAAGAAAAAATATCTTGTAATTCCCACTCAAGTCCACAAATAGGATTCAAGATGTTAGAAAGTGGAATTATATTCAAATAGAAATAAAATTTGAAGCCATTCAGTTGAGAGCTTCACAGGTTGCAATTTTCGGTGTTATAAGTGTAATAGGTAGGGGGAGGTAGAACCCTGGGTCCACCTGATTACTCCAGGGACCTGCATGCTATTCTAATGGACCTGAGTATAACATCAGAGGCTGGCAAGTAATATTTTTAATCACATTTGGGGGGGTAGGAGGGGGTTAGTGACCACTGGAGGAGTAAGGGCACCTAGTGGTGGGTGCAGTGCACTGCAGACAGGTGGACCCTGTTACACTTGTGGAGGAAACTGTGAGCCCTCCAAAATGCACCAGAAACCCACTGTACCCACATATAGGTGCCCCCTTCACCCGTAGGGTGAAGGGGGCTCAGCTGACAAGATAAGGCAGCAAAGGTGAGATGTGTACCTGGGAGCATTTTATGAAGTCCATTGCCGTGCTCTCTAGGATGCCCTATTGCTTTCCTGGGATGTCTGGGGGACCAGTCTACTAAAAATGCTGGCTCCTCCTACATCCCAATGGCTTGATTTTCTGCATTTTGCACTTGGACCTTTTTTTTTTTTTAATGGACCAAAAAACCCAAAACATCCAATTCACAAAACCTTGTTCAAAACAGTTTTTTCGGGAAAAAAAAATAAAACAGACTTTTTTTCCTATTCAGAATTTGGACGTTTTTTGTAAAATGTCCAAAGTCCGGACTTAGACGTCATATCAAAAATGTCCCTTATAGTAAGCTATGGAACTTTGTAAGTCTAAGTGCTTTGAAAATGAGCCCCAAAGTCACAAACAACAAAGTAATTGGGTGCTGGTAGCAATCTTTAATTAGAACAAGGCTTGACTCAGGAGTCTGGAAAAGAAGCATACATAAACATTATACAATAATATTAGCATAAAACAAATAGCGTAGTAGCAAAAATATAATAGAAATATAATAACAAATGATACCTATATGATAATAAAGATAATAAAATAAATAATAGTACATAAAAAGAGATGTCCAAAATGATGACAATTGCCAAGAAGAAAACTAAATCCACTTAATACAAGACATATATAATGTGCAAAAGAGACATATTAACCACTATGCATTCCTTATAGAGGAAAGACTGGTCTTGGAGGAAAAAAAAGGGATTGAAAAATTGTTATTAATGACAAAGGACTTTTGAAAACATTGTTTAAACAATCCAAAGGAAACAAATATATACAGCAAACTGAATAAAAAGAATAAAAATGGTCACACAATTGATAAACAGGAGAAAAAAATAATAAAGAAAATAAAAAGAGGTGAACCAAAAGAAAAATAAAAAGTCAAACCAAAAAATAAATCCCAAATTGAAAGCTCTTCTGTGGATTCAACACGTGATACATGGGTGACAAAATAGTAATTAAACTCTGGAGTTTGTTGCCAGAAAATATAATAAAAGCAGTTAGCTTAGCGGAGTCTAAAAAAAGGTTTGGATAGCTTCCTAAAAGTCCATAAGCTATTATTAAGGTGGACTTGGGGAAAATCCACTGCTTATTTCTAGGATACAATACACAACTAGTAGAAATTGTGATAGGAGTATCCAATGGCTTGCACACACACACACACACATATATATATATATATATACAGTGGGGGAAATAAGTATTTGATCCCTTGCTGATTTTGTAAGTTTGCCCACTGACAAAGACATGAGCAGCCCATAATTGAAGGGTAGGTTATTGGTAACAGTGAGAGATAGCACATCACAAATTAAATCCGGAAAATCACATTGTGGAAAGTATATGAATTTATTTGCATTCTGCAGAGGGAAATAAGTATTTGATCCCTCTGGCAAACAAGACCTAATACTTGGTGGCAAAACCCTTGTTGGCAAGCACAGCGGTCAGACGTCTTCTGTAGTTGATGATGAGGTTTGCACACATGTCAGGAGGAATTTTGGTCCACTCCTCTTTGCAGATCATCTCTAAATCATTAAGAGTTCTGGGCTGTCGCTTGGCAACTCGCAGCTTCAGCTCCCTCCATAAGTTTTCAATGGGATTAAGGTCTGGTGACTGGCTAGGCCACTCCATGACCCTAATGTGCTTCTTCCTGAGCCACTCCTTTGTTGCCTTGGCTGTATGTTTTGGGTCATTGTCGTGCTGGAAGACCCAGCCATGACCCATTTTTAAGGCCCTGGCGGAGGGAAGGAGGTTGTCACTCAGAATTGTACGGTACATGGCCCCATCCATTCTCCCATTGATGCGGTGAAGTAGTCCTGTGCCCTTAGCAGAGAAACACCCCCAAAACATAACATTTCCACCTCCATGCTTGACAGTGGGGACGGTGTTCTTTGGGTCATAGGCAGCATTTCTCTTCCTCCAAACACGGCGAGTTGAGTTCATGCCAAAGAGCTCAATTTTTGTCTCATCTGACCACAGCACCTTCTCCCAATCACTCTCGGCATCATCCAGGTGTTCACTGGCAAACTTCAGACAGGCCGTCACATGTGCCTTCCGGAGCAGGGGGACCTTGCGGGCACTGCAGGATTGCAATCCGTTATGTCGTAATGTGTTACCAATGGTTTTCGTGGTGACAGTGGTCCCAGCTGCCTTGAGATCATTGACAAGTTCCCCCCTTGTAGTTGTAGGCTGATTTCTAACCTTCCTCATGATCAAGGATACCCCACGAGGTGAGATTTTGCGTGGAGCCCCAGATCTTTGTCGATTGACAGTCATTTTGTACTTCTTCCATTTTCTTACTATGGCACCAACAGTTGTCTCCTTCTCGCCCAGCGTCTTACTGATGGTTTTGTAGCCCATTCCAGCCTTGTGCAGGTGTATGATCTTGTCCCTGACATCCTTAGACAGCTCCTTGCTCTTGGCCATTTTGTAGAGGTTAGAGTCTGACTGATTCACTGAGTCTGTGGACAGGTGTCTTTCATACAGGTGACCATTGCCGACAGCTGTCTGTCATGCAGGTAACGAGTTGATTTGGAGCATCTACCTGGTCTGTAGGGGCCAGATCTCTTACTGGTTGGTGGGGGATCAAATACTTATTTCCCTCTGCAGAATGCAAATAAATTCATATACTTTCCACAATGTGATTTTCCGGATTTAATTTGTGATGTGCTATCTCTCACTGTTACCAATAACCTACCCTTCAATTATGAGCTGCTCATGTCTTTGTCAGTGGGCAAACTTACAAAATCAGCAAGGGATCAAATACTTATTTCCCCCACTGTATATATATATTTATATATATATATATATATATATATATATATAATATGACACTATAGACTAAGAACAGCATTCTCACAGGCAAAAAATCTAAAAGAAATATTAAGCCCTGCGGTATTACTGTGTAGGGATTCGCACTCTTCAGCTGTCACTGACGTGAAATGTGGTAATTCCAATTGCAAAACGTGCGCCTCAACTATAGAGTGTAAAAGTTTTAAACACAATGAGAGGATATATCAGCTGAGACACAACACCACCTGCCGTACCCCATATATTGTATACTACATCGTCTGTCCGTGTAACAAAGTATATATTGGCAAGACTAGAAGATCATTGAATGCCAGAATGATGGAGCACCGATCTCGGATCACAGTGTGGAATATAGGTGCACCATTAGTGCAGCACTGCATCCAGAACAATCATTCAGCAGACACCCTTAAATGAATGGCGATTGACCATGTCACATCAACTACCAGGGGAGGAGACCGGAATAGAAAACTTTTACAGCAAGAGGCCTTTTGGATCTATCATCTAGATACCTTGGAACTGAACGGCCTCAATACATGCATTCATTAGGGTTGTTTTATGTGAGACACCTTCTGACACAAAATAGGCAGTGTCAGAAACCGGAAATGCAATTGCCTATAAAACGCCGCCATGACTAAAGAACAAAAAGGCTATATGCAAACGCAGAGTCTGTGAACCTGTGAGTCAGAAGTTATAATATTTATCTATGTCAGGATAATATCAGATGTACAGCATTGGCCGATTTATAGTTCACTTTTCTAGATCCTGAGTGCGATTATCCCTTGAAAAAGCCTCACGGAGCAAAACACGCACCTGTCGGGCAACATCAGCACCTGGACGCACAGATAAGTGTCGATTGCAATTGTTTGGCCACAATGAGTACAGCCGAGACGGGTTTCCAATACCGTCAGATATATGATCCTTTAAGGGAGTAGACAGAGGTCTTGAAGCGCAAAAAAGTAATAATAGCGCAAGGAGATACTCAAAGAAAAGTTTCTCATAGAAAAAGTTGACAAAAAAACTGAAAACAGAGGCAGGAGGGGGTCAGTCGATGATTACAACTGTCACAAATCAGGGGCTCACCAGCATTGGTGATACAAATTACCCTGGTGACCATATGAGACTTTCCACTATAGTGTCATATATATATACGTATATAATATATATATATATATATATATATATATATATATATATATATATAATGTTCAAGCCATTGGATACTCCTACCACAATTTCTACTAGTTGTGTATTGTATGTTTAAGAAGTAGTAGTAGATTATTGCCATAGTAGATTGACAGTATTTCTAGGATAAGCAGCATAAAATGCATTTTACTGTTTTAGTATCTTGCCAGGTACAGTGGGGGAAATAAGTATTTGATCCCTTGCTGATTTTGTAAGTTTGCCCACTGACAAAGACATGAGCAGCCCATAATTGAAGGGTAGGTTATTGGTAACAGTGAGAGATAGCACATCACAAATTAAATCCGGAAAATCACATTGTGGAAAGTATATGAATTTATTTGCATTCTGCAGAGGGAAATAAGTATTTAATCCCTCTGGCAAACAAGACCTAATACTTGGTGGCAAAACCCTTGTTGGCAAGCACAGCGGTCAGACGTCTTCTGTAGTTGATGATGAGGTTTGCACACATGTCAGGAGGAATTTTGGTCCACTCCTCTTTGCAGATCATCTCTAAATCATTAAGAGTTCTGGGCTGTCGCTTGGCAACTCGCAGCTTCAGCTCCCTCCATAAGTTTTCAATGGGATTAAGGTCTGGTGACTGGCTAGGCCACTCCATGACCCTAATGTGCTTCTTCCTGAGCCACTCCTTTGTTGCCTTGGCTGTATGTTTTGGGTCATTGTCGTGCTGGAAGACCCAGCCACGACCCATTTTTAAGGCCCTGGCGGAGGGAAGGAGGTTGTCACTCAGAATTGTACGGTACATGGCCCCATCCATTCTCCCATTGATGCGGTGAAGTAGTCCTGTGCCCTTAGCAGAGAAACACCCCCAAAACATAACATTTCCACCTCCATGCTTGACAGTGGGGACGGTGTTCTTTGGGTCATAGGCAGCATTTCTCTTCCTCCAAACACAGCGAGTTGAGTTCATGCCAAAGAGCTCAATTTTTGTCTCATCTGACCACAGCACCTTCTCCCAATCACTCTCGGCATCATCCAGGTGTTCACTGGCAAACTTCAGACGGGCCGTCACATGTGCCTTCCGGAGCAGGGGGACCTTGCGGGCACTGCAGGATTGCAATCCGTTATGTCGTAATGTGTTACCAATGGTTTTCGTGGTGACAGTGGTCCCAGCTGCCTTGAGATCATTGACAAGTTCCCCCCTTGTAGTTGTAGGCTGATTTCTAACCTTCCTCATGATCAAGGATACCCCACGAGGTGAGATTTTGCGTGGAGCCCCAGATCTTTGTCGATTGACAGTCATTTTGTACTTCTTCCATTTTCTTACTATGGCACCAACAGTTGTCTCCTTCTCGCCCAGCGTCTTACTGATGGTTTTGTAGCCCATTCCAGCCTTGTGCAGGTGTATGATCTTGTCCCTGACATCCTTAGACAGCTCCTTGCTCTTGGCCATTTTGTAGAGGTTAGAGTCTGACTGATTCACTGAGTCTGTGGACAGGTGTCTTTCATACAGGTGACCATTGCCGACAGCTGTCTGTCATGCAGGTAACGAGTTGATTTGGAGCATCTACCTGGTCTGTAGGGGCCAGATCTCTTACTGGTTGGTGGGGGATCAAATACTTATTTCCCTCTGCAGAATGCAAATAAATTCATATACTTTCCACAATGTGATTTTCCGGATTTAATTTGTGATGTGCTATCTCTCACTGTTACCAATAACCTACCCTTCAATTATGGGCTGCTCATGTCTTTGTCAGTGGGCAAACTTACAAAATCAGCAAGGGATCAAATACTTATTTCCCCCACTGTACTTGTAACCTGGGTTGGCCACTGTTGGAAACAGGATGCTGGGCTTGAAGGACCTTTGGTCTGTCCCAGTATGGCAATACTTATGTACTTATGTAGTAGCTAAACAAATAAAACTGTAAAGCACATACCAAACGCCAAACCAAATGTAACTCACATTATTGTGTATCCAAAATCTATGAAGAAAAACTAATATGATCAATCTGATGGTCGGCAATGGGTTGAGATCCTGGAGAACCAGGTTCAATTCTCACTGTAGCTCCGTGTGACCCTGGGCAAGTCACTAAACCCTCCATTACCTCAGGTACAACAGTAGAACAATGTACTACTTAGATTGTGAGCCTACTAAGGACAGGCCCACTACCTATTAAATGAAACTGTAAACCACTTAGGTCTAAGCAGTATAGAAATACTTAAATGAATGAAGGAAAATATACCCCAAACACATGTTCTTATTAAAGATTGTTACTAGCAACCAATTACTTTGTTGCACGTGACTGTTGTCTTCGCTGAGGACTTTATAACAGGCCACTTAGGTTTATAGGATAAGTTATTTGTAGCCTGTTTGATAATGACAAGTAGAAACCACAGCTAGATTGAAACTGCAAGCATTACGGACCAAATTCTATATATGGTGCTGAAAAAAATGAGCGCTAAGTGCTATTCTATAAACGGTGCGCCAAGTTGGGTGCCATTTTTAGAATAGCGCCTAGCACTTGGATCCACGCCTAACAGTTTAGGCACAAAGATTTATACCAACTGAAACCTCTTGTAATCCCCAAGCATAAATTAGGCGTGGATCTGCCATCTTCTATAACACTGTATGACCCGTCTATGCCCCTCCCATGGGCATGCCCCCTTTTCAGATCCATGCACAAGACGTTATGCATACATCTTTATAGAATAGCACCTAGCAAGATTTTAGAGGCATATTTCTAATTCTCCAAGGACAAGCAGACTGATAATTCTCACCAATGGGTCGTCGTCCGCAACGGCCCAGGAGACCGTAAAAACTTGAGAGCAAACGAGAAGTCTCTGGAACACTTTTCTTGCGGCTGAGCGCACTGCGTATGCGCGAACAGCTTCCCGCCCACGACGCGAGCGTGAGTCCCTCAGTTCTTTTTGGTCCGCGATCTGGAGTGTTTGTCTTTCTTCTACTACGTTCTTTTCGGCTCAGGAGATTTGGACTTAGCGTTTACCGCTCCCCTTGTTCTCTTTTTTACTTAAAGTTATAGTTCTTAGTTCATCAAATATTAAAAAAAGTAGTTTTCCTTTATTTTATTAGCTTTTCTTCACCTTTTTAAGTTTCCTTCTTTTTTCGTCATGGCCACCCTTTAGGCTGCTCAGACGGGTCTTTTTTCCTTTTTTGTGCCTTTTTATTTGGCACGATCGAGTCTTTTAATTTCGCAGCCGCTGTTTTTCCGTCCATGTCATCGAGGACTCCCAGTGGCTTCAAACGTTGCAACCAGACCACCTTGGGTACCGACCCCCACGCGTGGTGTCTCCAGTGCCTTGGGCCCAACCATCTGCCAGCTGCCTGTAAGCTGTGTCTTTTGATGAAGAAACGGACCCAAGTGACTCAGGAGGCTCAACGTGAGAAACTTTTTGCTGATTGGTCCGGTCCTTTGACGTCGACATCGGTATCCGTACCAAGGTCGGTAGCATCAACGTCGACATTGAAGGAAGAAGCAGTGGCATCGAGAGTGCAGGTAATGGTTGCGAAAAAAACGCATTGTGCTGGGAGCAGCGAGGCATCGAGTGGGTCTCCACCTATCTCGAGGCCTACTGCTATGCAGGCCTCCCGAGAACTTCCTTCGTCGGACCCAGCCCCGAGGAGGCGTGAGGATTCCACGTCCTTCTCTTTGGTACCGAGGAGTCTCGATGATGGGTGTCGAGTGAAGGCTAAGAAGCACCGTCATCGTTCTCCTTCCATGCACGGTACCGAGAGCTCCGGGGAGCCAAGGGATTCGGCACCCGAGAAGCGTCGGTGCCAGGAGGACCGGTCACCCTCCATACAGGAAGTGCCGATGCTTCGATCATCTGGCAGCCTGGTACCGACTCTCGAGCCCCCTCAGATTCTGCCACCGACTCCTGCACCGGCCCCCCAGCCTTTTCCGATGGAAGCTCTTGACGAGCGCATCAGAGCCCTTCTTCCAGAGCTTCCTGAGGGATTGCTACGCCAATCTGCTTCGGTGTCGGGGGTGCTTGCGCCTTCTGTACCGACTGCGGAAGCGGCATCTGGGCCATTGCCTGTGGTGAGGTTCCCGTCTTCGGTACTGCTTGCTGTACCGGCGTCAGCCACCACCCTGGTTGATTCCCCCTCGACGTCGGTTGAGGAAGCTTCGCCGGAGTCCAGGCAGGGGTCGACTTCTCGACATCCCCCCCAAGGTCATCATTCCTCGACATCGAGACAGGCTCAGGTTCGGGCTGCTCTTAGGGAGCTTTTGTCCGATACCGATGAGGAGCGCTCGTGGGAAGAGGAGGAAGACCCCAGATACTTTTCGGAGGAAGAGTCATATGGGGTTCCTTCTGATCCTACTCCGCCAATTGAGAGAAGAATGTCTCCACCTGAGAGTCTTTCTTTTTCATCTTTTGTTCGGGAAATGTCTAAGGACATTCCATTCCCTATGAAGGTTGTGGATGAGCCCAGGGCAGAGATGCTCGAGGTCTTGGATTATCCTTCTCCACCTGCTGAGGTTGCAATGGCCCCCTTGCATAATACACTCAGAGAAGTGCTTATGCGAAATTGGTCGTTCCCTCTTTCTAACCCAGTGGTCCACAAAAAATCTGAGTCCCAGTACAGAGTCCATGGAGAGCCTGTAAAGGTGAAGGCCCAACTTCCTCACGATTCCATGGTGGTGGACTCTGCTCTCATAAGAGCCAAGAGTACTAGAGACTCCGTCCATGTCTCGGTGCCCGCAGGCAGAGAGTTTAGGACCTTGGATTCTTTTGGGAGGAAAACGTATCAGGCTGCTATGCTCGCCGCCAAGATCCAAACTTACCAACTCTACACGAGCATCCACTTGCGGAACTCGGTGAGGCAACTGTCTAGTTTGGTTGAAGCACTTCCTCCGGAGCTCGCCGAACCTTTTCACCAGGTGGTCAGGCAGCAGAAGGCATGTTGCAAATTCCTGGCCAGGGGTACTTACGACACTTTTGATGTGGCATCCCGAGTAGCTGCTCAAGGTATAGTGATGCGCAGACTCTTATGGCTGCACGTCTCTGACCTGGATCATAAGACCCAGCAGCGGATGGCAGATGTTCCTTGCCGAGGGGATAATCTTTTTGGAGAAAAAGTAGAGGACATGGTCGATCAGGTTTTTTGGAGGGAAGAGAAGTGCTCCCTGTTCCTACAACAGGCGTAGGTACACTCCTGCTTTTTGGCAGCCTGTCCAGGCTCAGTCCCAGCACGCTCGTTCCCGCCAACAGCGTACGCCTAAGGCCCCTAGGGCTCCCCAGCAAAAGCAAGGGACGGGTTTTTGACTGGCTCCAGTGCAGCATAGCCTCGCAAAAAGTGTCTGTGCCGGACGGCTTGCCGGTAGGGGGGAGGTTGATATTTTTTCACCAAAGGTGGCCTCTTATAACCTCGTTTCTTGTCACATGGTGTTTGCTGATCGGTTGGCTGTTCTTTAGTTCTCTCTGTGGATTAACTTGCATACATAAAGGAATTCAAGCCTATCAGCTTCTTCTCAGAGAAAGTTGATTGTGACCCCTGAGGCAGGCGCTTTGGCGCCGAAACACGGACCGTGTCGGGTCCTTGATATTGATATGAATATTCTGAATAAACTGGTTTTTGATATTATCTCCCTATTGGTTTGCGCATTTGTCAGCCTCTACTTTTACTGTTTTGCTCTTATAACCTCTGACAGGTAGATTCTTCAAATAGTCCGGTTAGGATACACTCTCAATCTGGAATCCAAACCTTCAAATTGCCCACCGGGAGCTCAGTCCTTCAGCTTCCAGCACAAGCAGGTATTCGCAGAGGAACTCTCCGCCCTTCTAAAGGCCAATGCGGTCAAACCCATTCCATCAGGGGAAGAAGGGCTGGGATTCTATTCCAGGTATTTCCTTGTGCAAAAGAAAACAGGGGGGATGCGTCCCATCCTAGACCTAAGGGCTCTGAACAAATTCCTTGTCCGAGAAAGGTTCAGGATGGTTTCTCTAGGCACCCTTCTTCCCATGATTCAGGAAAACGATTGGCTGTGCTCTCTGGACTTAAATGACACCTATACCCACATCTCAATACTCTCAGCTCACAGAAAGTATCTTCGATTTCGGTTGGGAACTCGGCATTTTCAGTATTGTGTACTGCCCTTTGGTCTCACGTCTGCGCCCACGGTTTTCACAAAGTGCCTGGCAGTTGTCGCAGCATCACTATGCAGACTGGGAGTGCATGTGTTCCCTTATCTCGACGATTGCTGGTGAAGAGCACCTCGGAGGCAGGCACTCTACGGTCCATGCGGATGACAATTCGGTTGCTAGAACTTCTGGGCTTTGTGATCAGTTATTCCAAGTCCCATCTTGTCCAGTTCAAAAATTGGAGTTCATTGGAGTTCTGTTGGACACACAGACGTCTTGAGCTTATCTTCCCCAGGCAAGGGCAGACAATCTCTTGGCCCCAGTGTCCTTGGCTCGAGCGTCTCAACAGATCACAGCTCGGCAGATGTTGAGACTCTTAGAGCACATGGCTTCCACAGTTCATGTGACTCCCATGGCACGCCTGCATATGAGATCAGCTCAATGGACCCTAGCCTCCCAGTGGTGCCAGGCCACAGGGGGTCTAGAGGATGTGATCCATTTCAGTGGTAGACCATTCGATCCAATTTGACCTTGGGACGTCCATTCCAAATTGTCAAAGCCCCCAATGAAACCTCCACCAGTGTTATGGGATCTCAACGTTGTTCTCACCCAGCTGATGAAAGCTCCTTTTGAGCCACTGAATTCCTGCCATCTGAAGTATTTGACCTGGAAGGTCATTTTCTTGGTGGCTGTTACTTCAGCTCGTAGAGTCAGTGAGCTCCAAGCCCTGGTAGTGCATGCACCTTATATCAAGTTTCATCATAACAGGGTAGTCCTCTGCACTCACCCTAAGTTCTTGCCGAAGGTGGTGTCTGAGTTCCATCTGAACCAGTAAATTGTCTTGCGAACATTCTTTCCCCGTCCTCATACCCGCCCTGGTGAAGACAAGTTGCACACCTTGGACTGTAAGAGAGCATTGGCCTTTTATGTGGAGAGGGCAAAGCCCTATAGACAGTCCGCCCAGTTGTTTGTTTCTTTTGATCCCAACAGGAGGGGAGTCGCCATCGGAAAACGCACAATCTCAAATTGGCTAGCAGATTGCTTTTCCTTCACATACGCCCAAGCTGGGCTGACTCTGGAGGGCCATGTCATGGCTCACAATGTTAGAGCCATGGCTGCGTCAGTGGCTCACTCAAAGTCAGCCTCCATTGAGGAGATTTGCAAGGCTGCAACGTGGTCATCTGTCCACACGTTCACATCTCACTACTGCCTTCAGCAGGATACCCGACACGACAGTCGGTTTGAGCAGTCGGTGCTGCAGAATCTGTTTGGGATTTAGAATCTAACTCCACCCTCCTAGGCCCATTTTTGTTCTGTTCCAGGCTGTACTATCTCTTTTCAGGTCAATCTCTGTTATGTCCTCGCTGTTGCGAGGCCCATTTGACCAGTGTTCTTTGTTTTGAGTGAGCCTGGGGGCTAGGGATACCCCATTGGTGAGAAGTATTAGCCTGCTTGTCCTCGGAGAAAGCGAAGATACATACCTGTAGCAGGTATTCTCCGAGGACAGCAGGCTGATTATTCTCACATACCCGCCCTCCTCCCCTTGGAGTTCTTGTTTCTGGTTTGCTTTTTTATTAAACTGAGGGACTCACGCTCGCGTCGCAGGCGGGAAGCCATTCCCACATCAGCAGTGCGCTCAGCCCATGCAACAGAGCATTCCAGAGACTTCTTGTTTGCTCTCAAGTTTTTCCGGTCTCCTGGGCCGTCGCGAACGATGACCCATTGGTGAGAATAATCAGCCTGCTGTCCTCAGAGAATACTTGCTACAGGTATGTATCTTCATTTTATTGCCAATTAACACTGATAATTGATTACTAGTGCCCAATTATCAGGACCACTTGGTTCACTATGCAATTAAAATTGTGTGGGCTTATTGGGCTTGTGCCCAAATTTGCACGTACAATTTTGTGCACCATAATTAGAATCCCGGGACATGCCTTTAACAACTAGTAATTGCTGAGACAAAAGAGCCCACAGAAAGCATTTGTGCTTGACTGATTTAAATTTGAGTAAGTCTAGATTGAGGTACCATTTTAACTACAGTCCTAGCTACTTTAAATAGAACCGTGATCTATTTGTTGAGTTCTAAGTTGTCACATCCTTCCTCTGCTTCTAAGTTCACATTCCATAATTGCCCTGTTATTTTTAGGATGTTGAGTCAGATTTTGTTGTGGAGAAATCTCCCAGGGATACATTTTGTTTAATCTAGGCCTACAAGGGTTGCAACACACACTCCCAAATGTTTAAATAACATCTTACATATCATCTGCACTATATCTTTTGTTTTTTTTCCATTGTATAGATTTTTTGAGATGTGCTATTTTTGTTCCTCAAGAAAGGATCTTACTTATGAAATATGTCTTAGAATTCCTTTGTGCATCTCATTCTCTACTGCTGTTGTGCCACAGGAACAATATGAGAGGACTATTTCTGGAAGCAGGAACAGGGAGTCTTTTACTAAGCTACAGTAGCATTTTTAGCTTGCGGTAGAAATCAGCTGGCGGTAAGCACTGAGACGCCCATAGGAATATAATGGGCATCTCGGCGTATACCGCAAGCTGATTTCTACTGCGAGCTATAAACACTACCATGGCTTAGTAAAAGTCTCCCACAATGAAATAATCACAAAATAAAGCACAACTCCAAATGATTCTGCAGGCTATTGTCCCCAGGGATTAAACTTTACTAATATATCATTGCCGTCTTGCCATTAAAAACACTGCTCAATTGGGGGGGGGGGGGGGGGGTGTCTGATTCACTAAGGCTTTTTTTGTCCCATTCTGTGTCTTGAAGGAAAAAAAATCTTATTAAATCAGTCCCATACTGAAAAACAATGACCAATGATTAACTGTTCATACCAATAAAGAAGAAATCTCATAGTAGGCTTGTGAAAGGGCTAACCTGGATATTTGATCTTAAGTAATTCAAAATTATTAAATTTGCCTAAAGGGGCCAAGATGACATCCAAGCAAGATCAAAAGAACATATGAATAACCATACTGGGGCAGACAGATGGTCCATCTAGCTCAGCATCCTGCTTCCAACAGAGGTCAATCCAGGTCACAAGTACCTGGCAGAATCCCAAATAGTAGAAAGATTCCATGCTTCCAGTCCCAGGGACAGCAGTGGCTTTCCCCATTTCTATCTCAATAGCAGACTATGGATTTTTCCTCCAGGAGCTTGTCCAAACCTTTTTTAATCCCAGATACGCTAACCGCTGTTACCACATCCTCTGGTATCAAGTTTCAGAGCTTAACTATTCTTTGAGTTAAAAAATATTTCCTCCTATTTGTTTTAAAAGTATTACCATGTAACTTCATTGAGTGTCCCCTGGTCTTAATGCTTCGCAAAAGAACAATCTATGTATTTATTTCCAAATACTTTTATACTGCCTTTACTAACTGGCAGATCAAGGTGCTGAACATACTAAAATTCAAAAATTATAAGCAAGCAGTACAGAGATGAACTCCAGTACTTGATTGGAAAGCCTAGACATCACCCATTCAAGTTATCAGTACTGTTCAAAGTCTAAAAAAAAGGGGAGGAAAAGGCAGGGGATGTAGAAGGGAATGGTGATTTACACCACTCAGGATTTTGTAGACTTGTATCATATCTTCCTTTAGCCATCTCTTTTCCAAGCTGAAGAGCCCTAATCTCTTAAATCTTTCCTCATATGAAAGGAGCTCCATCCCTTTAATCTTTGTAGTTGCCCTTCTTTGAACCTTTTCTAATTTTGCTATATCTTTTTTGAGATACAGTGACCAGAATTGCACACAGTACTCAAGATGAAGTTGCACCATGGAGCAATACAGAGGTATTTTAGTATTCTTTATCTTATTTTCTATCTCTTTCCTAATAATTCCTAGCATTATGTTTGTTTTTTGGCTGCCACCACACACTGGGCTGAAGATTTCAGTGTATTATCCACAATGACACCTAGATCTTTTTCATGGGTGCTGACTCCTAAGGTGGACCTTAACATCAGGTAACTATGATTTGGACTATTTTTTCCAATGTGCATCACTTTGCATTTGTCCACGTTAAGGATTACATTCAGTAAAAAAGTGTGCATTAGCAGGGACATGTTCAAAACTCTGACGCTGTTTGGAACAGCGCAGCTCCCTCATGCTCAGTGCTAATGACATGCAAATTTAAGCACAGTCATAGCATTGAGCATGAGGGACAATTGTGGGCGGATTGTGCCTGGGCATGTGCTCAAGAGCTGTGCGTTAGGCACATCTCGAGCCCATGTCCAGAAAGTATAGCAGAAAGGTTTGACAGATCAGGATTTAAGACCTGGTGGTCCGATGGACCCCAGGCCCTTGCAATAAAATGTAATCCCAATGACTTTAACCCTGGTGGTCCAGTGGGACCAGTAGCCAGCCAGGACAGCCCCTCCCTCCGGAGGCCTACCTTGAAGTTGGAAGAGGAGGGATAGAGTCCTACTCCTTCCTCCTGCGGGCACCTCCTCTAAATGGCAGCACCCTGTCCTGCCCAGTGTATCCTGGGATGCATTGGGCGGGGCTTGACTACCATATCTGATGTTAAAAGAAACCAGTATTGTTGCAGGGATAACATCTAAAGCATCCATTGGTATATCAAGTTTAATTAAACTGTAAATCGCATAATCAAAGGCCATTATTTTCTTTGTATTGCAGGGGAATAAGTAATGATTTCATTACCTTTCATTTTAATGCAGTATGTAGCTCAGGGGCGTAGCTACGGGTGGGCCTGGCTGGGCTCAGGCTCACCCAATTTCAGCCCAGGCCTGCCCAGCGCCAGCCCCAGCCCCAGCTCCCATTGCCAGCCACTGCTGCTTTTCCTGTTGAGCAGCAGGGCCGACGCTACAAAAGCTAACGCTAAGGACGAAAAATGTTTTTTTTTAAAAAGCGCGGCACCGGCAGGCACTGTCTAGGCAGCCTTGAGGCATTGGCTGCTATCTCTGCAGGCTCCTCCCGTCTCTTACGTTACTGCCCCTGCGTCGCTCCAGGGGCAGTGACGTAGGAGACGGGAGGAGCCTGTGAGCCAGCAGCCAATGCCTCAAGGCTGCCTAGACAGTGCCTGCCGGTGCCGCGCTTTTTAAAAAAAAACATTTTTCGTCCTTAGCGTTAGCTTTTGTAGTGCCGGCCCTGCTGTTCAACAGGAAAAGCAGCAGTGGCTGGCAATGGGAGCTGGAGCTGGGGCTGGCGCTGGCATGCAGGGCGGGCCTCGAGGAAAAGAGAAAAGAGGGAAAACATGGAAGGATGGGGAGAAAGAGGGAAAACAGATGGAAGGATGGGGTGAGAGAGGGAAAACAGATGGAAGGATGGGGAGAGAAAGAGGGAAAACAGATGGAAGGATGGCAGAGAAAGGGAAAACAGATGGAAGGATGGCAGAGATTGAGGGAAAACATGGAAGGATGGGGAGAAAGAGGGAAAACAGATGGAAGGATGGGGTGAGAGAGGGAAAACAGATGGAAGGATGGGAGAGAAAGAGGGAAAACAGATGGAAGGATGGGAGAGAGAGAGGGAAAACAGATGGAAGGATGGGAAGAGAGACACTGGATGGAAGGATGGGGAGAGAAAGGGGAGATGGATGAAAGGATGCAGAGAGAAAGGGGAGAGACTGGAAGGATGTGGAGAGAGAAGGGACACTGAACAGAAAAGGGTAGAGAGATAGAGAGACACTGGTTAGAAGGAGGGAGAGAGAGACATTAGATGGAAGGATCAGGAGAGAGGGTAGATGGATGGAAGGATGGGGAGAGAAAGAGGGAAGACGCTGGATGGAAGGGTAGGGAGAGAAAGAGGTGACACTGGACGGAAGGATGCAGAAAGAAAGAGGTGACACTGGACGGAAGGATGCAGAAAGAAAGAGGTGACACTGGACGGAAGGATGCAGAAAGAAAGAGGGAAGACTACTGGAAGGACAGGGAGAGAGAGGGGAGACTGGAAGGATGGGGAGAGAAAGAGGAGAGCTGCTGGATGGAAAAGGGGAGTAGTGAAAGACTGGAGAATAAGAGGAAGGGGCATGGGGAGAACAAGGGTGAGAAAAAGATGAAAAGCCATAAGTAGATGAAGGAAATTAAAGAATGGATAGTAAGAATGAATTAAATCAGGACAGAGAGAGAAAGAGGCAGAAAAATATTGAAGAAAGCAAATAAAAAGGAGAGAAAAATGACAAATGGCCAGGAAAACCTGGCAGAAGAGTTAAGCGAAAACGAAGGAAAGCAGAATCTAGAGACTGGGAGCGACACAATGAGAAAAAGTAAATGGCCATACAAGAAAGGTAAAGAAAATAATTTTATTTTTAATTTAGGATAAAGTAATATGGTACCTGTGTTAATGAAGTTTCAGAGACCAATACTTCCTTCCTTAGGTCAGGCGAGGATACCGTAACAGCATTATACTGACCTGAGGCAGGAGGTTTTGGCTCACTGAAAAGGGTGTTAGGCTATTAAATAAATTTTCTGAAATCTGATGCACTGAAAAGCAGGCCCATCCAAAATTGGCAGTCTGGCTACGCCACTGATGTAGCTATGTTTCTCCGAGGACAAGCAAGCTACTTGTTCTCACATGTGGGTCAACGTCCACGTCGGCCCGGGAATCGGCATTTTGCAAGCAAAATATTTTAAAATCTTGCTAGAGTCTTCTGGCGCACGTGCAGTGCGCACCAATTTCCCGCCCGTCGCGTGAGTGTTCCTGCTCAGTTATTTTTTCTCCGCGTTGAGGTGTGGTCGAGTTTTTTCCCCACTCCTCTCAGGCCCGGGAAAGAGTTTCTTTCGTTTGAGGATTTTGTCTTCTTTCTTTTCTTTTTGAATACAAATTTCCAGTTTAAAAAAAAAAAACTTCCTGTAGTTTTCTTTATTTTTTTTGCCCTTTTAAATTTTTCTTTCTTTTTCAACGTGGCCAGCTTAGGCCGCGCGGTCGGGTTCCCTTCTTTTCGTGCCCTTTTTTCTTTTAACAGGTATGATCGTGTCTTTTGATTTCGCCAAAGCTGTTTTTCCTTCCATGTCATCGAAGACACCCAGCGGCTTCAAACGTTGTACTCGGTGCAACCGGACCATCTCGTGTACTGATACCCACGTCTGGTGTATTCAGTGCCTTGGGCCTGACCATAGCCCAGCCGCTTGTAGTCTGTGTCTTCGCATAAAGAAGCGGACTCAAGTGTCTCGAGAGGCCCAACGAGAGAAGCTTTTTGGGGCTCGGTCCGGTCCTTCGACTTCGGTACCGAGGTCGGCGTCATCGACATCAACATCAAGGGATGCATCGATGTCGGGAGCGAAGGTAATGGCTGTGAAACGACCAACTCGTGCTGGGAGCAGTGAGGCATCAAGTGGGTCTCCACCTGTCTCGAGGCCTCCTGTTATGCAGGCCCCCCGGGACTGACCTTTGTCGGATCCGGCCCCGAGGAGATGTGAGGATTCCATGTCTTCCTCATCGGTACCGAGGAGTCTCGATGACGGGCGTCGAGCAAAGGCGAAGAAGCACCGTCATCATTCTCCTTCGACACACGGTGCCAAGAGCTCCGGGGCGTTGAGGGATTCGGCACTCGAGAAGCGTCGGCGCCGAGAGGATCGCTCTCCCTCTATTCAGGAGGTGCCAATGCATCGGTCTAGCAGCCCGGTACCTGCTCCTGAGCCTCAACAGATTCTGCCACTGGCTCCTTTACTGACCCCGCAGCCTTGTCTGACGGCGGCTCTCGACGAATGCATCAGGGCCTTGCTTCCAGAGCTTCTGGAAGGGTTACTGCGCCAGTCTGCTTCGGTGTCGGAAGTGCTTGCGCCTTCCATACCGTCTGCTGCAGCGGAATCTGGCCCTTCGCCTGTGGTGAGGTCCCCGACCTTGGTGCCGCCTGCGGCATCGGTGTTCGCTGCCACCCAGGTCGACTCTCCTTCGACGTCGGTGGAGGAAGCTTTTCCGGAGTCCAAGCGGGCATCGACTTCTTGGCACCGCCATCAAGGACGTCGTTCCTCGGCATTGAAGCAGGCTCAGTTTCGGACTGCTCTGAGAGATGTGTTGTCCGATACTGAAGATGAGCGTTTGTGGGAGGAAGAGGAGGATCCCAGGTACTTTTCTTCTGATGAGTCCTATGGGATTCCTTCTGAACCTTCCCCTCCACCAGAAAGGAGACTTTCTCCACCGGAGAGTCTATCCTTTACCTCCTTTGTCCTGGAAATGGCTGCAGCTATTCCCTTCCCTATTGAGGTTGAGGATGAGCCCAGGGCTGAGATGCTCGAGGGCCTGGATTATCCTTCTCCACCTAGAGAGGCTGCAACGGCTCCTTTGCGTAATGTACTGAAGGAAGTCCTTATGCGAAACTGGTCGTTCCCTCTGTCTAATCCCGTGATCCCGAAAAGGACTGAATCCCAATATCAGATCCATGGGAAGCCTGGATTGATGAAGTCTCAGCAACCTCACAATTCCATGGTGGTGGACTCCACTCTCAAAAGAGCCAAGAGTACTAGGGACTATGCCTCGGCGCCCCCAGGCAGAGAATCTAGAACCTTGGACTCTTTTGGGAGGAAGGCATATCAGGCTGCTATGCTCACTGCCAAAATCCAGACATACCAGCTCTTCACGAGCATCCACTTGCGGAACTCAGTGAGGCAACTGTCTAGCTTGGTTGATGCACTTCCTCTGGAGCAGGCCGAGCCTTTTCGCCAGGTGGTCAGGCAGCAGCCAGAAGGCGTGTCGTAAATTCCTGGCCAGGGGCGCTTATGACTCTTTTGATGTGTCATCCACAATCGCTGCTCAAGGTATAGTGTTGCGCAGACTCTTATGACTGCATGTCTCTGACCTGGATCATTTGGTCCAGCAACAGATGGCGGATGTACCTTGCCGGCGGGACAACCTTTTTGGTGAAAAAGTAGAGGATCTTGTTGACCAGATCAAGAAGCATAATGTTGCTATGGATTCTCTCTCCCACCGGGCGCCTTCTGCTACAACCTCCTCATCTAGGAGTTTTTTTTGGGGAAGAGGAGTGCTCCCTATTCCTATGCTAGGCATAGGTACACTTCAGCTTCTCAGCAACCTATTCAGGCTCAGCCCCAGTGCGCTCATTCTCATCAACAGCATTTGCCTAAGGTCCCAGCTGCTCCCCAGCAAAAACAAGGGACAGGCTTTTGACTGGCTCCAGCAAAGCATAACCACAGTAAAAGTGTCCGTACCGGACGACTTGCTGGTTGGAGGGAGGTTAATGTTTTTTCACCACAGGTGGCCTCTCGTATCCTCCAACTGGTGGGTTCTTCAAATAATTCGGTTAGGATACACACTCAGTCTGGAATCCAGACCTCCAAATTGCCCACCGGGAGCTCATTCTTACAGTTCCCAGCACAAGCAAGTACTTGCAGAGGAACTCTCCACCCTTCTAAAGGCCCATGCGGTTGAACCTGTTCCACCAGGGGAAGGAGGGCTGGGATTCTATTCCAGGTACTTCCTTGTACATGACAAAAATAGGGGGGATGCATCCCAACCTAGATCTAAGGGCCCTGAACAAATTCCTAGTCCGAGAAAAGTTCAGGATGGTTTCCCTGGGCACCCTTCCATGATTCAGGAGAACGATTGGCTGTGCTCTCTGGACTTAAAGGATGCTTACACTCACATCCCGATACTTCCAGCTCACAGGAAGTATCTTCAGTTTTGGCTGGGAACACAGCACTTTCAGTACCTTGTACTGCCCTTTGGCCTGGTGTCTGCGCCCAGAGTGTTTACAAAATGTCTAGCTGTAGTCGCAGCATCGCTACGCAGACTGGGAGTGCATGTGTTTCCATATCTCGATGATTGGCCGGTGAAGAGCACCTCGGAGGACATTTCTCTGGAGTCCATGCGAATGATTATTCAGGTGCTAGAGCTACTCACTCCTGTCCAAAAATTGGAGCACTGCTGGACACGAAGACAGCTCGGGCCTATCTTCCCGAGACAAGGGCAGACAACCTCCTGTCCCTGGTGTCCACAGTTCGAGCGTCTCAGCAGATCACAGCTCGCCAGATGTTGAGGCTTCTGGGCCACATGGCCTCTACAGTTCATGTAACTCCAATGGCATGTCTACATATGAGATCAGCTCAATGGACCCTAGCTTCTCAGTAGTATCAAGCTGTGGGGGATCTGGAGGATGTGATCCAACTGTCCACTGATTTTTGAAATTCTCTTCAGTGGTGGACAACCCGGTCCAATTTGACCATGGGATGACCATTCCAAATTCCTCAGCCACAAAAAGTGCTCCTAGGGTGGGGAGCTCATGTGGATGGACTTCACACTCAAGGAACCTGGTCCTTCCGGGTAGAAGGTCTTCAGATCAACCTCCTGGAATTACAAGCAATCTGGAATGCTCTAAAGGCTTTTGGAGATTGGCTGTCCAACCAAACCATCTTGATTCAAAACAGACAATCAGGTTGCAATGTATTACACCAACATGTAGGGGGGCACCAGATCTTGCCTTCTTATGTCAGTAAGCTGTTCAGATGTGACTTTGGGCATGCCGTCAGGGCATGTTTCTCCAGGCCACTTATCTGGCAGGTGTAAACAACAGTCTGGCCGACAGGCTGAGCAGGCTCATGCACCCTCACGAGTGGTCACTGAATATGGGCGTAGCCCGCAAGATCTTCCAAGCGTGAGGCACCCCCCTCGGTGGATCTTTTTGCCACGGATCAATCACAAGGTTCCTCAGTTCCGTTCCAGGCTTCAGGCCCACGACAGACTAGCATCAGATGCCCTTCTCCTACATTGGGGACAGGGGCGTATCTGTGTGGGGCCACAGGGGCCTTGGCCCCCGCAGATTTCGCCCTGGACCCCCCTACCATCGACCCTCTCCATCTCCCCCTCCCTCCCGCACGCCCGCCACCAACCCGTCGCCGATCTTTGCTGGCGGGGGACCCCAAGCCCCCGCCAGCCGAAGTCCTCTCTTCCGTGCAGGATGCAAGTTGCAACGCTTCCTGTTCTTCTGAGTCTGACGTCCTGCACGTACAATTTGCAGGACGTCAGACTCAGAATTTGGAACTCAGTCTGACGTCCTGCGCGTTGTACGTGCAGGACGTCAGACTCAGAAGAACAGGAAGCATTGCAACTTGCAACCTGCATGGAAGAGAGGGCCTCGGCTGGCGGGGGGTTGGGGTCCCCCGCCAGCAAAGGTAAGTGACAGCAGTGGGGGAGGGTTGGCGGCGGCGGGAGGGGGTGGAGAGTGTCATTGGTGGCGAGGGGGGGGGTCTGGCAGTGGCGGGGGGGGGGGCCGGAAATGGCGGGGGGGATCGGTGGCGCCGGGGGGGGGGGGCTAAAATGTGCCCCCTCCCTCTGGCTGTGGCCCCCCTACCGCCAGAGTCCAGATACGCCCCTGATTGGGGAACAGGCCTTCTGTATGCGTATCCTCCCATACCTTTAGTAGGGAAGACTTTGCTGCAACTCAAGCAAGACCGCGGAACCATGGTCCTAATTGAACCTTTCTGGCCACGTCAGATTTGGTTCCCTCTTCTTCTGGAGTTGTCCTCTGAAGAACTGTGGAGATTGGAGTGTTTTCCAACTCTTATCACTGAGAACGAGTGGTCGCTTCTACAACCCAACCTCCAGTCTCTAGCTCTCATGGCCTGGATGTTGAGACCCTCCTTGGGTCTTTCAGAGAGTGTCTCCTGAGTTTTGCTTGTTTCCAGGAAAGATTCCACGAAGAGGTGTTACTCTTTCAAATGGAGAAGGTTTGCCATCTGGTGTGACAGCAAGGCCCTAGATCCTCTCTCTCATCCTAAACAGACCCTGCTTGAATACCTTCTACACTTATCAGAGTCTGGTCTCAAGACCAACTCCGTAAGGGTTCACTTCAGTGCAATTAGCGCTTATCATCGGTGTGTAGAGGGTAAGCCTATCTCTGGACAGCCTTTAGTTGTTTGCTTCATGAGAGGTTTGCTTTTGTCAAAGCCCCCTGTCAAACCTCCACCAGTTGTCATGGGATCTCAACGCCATTCTCACCCGGCTGATGAAAGCTCCTTTTGAGCCACTGAATTCCTGCCATCTGAAGTACTTGACCTGGAAGGTTGTTTTCTTGGTGGCTGTTACTTCAGCTCATAGGGTCAGTGAGCGTCAGGCCTTAGTAGTGCATGCACCTTATGCTAAGTTTCATCACAACAGTGTAGTCCTCTGCAAGCACATAAGTACGTAAGTATTGCCATACTGGGAAAGACCAAAGGTCCATCGAGCCCAGCATCCTGTTTCCAACAGTGGCCAATCCAGGTCACAGATACCCGGCAAGATCCCAAAAATTTACAAAACATTTTATACTGCTTATCCCAGAAATAGTGGATTTTCCCTAAGTCTATTTAATAACGGCCTATGAACTTTTCCTTTAGGAAGCCGTCCAAACCTTTTTTAAACTCCGCTAAGCTAACCGCCTTTACCACATTCTCTGGCAACGAATTCCAGAGTTTAATTACAAGTTGAGTGAAGAAAATCTTTCTCTGATTCATTTTAAATTTACTACATTGTAGCTTCATCGCATGCCCCCTAGTCCTAGTATTTTTGGAAAGCGTGAACAGACGCTTCACATCTACCTGTTCAACTCCACTCATTATTTTATAGACCTCTATCATATCTCCCCTCAGCCGCCTTTTCTCCAAGCTGAAGAGCCCTAGCCGCTTTAGCCTTTCCTTATAGGGAAGTCGTCCCATCCCCTTTATCATTTTCGTCGCCCTTCTCTGCACCTTTTCTAATTCCACTATATCTTTTTTAAGATGCGGCGACCAGAATTGAACACAACATTCGAGGTGCGGTCGCACCATGGAGCGATACAAAGGCATTATAACATTTTTGTTTTCCATTTCTTTCCTAATAATACCTAACATTCTATTTGCTTTCTTAGTCGCAGCAGCACACTGAGCAGAAGGTTTCAATGTATCATCAGCGATGACACCTAGATCCCTTTCTTGGTCTGTGACTCCTAACGTGGAACCTTGCATGACATAGCTATAATTTGGGTTCCTCTTTCTTACATGCATCACTTTGCACTTGCTCACATTAAACATAATCTGCCATTTAGACGCCCAGTCTCTCAGTCTCATAAGGTCCGCTTGTAATTTTTCACAATCCTCCCGCGATTTAACGACTTTGAATAACTGTGTCATCAGCAAATTTAATTACCTCACTAGTTACTCCCATCTCTAGGTCATTTATAAATATGTTAAAAAGCAGCGGTCCCAGCACAGAGCCCTGGGGAACCCCACTAACTACCCTTCTCCATTAAGAATACTGACCATTTAACCCCACTCTCTGTTTTCTATCTTTTAACCAGTTTTTAATCCACAATAGAGCACTACCTCCTATCCCATGACGCTCCAATTTCCTCTGGAGTCTTTCATGAGGTACTTTGTCAAACGCCTTCTGAAAATCCAGATACACAATATCAACCGGCTCCCCTTTATCCACATGTTTGTTCACCCGTTCAAAGAAATGTAGTAGATTGGTGAGGCAAGATTTCCCTTCACTAAATCCATGTTGACTTTGTCTCATTAATCCATGCTTTTGAATATGCTCCGTAATTTTGTTCTTAATAATAGACTATACCATTTTGCCCGGCACCAACGTCAGACTCACCGGTCTATAATTTCCCGGATCTCCTCTGGAACCTTTTTAAAAAATCGGCGTTACATTGGCCCACCCTCCAATCTTCCGGTACCACGCTCGATTTTAAGGATAAATTACATATTTCTAACAATAGCTCCGCAAGCTCATTTTTCAGTTCTATCAGTACTCTGGGATGAATACCATCCGGTCCAGGAGATTTGCTACTCTTCAGTTTGTAGAACTGCCCCATTATATTCTCCAGGTTTTCAGAGAATTCATTAAGTTTCTCCGACTCGTCATCTTCGAATACCATTTCTGGCACCGGTATCCCACCCAAATCTTCCTCGGTGAAGACCGAAGCAAAGAATTCATTTAATCTCTCCGCTATGGCTTTGTCTTCCCTGATCGCCCCTTTTACTCCTTGGTTCCTGCCAAAGGTGGTGTCGGAGTTCCATCTGAACCAGTCAATTGTCTTGCCAACATTTTTTCCCCGACCTCATGCCCGCCCTGGCGTGAGCAGCTTGTACACTTTGGACTGCAAGAGAGCATTGGCCTTTGACGTGGAGCAGATGAAGCCCTTCAGACAGTCCGCCCAGTTGTTTGTTTCTTTCGATCCCAACAGGAGGGGAGTCGCCATCGGAAATTTGCTAGCAGATTGCATATCCTTCACTTATGCCCAAGCTGGGCTGACTCTGGAGGGTCACGTCACGGCTCATAATGTTAGAGCCATGGCTGCGTCGGTGGCTCACTTAAAGTCAGCCCCCAATACTATAATTTAATTTAGTTTAGTTTAGTTTTTGAGTACTTGATATACCGCTTTTCAATCGAGAATCAAAGCAGTTTACAATTAAAAGTAAAATGGAAGCAAAGGAAAGCAAACGACATAACATAAAAAAGTACATAAGCATGGCCATATGTGTTGTTATATCATCATAATGTGCATTAGTAGAAGAAGTGAAATGTAGGCAAAACACCTCGGGAGTCAATATTCAAAGTGATTTAATCGGCCAGAAATTGCCTGTTCAGGGCTAACTGCTAATTTTCAGCAGCAGTTAACCCAGGAATGTAACCACAGGTGGGTCTGGATGGCAGGGGCGTAGCCAGACAACAGATTTTGGGTGGGCCTAGGCAAGAAGTGGGTGGGCACCAAGTGTTCTCCCCCCCCCCCCCCCCCACAAACAAAAATATCTCAGCTGGCGGGAAAACGCTTCTTTCCACCTTGGCAGTCTGCAGCAGGCATGCGCTGAAGACTGAGCATGCCCAAGTGCCAGTATCAAGGAGAGTAGTGTTTTCATTACCATCAGGGGGAGGTCTTCAGCTGGTGGAGCTGGGGATCCCCATCAACTACCACTAAACATGTGCAACTGTTGGGTGGGCCTGAACCCTAAGTGGGTGGGCCCTGGCCCACCCAGGCCCACCTGTGGCTATGCCACTGACGGGTGGACCTAGTACTACCCAGTTTGGGCTCAGGCCCACTCAGTAGTGGAGAACCCTTAACAGCACCAGTGTCAGCATCAGAGAGGGAAGCCTCCACTCTGCCTCATCCCCTATATCCAGTGCATTTTTTCTAGCAAAAAACGTGCCGGTACTCAAATGCTAGGCCACTCTTCAGGGGTGGGGTGATCAATGAAGGACCCACCCCACAATAGCCAGGCCCCCTGCAACCAGTCACAGAACCTATGACAAGGCAGAATTGGTGTGCAGAGCTTGAGTTCTTTCATTAAAACTTGGGGTTCATGGGTCAATTTTAGCAGACAATGGAAAAGGTGCCGGTACTCAGTACCCCCAAGTACCCCCTCAAAAAAAGCCCTGCCTATATCACAACTTCCTGTTTCTCTGCTGGGGCAGGATGCGGCAGAGGGAAGGCTTCCAGGTTAGCGGCAGGCAGAATATGGGAATCGCTGATGCTGCCCCATTGAAGTAAGAGGGAGCATCGGGGTGGGGGGAGGTCTCTTTCTGAAAGAAAGATGCTACATGGGGTGGAGGGGAGGAAGGGAGAAATGCAGTAAAGGGGTGGAGAGAGGCAAGAAAGGGAAATATCTTGCATATGGGTGGAGGGGAGGGACAAGAAAGGGAGAAATGTTGGATACAGTGGGGAGGGAGAGATTGTGAAATGTTGGACGTGGTGGAGGGGAGGAAGGGAGAGATGATGTATGGGTGGGGAAGTGAGAGATGTTGGACAGGGCACAAGGGAGGGAGAGCGTGTCATGGTGGATAATGGAAGAGAGGCAGAAATGCTGGACATGGCAGAGGAAGGGAGAGAATGCTGCATGGGGGAAAGGGGAAGAGAAATGTATCCATGGCACAAGAGAGAGAGGGAGAGATGTTGGACATGGGGGTGGATGAGAGGGAAGGAGGGATACACAGGAGGTAGAGAGGGTAGAAAGAAAGAGATATTGGATCCAAGAGCAGACGGGAGTGATGGAGAGAGGCCGGATAGTGAGAGTGAGAGAAGGAGAAATGATGGACCATGGGGAAGAGGGCAGGAGGGAAGAGAGAAGGGACAGGGTGATGTCAAGCTACAAGAGTGGGAAGGGAGAAAGAGGGAGCAGATGCTGGGCTAGGAGGAAGGAAGACACTGGGAATGGTGGAACCATGTGGGAAAGCCCAGAAGGGGGAGGAAGGGGGTAGCAAGGAAATGAATGAGAAGATAGTGATTACAGAGGGTAGAAACATGGTAAGGGGGACTAAAGATGAAAATAAATGAAGGGCTGGGGGAGGAGTGAGATGGGAAGTGGGAGAACTAGTGGCTGAGAGAAGAAGATGGAATTTGATAGGTAACTGTAAAGTAAAAAGGAGGAGAAGGGTGATAGAAGGTGAAATTTGAGTTGGCTGGCTGAAAGAAAAAAAAAAAGAAAGGAAAGAGCTAAAAAGGAACGATCAATATGTCAGAGGCAGGTGTAGTGTGGGTAAAAAAGATAAATGGACAGAAACAGCTTGAAGGAGAATTAGCAGACAGACAGGAAAGCAGAAAAGAGAAACTGGAACCAACATGATGGAAAAATATTGGGGAGGGGGGCCCTCCTTTTTCTTACCTGGGCCCTAGCATGTCTAACACCGGTTCTGACCCTTGTTGTATAGCTGGTAGGAATCCCAAGCCTCTCTGGCTGAGGACCTCATCTACAGACAGCCAGAACTGGGGAGAAAGGAGGGGCTCCTTTTTTTGGGGGGGGGGGGGGAAGATGTATTCAGAGGGGTTTTACAGATTAAAAGTCTACGTGCTAACAACTGAACTATTGAGGTACTCTTTCAGCTAGATACTTTTTTTTACTGAGGGGATGAAATGACAGGACAGGAAAAATTATTGCCAGTTCTGCTTCACTTAGTGAAATACTCTATAACTTTGTTGTCATACAATGATTTAACAAAGGGATTTCCAGAGCATTTCAGAGTCTCATTCAACACACCACTGCTTATATAGATTGGAGCATTTTCAAACTTCTCACTTTTAAACAACCTATTCACAACCCTTTACTCTCTCTCTCTCTCTCCACTTACTGAACAATGTGTTCCTTCAACATATCCCACTTAAGTCCTTATCATCATGTGCAGCTAGGGAACGTGTTGTAATACAATATCCCAGATAGAGCATGTGGTAAATCTTTTTTATTTCCCTGTTGATCCTATCATACAAGGAAACTATAATAGATAGTGCTGATGATCATTTCAACATGTTGTTTGAGGCAAGTATGAAGAAAAAAAGAACTAAGTGCTAGGACTCTGCTGGCAGGGCATCCTAGGCTCACGGTAGCCAGAGGTCCAGCAAACCTTTGGACCACTTGGGTAAGTTTTGATAAGATAAATACATATGTTTGGATTGCCTTCATAACATGATCTGGGGTAGACACGATACTCAACTCTGTGCAGTGACCAAAACCAGACTCTAAAACATCATCTGATTTCCTGAAAATGGCTCCTGGTAAGACCACCTAAATTTCCTCAGTTCTTGAATATCCTCAGGTTAGACAAAAACAAAGAGGCCCATCTCTTAGTGCAATGGGCTGAGATCCTGGCAAACCAGGTTTGATTCCTGCTGGAGCTCCTTGTGACCTTGGGCAAGTCACATAACCCTCCATTGCCCCAGGTACAAAAAAAAATTAGATTGTGAGCCCACTAGGGATAGAGAAAGTACCTGCATATAAGACTAGATTCTATATATCATGCCTAAAAATTTTACGCAGAAATAAAATTTGCCTGTGTATTCTATACAGTACGCCTTAATTTAGGCATACTTATAGAATAAGCCTAAATTTCCAGATAGTTTATAGAATACACTGCGCGCCCGTCCATGTGACTACATTTAGCTGTTGGTAGTCAGGGCTGGCCCAAGATGCTGCCTGAGGTGGAGCTAACATGCCGTCCCTCCTGGGCCAAAATGCCCACCCCCCTTCATGGCGTTTTACCTCACAGTGACATTCCAAACCTGGCAGTGGCAGCGATTCCCATATGCTGCCCTGCCACTGCCAGCACCCTCCTCTTCCCTTTACTGCGGCTGCCTGAACCTCTGATGAAACAGGAAGTTACATCAGAGAGGTGGCCGCAGTAAAGGGAAGGCAGCGTATAGGAATCACTGCTGCTGCTGGGTTTGGAATGTCATCATGAGGTAAAACGCCGTGAAGGGGGATATACCACCCCTCCGAAATGCCGCTCCTGATGAGTGCTGCCTAAGGAGTCCGTGGTGTAAATGCCAACACCTAAATTAGGCACGGACTGGATGTATTCTATAACAATGCACATAGATTCTAGAAATGCCCCAGACCCGTCCATTCGATGCCCACTTTTCAACTATGCAACTTATAATTTATTTGTAGCATGTTATAGAATATGCTTAGATGGTTCTGCATGTAAATTTTAATTAATGTCAATGAGTGTCAATAATTGCTTGTTAATTGGCAATTATCAGTGCTGATTCGCTTGTTAGCCAATTAGGGTATGCGCACTGAAATCTCAACACAATATATAGAATCTGAGGCAGTGGCGTAGCCAGACAACCAATTTTGGGTGGGCCTGAGCACAAAGTGGGTGGGCACACAATTTTCTCTCTCTCCCCCAGCACTTCCCAACTGAAAATATAAATACTTTAGCTGATGAGGATCCCCAATCTCCGTCAGCTGGGGACCTCAATCAGAGATGGCCAGAACTCCTCCCCGCCAAGCCCAGCAGGCAGTAGCAACTCCTCGAGCCACTGATGCCAGCACCGCATACATGCTTAGTTGTCAGTGGCTCCAGGATGCTGCCACCATCTGCCAAGCTCGACAGAAGGCAGCTCCAGCCAGCCCCGGAACAGATCCCCAGCTGAAAGGGCTTGGGGATCCCCACTAGCCACAGCAAGGGTCAGGGCTGCTGTTAACCATGCTGGTGACCAAGGCAGAAAATAAAGAAGCCCCTCCCCCAATTCCCTCTCCTCTCCAATCTCTTCATCTGCCGTTACAGTCACACTGACAGACCCTCACAAATTACAGAACAAGGGATCACAAATTAGAAATAAAATATGTAGACAAAATTAAACTGGGAACCTCAACATGCACTGCAACACTAGAGAAAAAAAAAACCATAAAAGCGCATTTCCTTTTCTACTTAACACAATAAAAAGACATCCACTATGCACATTTCCCAAAGTTAACATTCCATTTAAAACATTCAAAATAAAATGATTTTTCTACCTTTATTGTCTGGACATTTTATTTTTCCATCATGTTGGTTCCAATTTCTCTTTCCCGCTTTCCTGTCTGTCTTCTGCTAATTCTTCAAGCGGCTGTCCATTTGTCTTTTTCTCCTGTCATTTCATTTCCTCACTACACCTGCCTCTGAAATATTGATCTTTCCATTTTAGCTCTTTCCTTTCTTTCTTTTTTTCTGTCTCTGTACACTCAAATTTCATCCTCTTTCTAAATCTTTTCCTTCTTTTTACTTTTCAGATGTCTATCACATTTCCATTTCCTTTCACCCACTAGCTCTCCTATTCCCCATCTCTCTCTCTTTCCTAGCCTATCATTCCTTTCCATCTTCAATCTACGCACCATTACCATATTTCTACCCCTGTAACCACTGTTCTCATCATTTATTTCCTTGTCATCTCCACTCCCTGGGCCTCTCCCCATGCTTTCCACCATTCCCAGTGTCTCCCTCCCTCCACCCTTCCAGCCCAGCATCTTTCCCTCTTTCTCTCCCATCCTCACCCTCTAGCCTGATATCTCCCTATCCCTTTTACCTCCCACCACCAACATCTTCCTGTCCCATCTCTCTCCCCTCCCCTATTGTTCAGCATTTTCCCCTTTCTCTTCCCTACCACCCATTGTTCATCTTCTCTCCCTGGATCCATCTTCCCTCTTTCTCCCCTCCCCTGCTTGTGCATCTCTCCTTTCCTCTCCTCTCCTCCACCTTCATGTCCAACTTTTCTCCCTCTCCCTGCCTTGAGCCCCCAGTCTAACATCTCACTCTCCCCCTCCCGTCACGCCACGCCACACAGCATCTCTCCATCCTTCCTTCCTTCCCCTCACCTCAATGCCATGTTCAACATTTCCCCTCTCATCTCTCCCTCCTTTCCTTCCACTTCCATTTGCAACACTTTTTCTCTCTCTCATCCTTTACCATCCTATGCAGCCTTTCCCTCCCTCTCCCACCCCACCCATATCCAACAATTCTCCCTTTCTTTCCCCTTGAGCATCTCTCCATCCCTCCCCCCACATCAAACAATTATTCCTCCACCCCGCCCACCTAGCACTACCCTGTCTCACTCCCTCATCCCAACAGTGCCCTTGTCTCTCCCTGACCCCTCAAGCCATCTACCAGCATGCTGATTTTTTTCTCCCTCCCTCAGCCACCCGCTGACATGCTGCACCTATTTCCCCTCTCCCCCCCACGCCAGCCACCCGCTGACATGCTGCACATCCCCCCCCCACCTGCCAGCCACCCGCTGACATGCTGCACCTTCCCACCAGTCAGCCACCCCGCTGACATGCTGCACTTTTTCCCCTCTACCAAGCCGCCAGCCACCCGCTACGTTTTTTTTACTCCCAGCCACCCGGTCCAGCTCTTCATGTCTGCAATGGCGCCGCATCTGTCAGCACGCTGCTGCTACACGACTGCTTCCTTCCGGGCTGGCCTCACCTTCTTCAATACTCTTTCTGAAGAGGCGGGGCCAGCGCAGAGGAAGCACTCATAGCAGCATGCGCGCCGGAGGGCGCTGCGCGGCTCGAGCTAGCACTGCTGCTGGATTCGGAAGGGGATGACAGGGAAGGGAACAAAACTTGCGGCGCTCCCGGCTGAGACTGGAGGAGGGAAAGCTGAAATTGTGGTTTTGTTCTGTATGAAGTGCATTCTTTGCTGGGTGGGCCTGAGCCCAAAGTGGGTGGGCCCAGGCCCATCCAGGCCCACCCGTGGCTACGCCCCTGATCTGAGGGATAATGTGTACATCTAGTAGAACTATAAGAAATGATTAGTTGTAGTAGGTGTGGACCACACCAGTGCTTGCTCTGCACTGTCACTTCTGCAGTTAGTGCAAGTATAATAACTGCTTCCTCAGGAAGAAATCCTATATAATAATTCTCACCTCAAACATTCTGACTTGCCTGGGGACCGTGGCTCATTCCGAGTTGGTCTGCTAGGCTCCATAGATCAGGCTGACATCACCGTAGCAAGTATGATGTCACACTTCAGAACCCAGGGAAAAAAAAACATGTCTCACAGCTGATCCATGTGCAGAGGAGGTCACTGGACAATGGGTGGCTGGAGGGGGGGGGCAGGGGAGAGAGGAGGGGTCGCTGGACATGGGTGGCTGGCGGGGGGCAGGGGAGAGAGGAGGGTCGCGGACATGGGTGGCTGCAGGGGGAGCAGGGGAGAGAGGAGGTCGCTGGACATGGGTGGCAGGAGGGGGGGCAGGGGAGAGAGGATGTTCGCTGGACATGGGTGGCTGCAGTGGGGCGCAGGGGGAGAGGAGGGTCACTGGACATGGGTGGCTGCAAGGGGAGAGGAGGGTCGCTGGACGTGGGTGGCTGCAGGGGAGCTGAGGAAACCTTGCTACCGCTCATTTCATTTGTGTCAGAAACGGGCCTTTTTTACTAGTGTTAATAATTTGTGCTAATTGCAATAAACATTGCAAAGAACTTTTATGCATGGTAAGTATAGGGACGTGCTGGGCACACCCCAATAGTTATCACACAGTCTTTGCACCTACTCTGTGTTACGTTTATGCATTTGCCACACTTTAAGAGCAAAATTTATCCTGCTTGAATGAAAGGGCCCGAAAGCTAGAGATCTATGGTAAAGCAGTGACTTCACTTCATTCAAGCCTGGGCATTATCTTTTTTGTAAAGGAGGTTCACTTACTAGCTGTGAAAGTTTGAATTTTCTCTCTCTCTCTCTCTTTCTCTGTTTATTTCCGCATTGATCCTGCTAATTACAGAAGATAGATGATCAAGACTATTTCATGCTCATGTGGGGGAAAGTAGGTTCTGAAGCTATAGAAACATAGAAAAATGAAGGCAGATAATGGTTCATCCAGTCTGCCCACCCATGCCATCTCCTCTCTCTTCCCTTAGAGATCCTATGTAATTTGGCCCGAGCTTGCCTGAACTCAGATACAATCTTCGTCTCCACCACCTCCACAAGGAGGTTGTTCCAAAATTCACTACCTTACTGTGAAGAAGTATTTCCTTAGGTTAGCTCTGAGTCTGTCCCCTTTTCTCCTTCATCCTGTGTCCCCTCATTCTAAAGCTTTCTTTCAATTGAAAGAGACTTGTCTCCTATGCATTATGCCATGGAAGTATTTAAACATCTTTATCCATAACTCCCCTCTCCTGCCTTTCCTCCAAAGTATACATATTGAGATCTTTAAGTCTGTCCCCATATGCTTTTTGATAAAGACCACTAAGCATTCTAATGGCTGCCTTCTGGACTGACTCCATCCTATTTATATATTTTTAAAGGTGTGATCTTCAGAATTCTACACAGTACTCTAAGTGAGGTAACATTAGAGACTTATACAGAACCATTATGATCTCCTTTTTCCTACTGGTCATTCCTCTCCCTATGCACCCAAGCATCCTTCTAGCTTTCGCCATTGCCTTTACTACCTGTTTGGCTATCTTACGATCATCGCCAATGATCACACCCAAGTCTTGCTTCTCTTTCGTGCACAGATGTAATTCGCTCCCTAAACTGTACCGCTCCCTTGGATTTTGTAACCTTCATTTTTTAGCATTAAATCTTTGCTGCCAATAGGTGTTTGTGGGTACAACTGAGGGTAAGATGGAGAGGGTTCATGTTTTGTTAGCTGATCCTTCCACATGCATGAACATGTCTCTCTCTATATATCTCTTTAATTTTGAGTGTCTCACAATGTCTTCCCATCCCCTTCCTTCCTACTTTAAAAATCTCCCAAATGTCTGTTTTTATAACAGTTGCTATTCAGATTTTTTCAGATATTCACTCTCCGGAGGCTTGAAGGGAATTTCCTGGCATGTACCTGTTTCATGGCTGGTTGTGTTTTAATTATAGATGTGCCCCAAACAAATGGCTTTCCTTCTGCCATTCAAGTTAACCCCACCCTGCGATATGATTTGACATCGCAAAAGTACTCTGAACTACTACCTAATGTCCTCCTAAGGCAACTTAAACTTAACTCAGTCAACTGTGAGTCTATTAGGATTTGAAATCAGTTTTGTTAAATCTGCAAACCTTGATTTAATGCTACCCATTAACTTCTTCTTATCAATTAACAATTTGAACTGTAAAGACAGTTCTATGCATCTGGTCCCCCCTCCCCCAAAGGTTAAATATTCAAAAGATCAATAGCAGTGCAAAATGGAATTTTCTATTGATTCACAGCATGAGTGATGTGAATTTGAGGTGGAACAGAACCAGAGATGAGGGAGATAGGCAAAACTGGTTGGGGGGGGGGGGTACAAAAGGGAAGAAGAGAGCCCACCCACATGTCACAAAACTGTACCCTTTCCTTCTAAAACAAACACCTGGGGTTAAACCTGTTTGAATGCTATTTAGTAAACTTACAAATAAATGATCCTGACTTCTTAAATAACATTTTTAAAGAGTTGGTGTTTGGTCCAAGTACTCTGTTTCTTGGTTTTGAAGGAAGGGTAAGGGGATTTGATATACTGCCTTGCTGTGGTATAATCAAAACAGTTTATTATATGCAGGTACTTTCTCTGTCCCTAGTGGGCTCACTAAGTTTTGTACCTGGGTAATGGAGGATAAGTGACTTGGCTGGAGTCTTAACCCACTGCATTAACCACTAGGGTTACTCCTCCAGTACTGATGCTACCTAGATTTTTACACTGCCATTTTCAGATTCCGGGAGGGGGTGGGGTTTAGTTAAAAAGTTGCAGAAAAAGAATTCTGTTATATTTTGAATTATAAATGCCCTCAAATATTTTCAAAAGGTTTACTACAAAAAAAGAAAAGTTAGCTCTTGGTATTTGGTTTAGTACAGTGATTTCAGTTCTTGTGTACAGATGGTCCAACTGCTTGTCCAGATCATGATCTGAGCAAGGGTGGTCCTGGTTGCCAAAACTTCGGAGAAAAAACAGACAGAAGAATCTATTGTTTAAATATACATTGAGAATACAGCATCATATCACCAGCAGCCATGGAAACATCCATACCTCCCTGTGTGCTTCAGACCTTTTGTGTGTGGAGTTTATCCTTAACAATTAGATATTATGACTACTATTAAAGGTAATTTAGAAGCATCCATATATGTACTAGCAGCTTTACATGTGTAGACTGGCTTACATATATAAAGACATTTTAGAAAGGGGGCTTTTTATAGTGGGGATGTCCACAGGCAGGGTAGGGGCAGGGAGAGGGTATTGGTGTGGGTAGGCCTAACATATTGGCATGGATTCCACATCTTACAAAGGAATCCATGTTGAAAACAAAAATTCCTAGGTGTTGGCATTTACACCTCCCACAAGTGCCTGTTCTAGTGGAAGGTGCCAATGGCAAGGTCCAGGCCCTCCCCATTCCTTCCCCTCCTTCTCGATCACATTTGCCAGCCTTTGATTCCCCCAACTCTGAACCATAATCCTTCCTAGGCGAGTAGATACCTCTACCCCTATCCCCAGCCTTACTGGGATCCCTGCTGTCTAGTTGGAACGGGATCGATGCCCACTCACATTTGCTTGTTTGGCCCTTGGACTCAAAATGGCCACTACTACCCCAAGTGGTAATCTCACAGTATTACCACTTGTGGGCAGGCTGCCAAATAAGGGCATATTCTACACATCAAACTTCTTTGCATGTATTCTTTCAAATATGCCTGGCATTCTGAAATTTTAAATTGCATACAATGACATTATGTTTAAAAGGCAAAGCAGTATCAGAATTATACACATATATCACCTTTAGTGCCTTTCAGTTGTGTAAAATCTGTATGTATCACTTGATATTAGCTCTTGTGATCACTGTGGTTAAGAGCAAAATTCCTACACTAAATATTGCAGAAGTTTCAGCAAGAATACATCTGATCTTAAACTGTTGGTAAGCAGCAGGGCAATTTAAAGTAATAGTAAAAAAAAAAAATCTTGAAGAGTTGCATGCCTTGTGACAATTTCTGATTTCTCTTTATGTTCTATGATTATTTCTTTTTACTTTTCTGGGCTCTCACTCCTCTTCATTTAATTTAATTAAAAAAAATCTTATAACCCACAACTTTTAACCAAAAGTCGTACAAAGAAATTAAAAAAAAAATACAACACTAACAAAACAATAATCCCTATTCCTTCTCCTTTTCCTCTGATCCTGCCCCCCTCCCTCAGCCTATCATGCCTTTTCCCCTCAATTACTGTGTGGGCTAGTTGTAATGGAGAATAATTGATTTCTTGTTAAATTTATGAATATTGTTGTATCTCCTACATTTCCTCTGGATTTAAGGTTTGGTTGTATGGCTTAAGTTGTCAGTTTGCATCTGTTACATTAGATAACCATGTGACATGATACAATAAAATCTTATTTATGTGCATTCCTACGTGATCTGATGTGCAGTGTTCTAATAGTTGTACTGCTCCTGGAGAAAACAGATGTAATTGTCTTTTACAAAATGTTACATCCTACAACAAAAAATATGTTGTAGTTCTCGAGCTTCTGAACCAGGCAGGTCCAATAACCATGCAATGGGCTTCAAAATTTCCTCATTTTATCACTCTTTAATTGGGCAAATAGCCTCCAAATGTGACATTTTCAGATTTTATGGATGGTTTGATATTGTTCCTAGAGGAATAAAGGTTTAAAGTTGTCATCATTTTTACTCCAACTTGCTTTAATTTGGCAACCAAGCATTCTTTTATGAGGCACTTTAAAGTGCATTAGAACTCTAAATGGAAGCTGATAGATTACTTTTTGCATTTAGGGTTATAATGACTTGTAAACGTCAAATCCGAGACTTTGTAGTGAATTGTTCTGTTTAGTAGAAAGCCATGTTGTGGAATGTAACTCAGTACAGAGAAAGATAAAGTTCAGAATACTCATATAATTAGGGTACACATTACAAGGAGATTTGTGCAATATACTAAACCAATTTTAATGTGGGCTCACAAAAAATGTAATGGGCTTGTTAAAAATTTACTCAATGAGGCATGCGAAAACTTACTGTAGTTTGCTTGCAGTAAAAAATGATCACAAAGTGTTGTTTGTACTACTCTCATAGGCTGAGAGCATGGTAATTACTGTGAGCATAATAAACCGAGCATGCTCTTTCCCCCTTCATTCCTCCTGGTGGATTGCAAGAGGCCTAAAACTAAGACTGACATCTGGCAGCTGCTTGTCAGTACAAAGGGAAGAAGTGGGAGAGCTAGTACAGTCCAGGAGAGGAGGTCAAAGGAGAGCAGAGTTCTGGGGAAGCAGAAAACTGACATGAATCTGTGTTTACCGAAGGCTAGCATCAGAAGATCTGGTTGGGATCAGAAAGGGGCATGCAAGGGGAAACTCCATGGAGGAATCTGGTTGCTGTAGTAGAAGAGACCAGCATCTGATGATCATTCCCCTTCTCGAGAAACAAACTATAGTGTAGGCATCAAAACGGCTGCACCACATGGACTTCTTCTGCCTGAAAGCTCACAGACATGTCTTCTGCACATAAACCAAAACAACTGGTAAGCTGAAGAAAAGCTTTTTGGGTTCAGACTGTTCTTCAGCCTCAAACTTCTGAATGTCTGCAGTGATCCTTGACTACATTAACAATGTTAATAACAGCCGAGACTCTTGTCTTCTGGTAACTAAAAGGGGTTATTGAGTCTTCTGTTTCTCTTTGTCATTCTTTCCTTTCCCTCTAGGCTTTCCTGTTATACTGATGCCCTGTGAAATCTTTCTGAGTATACATATATGTGTGTGTGTATCTATATCAACAGTAACCGGTGTAAGTAGTCATCTCCCCAAGACAGTGGGATAGGAGAGGCAAAAGAGCCAGGAGACTCCTGTGGAAGCCAGGTTTCTGTCCCTCTAGGGACAGAGAAAGTACCTGCCTAAAAAACAAATGTACAGCATTCTGTACAACTAGAGAATATGAGACTCTGGCTAAGTGAAAAGGGAAAAACTCCCAGTACTCAAGAAAGAGCAGAAGAAAAGAAAGCAGGATCTTCACCTGTGGTGGAGGGAAGCTCTAAAATCTGTTACCTCACCTCACCAATCAGGGCAACCTGGAGATTCTTTGGCTCTCCATAAACCAGGGGGGAGGGGTATGATTTGGACATCACCTACCAATAAATGCCAGCAGAAAGGAGAGGTCTCTGGAGCTCCTGGCAGAAGTAAAGCATGCTTCCTTCCCAGAGGCAGGAGAGAAGGAAAGGGCCCTGGAATGATTAGGGCATATTTGCCCTAAGGCAGGAGGGAAGGAAGAGTTTCCCTTGGAGGAATTTAATGAGCCTAGCTGTTTAGCAGGGAATCCTAAGCCTCATAGAAAGAGAGAGAGGAAAAGGAATGGGGCATGTTTCTTTGAGGTAGAGAGGAAGGGTTTTAGATAAGAACATAAGAATATCCATACTGGGTCAGACCAATGGTCCATCTAGTCCAGTATCCTGTTTCCAACAGTGGCCAATCCAGGTCACAAATATCTGACAGAAACCCAAATGGTAGCAACATTTCATGCTACCAATCCCAGGGCAAGAAGTGGCTCCCCATGTCTATCTCAATAGCAGTCTATGGACCTTTCCTCTAGGAACTTGTCCAAACATTTTTTTAAACCCATATACACTGACTGCTGTTACCACATCCTCTGGCAATGAGTTCCAGAGCTGAACTATTCATTGAGTGAAAAAATATTTCCTCTTATTTGTTTTAAAAGTAATTCCATGTAACTTCATTGAGTGTCCCCTAGTCTTTGTATTTTTTGAAAGAGTAAACAAATTGATTAATTTCTACTTGCTCTACACCACTCAGGATTTTGTAGATCTCAGTCATATCTCCCCTCAGCTATGTGTTTTCCAAGCTGAAGAGCCCTAACCACTTTTAGCCTTTCCTCATATGGGAGCAGGTACATCTCCTTTATCATTTTGGTCGCTCTTTTTTGAACCTTTTCTAATTCCGCTACATCTTGTTTGAGGTATGACAACCAGAAGTAAATGCAATACTCAAGGTGAGGTCACACCATGGAGTGATACAGAGGCATTATAGTATTCTTGGTCTTATTTACCATCCCTTTGCTAATAATTCCTAGCATCCTATTTGCTTTTTTGTCCGCCACTACAAACTGGGCAGAAGATTTCAGTGTATTGCCCACAATGACACCTAGATCTTTTTCTTGGGTGCTGACTCCCAACATGGACCCTAGCATCAAGTAACTATGATTCCTGTTTGTTTGCTGCACTGTGGACCCACAGACTGGAGCCAGGTATGAAAAGTCTGAAGGGAGAGAACTGTTAACGCTCTCATGTCTCATGTGTTTGAGTTGTGCAGGGTTTTGAAGAAACCCTTTTAGCCAGGGCAATTGAGGAAACTATTTGATTTAGTTTTAAGAGAAAGGCAGCACACTGAGCTATAATCCAAATTAAGCTGAAATTCAGCAGCTGAGGGAGAAAGGAGCCAGCCCCAGAAGGGGACTGTATAAGGATGCTATGATTCCAGGAACCCTAGATTACAAATATCCTGCCTGCCTAAGAGGTATGTGAAACTGTAAACCTGTAAAGTCTAGTGTGAACCTAGAAACTCAGTTATTTGAATTGACTTGGATTGATATTGAGGGGCATTTTCGATATGACGTCTGTCTGAATTTGGACGTTTTACAAAAAACGTCCAAATTCAGAACAGAAAAGAAGGTAATTTTCAACAAAAAAAAAACATCTATCTTTCCCTTTTGAAAATATTGTTTAGAAAAATGTTTTGTGATTTGGACGTTTTATTTTTTGGTCCATTTCCAAACAAAAAACGTCCAAATGCAAAATGTCCAAAATAGAGGAAGAGTGGCTTAATGGTTAGTGCAGTGGGCTTTGATCCTGGCAACATGGATTTGATTCCCAATACAGCTCCTTGTTACCTTGGGCAAGTCAAGTGCAGGAGGGGCATTTTTGGATATGATGTCTAAGTCTGAATTTGGACATTTTTTGTAAAATGTCCAAAATCAGAACAGGAAAGGTCATTTCTATATTAAAAAAAATCTATCTTCCTTTTTGGTCCATTTTGAAACAAAAAATATCCAAATGCAAAACAAACAAAATACACAAGAAAATCCATAATAGAGTGAAACCATTCACATGTTCTAAGTGTGGTAAAAGCTTTGGTCAAAAGGTAAACTTCACAATGCACCAGAGAATACATATAGGAGTAAAACCATTTACGTGTTCTGAGTGGTAAAAGCATTGGTTGGAAAGAAAGCCTCACATGGCATCAGAGATTAGAGAATCCACACAGGGATGAAACCATTTACATGCACTGAGGAGGTAAAAGCTTCAGTTGCACTGGGACAGGTAATTAGGGAATGTACGCTCTTGCTATGAAGTATGGAAAAATGCCCATTCTGGTATATAGATATATGTAATGAGACCTTATTTTTATCTATAGATCTGAATTCAAAGCCCAAATCTACTGATAAATAATAAACACAAGGCTCAGATATTATAAAAAAAAAAAAAAAAGAAAGCTTGGCATCAGGTAGAATAGTGAAAAAATGACATCCCAGGAAATCAATAGGGCATCCTTGGGGGCACTGCAGTGCCCTTTTATAAAATGCTCCCAGGTACACATCTCACCATTTCTCCCTTACCTTGTCTGCTGAGCCCCCTAAAACCCACTACCCCCTATATACCACTACCATAGCCCTTACAGGTGAAGGGAGCACCAATATGTGGGTACAGTGGGTTTTGGAGGACTCACAGTTTCCTCCACAAGTGTAGTAGGTAGGGGGAGGTAGAATCCTGGGTCCACCTGACTACTTCAGGGGCCTGCATGCTATTCTAATGGACCTGAGTATAACATCAGAGTCTGGCAAGTAATATGTTTAATCACATTTGGGGGGGGGGTAGGAGGGGGTTAGTGACCACTGGAGGAGTAAGGGCACCTTTTTGTGTGGAGTGGAGGAGTAGCTTAGTGGTTAGTGCAGTGGACATTGATCCTGCGGTAGTGGGTTCAATTCACACTGCAGCTGTTTGTTATAAAAACAGGTCTAGTTCAAAACGTCTAAGTTTTAGTTCTGGACATTTTTGTTTTGTTCCATTATGGCTGAAAAATGCCTAAGTCTTAGGAATGCCCAAGTCCCACCCTGAACATGCCTCTGAAACGCCCTCTTGAGATTTGAACATACTTCTGATGGATTTCAGAGAATAATATCTAAAAAGAAGTTTCGAAAATACTGATTTGGACTTTTTTGTGAGAAAAACATCCAAATGCAGACTTATGTCACTTCTCTTTTGAAAATTAGCCTGATTGTAACCTAGGCCTCATCTTGTTTCCATCCTCCCTCTCTTCTTATTTCAATTATTATTATTATTATCATTGATAATAATAATATTATTAATTATTATTATGCAAATGCCTAGATATATGAAATATGTGAAATACAAATGTCCTGCTTGTTTGGCTTATAATTAATTTTGTGTGCAGAATGGGTGGTTAGGGCCCTAGTTTTCAAATACCCTTTATGACTTGAGGTATAGGGAAAACTGAATCCAGTTTGCTCATGCTCACCTGTTGTATGGATAGGAAAGCTGTGCACTCATGTCAGTGGAGGAGTGGCCTAGTGGTTAGGGTGGTGGACTCTGGTCCTGGGGAGCTGAGTTCAATTCCCACTTCAGGCACAGGCAGCTTCTTGTGACTCTGGGCAAGTCACTTAACCCTCCATTGCCCCATGTAAGCCACATTGAGCCTGCCATGAGTGGGAAAGCACAGGGTACAAATGTAACCAAGAAAACAAAAGCTACCCTATTTGGTTTTGTTCTTGATATACTGATGAATATATATATACAGTGCAATCCGCTTAAGTGCAAGGGTCTGGGACCAAAGAAATGCATGCAGTTAACCGGAGCGTGCACTTAACCGTTGTGACCCAAAGAAGCTTGACATCTGATAAACATATGTACAGTACTGTTTATTATTATACATACAGTATACAGTCTCCGTTAACTGACGTTAGGCTTACTTGAAGGAATCAGTTATAGTCGTCTGTACACTATTGGGTCTATGAGTTCCAAAGACTACGTCTGCCAGACGGTAAAAACTGTCATATCACTGACATCCAGTGGCATCCAGATAGGCCTGCACGGTGTTGAGAGTCTCCAGCGCTCTTGCAAAAGTGACAGGAGGAGGTTGTTGAATTTCATCAGCATGTGCCTCACTGCTCATTTCCTCTGTTTCATCATCAGCTGTTGTTGCCTGCATGTAGGCACATATCTCGACATCAGTGCTGTCGTCAGCTGTTTGTAGATTGTAATCAACAGCTACGTAGCGATGAAACTCCTCTTCAGTAACACTGGCTGGGATGTCAATAACCTGTTTATCTGACGCGTTTGCAACAGTTGCATCTGTTTCATCCCTCTCCACAGCCTTAACAAAGCTTGCCCGCTTGTAGCAGTTCACAATGGTTGCCTGTGTAACATGATTCCAGGCTTCTTTCTGCATATGTAGGGAATCCAACAGTGATAGATTACGAGCCAGTTCAACAGCACGCTTATCCTTGCCAGTCTGGTCATCCATAACGCTCATCAGACGACGTAGCACAACAGCCCAATAATGTTGTTTGAAATTGGCTATTATGCCCTGATCCATAGGTTGGATCAGAGAGGTAGTGTTTGGTGGCAGGAAGACCACCTTGACGTTAGACAGCCTGACATACTCCCTGTGTACAGCACAATTATCACAAAGCAGCAAAACCTGATGCTTTTGTGCCCGCATTCTAGTGTCTAACTTCTTTAGCCACTGCTTCCAAATTTCCCTAGTCATCCATGAATTTGTGTTAGCCTCGTATGACACAGGAAGTCACTTAACTTTCTTGAAGCAACAGGGCTGTTTGCTCTTTCCAATGACGAGGGGTTCCAACTTCTCACTCCCATCCATATTGCAGCAAAGGAGGATCGTCAGTCGGTCCTTCGACGTTTTACCTCCAGTAGTTTTGGCATGTTTGAATGTAAGCGTTCCATCAGGAATCGCTCACCAGTAGAGACCGTTTTCGTCAGCATTGAAAATGTCATGAAGGAATTCAGTGGAGGAGATCCAAGATGGCAACGGACTGAGTAGCGCAAACGGATGCACTCAGAATCGGCCCCAATGAACGCCGCTGTTAGCACCTTACCCGTCGGAAGATGGGCAAGCGAAGAGGCAAGGTTCGGGAGGTTTCCTCCGTCCCGAGTGGAACGCCTCAGCTGTAGCAGACGACGATGGACCGTTTCACGGTGTTGCCCGGTCCCGAGATGGCGTCTACTCCAACTGCGGGAGCCTGCCTTGTGGAGCAGGACAACAGCGTAGACGGGGCTTCCCTTAGCCCTGTCGAGCGTGCGGTGCCCCCACAACCCGGAAGGGAGAATCTTCAGGCAAGCCCTGCTGCTATGGAGAGAGACCAGGCTGTGCAGGGAGGGAGTTTGCAGGAGAAGAGAGCTGGAGCTGGAAACTTGGAGGAACCAGAACTAACAACTACTCCTGTTGTTTCATTAAGGACAGTGAGTATACTGGAACAAGTTTCAAAAGCCCTTCTACCGGATTTTATAATGGGAGAGGTAGTGAAACCAGCCGTAGTGACATTAGAGTCACTTTGGGACTTGACTTCTAAGACCCAATCTGCATTACAACTGTAATTCTAAAAAACATGGGGACAATAAAAGTTTTATCAGTGACTGCGCTAATTCATTTAAAGACTAGTGAAAGCCATGCTTCTGAAGTTAAAAGACTGTCTGAAAAAGTTGGAAAGATTGCAAACTTTGCTAAAAGACAAAACTTTTACCTTAAGACGCCTGGAATATTTAGAAAACAATCTAAGAGACTAACTGCGTTTTATAAATTTTCCTAGGTCACCATTGGTAACTCCGACACAAATGGTTAAAAAATATTTGATGGAGACCCTGGGTATGCCCGAAAACTCATTGCCCCCAATAACTAGAGCTTTTTACTTACAGACTGATGCTAAAACATCAGCAAACCTATCAGAACAAAGAGCAATGGGTCTTATGGCATTCCTGGAGTCGTCTCTTGAAGTGATAACACAAAGTACTACTTTGCTTGTAACCTTTGCGTTGGAAATGGATAGAGACGCAGTCCTTAGACTTTCCTTTAGGCATTTGGATTCTTTATTTTTGGGATCAAAAGTGAGAGTTTTCCCGGATTTATCCAGGGAAACTCAAAAGACGCAAGATGTTTTTGTTGCTGCGCCCGAGAGCTTTGGCGATCAGGGCAAATTTTCTTTTGAGATACCCATGTGTATGTAGATTAATCTTGCAGTCTAAGCAATATCAATTTTTTGACCCAAATCAATTGGAAGATTTTCTAAAAAGCACGGAAGAGGTAAATGTACAAGTCTAGTCACATATGCAACGCTGTATGCAGTTATAGAGTAACCCACTCGGGAATGTAGCTACTTGTTTGATTTAATTTAAAGTGAAACTGTTTATTTAAGCAGGGAAATTTTGTTTTCTATTTCTTTCTTGGATTGATTTCATATTATTGTGGTCGTTAGTAAGAGTATTATTTCACGTAGAAAAACTTTTTTGTATTGAATGAATTTAATTCAATTTGTGTAATATCACTCATAATTGTTAAGTTTGGTAAAAACTTAAATAAAGATTAAAAAAAAAAGAAAATGTCACGAGGTGCAAACTCGTTCAAGATGGTAGGAAGAACTGAAACAACCCAATTTTCAGCACCAAAGTCATCAGCGTCTTGTTTCTCACCATGCTGTTTCTTGAATTTTATGCTGTTCCTCTCCATCTTTCCAACCATCCAACAGTGGCTTTGAATTCAGTTAGTCCAAGACTTTCAGCTAGCTGGTTAGCTTTCTCCATAAGCAGTGGACCACTGACAGGAAACTGTCTACTCCTGACTTGAGAAAACTAGTGAAGAAGAGCATCTTCTACCTCCTCAGCTTTTCCGGCCGTTTTCGTTTCTGTTGTGGATTTGTATGTTTTGCCAGTCTTCCAGAAGCTGATCTTTCTGCTTCAAGACACGTGAAGTTTGATTGGGATTGACACCATATTCTTTAGCAATAGATGCTTGACTTTGTTTCTAATTTTTTAAGAACTTCTATTCGTTCAGCCAGTGTTAAAGTCTTACAGTTTCGCTGCGACGATGACCCCAGTGTACGCTCTAACAACATTCTTTCGCTTATTCTGCCTGTGGCAGTTAAAAGGGTGGTAAATTTGAAATCTCGTTGGTTGTCACGCGCCATTCGGCTTCCATATTCCGCGTATAAGTTTGTCCCCATAGAAATTGATGGTGCCAAAAATGGGACCGAAGTATGGCATGCAGTTAAACAGTGCATGCGCTTATCCGACGTGCACTTAAATGGAGTGCACTGTATATATACTCACAGAACTCTGGCGCTATAGGGAGCAACACTGGGAAATATTGCAGAACCAGTGCACAAAAATAACTTCCCAGTGCTCAGCATTAACAGCATGCAAATTATGTGCACACTGTGCAAAGGGAAGGACTGTGCCAGGTGCATGCGCACAAGAGTCATGTGGTAAGCAAAGACCTTGTGCTCATGCCCATTCAAACCTAGAAGTGTAGGCACACATCAGAGCTATTCTTCTGCTCCTGAAATGTAAGCTTTTGTTGAAATGCTTATATTTAAGTGCAGAAAACAGATGCCAATGTGTGCTTCCACTTTTGGATTTGCTTGAACTCGCACACATTTGTCCCTCACTACTGGCACTCAGAGGACTGCATGGGCTTCCTTCCTCTTTTAAAAGGAAAATCATGGGAAATCCTCTCTTCTAACCCCTCAATGCGACCTCAGAGCTGGCGGTAGGTTTGCAGTGTTAGGGCAGGGTTTTTGTATGCTGTTTCTCTGAGCATTGGGTGGGAATAGCTAGTGACCTCATTTACATCATTTGCCCACATTGAAATGCAATTTATATTAATCTTTGGTGTCCACGTATCCTGTGCTAGAGCCTTCTGAGCCTTCTGCACACATTAATGCCAGTGCTAGTCCGGTACTAATTGCCTCTAGCACCAGTGTTAGGTTTTGAGCCCATCAGAGAGGCAGTCTTGCAATACTACCACAATGGGTCAGCAGCACCATTTTGAAGAAGGCAGCCACCAGAGCAGTGCCCCCATTGCCCCTGGGTTATATGAGCAGGTGAAAAGGAAGCTGACGGGAAGGAAGCCGATACAGGCAGCCTGGCTGGCTAGGAGGGAGCTGATGTGGACAGATGATGATGTAGGTGGGGGACACCAATGCAGGAGGGGTATCAATATGAAGGGGGACACCAAAGCAAAAGTTGGCTTAGAGTGCCACAATCCCTTGAACCAGCCTTGTAGAAGTAGTAATTGCTGCAGCCACTGAAGGTGGAGCCGTACACTTAATCTCTACCTGGGAGGTATCCCCATCAATATCACAAAAGGGGTTACAAAAGGCAGACAGCTCAAAATAAACAGTGGCCTAGTGGAGTGGAGGAGTGGCCTAGTGGTTAGGGTGGTGGACTTTGGTCCTGAGGAACTGAGTTTGATTCCCAGCACAGGCAGCTCCTTGTGACTCTGGGCAAGTCACTTAACCTTCCATTGCCTACTGCATTGAGCCTGCCATGAGTGGGAAAGCGCGGGGTACAAATATAACAAAAAAAAACCCCATTCTGGATGAAACACACACTGCATACCACAAATAATAGAAATGAATATCTACAAGCACAATGAGTATCCACTGGATGTCACTCTTGTCCTAGGTTTGAGTCATCTGAAACCTACAGCTAGGACAACAGAGCACTGAGACCTGCAAAGAAAACATATTCTGTCATGCTGTTAAGAAATTAAGAAAAATGATAGCTTAAATTCATATTTTGTTGATTTTTTCTAGTGCATCTATCCCTTATTAAACAGCATGCAGGACTTTGCACAAAAGATTCAAGCAAACGTTGGTGGACCTTAGTAAAACAGTTTTCTGTTGTTCACATAAAGACAGTAATTTTACAAGCCATTTTTGTTCTTAACATGCTGTTTTAGATGTGATTTAATTTTATAAGGTGCCCATTTACACACCCATAAGTATGAGCAGTGCATGCTGGTGCATTGTTTTACAGTAGCCATGCCCAGGAATAATGCAAGAGTAGGACATGGGTGCAACTGAATTTACAATTGTATTTATCATGTGTGTGCACCAGGCCAAATGTCCTCACCTTCATTCTAGGTATTATTGCTGTTAGATTTGTGCTAACAGGAGCATAGCAAATATGTGTTCTTATATAATAGCACCTAACTCGGTGCCTTCTTGCTCACTTTCTCTAGGTGCCCTGTTATAAAATTAAGGGGCCCTTTTACTAAAGGGTTGCTGCGTGGCAATCTATAACTACCGCCAGCTGAACGCTGGTGTCGGCGGTAGTTTCACCCCCAGTATGTGCCATTTCCAGCGCTACAGAAAATCAGACCTGATTTTCTAGCACAGGGGTTATCAGGTGCTAATCAGGCAGTGCCACATGCTGCCCGGTTACCACAGGGTTAGTGCTGGAGCCCTTACCGTCACCTCAGTGGTTGATGATAAGTGCTTCCCCCAAAATGGCTGCACAGCAAGTGCAGATTTACCACATGACCATTTCTTTTTTTGGGCCTTTTTACCCACTGTAGTAAGAGGGACTCTGGCACGTGGCAAAGACAGCCGCCACCACTAGTGCAGAGTCCCTTTTACCACAGCTTAGTAAATGGGCCCCTGACTTCTTTAAGAGCCATGGGCTAGATTCTATATATGCTGCCACGCTTAAAGTTAGGTGCAGTTTATAGAATAGCATGCCTGGGAATTGCTCCTAACTTTAGGTGCAGCCATTTGCACCAACTGAAATGGGGTACAAATGTATGTACCTACATTAGGCGCATATCCCCATTATTCTATAACAATATGCGTTAATTTTAGGAATGCCCCCATTATGCCAATGACCCTCCCATTTCTGCACCCCTTTTTCAGATTGTGTGTAAATTTTAGGCATGGATCCCAGGCCCAAATTTACACATGTAAATACCAATTAAATCTAATTATTGCCAATAATTGCATGTTAAACAGCCAATTATTGGCGCTAATTAGCTCATTATTCAATTAAATTGTGCACACAAATTGGGCACATGGCCAAATTTGCACATGCAATTTTTGGTGACTTTTATAGAATTAGGTGGTATATGTTTTACTTCCAGCATTCATGGGGTGGCTTTTAATATTAGATATGAAAAATGGAACAAATGAAAGTGAACCCCACCTTTCCAATGAAGGCAAAAATAGGGGGCCCGATATTCAGGCAGGCAGTCAGTCAACGTTTTGCTGACCACCACCATCGCTAAACCTGGAAATTCAATGTTGGCCAATGTCTGAGCACCGGTATTGAATTTCTGGGTTTCTGGAGCCAGCTAAGTGCATAGCCAGTTAAGTGCAATATTCAGCATTTAACTGGCTATGGGCTACCACATAAAGATAGGACTGACTTTTATGCGGTCCTACTTATGCAATTAATCTGGCTGGTGAAGTGTTGAATATTGACACAACCAGCCAAATGCCGAATCTACTCATGGAATGCCCCCAAAATAGCCAGTTTTCAGTTCAGCACTAACTGGTTATTTTCAGCAGCACTAACTGGTTAAGACCCGGCTGAAAAGTCATTTTTTAAATTGGCTTTTGATACTGCATCTCAAGAGGACTAATGCTGGAGACCTGAGACCCTGGCAGGCAGGAACACAGAAATTGAGAAAGTTGGATGTTAAGTGATTTGACTGCTGTTCTTGGTTGCTGTTCTTTCCTAGCTAAAGCTTTGTGTTCCTTTCTTTTAACGGTTTTTATTTTTTGTAAACTGCTATAATCTTTTATTAGAAATAGCAGTATATTAATGCATTAATAAACATAAGAGCCACTGAAAATTAGCAGTTGTCCCCAAACAGATGATTTTTCTGACCAGAGGCCATTTCTGGCCAGTTAAATCGCTTTGATTATCGACCCCCATGTTTCTATTCTCTTGCCTGGTGGAATGGAGTGGGATGTGCTATTATACCATTCTAGAAAGTGTGTGTATGTGTGTGTGTGTGTGGGGGGGGGGGGGGGGGGGGTCAGTTCGGAATCTCATGTTTGCCCCCCCCCCCCCACACACTTCATCTTCATAATTTTAGTAATGTGGTCTCTGAAATTTGTTTATTGAAGGTAAACCAAAGTTTGAATTAGCTTTGATAAAGTTCATTGATTTTTTCAAGATCCATGCACAAAGTCCATTTTTTTAAAACCTCCCAATCTTAGCTCTTCAGCATACAGTTATAAAACACGGCAATTAGGATTATTTTGCAATAAAATACATATGGTACGGTGTCTCTTTTATTAAAAGAGCTTTACTGGTTGCCAGTTGCAGCGGGAATTGATTTTAAGATTTTATGCTTTGTTTTTAAATTACTATATGGAAATTCTCCATCTTATTTTTTGAGGCTTTTCAAAGTTAGATCTTGTTTAATACTCATGTGGTAAATACATACCAACAAACTTGAGATTCTATCAGCTTCATTTAAATTCAACAATCAAGAAGCTAATTGGTTATGCAGTTCCTGTGGAACTCACTGGCAAACCAACAGCACAAGTGATCCAGAGAATGAAGAGAAGATGAGAGTTCCCCAAAAACGATTTTATTGGAATTCTTATCTTCTCTTCATTCCCTGGATCTCCTCTGCTGTTGGTTTCCCTGTGTGTATTTGCAGAGGTTTGTCTCCTGTTTCTCTTCCTTATGGAACTCACTATCTGTGTCAATAAGATGTGAAACTAATTATTTAAGGTTTAGAAACATTTTGAAATCGTGGCTTTTTACCGAATATCTACATTAGATTTTTAGAATTATTTTATGTTATTTCAGTTGTGATTAAATTATTAGCCAGGTTTCTCAGTTCTTTCCAAATGTCCTTTTTTCTCACATTTGATATACCGCTGAGGCCTTCATATTGGCATAGAGTGGTTAACAAGTACAATTTTCTATACAGGATTATTATTATTACCAAAATCTTATAAAATCTAAAAATCTAAATCAGGTTTATGTACATCCATTTATCCACAGAACTCCAAATAGAATTGTACAATACAATACAGTTCAATACTTATAACTTGCAATTACAGAACACAGTTCATTGCAGAAAACAACTCAAAGAAGCCAATCAATAATTGGGATGTAACAATTCAATAAAATAATAAACTAGATTTCCAAGAATCTATGAAACAAAAAAAGTTTTAGCTTCCCAGAAAAGCTCATATAAAAAGCCTCAATCCTTAACTCCCAGGACATGGCTGCCTGATAAGAGAATAAAAGAGTGAACATTCATGTAGATTAAAGATTACTTTCCAAAGGAAAAGAAATAGAAAATAAAGCATTATCATGCCTCACTCTCAATAAGAAAAAACTAACAACAAAAGGGCCAAGTAAAATGAAGCCAAGCCATGAAGTATTTTAAATAAAAACTCAACTTAAAAATGAACATGCCTCCATAGACAACCAGTGCATGATTCTCAGTAAAGAGTTTGAACAGTCAAACTTTTGAGCCCAACAAACCGTTCTAGCCGCCCTATTCTGCAATGTTTGTACACTTAAATATCCTCCCCAGTGATTTAGAGTACAAGACATTACAGTAATCCAACTGAGAGATTACAACTGCCTAAACTACAATTTTAGGGCCCTGTTTACTAAGGTGCATTAGTGTTTTTAGCACGCCTACACTTAGCGCACGTGCTAACCATTTAGGCGCCTATAGTGATATTGTAGGCACGTACATGGTTAATGTGCGTTAAAAACGTTAACATACCTATAGCCCTGCTTAGTAAACAGGGTCCTTAAAATGATATTTCTGCACAAGATTCGAGCCTTTCTAGAGGGGGATGCACTGGGCCAGGTCTCGGTGTCTTGGTTCTGTAGGGTGTTAGAGAAAGGTCAGCGGGAGAGGCAGGTAACTGAGGTAGCAGAAAGATGGAGTGCGGAAGCACGACCCCAGATCTCCGAGTGTCACATACACCAATCAGTGGCAGGAACACCGAGAATAGTTCATAATGCGGAGTTACAGGAATGTCATTATAGAATATTACATAGGGCCTACTTCTCTCCGGGAAGGGCGTTCCATGCAAAAGTCACACAATCTGATAACTGTCTAAAATGCAAGCAGGGAAAGGCAACTATAGCACACTGCATTTGGCAATGTAGATTCATCAAAACCTTTTGGGGGAGATTAGGCAAATTTATTGGAGAGGCGCTGGGAACTCGGGTTGTCCTAACTTTTGAGAGAATGTTGTTGAGTATACCAGGACATTGGAATATAGGTACACAGGGAGAAAGAATATTCTTGAGCAAGACATGCATGGTGGGGAAAAAGTGCGTCCTTAATCACTGGATAATGGACATACCTCTCTCTTACTGGTATTGGAGGAATAAGCTCCATCAGTTAATGTTATGGGAAGCGAGAGGAGCGAGGCTAACCCCTAAAAGACAAATGCGTTTCTTGAGTATCTGGGGGAAATATCTAAATATGATATCACCCCGAGCGCGCAGCCATGTGCTTAATAAACTACCCTGGGAGACTGGAAGAGATCGAATAAACTAAAGTATGAAACATGCAACAGGCAGGGGGGGGGAAGGAGGGAAGGGTAGGATAGGGCAAGGAGGGGGAGGGGCTTAGGAAAGTATATAGAATTGATATTTTTAAACATAAGAATTTTAATAGACCATTTTCACACCAGTAGGGAGAGGAGGGAAGGGGAAGGAGGGGGAAAGAGTGATTTATATATAAAAATTGATGACAGGTTGAAAATATACCCACAGAGAAGAAAAGGTGATAGACAACTTATGTGACTCTAAGTGGGATAGTTCGTTGTTGCAATGTTATTGTGTGAAACATATTGTTTTGATTCCTCACCTACACATGTTTGTGGTATTGTATATTCAAAATGTGGATGAGAATTTTTGTTTGGGAATGCCATCAATAAAAACCGTTGAAACATAAATGATATTTCTGCACAGTTGCCTTAATTTAGAAAAAACACTTCTTAGACAGTAAATTTGTATGTGTCTGAAATAAAGTGCCAAATCATTGGTGATTCCCAACATTTTTATGTAAGGTTCAAAAGAAAGGCTGTTATTCTTAAGAACCAAATTATAACTCAGAGATTGATGTTGTGGGAATCCTAAGGCAAGCGTTTTTGTTTTATTTTTATACTAGTAAAAAAGGCCCATTTATGACACAAATGAAACGGGCGCTAGCAAGGTTTTGCTCGGAGTGTGTAAGTTTGAGAGAGTGTGTGTGAGAGTGAGTGAGTGTGTGTGCGAGAGAGAGTGAATGTGTGAGTGTGTGTGTGTAACAGAGAGAGAGTGAGGGTGGGTGCGAGTGTGTCTGTGAGTGAGAGAGAGAGAGAGAGAGAGAGTGTGTGTGTGAGAGACAGAGTGTGAGAGTATGTGTGTGATACACAGACTCTCTGTGAGACCGAGAGAGTGTATGAGATTGAGAGACTGTTTGAGAGTGACTGTGTGACACATAGAGTGAATGTGATACAGTGTGAGACATAGAGTGTGTGAGAGAGTGTGTGAGACTGGAGAAAGACACTGACTGTGAGAGAGAGAGAGAGAGAGACACTGACTGTGAGAGAGAGAGAGAGAGAGAGAGAGGGTGTGTGTATGACAGAGATACCTCCCCCCCTCCCTCTCTGGTCTCAGGACCCCCTCCTCCCTCCCTCCTCCCTCTCTGGTCTCAGGACCCCATCCCCCTCCCTCTCCCCCCTCTCAGGTCTCTGGACCCCCTCCCAATGTCTCCCCTCTTTCTTTCTGCATCCTTCCATCCAGTGTCTCCTTTTTTTTTCCATACCCTTCCATCCAGTGTCTTCCCTCTTTCTCTCCTCATCCTTCCATCCATCTACCCTCTCTCCTGATCCTTCCATCTAATGTCTCTCTCCCTCTCCTTCTAGCCAGTGCTCTCTATCTCTCTACCCTTTTCTGTTCATTGTCCCTTCTCTCTCTACATCCTTCCAGTCTCTCCCCTTTCTCTCTGCATCCATTCATCCATCTCCCCCTTTCTCTCCCCATCCTTCCATCTGTTTTCCCTCTTTCTCTCCCCATCCTTCCATCAGTCTACCCCCCTCTCCCGATTCTTCCATCCCATGTCTCTCTCTCTATCCCCTTCTTTCCCTCCAGGCCCGCCCACCCAATACAGACCTGCCAAGTCTCCCGGAAACACGCGGCGCCAGCTCCCATTTCCGGCCACTGCTGCTGCTTCTCCTGTTGAGCAGCAGCAATCGCTACTAAAACAAAAATAGCTGTTTTTAAAAAGCAAGTGCGGCACCGCATGCAGCCATCAGGCATTACGGACACAGGCAGCAAGATAGAATGTTGAAGGTGAGAATTATTATATAGGATATAATTTTAAACTGCATTCCTGGGCCCAGGTTTCAATTAAGTCAACACAAGATTCCACTAGACAAGTAGTATTATTCTTCCTTGATCTTTGAGGAATAAGGGGCCCTTTTACTAAGCCAAGTAGGCATGTACATGTGTCAATTTTGAACTACTGCCCGACTACCGCGTAGCCCGGGTGGTAATTTCATTTTTTAGATGCATCCACTATGTGTGCCAATTTTCATTTTGCCGCACATCCATTTTTGGCCAAAAAAAGAGGTCTTTTTTGCAGGTGCGTTGAAAAATGGACCTGCACATGTCCCATACATGCATCTACACCAGCGCAGGCCATTTTTCAGCGCATCTTAGTAAAAAGGACCCCTAAGTAAGGTAATGTCATCTGTCTATGTAAGGAGATTAATACAAGAGGAAAATACAACCTTTCCTTAAAAGCTCATAATTACATTGAAAACAATTGGTGAAAGAGGCAAGCCCTGAAGGATTCCACAATCAGTTGCCCATGAATTTCACACAGTCCCTAATTTGCTAATTAAAAAACCTCTAAACCATTCTAATACTGTTCCAGCGAGGACTAGATTGTTTAATATCTACAACAATAGTGCACGGATCCAAGGTGAAATTTTATGGATCAGCAGTGGATTTTGCCTGCAACTGCTCTCTCTCTTTATAAGCACTTCACAAACTAATTTGACAGATCAGTAGATTTTGATTGGGTCATTGAATTGGTTTAAAAATCTGTTTTACAGTGGTTAGTATATATCTATTCACTGAGAAGATAAAAAAATTTTATCACATGTTTACATGTGAGTTACTTGAGACTTCTTAAATTACAAAGAGCAGGGAGAGGAACTCATAAGTACATTTATATGATGAAGAACAAGGTCAAGTGTGTTAAAGAAATTTAAGACTAACTTTAAATCCTTTGACAAAACTCCTTAAAATAAAAACTCCATCCTATTTGTGATTAACTGCATTTTGATTAAATCAATTATAAGAAATGGTAGGAAATTAAAGGGTCCTTTTACTAAGGTGCGCTGAAAAATGGCTTGTGGTAGTGTAGGCGTGGATTTTGGGTGCAAGTCGGTCTATTTTCAGCATGCCTGTAAAAAAGGCCTTTTTAAAATGTTTGCCAAAAATGGACGTGCGGCAAAATCAAAATTGCTATGCATCCATTTTGGCTTTGTGACCTTACTGCCAGCCATTGACCTAGCAGTAAAGTCTCATGCGGTAACCGGGTGGTAATGACATACACGCATCAAATTCCACTTGGCGTGCGTCCGATACACGCGTCTGAAAATAAAAATTATTTTTTGGCCTTGCACATCAGCCGTGTGCCAAAAATGAAATTACCGCAAGAGCCACATGGTAGTAGGGCGGTAACTCCATTTTGGCGCATGTTGGGCACGCATAGACGCTTACGGGGTTTAGTATAAGGGCCCCACAATTTCAGTTGACATTGAAGAAAGATTCCCCTTCTCATTCAAATTCCATTTCATTCTTGAGGAAAGAGACTCAAGTTTCCTATGAAGAGACCATTTCACTAAGAGGTTGGTATTCAGCTGGCCATATACCGATAAAGTTAACTTTGTGCTGTTAAAGGTCTTAGTCAGTAGGCTTTTCCTCAACAGCTTTTTTGTGTTCATTTTTTGATATTCTATGCTTTGGTTTTAATGTTTTAGTTTTAATTTTTCTCATGAATGGATAATTTTATACATATTTTGTAAGCTGCTTAGTATTAGTCAGGGTATAATTTAAAAAAAAAAATGAATGAATAAATAAATAAATAAAATTGTCCATTCAGGCACTGAATACCAGCAGTGACTGGTTAAAATTGAATTGCACACCAGAACACCACCAGGACTGCTTTTAATCTGAGAAAATTTGGCAGGGGGTGGGGGGGAGGAAGGGAACATACCATGTGTAGTGACAAAATGTAGTCCGTCAGCATGACTGGGTAACAGAAATTTCAAACAGCAAGGTTTATCTAGCTGACTCTCAAAGATTAAAAACAAAACAGAAAACCTTTGCATATCAACCCTTAAGATTTTGTTACAGAGTACTGTCCATCCCTTACTCTTTGTGTCAATAACTGTGATTTGAAGAATACTGCTGCAGGAACAAAGGTGAAAATAGGACTATAAGGGAGCCATAATGGTCAGCTCTGTGCACTTTTTGAATATTGACTAGCTTTTGAGAGCTGTACTCCTTTCATCAGGTCAGTGAAAATCTAAATATACATGCATGCACATCAAGGTCCTGTAAAGACTCAAATAATGGGTGAGGCAGTGGCATACCAAGGGGGGGGGGGCGGTGGGGGCAGTCCGCCCCGGGTGCGCGATGCTGGGGGGGGGAGGGGTGCTGCGCGCCTGTCGGCTCTTCGTTTTCATGCTCCCTTTGCCCCGGAACAGGTTACTTCCTGTCCGGGGCAGAGGGAGCTTGAAAACGAAGAGCTGGCAGGCGCGCGGCACCCCCCCCCAGCAGCGTGCACCCAGGGGGTTCTTTCGCCAGGGGATCGGGGGTTCTTTCGCCAGGGGGGGCATCGTGCTGTTCCGGGGGGGGGGGGCGCTGCCCCCGGGGGGCGGGGCGCATCGGCGATCCGCCCCGGGTGTCAGCCCCCCTAGGAATGCCACTGGGGTGAGGTTTGTGATTGTAATCAGAATTGTGATTTTTCTGTCCTTTTTTTTAACTGAAAATGCTTCCTTCCCAGCCAATGTTGGGCAACCTACAATAGACTCTGGGGCCCTTTTACTAAGGCATGTAGGCGTCTACATGTGTCCAATGTGCATCAATTTGGAATTACTGACTGGCTACCATAAGCCCTGGGCGGTAATTCCATTTTTTATGCGTGTCCGAAAATATATTTTATTTTCTATTTCGTGGCGCTAACCAGACGGTAATCGGCAGTGTATGTGCACTGACGATTACCGCCCGGTTAACACGTGAGACCTTACCGCTAAGTCAATGGGTGGCGGTAAGGTCTCAGGTCCAAAATAAATGCAAGCAAATTTTCATTTTGCTGCATGTCCATTTTTGGCCCCCCAAAAAAGGCCTTTTTTGCAGGTGCGCTGAAAAATGAACCTGCATAGTCCAATGCACGCGTCTACACCAGTGCAGGCCACTTTTCGGTGCATCTTAGTAAAAGGACCCCTCTTTTTGTTGTAAGTTTCCTGAAAAGGAGTTTTTAGGAAAATGCCTATTCTGTGGGTCCCTTTCTTTCCAAGTAGGCACAAATACATCACATTATGACATCATCTGTCCTGGGTTATGCTAGCTACAAACCAGTCAATTTATTGAACGTAAAAGTGCAGTTAAATTGCAGCACATTCATATTAGTGGAGCATAATGAAATCATGTTGTCTGTCACAATTCAGTTGCCTTACATTCCTTTTTTAATTGTGGCCAAGATAAATGGCTCTCATTGGCCTATGGATAAATTTTACTGAACATTGCTTTGTGATATCATTTGTAGTATTTACAAGCTGAAGAGAGAAAAAAGGCACTGTTGGATCAATTCATCAGATTGATTTATGTATCCATCATTCACTGAGTGATGTTTTGGCAAATTCTAGAATCACATTACAGATTTCAGTCTCTGAGAAATACTAGAAAAGGTTGGGAGGGAAAGAAGAAGCATGCTTCAAGTCTCTGTTATATTCTTATGTTTTAAACAAATACTTTCGGAAATAATGCAACTCAAGATAAAATTCATGGGTATTTGCTAAATCCACATTTCATATGTATGTATTTTTAATAAAAGGAAAAAGAGAACCTGAGGCAATTACAGTATAGTTTTTTGTCCTTTCATCTCCCTTTTCATGAAGTTTTGGGGTTCTTTTTGAGCATGCTCAGTATGATTGGATGCTAGGTTCAATTTAGGTGTTTCTGATTTGTTGAATCTAGGCTCCTCCCCCTCAAATGGTGTGCTAAGAAGCACCGAGTGGCGTCAGCTACTGCCATTTTCCAAAATGGTGGCACCAGAGGCAGGAACAAGTGAGCATCACTCATGCCTCTTTTCCAGGTACATCCTGGGGGAAGGGTTAGAGGAGGGGTCAGGGGTGGGGGGTGCCACTAGATATCAGATAATTTTTTTTAGACAGTGGGGAGGGGCATCAGGTTGGGGATGGGGGTGCTATTAGACACTAGGGAATATTTTTAAGTAGCAGAAGGGGTTCATGTCTAGGGTGGGGGACCACTAGAGTACCAGGGATTTTATTTTAATATTGGGGGCAGGAAGGTTGAATTAGGTCAGGTTGGGGGGGATGGGACCACTGGATTACCAGGGATTACAGGGACCAATGCAGAAGGCTGGGTTGGAGTGCAGACCCAATATTATTTTGTTTTAATGTCTCCCTTTCTATTAGTGCAGTGGTTACCAACCTGGTCCTGGAGGCACCCCAGCCAGTCAGGTTTACAGGATATCCACAATGAATATTTATGAGAGAGAATTGCTTGCAGTAGAAGCAGTGCATGTAAATCTCTGTCATGAATATTCATTGTGTATATCCTGAAAACCTTTTTTACACAGAAGTAATTTGTATGTTCATTGCTTACTGCATAGCCACAGAATTTTTTATTATTAATGTTGCAGTAGAAGCCAAGCAGTCTCGTGTTGGGGGGGGGGGGGGGGAGTGTCAGGGGAATGGAGGTCCACTGGACCTCCTTCCCCCATGTCGCTGTCCAGGAGGGGGGGCATTAGCCACCAGGGCTTGGATTGCATGGGTGAGGGGGGGCCTGCAAGCATGCAAATGCATGCTAGACAGGGATCCCCATTCCTCCCCAATGCTCTGCAAACCCTAATGCAAGCTCTGAGCTGGCATAGGGATTGCTGTGGGAGCAGCACCAATGTTTGGCGCACTGCTCTCTGAGCATTGGGGAGGAATAGCTAATGCCCTGTTTAGCAAGCATTTGCATACTTATTGAATTCAGAGCCAGCAAGCACATTGTTACACACGCTCACTGGCTCTGATCATCAGGCAGGAGCAAATGCGGGCACTAGTATGTCACTATTAGCCTCTAGCACCTGTGTTTGCTTCTGATCATCAGGGCCTGAGCTTTTTGCATCGGCCCTTCTGCAAGTAAAAAGTAAGTACAGTTTCACAGCAGTTGTAAACCCACACTAAACAAAATAAAACTGAAGGAGGGGGCTTAAACCAAAATAAATAATCTTTAACATTTTCTTTTAAATACTTTTGGAAACACCAACAGGCATGCTAATCAGTGATGGTCCTAACTAAAAGAGGAAATGCAAAGCAGCCTTAAAGAAATGGGCATGCTGACTTTCTCTATAAAATGATCAGCAGGATCAGAAGCACAAACAGGGAAAAGTACCATAATGGAATCCCAGTAGAACAGAGCAAATTAGATGTTTGTGCAGTTTCACTGCTCAACAGCATTCTGCATCATCTCTCACGCATTAGAAAAGCCTAAGAAACCATTTGTAGAATCTTAATGCATCCTCTCCCTAACAAAGCCAGAACAACTCCGAAAAGACAATTGTAAAAAAGATATCTTTATCAAATATGTTAACCTTTGCAAGCTTGAACTGTTAGCATCCACATTTAATGAAATATGCAGTATATCAGTTACAGTATGTTGTGGCATTTCATAAGTTATCTGCTAAGGTTGATACTAGTTACATGGGGCTTTTGCGTCTAAAAGATCAACGAGTGGGATCTTCTTATAGACCTACAGTTTATGTTATCTATAATGAATCAAGCAAGGAAAGCTGTGCATGTTTAAGTACATTCGCTCACAGCTTTTTTGTGAACAAATGACAGATTAGTAAAAGTTCTCATCTAGATGGATAGAATGTGGAGAAAGTATGTGATTTGGTATTTTTATTATTTTTATTGTATTGTTTTTTTTATATTGGGCATGTGATTTTTATCCCGCTCTGGATACAAAAGTCATATGCACAATATAAAAAACACCAACATTCACTGGGAGGGAATGAAGACATGAAAATAACACACAGCACCAGTCATCATGCATTATACCCAGATCTACATATCCAAAATTGTCTTAAAACTATTTTGTTTCATGAGGCTAATATAACCTCTCCAGCACCATTAACTAAAGTCTTTATAGCTATGGAAAGGAGTTATCAAAGCGGACTACCATTAAGATGGGCAGAGGGGAGAGGCAACTCCTGTTTGGAAGGGGAGGGAGAGGAAAGGAGGGAGACACACAGTCAGTTTCGGCTGAAACTGAAACCATGGCTGTAGCCTTCCAGCCAAAACTGAAACCAGGTAGAAAAAGGATGTGCCAATTTCTGCACTGTAACCAAAAACAAAACTGAAATTTGGTCTGCCTCTAATAGCTATGGGAGGAAATGATCAAAGTGGGTTACCATTAAGATGGGTTATTTTACCACTATTTTAGCATAGGGTCCCATGAGATCCAGTGCTAAAATAGCACAACTTGTATTAAAATAACCCATCTTAACCATAGCCCAGGTTGACAACTTCCCCCTATTACTTTCTTTTTCTTATACTGTGGTAAGTGTCTTATAAGCCTGTTCCAGCAACTTGCTGAACTGACCCTGGACATACAATGCTGGGGTACTCATGGCTCCCAGTATCGAATATCCAGATATGTGCACTGACCTGGAAGTTAAGCAGGCACTGGCCTATATTTAGACCTCACTGTTCCCTCTAAGCTGAGCAGGAGTCCTCCAACTGCATTGCTGCCAGTGTTGCCAGATAGAAAAAATTGTTCACACCCAAAACCAGCCCCAAACCGCACAAAGTCAATTTGCATCATTAATAAATATTAATGAGGTCATTTGCATACAAATGACATCATTAAGCCTGCCTCCACTGGCTGTGGCCGCAGGAAAACTGAGCCAACCTGCGGCCGATGGCCGTGGGAAAAAACCACGGCGGGCGAAAAAACTGCCGGTGGGGCAAGAAAAAGCCGCCCAAAATCCCGCAACCCACACGCGGCGTGAAAAAAACGCAGCGGGTTGCGGAAAGGAGCCCAATTGGGCGGGAAACCCGCAGCCCTGGCAACACTGCTACCAAGGGGGGGGGGGGGGGGTAGTGCTTCAATATTGTGCTTACAATTGATAGGGATAGGCAGGTTCCCCGGATCCTGTCCCTCACTTTTGAAAATGTGATAGTGGAACAGCACCCCCCAGTGGAAGGACCGTAGTGGAGGACTCTGCTCATCTTAAAGGGAACAGTGATCGGTGCCTGGTTAACTCAGTGCATAAAGTTAAGACAGCCTATCGCTGCTAATCAGCTAAGTGCCAGTTAGGGAATGGCTGGTTAGCGGAGATATTCAGCATCAGCAGCATTATCCAGTTAAGTACAAGTTAATATCAGCGGCTGGCTAGCTCAATGAGGTTTAATCAGGCATGATCTCTCCTGCTTGGTTAAACCCTTTTGAATTTTGATCCCAACAAAATGACTTATCCTTAATCTTCTATTGTGAGAACATTCAGTGGAGTCACACATGTGGGCCACATGCCCTACATTACATGATTTTCCATATTTTTCCCCATAGACCTGTATTCCCTTTGTGAAATGGGGAATAAATATAGATTTTTGCCCCTCTCAAACACACCCAAACTACACCACCACTATGCCCCCTTGATATCTCTGCAAGGTATGGCTTTCTAACATCTCTATTTACACATGATGTGAGTGCTGCTATTTACGTATGAAGATGCTTCTATAATAGAGACCCTTATGCCTTTGTAAAATAGGCTAAAAACAGACACCTAGGTACTCCAAAGAGCCAACACCTTCAGTCAAATGATTGCATAGCCATCAGTGTTTTTGTTCTTTCTTTTGTAATGAACATTGTGGTTGAAACTGGCTGGTGAGGGTGGAGAGGAAGCCTCAGGGAAGTGTGATATATGACAGGATTGGCATTGCTGTTATTGTACTAGTCATAGACATAGTAACATGGTCCATCCAAGTAAGGTGGCCAGAGTTGAATCTGGCATTCTGCTCAGGTTCCACTTCATTATCATTAAACACTGGTGTACTTAATCTCTGTCTCTCCCTGCCAATTGTGGGGCACAGACTGTAGAAGTCTGCCCAGCACCAGTTCTACTTCCCTATTACTGGAGTTGCCATCAAAGCCCACGCTAGCCTTGATACTGATCTGTTTTTGCTATTTACAGGAAGTCTGCCCGTCACTGATCCTACTTCTCAACCTCTGAAGCTGTCATCAAAGCTCACTCCAGTTATGAGATCATTTAAGTTTTAATTGGATTCCATCCTCTTTCTATATAGTGTTCCTCTGTGTTTATCCCTCCTATTCTTGAATTCTGTCACGGTTTTTGTCTTCACAACCTCCCGCAGGAATTCAAGAATGATATATCAATGTTTTTGAATTTCATAAAATCAAGCGCTCAACTGAAATCTTTTCATTTAGCGCACTTTTGTTCTTATTGTGCACAAATCTGCAGTGCATTTTAACATCCAGTGAACATTATCAAAGCAAATGAAATTCCTGGACTATCAATAGAGATGTGTAAGAAAAGGCTGCACATATCTACATACTTTTCATAACAATAAACATTTTTAGTTTATTGCCTCTGCTTGTCTGGACTGACTAAAGAATCCTGGTAGTTTGTGTGTTGGGTCTGTGAGTGCTTTTCTGGGAACTGTGGGACCACTGGGAGTGTGGCCCCCAGTAACCTAGAAATCACCGGGGAATACCTTGAGAGCGGGAGACTCGCTCAGAGGTTGTTGTGGCCCAGTCGGTGGGAAGAGGGTGCTAGTGTAGAGCACTAGGCGGCAGGTGCTAGGAGTTTTGTGACAATCACAACCAAGCACTAGTTTAATTTTACCCACAACTAGGTACGGTGTCAACTGATACACCTGTCAGAGTCTCAACCCAAGAAATAATTTGTTCTGCTGTTTGGAGCTGTCAGTTTGCTTGTCCCGGTGAACATCTCAAGGCAGACTACATGCCTTTTTTTGACAGGTACAATATTTAATCTCTACATGCAAAGTAGCAGTGGATTAATCAAGAGGCATCACAGTGAAAACAATTCCAAGTCTGTATGAATATGTAAGAAATCTTTTGCTGCAGAAACTCTGAAGTGATTTACCAAAACGTATGGTGTCATAATGATTCTACATGCAGTCATCTGTGAGTGCTTGTCCATTTGGGAGTACCAAATATTTTTCAATGTAGAAAAATGGTTTTCTAGTTATAATTCAAATTACGAATGAAGCACACAGTTCTTTTATACAATATGTGAAGATTCCCTAATGACAGGTTATAATGTGCATCCTCTGACTGAGTGACTCTTAACTACTAGATTCTCAGCCTATCCTACTGTACAGACATAGCAATAAGTCAAACTCACTAAATCCTTTATTTTACTTCTTATTAGTCGCCAATGTTCTAACGAGTTCAGTGCAACTTACATCAAGAAACAATGGGTTAGGTTGGAATAAAGAGTTCAGTGCGACTTACAACAAGAGACAAAGTACGTTTTTCAGCTACATTCAGTTACATTAGAGAGAGGGAGAGCATGAAGGTTGTATGATGAACTAATTATTGGCAGACAGTAGCTATTGTGGTCTTTGTAAAATGTGTCTTTCAAACAGATAGGCTTTCAGTTGTTTGTGGAATGCTGCGTATTGAGTCATGGACCTTATCCAAATCGCAGGTTGTTCCAAAATCTTGTGGCTAAATATGGTAGTGTAAGTGAGTGTAATGATTTGAACCTGATACCTTTGTGGGAGGGAAATGATCGCTCCAAGAAATTACCAGCTCATCTGCTAATCCTTTGTTTAGATAGTATTATCTATTGATTTATTTATTCAGGTAAATTACCATACAGTGTTAGATAGATATCATTGTTCAAATTTTGAAGATCCCTCTTTCCTCTACTGGGAGCCAATGTAATGTGATATATAGTGGGGTGACTGTCAGATTTAGACTTCGAGAATATTAGTTTTGCAGCTACTTTTTGCACTGTTTGCAGTCTTTTTCTCACTGGCATGGAGCAACCAGCACATCAGTAGTAAGCCTGGATTTGGGAATAAGCAAGATAAGCAACTGTCTCCAGTACCAAATTTTGATATTGTTGCTGCTGCTGCCAGTTCAGGCCTGAGGCTGTAGTGTACATAAGTACGTAAGTATTGCCATACTGGGAAAGACCAAAGGTCCATCAAGCCCAGCATCCTGTTTCCAACAGTAGCCAATCCAGGTCACAAATACCTGGCAAGATCCCAAAAAAGTACAAAACATTTTATACTGCTTATAACCAGAAATAGTGGATTTTCCCCGTCCATTTTTTTTTATTTGTACCCTGTGCTTTCCCACTCATGGCAGGCTCAATGTGGCTTAGGTACTTAAGTGTACCTGGGGCAATGGAGGGTTAAGTGACTTGCCCAGAGTCACAAGGAGCTGCCTGTACCTGCAGTGGGAATTGAACCCAGTTCCCCAGGACCACAGTCCACCACTCTAACCACTAGGCCACTCCTCCACTCCACTAAGAATGGTCTATGGACTTTTCCTTTAGGAAGCCATCCAAACCTTTTTTAAACAACACTAAGCTAACCGCCTTTACCACATTCTCTGGCAACGAATTCCAGAGTTTAATTACACATTGAGTGAAGAAATATTTTCTCCGATTCGTTTTACATTTACTACGTTGTAGCTTCATCGCATCCCCCAGTGGTCACTAACCCCCTCCCACCCTCAAAAAAACAACTTTCAAAACTTTTTTTGCCAGCCTCAAATGTCATACTCAGGTCCATGACAGCAGTATACAGGTCCCAGGAGCAGTTTTAGTGGGTGCAGTGGACTTCAGGCAGGCGGACCAGGCCCATCCCCCCCACCTGTTCCACTTGTGGTGGAAAATGGGAGCCCTCCAAAACCCACCTGAAACCCACTGTACCCACATGTAGGTGCCCCCCTTCACCCCTTAGGGCTATGGTAGTGGTGTATAGTTGTGGGGAGTGGTTTTTGGGGGGCTCAGCACCCAAGGTAAGGGAGCTATGTACCTGGGAGCAATTTGCGAAGTCCACTGTAGTGCCCCCTAGGGTGTCCGGTTGGTGTCCTGACATGTGAGGGGGACTAGTGCACTACGAATCCTGGCCCCTCCCATGACCAAATGCCTTGGATTTATTCGTTTTTGAGATGGGCACCATCGGTTTCCATTATGAGGGAAAACCGAGGGCATCCATCTCTAAATCCTGCGATCTCAGCATTATTGAAACGAAAGATGGACGGCCATCTCGTTTCGAAAATATGGTTGGCCCTGCCCCTTCGTGGCGTCATCCTCGAAGATGGGTGCCCTTAGAGATGGGCGTCCCCGATCGAAAATGCCCCTCAATGTGGCTCCAGATTCTAAATGGCACATCTCAACCTTTAGCAGTAGTCTTGTGGTATTTCCATTAGAGGTTAAACTACCGTGTAAGTGTAAAAGTCCTGTTTAGACCCCCCCCCCCCATACAATGGGTGATTTCCTGACATGTATGGGGAAGGAGGGGAATAATTGGGGGTTTCATATTATTGTGAAAGTGCATGACTTTGGTTGTAGTTTTGTCTGTTTCTTGTTTCTTGATGTTCATCAGTAAACTGTTTGAACTAAAAGTCATGTTTGAGGGGTGTGTGTGTGTACATTATTTAAATTTATAAAGGTATGGCACTTTTAAGATGCCTCTCTGGGAACATTAGGCCATGTGTTAGTGGCCCAGTGCTCTTCGGGAGCAGAATAATGCAGCTTGTGAGGTTGATTGCCAGTTGAGTTATTCCTATAGCATAAGTTATTGACTCAAATGGCAAAGTAAGCTGTGGTAAAATGCAAGATTTTACTGTGGGTTAATAACTTTCACTTTAAAAAGGGTGATGGAGAGACCAACATATACCATAAGTAAATAGTTTTTGAATTATATATGATCAAGTTTTTAAATAACACCTACTATTTGACTTAAAACCTTAATGCACCATGTTATTAATATTTTCACAGTGTCTCCTAAATATATTGAAATGTGTTCTGAATTTAAGTGTTATGTCATGCCCATGCATGTAAAATCCTAAAGACAGAAGGCACAACAATTTTGCTGAGATATTCAACAGCATTAAAGCCTGCAAAGTATTGCAAGACCACCAGGTGGCACTGTTCAGTGTTAGGGGTTTACATATTTTTTTTTCCTTTCCTTTTTTTTTTTTTGTGTGTGCTGTCAATCTTTTGTATTATGTTGGGTCCTTTCTGTTCAGGTCTTGTGCTCATTGATCTTTTCACTGAGGAAATGCCACTCACTCCTATCTCAAGCTGTAACAGGATGAAAAGCCCTATATACTAAATGAAATCCTGCTTCAGATTCCTGCTGCATCTTATTCATAAGTATGTTAGAAACCACAAAAGGGAGAAGAGCTTCTCACACAAACACGTCAACAAGAAAAGAGCAAGGAAGCCAAAAAGATGGGATATTTTAAAGGTTGTTTGAAATCCAGCAGAGGGTTGTAAGAATTGTTTGAAACTGAAGAGAGGATCAAAAGAGTGCCTGTCTAAAAAAATATTTATTAGTACCAAACCTTAAAAGCATACATTTCAAAGTGAATATTAAAATAGACCTGATGTGGCATATTTCAGCTATTTTCTAGTGTCAGGGGTATCGTATGATGTATAAAAATATATAAATTGTATATAAAAAAGGTTTGCAATTTGTGTCTGACTTCACATACTCTAAGAACAAGCTCACTGTCAAGCAAATATTTCCCAATGTTCTATTAAACTACGAAAGCACACACATATCTGGTCCTTTAAGTATCAGAGTTCACTTGTCTGGGTATGCAATACTACAAGGACCATAATACTAGGAAATCCGCATGTTCTCTTTCATCCTAATCAGGTGGCTAGTTATAAAAATTGGTCCAAAATCATAAATGTATTTATAGTGATTGTGCTTCCTGTGCTTTTCAAAATGCAAATAAAAAGAGCAGTATTTACCTATTCAGCACACAATGAATAATACAGAAGGTTCAAAAAGCCCTGTTTCATTTTCAGAGTGATGCTGTAAGTGCTGACAGCAGTGTGTCAAACAGATCAAATATTAAATAGTACCTGACACAAAATTTCCAAATTGCCAAAACAGAGACCCATGTCAGGCCTTTTGTCTTCCAGAATTTTTGCAGGATGAGGAAACAGCAAATACTAATTGGTGTAATTAATGATGAGAATATCAGTACTCATAAGAAAAATGTCATTTCATGTGCTCATCTCCAAGTTACATTTGCTCCATCCTGCTGAAATAACTGTACTTTGTCAGGTATATTTTCAGTCCATCATGCTTTTTGTATTTTGAGCCACAAGCTCACCTTGAGTATTATGTGCAATTCTGGTCACCATCTCTCAAAAAAGATATAGTGCAATTAGAAAAGGGTCAAAGAAGGATGACTAAAATGATTAAGGGGATGGAACTTCTCTCAGATGAGGAAAGGCTTGAGAAGTTAGGGCTCTTCAGCTTGAAGAAGATATGCCAGGTATGGTAGAAGTCTATAAAATCCTGGGTGAATAGAATGGGTAAACATGAATCAATTGTTTACTCTTTTAAAAGGTACAAACACTAGGGGACATTCCATGAAGTTACATGGTAATATTTTTAAAACAAATAGGAGAAAGCATCTTTTTTTAAATCAACAAATAGTTAAGCTGTGAAACTCATTGTCAAAGGTTGTGGCAAACAGCATTTAGCATATTTAGATTTTAAAAAATTTGAATGAGTTCCTGGAGGAAAAGTCCACAGTCTGTTATTGAGATGGACATGAGGGAAGCCACTGCTCATCCTTGGGATTGATAGCATGGAATCTTGCTACTCATTGAGATTCTGCCAGGTACTTGTGACCTGGATTGGTCACATTTGGAAGCAAGATACCTGGCTAGGATACCAGATTTGATCTAGTATGGTTATTCTTATGTTCTTAAGAATATAAGAATAGTCATACTGGGTCAGACCAATGGTCCATCTAGCCCAGTATCTTGCTTCTAGCAGTGGCCAATCCAGATCACATGTTCCTGGTGTCCTGGCAGAAACCCAATTAGTAGCAACATTCCATGCTACCAGTCCTGGGGCAAACAGTGCTTCCCCATGTCTGTTTCAATAACAGACTATGGACTTTTCCTCCAGAAACTTGTTCAAACTTTTTTAAGCCTAGAAATGCTAACTGCTGCTACCACATCCTCCGGCAATGAGTTCCAGAGCTTAACTATTCTTTGAATGAAAAAATATTTCCTCCTATTTGTTTTAAAATTTACATGTAATTTCAATCAATTCTCTTTTACCCGTTCTACTCCACTCAGGATTTTATAGACCTCAATCATACTCCCCTCAGCCGTCTCTTTTCCAAGCTGAAGAGCCCTAATCTCTTTAGCCTTTCCTTATATCAGAGGAGTTCCAATCCCTTTTATCATTTTGGTTGCTCTTCTTTGAACCTTTTCTAATTTCACTATATCTTTTTTGCGATACGGTGACCAGAATTGAACGCTTTGTCAAATCCTGCAGTGTTTAGTTGGGAATTGTTATACTAGGGCTGACTGACTGGTATAAGTACAACTACAGTATTCTTTGTGTTGTTTTCAAAAATAATTCTATCTTTAATTTTAATGGTCCCTGAATATTTTTCTGAGTGGTTACAATATTATAGGGATGTGCACTGACAAAAAGTTTTTAAAAAGTCATTTATTTCCAAATTTTTCAGACTACTTCCTGATTTTTGGGTTCATTTCAGACATTTATTTTACTACATTTTACAAGACATATTAGAACTTAACATGCATTAAACTATAAACTAAAATTTGATCTTGCATATATTAAGTGGCCTTTTTACTAAACCACAGTAAAATTTGCAGTTTCCGTGACTTTACATGGGATTTTACACATGGCAGCTGCATATATTGTGTGCTATTTTGGGAGTGTTCCCATTATTTTTTATTGCAGGTCCTGCTTTAATGTTCCTATTAGTGCATGGTACCTGCTGAGTGGTCCTGCGTTAACAGTGTGTTAGCCAGTTAGCGTTCCATAAGTGCAGTGTACTACCTGGATAAGGCTTCCACACCCATTCTCTCCTTGCCACAAACTGACAGAAAAAAAATAATGCACTGTTTAACAGAAGGTGACAAGCAAACTGCCACAAAATCCCTTAACACAGTCATGTGGTAGCCTGTTTCCACGCATTAACCTGCATTAAGGGCCAGATTCAGTAAATAGGACCCAAGGTACAGCACCGTTAAGATCTGAGCTGCCATTTCTATAAAGATCACTTAGTGCTAAACATCTTTATAGAATAGCACTTAGGGGCCATTTACTAAGCTGCTGTAAAAAGTGACTTGCGCCAGTTTGGCTGTATGAAATTAGCACACATTGGGCCATTTTTTACAGTGCCAAGTAAAAGGCCTTTTTTAATGCTGCGGTAAATGTCCATGTGCTAATATTAAAAGTAGCAGCAACAATTTACTGCCTGAGCCCTTAACGCCACCTATTTACTTGGCAGTAAGGGTTTACGTGCTACTCCCGCGGAAATCAGACAGCACGTTTAATGTGGCCACGTGGCTGATTACCGCTGGGAACACCCCCAAGGTAAAAAATAGAAAATTATTTTCTAGCATGGGAAACAGTGTGCGCTAACTTTGAAACTACCACAGGGTGCCCGCGCTACCCCAGCGGTAGTTTCAATTTAGCGCATGCTACCCACGAGTTAGCCCTACAGCGGCTTAGTTAAAGGGCTCCTTAGTGTGGATTCCTGTATCCAACCTGGTGTAAATCCTCACATCCAACTGATGGCAGTTGGTCACGCAAATCCAAGTATTCTATAACATCATACTTAATTTCTGGGAACGCCCCGAACCACCCATGCCCCTCCCATGGCCACACCCCCTTATGAGTTGTGCTATGAAATTTAGGCACACGTGCTATAGAATTGGGCATAGGGCAGATGTGTGCGTAACTCCTAATTACTGCCAATTAGCTCAAATTAACAACAGTAATTGTTAGCACCTAATTAGTTTACATGTGCATCTTGAATTCGCACCCTATGTAGAATCCGGGGGTATGTGCTTAATGCACTTTAGTTAAAGGTCCCGTAAATTTTTTTTAAAGTACTCTAATGAACTCACTACATGCTGATGAATGCACATCCATACAATATTACCAACCACCAAGTAGCTGCAGATCAACTCAGCAAGCAAGTATGACTGACCTCACCATCTCTTTTTGACAGGCTAATATCTACTAGCATTTATTTATATAATTTAATTTCTTAAATACCGCCTGCAAGCCCAAAAGCTATCAAAGTGTTCTACATTCAGGTACAGTAGGTATTTTTCTGTCCCTGGAGGGCTCACAGTCTGAGGTGCCCTTTTACTAAGGAGTACTAACAGATTTAGTGCACACACTAAAGATTAACATCCACTACATGATAAGATGCCCTAATCGTTAGTGTGCGCTAAATCTGTTAGCACCTTAGTAAAAGGACCCCTGAGTTTGTACCTGAGCCAATGAAGGGTTAAGGGATCCTTTTACTAAGCTGCAGTAAAAAAAATGGCCTGCGGTTGTGTGGGTGCGTGTTTTGGGCTCGTTATGGGCTATTTTTTACCGCAGCTGGGAAAAAGGCTTTTTTTAATGGGCTGGGAAATGGGCGTGTGCTGAAATTAAAACTAGCGCGTGCCTATTTATGGCCTGAGCCCTTTCTGCCACCCATTGACCTAGCGGTAAGGGCTCATGCACTACCCACGCAGTAACCATATAGCACACGCCAACTGCTGATTACTGCCGGGAACACCCCCCACAGTAGAAAATAGAAAATTATTTTCTAGCACTGGATTTGCGCCAAACTCAGAATTACCACCAGGTGTATTCGCTAGCCCAGCGGTAGTGCCGATTTGGCACTCGCTACCTGCGCATTAGCCCTCCCAAGCCTTAGTAAAAGGGCCCCTATGTGACTTGCCCAAGATCACATATGTAGAATCACTTCCTCCTATTTAGGTAAAGAATTGAGACCTAGCTGTTCAATTTTCATTAGCTAGAAAGCCTGTTTTCTAAGATTGTATTTTTTTAAACGTGGTTTGCTGTGTTTTATTATGTACATACAGCATTATGGCTGTGATTTACTGGAATTTGCTTTGTGCTATATAAAAAAAGGCAAAATATTAAAAAGAATAAATTAAGAAGCAGCATTATTACAGAGTGTTGCATATATTTAATAAAAGCCGCTGCACAGAAGTGAGGAGGAAAATAGCTAAGACCAAATCTTTTGTCTTTCCATCCTACACTATACGCTCAATACACCACATAGCTGGAAATATTCGGACTCTACTCCAAAGCAGCTGTTGTAAGGGAAGATACTGCCCATCTATTTGTCACCAAAGAAAGATATTTGCTGTGGCCTGAAAGATAAATATATGTAACCCACGGGAGGAAAAGCCACCACAGACATTTCATTTTCCTTCTCCTTTTAGCCTCTTACTGCTAGAAACCCCTTTTACTGCTCAGTTAATTCTAACAGGGACAGAAGGTGGGAAGAGATCTCAGTGTATCATTGAGGAGCTGTTTCAGGTCACTGAGCAGCAATGCAGATACGTTTTTGTAGAACTGAGGCATGTAACCAGAATACTAATATCACTATATCTCAGACACTGACAGTTTGCTGAACATTTCAGACTCCAACCAAAGAATAGGCAGAATTGTTTGGCCATTCCAGAAAGCTCCTGAAGGCCACTGGGGAGTTCCTTCTACATCGTTCCTCTTTCCTTTCCCTTTCCTTTTCTTCTTGCCAGGCAACAAAACTCCAGTAGGGAATAAGAGGCAGCCAAAATATATAAGGAGGGGGGAGGGGTGACGGGAATAAAAGGCAGGTGATTCAATTTTACCCTCTTTCATCAACAGACAGTTCACCTACTCATCAATGTTTAGGGCTATGAGGGTACATTAACTTTGAATATTGCAGTGGTTGTGGTGATCCATTCTTGCAACCTTAAAGGGGACAAACTGGGGCTCTTTCAAATAGTTAGGTGGTGTAATTTCTGTTTGGAGCTGCAAAGGGACCTGATTAGCAGGCACAGATATATTTTTGCTTAATGATGTCACACACAGCTTTTGACTCTGGGAGGTGGGGACCATGCAGGAAGGTACTGATGCTAATTGTCCAGAGTAAGAAATAATGTCTGCAAGGGAGGAGAAAATGTCTGCAGATGTTCAGTCATGGACTTTTAACCCTTCAGTTGGTCAGTGTGGGCATTTAAGTTTACTTTAGCTGTGACATGACTAGGAAGGTCAGCTATTTTCAATGGAATCTTGAGGAGACCAATAGCTAGAAGACTTGAGTGGGTGGGAGGAGAGAAAATGAGAAGGGGACCCTCAGGGATGGGAAGGAAAAGGAAGAAAGAGAAGCAAGGAGGCCTGGAACCAGGAGGGGGGTAGAAGGTAAAAGAAAGGGAAACAAACCCCCTAATTCTATAAATGGTGCACACAATTGCATGCAAAAAAATGTGCTTACTTTATAGAATACTTCACATGTCATAGTTCAGGAAGGGTGAGACCTTGGGCTGCAGCTGAGTTGGTGCTACCTGGTCAACTCAAGGGTTAGCCGGGCCCCAACTGGCAGCAGGCAAGTCACCCATACTAGGCACAGGACTAGGTACAATAGGTAACCAGAGTCTGACTAGCAGAAGCAGAAGACAAGGCTGGGAACTGAAGACAAGGCTGGACAGAAGACAAGGCTGGAACCAAGGCAGGAACTGAGGCAAGACTGGAACCAAGGCAGGAACTGAAGACAAGGATGGAAACAGAGCAGGAACTGAAGACAAAACTGGAACCAAGGCAAGAACTGAGGCACAGCAAAGCAAACTGGACTGGAGACAAGACCAGGCAGGCTGGACTACAGTTAAGACAAGGCAGGCTGGAGACATGGCAACTGAAGAAACCCGTTGCAAAGGCAAAGTCTAAGAGTTGGGAGTTACCTGAAATAGTCCCCAACCTGGAAGTGGAGTCCTTGGCGTCCCTCCTGCCTACCAGCCTGGCTAATTAAACCAAGTTCTTTGGTGTGTGCACATGCACCCTGATGCTGGTGTCAGTTGACACAGGAAGTGCTGCCAGGGAGCGGGCCACAGTCCAAAGGAGTGCCGTGGAGTGGAAGGCGCATCAGGACTGGAGACACGGCTGAGGCTGTGACAACTTATGTGCATAATTTAACTGTTCGATTGGACCTTAATTGGCACTTAGGTGCCACTAATTGTCAATAATTGGCACTAATTAGAAGTTACACTCATTAGGTACGCCCCTATTCTATAAATTTGGTGCTTAAATCCTATAGCACATAACTGCAATGGAGGTGTCCACATGGACAGGTTATGTGCGGGTCAGGGGTGTGCTGACTATTTTAGCATGCATTTTACAGAATTCTGGCAGATATGCGCACAACTGCTGCATTTATGCATGCACAGTTACGTCTGTCTTATAGCAGGCATAAGTAGTTACCCCTACATTTAGGCACATCTTTGATGACTTAAGCTAGCATTCTATAATGATTTTAGTACGCAATTTGGCCATTATGGAATACTGGCTTAGTGCTCACCTTTGGGTGCCAGAATTGTGGTGCCCTGTATAGAATTGTCCGCAAAGAGGAGGAGGAAGAAGAACCCTGAGGGAAGGAAGAAGATGGGAAAGAGGAGAAAAACCTGAGGATGAGGGAGGGTGAAAGAAAGGAGGGTGATCCAGACGGAAAAGAGGAGCAATGAGGAACAGTGACAGCTTTCAAAGAAAAAAGGTAGCAGATCAGGCCCAGCAGATGGTTCCACCTTATACTCCATCTGCAAAGGAGAAGCAAGTTCTGAAGAGCTCCTCACTGATGATAAAAGGCTCCAGGTTGGCATCCTGGCATAATCTGACACAAAATCAGCACTGATTAGGGGAGGACCCTGTGGGAAAGGAAAAGTAACAAGAAGAGGACCTTGGAGGAAAGAAACAAAGAAAAAGGGAGGAGCAAGGAAGAGAAGAAAGAGGAGAGAGAAAGAAGGAAAGAAGGAGGAGTGAAGAGAAGAACCTTGGAGGAAGGGAGAGAAAGAGAGAGAGAGATGCAAGGAGAGGACCAGAAGGAGGGAAGAGAGGACTCTGAAACAACAGGAGGAATGGGCAAGGACAAAATGACATGGGGGAGGGGTGAGAGGATTGACAAGAAGGCTAGGAGGAGAAGATGCTGGTGTGGGAGAGAACAAGAAGGAGAAAGGCAATGTTTGGAATGCTTTATGCTGTCAGCTCGAAGGAAAGGGAGTGCTGCAAGACCCAAGGATTTGGCATATTATCATGAAAAACAAATGATGATGTGACTGTTTAGCTAGTGGGGGCTGTGGTCAAAGGATATATTTTATCAGCACAGACCTGGGAGGCAACCAGGACTGGGATCAGTTCCCAGAAGAAGGTCCACTAGTCTTTTACAACTTTTAAAGAGGAAAGGCATCTTAGGGACACTTGTATAACAGGTGCCTCCATTTGGTGACTGAATAACACGGGTTGTGAGCCTATTCTGTAAGGTCATTTGCATATGCAAATACTAGTATAAACCTTCATCAGTGTGCCAAAATGTAGGTGTGAACATTTATAACAGGTCTATGGCTTGTATAAATGATCACAGCTAAATGCCACAGTTGCTCAGGTAACTAACAGTATTCTGTAAGTTGCCCACATAAATATCGGCCCTGTCTGATCCATGCTCCTCCCCCATTTTGCACGATGCCATTTGAGTGTGTAATTACAGAATACTGATTAGGCGTGATGCTGCCATTTACACAGGAAAGTATACAGTTTTCTATAAATTTGTGTGTGCAATCAGTATGCAAATTTAAGCAACCTGTAATGAAATGAGGGGGATTGTGTCTTGTTAGTCTGGGAAGTCACTTGTCTAGGGTTGGCAGATACATGTATGGAATGGTATTCATAATCATATTTTAACACAGATTTATGTGGTCTTCTTTCTCTATAATTGTTGGTGTGCTACATTTTCTAATGAGGGTAAAGGGATTGGACATTCCTTATGGGGAAGGCCACCTTGTATCATAGGACAGAGTATAGGAGTCAGTTTTGTGGGTGCTGTGGGTGCTTGAGCACCCCCAATATTGAACAAACTTCTTGACTGTGTCCAGAGAAAGGCAATTTCTGTTGGGTTTAGCACCACCAATAATTTTGATGTTGGCTCCTATGGGGCAGAGGTTTACTGGAAATTTCTTGCATATATTATCAGACCTTCTTGGACACTGCAATGTAACAGGAGAGGGAATCCACCAGCTTCTTGAGCTATCAAAAGAGTACTTTATACAATTTTTCAGGGATAAAACATTTCATCACCCACTGAGCTGTAATGTGTTAGTACAGGGGCAAATCACTCGATATGCTCCATGTAATTAAATGGTAAATGTGTAGGTGGATAAATTGCAATAAGATGAATGGCATCCAGATTGTCAGATCCCAAGTCCTTGATTAATGCTGTCTCATGTTATTGAATCAAGGACTTCAACACACCAAGGAACAACTGCCATGCAAACTTTTCCCTAAAACAAGATTATCTGTATGAAAAATTACTTTACCAAGTGGATGGCTCTTGGTATTTTGTTTCCACTTTGCTACTTCACTTCTGTTACTATAGAGCTCATTTTCAAAAGAGAAAAATGTTTAAAAAGTGGCAGAAAACAGCATTTGGATGTTTTGCTTTACAAAACGTTCAAATCGCTTTTTTGAAACCAGTTTTACAGACGTTTATCTATGCATTTCATCTGCAGTGCGCCCAGATCACAAGGGTGTGTGTCAGGGGTGCGGTTAGGGTGTTCCTAACACCTGGGCTTTTTCTGCCATAATGGAAGAAAACTAAAATGTCCAGGACTAAAACTGAGATGTTTTGAGCTAGGCCTGCAATAATGACTAAGCCACAAAAAAGTGTCCTAAATGATCAGATGACCACTGGAGGAATAAAGGAATGATGTTCCCTTACTCCTCCAGTGTTCACTGACCCCCTCCTACCCCTCAAAGATGTGAAAGAAACAACATATACTAGGCTCTATGATAGCTTCAGATATTCAGTCCTATTAGAGCAGCAAGCAGGCCCTGGAGTAGCCTAGTGGTTGGTGCAGTGCACTGTAGAAAAGGTAACCCATAGCTATAATCCACTCTAACTGAAAGTGTCAGCCCCTCAAAACCCACCAAAAACTTATGGTACCCACATATAGGTGACACTTGCAGACATAACTAGTGGTGTTTAGTTGGGTACAGTAGGTTTTTGGTGGGTTTTGGAGGGCTCACTCTGCAATATAACGGAACAATGGTGAGATGTGCACCTGAGAGTTCTTAGGTGAAGTCCACTGCATTGCCCCCTAGGGTGCTCCACTGCTCTACTGGGATGCTTGTGTGGCCAGTCTACTAAGAATGACTTGATTTTGTGAGTTTTCACTTGGATTTTTATTTTTTCCAAAAATGGACCAAAAAGATAAATGCACAGATCACAAAATCATCTAGCGAGTGGCCATTAAAACAACAAAAAAAAGATAGAGATTTTGATATTTTGAAAATCACTATAATTCACTATTCAGATTCTGGAAGTTATTGAGCAAAACGTCCAAAGTCGGTCTTAGACATCATATCAAAAATGCTCCCCGTATCTTTTCTGATTGCCCTTATTTATTTATTGGGATTTATTAGCTGCCTTTTTGAACAGATTCACCCAAAGCGGTGTACAGCATGTACAGTTTAACACAAAACTTACAAGTCTGTTAACAGCATAACAATAGTAAAATAAAAGTTAAACTTGAAAACAGCAAATTGAAACCTAATAATATGGCTACCAGGAAATAGGATAAAAAGTATACACATTTAACAGCACTGTATTCAAATAACAGAGATATAATACAATATCAGCATAATACTACTGAAACATCTAATAAGCATGCATTAGAACATTCAGATAACAGATATGATAATGCTTTTCTACAATATAATATAGTTTACCATACAGTTGAGGGACCAAGTGCAGATATATGGATGGGGACAAGATGGGTGGTACAGAGTCAATTGGGATAAATAGATGTGTGGCTAAACTCAAGGCATGATTTTTTGTATGGCAGCATGACCCCCTAGAGGTAGCACTGTAAGACTACTTCTAGGTATCGCTGGGGCCCTTTTGAACCCAGTGCCAGCAAGGGGGCAAGAGTGACTGGGAATTGTTTCTGCCCCAATCCCACTAGGCATCAGGTATTTCTTAAGGTAAGTACTAGGGTGGGCCTAGGGAAGGGTGAGGGGTGCTTTGGGTGAATGGGGGAGTCTTTGGGGTGGAGGGGGCATCAGGACAGGGGCTTCAATTCTGGGAACATCAGGAGAAGAGGGTTCTTGGGGCAGGGGATAGGTGATAGGAAAAATGAGGGAGAAAGGAGGGGGCAATCCTTCTTTAAAGTGCTGGCTTCACTCCGAAGCTCCTGGGGACATTGGGCGCAACTTTATGGCCCAATTCTCCCTAGACAGAAAAGTACCACCAACTTTTTTCTAGTGGTATTTTTCCAGCCATAAAGCAGGTTGTAGTGTTCACTGCAAGCCTCATTATGCTATTTATACAGTAATAAGATATTTTGCATGCATCTGCTGTCCTCTAAAGCAGCTTTGGTAACATATTTCCTGCTGTTCTTTCCCCATGTGTAAGCAATTATGGGGAGGTGGGGGGAGCTCCTTAAAAATGTTGTACAAAGAAAGTACATGGCACTATTTGTAAATAGAAGTTACCACCTGTGATGAAACTGTAGAATAAGGAGGTAGGTAAATCAATTTATCCTCTCGTACACAATTATTAAAATTTAATAATAAATCCTGCTGTGCATTTCCTGCTCTCCTATGAGCATTTTAATAACCCATGGAGGATTTACCTCTGTACCATTCCATCAGCTACTAAAATGATTAAAGTATGGGGCTTAATGATCTCAATATAAGAACATAAGAATAGCCATACTGGTTCAGACCAATGGTTCATCTAGCCCAGTGTCCTGTTTCCAACAGTGGCCAATCCAGGTCACAGTACCTGGCAGAAACCCAAATAGTGGCAACATTCCATGCTACTAATCCCAGGGCAAGCAGTAGCTTCCCCATGTCTGTCTCAATAGCATTTTCCTCCAGGAAACCCAGAAATGCTAACCGCTGTTATTACATCCTCTGGCAAAGAGTTCCAGAGCTTAACTATTCTATGAGTTAAAAAATATTTTCTCCTATTTGTTTTAAAAGTATTTCCATATAACTTCCTTGAGTGTCCCCTTTGGAATGAGTAAAAAAATCGATTCATTTCTATTCATTCAACATCATTCAGGATTTTGTAGACCTCAATCATATCCCCCCCTCTTTTCCAAGATGAAGAGCCCTAACCTATAGCCTTTCCTCATATGAGAGGAGTACCATCCCCTTTATCATTTTGGTTGCTCTTCTTTGAACCTTTTCTAATTCTGCTATATCTTTTTTGTGATATGGCAACCACAACTGAATGCAGTAGTCAAGGTGAGGTTGTACCATGGAGTGATGCAGAGGCATTATACTATTTTTGGTCTTATTTACCATCCCTTTCCTAATAATTCCTAGAATCCTGTTTGCTTTTTTGGCCGTCGCCAAATGTATACTTTGGAAGAAAGGCAGGAGAGGGGAGATATGTTAGAGATGTTTAAAAACATCTGTGGCATAAATACATGTTTCTTTCAATTGAAAGGAAGCTCTAGAATTAGGAAGCATAGGATGAAGGTGAAGGGGGACAGACTCAGGAATAACTCATGGAAATATTTCTTCATGAGAAAGGTGGTGAATTTGTGGAATGGCCTTCTGGTGGAGGTGAGTGAGATGAAGATTATATCTGAATATAAGCATACTTGGAACCAGTGGTGGACTGAGGGTGGTCTGGGCCCCCCAAATGGCTACTGCTCAACACCCTCCATGCCGCTCCTGCAGTTGATCCCCCGCTGCTCTGGTCCTGGTAGTCTGGTGGCCTCTGTGGGGGGACATGTTCTTTCCTGCCCGCTATGCTGCTGCTATTCCTCCGCTTACCAGTGCTGCCATGTTTTCACAATGGTGGCTGAGACTTCCCGTGATTGTCTCACAGGTCTCGACAGTTTCGCGAGACTTCCACAGGGAGTCTCATCTGCCATTTTTAAAATATGGTGGTGCCGGCTGGGGGGAAATCGCAGCAGCCCAGTGGACTGGGCAGGAAAGAACACGTTCTTCCTCCCGCTGAGGCCACTAGATCACCAGCGGCATGTCAGGCATCCAGGTATCCAGGCATCTGGGCATCCAGGCAGAGCCTCTGGGCCCTCTAGAGCCTCTGGACCATTGGGCACTGCCCGGTTGCCGAATGGTCAGTCTGCCACTGCTTGGAACAAATGCAGAGGATCAGGATCTCTAAGGGAGAGGAAGGGATAGTAGATGACATGGATGGGCAGGCTGGATAGGCCATGTGGTCTTTATCTGCTTTCATTTTTCTCTGTTTAGTTCCATTGCTTTCTCTCTAAAACACAATATAGTTCTTGTAGCCCATGATTACACTGCACTGTTCATTGCAGATAACAATAAAAATAGAAGCTAATCCAATAACTGGGCTGTAACATTTCACTATAAGACCATAATCTAAACTTCCAAGAACCTTTGAAACAAAAAAGTTTTCAATTTCCTTTAGAAATCCATATAATTATTTTCAACCTTTAGGTAAAGAGGCAGTAATTTCTAAAATGTAGCAGCCTGATTTAAAAAATAGGAGATTAAAATTTTGCATAGATTTAAGCTTACTAGCCAAGGAAAAAGAGATAGTAAATAAACCATTGTCACGCCATGTTCTAAATGAAAAAGAAACTAACAACAAAGAAAACAGATAAGATAGAGTGAAAGCATGAAGTTTTCTAAATAAAAAATGCTCAGCTTAAAAAACAAGCAAGCTTCTATTGGTAACCAATTCAAAATTCTCAACAAAGATGCTGCATGATCACTCAGCAGGCCAACCTACCTGCCGTGTTCTGCAAAGTCTGCGAACGCTTAAATATTTTCACAGATGACCCAGAATACAACACATTGCAGTAGTCTAATTGAGATAGTATAACAACCTGAACTAAAGATAAACAAATCCATTTGAGCCTCAAGAATGGTTAATAGGCAAGCTTGCTTTTAAATGGGGCTTATGTCATTTAGGAATTCTTTTACTAAGGCATGCTAATGGATTTAGCGTGTGCTAATGATTAGCGTGCACTAAATACCATGTAGCCCATAGGAATATAATGGGTTGTGCTAAATATGATAGCATGCTTTAGTAAGAGGATTCCTTAATGTTTTAGCTGGTTAGTACACTTTATTAAAGAGAGCCCATGGGATGTAAGCCCTCTAGGAAAAGGAAATATCTACTATCCCTGCAAGTAATTCACCTTGAGCTATCAATGAAAAGCTGAGAGCTAAATATATATTATGTATCTAGAACTATGCTCCAGGGAACGCCTATGAGCAGACTCCATAAAAGTAGATGTAATTTTGTGGTATGCCTAGTTTTACATGCAATTTTATAATAGAAATTTTCAGCATGGGAAAGTTGTTTTACAAGGAGGAGTAGCCTAGTGGTTAGTGCAGTGGACTTTGATCCTGGGGAACTGAGTTTAATTCCCACTGCAGCTCCTTGTGACTCTGGGCAAGTCACTTAACCCTCCATTTCTCCTGGTACAAAATAAGTACCTGAATATATGTAAACCATGTTGAATGTAGTTGCAAAAATCTCAGAAAGGCAGTATATCATTTCCCTTCCCTTTCCCTTATAAAATTGCTTTCAAGTGTGTAACTTTCCTCCCCCAACTTAACCCTTCACCTATGGCCACCCAATATTTTGGCATCAAACTTTAGCCACTCAGGGCTGCCAAGAGACACAGCCAGGCCTGGAGCAGGACTGCCCCCCCCCCCACCTGGGCCACCGCCACTACTATACTCAGGCCACCCCCCACTCGGGCCACCCTCCACACTTAGGCCGCTGCCTCTGCCCCTCCCCTTATCTTCTTCCCTCGGTCTGTCATCTCTTGCTCCTGTGTGCCAGTACCGGGGTTATTGCATTAATGCAATCATCTGGGTCCTGGCACACAGGAGCAGGAGAGAGACAGACCTGGAAGCAGGCAGGCAGGAAGAAGCTTCTGCTCCCTCAAAACCTCGCCGGCGCTGGACCCCCCCTTGGAAGCCAGGTCCGGGGAATCTTGCCTCCCCCCTCGGTGGCCCTGTAGCCACTGAGAGGTGGCAAATTTCTCTCTTGCAGGCTGTACCTTCCTAACTCTTGAAGTTAAACAGTTAGGCTGCAAATCTATCCCATAGCTTCACAAGGGAGTGATATAATAATAACCTCAATACAAGCTCTTTTTTCACTATTAATAAGTCAAGGTTTGGGCCTAAGGCAAACTGACTCCATCCAGTCAAGCGGGAGCTAAGAAATGCAATGCACTGTTCTCCAATCATTATTGCTTATTAAAACCTTCAGTATATGGGGGCACTAATGTACAAAGCAGAATACAAAGCAGGAATTACTGACTTTGCCGAAGGACAAAATAAACTTGGCTTTTCAGCAACTCACTGTGTCTAAATGGAATTGCATTCGTATCTACAGCAAAATTACTATTTTTTTTGTTTCCAATGACTTATTCATCTGGTCCTGCAGGATTTCAGTGCAGCTCCAGCTGGCCCTTGACCAACTCAATAAAGTTTTCAAAGTAATTCAGTTCACACTTTGTTCCCAAAGAGACTGGCTATATGTTCTTGTCCTTTGAGGAAGTCCACACTGTGATTCAGATACATGAAATGTCAAAAATAATAAAGATGAATGGCAGTGTACAAAATCTACCAATAGAAATGCATATTTTGTTTTAGAACCTGCCACCAATCTCTTGGAAGCCTACACTGCTGAATTTTCCTTGTGATATTTATATACCTTAATATGACAATACTGACCGAGAGAAAAAAATATGTTGAGCAAATAACGTGTATTTATTTCATTGCAGTGATATGTTCTGATCATTTAATCTTGAATGCCAGAGAGCTACTTATGCTAAATGATATTTTCGGTGCTTTGAAAATATCCTGAAAGGCTATTACAGTGGTGCTTTGATATAAATTTGCAGTAAGGAGTTATATTTGACAGTCCTTTAGTTTACAAAACTGACGGTGCCCTGCAGCACTGGGCAAGCCAATCAATCCTTGCCTCTTTCTATGCCTAAGTTTCAAGTAAATAGTGCTGAGAAAGTAATGAGAATTTTTTTTTTTTGCCCTGAAACAAAGCTTCTTGCCTTCTTTTCTGGTTTAACAAATAGATTGATCAAGTTGTGGTTCTTCTGGGCTCTTATGTGGGCAGTTTTAAAAGATTCTTGGTGTGGTTTATCAAGGGGAATAAAACAAAATTGTTGTAGGCTTCTTGAAGAGAAATAAGGTTAGAGTACGCTAAAATGATTGATTTTCACCGTTTCAGAAGTGTATATTATCTTTGAACTTGCAATCTATTTTTTATAAGAATAACACATTTACTAAAATTACTAAATTTGATTTCACCAGAAAGTAAGAAAAAGAACTCTTTCCTATTTTCATGTAATTATCTAATTGATTTGTTGGGAACCACCAGGTTTATGTTCTCTGTATTCCTAATGTTCATAAGCATTTTCACTGTGTTTTTGTTTTTTTCCTGTTCAAGTTTCTCTCTACAAAGCTGTCAAAGAGGGCACGATTTTTGAGAAGACGATTTTAGGACATGCCTCCAGATCCATGCCACTCTGTTCAGCCCCACCCATGCCACCTACTGGCTCCACTCCCAGCACACCTTAATTCTGCAGCCACTGTACCAAAGAACCACTTCCCCAAAGAACCACTTCCCCCTCCTCTGGCAGCAGGAGATGCCTTAATAAAACGTCATTTCCTGCTGCTGTGGGACCAGTCTCATAATAAGAACTGTGAATTTTTCCAGCTGTTATTGCAAGACTGGTCATAAGAAGAGCCATACTGGGTGTAGGATGCTGTATCATCCTATGCATCAGAGAATTAGTAGTACACGTAGTTACCGCTGCTATAAGCAAGAGAGAACCTACAGGCCACTATTTCCTGTATGAACGCATTATGGCCGATACCGAGCTTATTGCTGGAACAGAGGAAGAAGGAGAATATGTTCCTATGTATTTTCCAAAATGCTATAAGTCAGCAGGGCCTTCATATACAATCTAGGCCTATGACACTCAGAGTTTTGCCATTGCAATACTCATAACCATAATGCTCTTTAGTTTGCAGCAGTTGTTCATAATATTCACTTTAGTAAGTTTTTTTTTTAGCCAATATTAACCCTTTTTGCTAAAATGAAACCTTGCTACCTTATTAATACCAGTTTTAAGCTATATTTACACAATCAAAGTTTGACTAATGATTAGCTCTCTATATATTAGTTGATTGCAATTATATGTACTCAACCTTGTTCATTTTATTGTATGACACATAGACTTAGCAGAATTCTTGTGTTTCCAAGTTTCGTTCCGCCCCAGAGGGGTAGTTGTAGGATAGTTGGACTCCTTGGGTTGGTTATGGTAAAGGGGAATCTTAGTGCTGCATCACATTCAGCACATATCTTGGCGCCCAATATCCTGTTTCCAACAGTGGCCAATCCAGGTCACAAGTACCTGCAGAAACCCAATTAGTAGCAACATTCCATGCTACCAATCCCGGGGCAAGCAGTGGCTTCCCCCATGTCCATCTGAATAACAGTCTATGGATTTTTCCTCCAGGAACTTGTCCAAACCTTTTTTAAACCCAGATACATTAACCGCTGTTACCATACCCTCCAGCAGCAGCAGGAGATGCTGTCTTATTAACACATCTGCTGCTGCCAATGGAGTGGAAGGTTGCAGAACAAGATTTCTTGGATCTCTAGAGGGAGTACAGGAGATGACCCGAAAAGTCTTTGCTAGTATAATGCCTATAAATTTGGTTCTGAGCAATGTAATTGGCTAGGACACAGTGCATTAACTTAGAAATGCTTTATTTAACCATTGATTTGACGGATGACAGATGTTATGAGTCTGACTTCTTCAAAAAATAAACCAAAGAGGAACCCCATCCACCAAAGCAAACATATTTTAGCTTATAATTTAGCAATCCCCTCTGGGCAAGGCATTTACTGTCACTTAACCCTATCTGGTCCATAGGCTCTTTGGGGTAGATATTCAGTAGTCAGTGGCGGTGAGCGTTTTTTTTTAGCTTCCACAAGTGTTATCCCCAAATATTTAATGCTGGGCCATTTTCAGGCACCAGCATTGAATATGCAGGTTTATGCAGTCAGCTATCTTTTATGTGGTTAAGTGCGATATTCTGCTCTTAATCGGGCCCTCTTTGACAGCTTTGCAGAGTGGTGATGCTTGGAATGGCCTCCCGTGGGAGGTGGTGGAGATGAAAACGGTAACAGAATTCAAAAATGTGTGGAATAAACATAAAGGAATCCTGTTCAGAAGGAATGGATCCTCAGAAGCTTAGCGGAGATTGGGTGGCAGAGCTGGGGGGGGGGGGGGGGCTGGTGGTTGGGAGGCGTGGCTAGTGCTGGGCAGACTTCTACGGTCTGTGCCGTGAAAATGGCAAATACTAATCAAGGTCAGGTATACTCAAAAAGTAGCACATATGAGTTTATCTTGTTGGGCAGACTGGATGGACCGTGCAGGTCTTTCTCTGCCATCTACTATGCTACGTATGTTACTATGTAACCACCTAAGTGACACTGCAGAAAGATAGGATTGTGTTTTATGAGGTCTGATCTGGCCATTTAAATTAGGTGGCTAAGAACTTAATCTTGGCACTCGAGGGTAATGGGATTTGAGATACTGCCTTTCTGTGGTAGAATTAAAGAAGTTAACAAGAAAATAAAATTGTTTGCTTTCAATATGCACCAAGTAAAATAATTATTAGGTGGAGGAACTGTTAGAGCATAACATTGTAAGCCATAAACCTCCTCCGTCCTTATTTTTTTTGTATTTTTTAAATATTTAAATTGTTTTTTGTACTTATTTATATATAGAGGAGTGGCCTAGTGGTTAGGGTGGTGGACTTTGGTCCTGAGGAACTGAGTTTGATTCCCACTTCAGGCACAGGCAGCTCCTTGTGACTCTGGGCAAGTCACCTAACCCTCCATTGCCCCAGTAAGCTGCATTGAGCCTGCCATGAGTGGAAAGCACAGGGTACAAATGTAACAAAAAAAAATAATGTTCTTAAAGTCCAAGTATGAAATATAGCTCTGGACTTAACTTTTGTGAAGCTTAAGCCGTGCAGAGTAAAGTGGTTTCATAAAAGTTAAGTCAATAAGTACAAAAAATGATTTAAATTAAAAAAAAAAATACAAAAAATAATAAGGACAGAAGAGGTTTTTGACTTATGATGTATCATACAGCAGTTATACTATAACAATAGTGCTGTTACTGCTGACGTCATTCCTCCACCTAAATAATTATTTTACTTGGTGCATATTGAAAGCAAACAATTATATTTTGTTGTTAGATTCCAACCTGGCTTGGAAGCCAGCTAGAACTGAGAATTAAAGTTTTCATATATTACATGCAGCTATTTTCTCTGTCCCTAGTGGGTTCACAGTCTAACCTCCTATGTTTACTAAGCCACACTAGTGGCTGCTGTGTACTAATGCTGACACTGCCCATTCATTTTGAATTGGCTATGTTAGCATTGCTGTGTGGCAGCCACACAGCAGCCGCAAGTGTGGGTTAGTAAACAGGGGGGGTATGTTTTGTACCTGGGGCAATGGATGGTTAAGTGACTTGCCCAGAGTCACAAAGGGCTGCAGTGGGAATTGAATCCAGTTCTGCAGGTTCTCAGCCTACTGCACTAACCATTAAGAGATGCCTCCATTCCTAATGTATAAGTGACAACTCCACCCCTGGACCACTCACAAAATAGCCGGCTTTCAGTTTAGTGGTCATTGGTGATATTTAGCTGCACTAATCAGTTAAGTGCTGCTGAATGTCAGCATGCGATGAAGCTACAATGTAGTAAATTTAAAACGAATCAGATTAAATTTTTCTTCACTCAGGGGGTCATGATCAAAAGCAAACTCCGGTGCTAGAGGCTGTTAACGCCATACTAGCGCCAGAGTTTGCAGCTGACCCATGATCAGAGCACTCGAGCGCCTGAAACAGCGCACTCGAGGGCTCTCTGCGCAAGTAGCATGCAAATGCATGCTAAACAGGGCTTCTAGCGCAATTAGCTTGCAAATGCATGCTAATTGGTGCTTAACGCATTCATCCCCAATGATCAGCGGCCAGCGCGCCAAAGATTGGGTCGCTGGCCGCGGCAAAATCAATGCCAGCTCTGAGCTGGAGTTAGACTTTGCGAATCATTGGGGAGGAATGCTGAGCCCTGTCCAGCATGCAGTTGCATACTGGCAGGCCCCCGTCCCCCCCCCAAAGCAAATGCAAACAGGGGACTGGAGGTCCGGTGGACCTCGGTCCCCCCAACGATCTGACCCCCTCCATGCCCAGGGAGGGCTGGAGATCCGGTGGGTCTCCAGCCCCCTCCCCCCGAACCCCCACATAAATCGTGGTGGCCGCCTCCGGCCAAACACTATCCCACACTCCCTCCCACTCAGCGATGGGGGGGGGGAGGCTGGAGGTCCGGTGGACCCCCAGCCCACCCCAACTCCTCCCCCGCAGCGTTCTGAATCCCTGGTGGTCCGTGGTCACCCACTCTCCCTGCCGGCCCCCCCCCCCGGCTGGCCCCCCTACCTTTTGTTGGAGGAGGGACGCAGCCTGCCTGCCTCCCTCCTCTTCTTGTCGACGCCGCTGCAAAATGGCAGTGCCCAGCCCCGCCTATTGCATCCTGGGATGCGCTTGGCGGGGCTACAGACCATGTAAGGGAATCGCTGGCGGCTGGCCTCAACGTTTTCTGGGGGTTTGGGGGGGGGCTGGAGACAACGTTCGGTCCTCCAGCCCTCGTTGTTCGGGCCTCGGCAGGCTGTTTGACAGGTTTGGGCTTTTGACAGCCCAGACCTGTCAAACAAGTGCGGGAGGATTGTGCTGAGCGCATGCTCAGGCACAATTCTCCCGCACTTTAAACATGATAATCAAAGATAATAGCGCTGCTAGATTTGCATGCATTAGTCTTGATCATCAATGCAGAAAAGCCCTGCGCTGTCCCGGCGCTATTTTAGGGCGCTGTTTGGAACAGCGCAGGGCTTTTGATCATGAGGGCATAAATGTGTAATTAACCTCTGGAATTCGTTGCCAGAGAATGTGGTAAAGGCGGTTAGCTTAGCGGAGTTTAAAAAAGGTTTGGACGGACTTTCTAAAGGAAAAGTCCATAGGACCATTATTAAATGGACTTAGGGAAAATCCACTATTTCTGGGATAAGCAGTATAAAATATTTTGTACTTTTTTTGGGATCTTGCCAGGTATTTGTGACCTGGATTGGCCACTGTTGGAAACAGGATGCTGGCTTGATGGACCTTTGGTCTTTCCAAGTGTGGCAATACTTATGTACTTATGATAGCCCTGCACAGGCGATATAAGCAGCCCTGGCCAATTAAATCACTTTCAATATCGACCCCTTTGTTTCCCTAGGCATAGGAGCCAACTTTTCAAAATTATTGGGGGTGCTAAACCCAATGAAAATAATCCCTCCCTGGACATATACAAGGAACTTTCATAATATTGGGGGTGCTCAAGCACCCACAGCACCCACAGAGTCGGCTCCAATGTCCCTAGGTACTTTTTAGCTTGTCCAAAGACAGCATTAACTGCAAATGAATACCCTAAAGATGGGAAAGTGTTGATTAAGGAGGAATGGCCTAATGGTTGGAGCACCAGTCTTGCCATCCAAAGGTGCCTAGATCAAATCCCACTGCTGCACCTTGCAATCTTAGACATGTCACTTAACCTTTCATTGCCTCATGTACAAAATTAGATTATGAGCCCTCCAGGGACAGGAAACTACCAGTGTACCTGAATGTAACTCACCTTGAGCTACTACAGAAAGGTGTAAGCAAAATCTAAATAAATAAAGTATGTGCCAGATCACAAGTAGAGCTTCAGTTATTCAGCTTCTGAGAGATGTACTGTAATAGATTTCAACATTAATTCACCTTTTGTTAGATAGCAATGATACTGTATTAGCTAGATAATTTAATATCATTTTTTGGTAAATTTCTTCTCTTATGAGAAGTTCCTGATAATTCTAATCTGCCTTGTAGCCTTCAGGTTAAGAGTGGAATATAAATCTGTTAATACAATGCAATGCAATACTATTATCCAAAAGAATTTGGTGGGGGGGGGGGGGGGGGGTGGCGTTTTTACTGAACTGCACTCTAATATGCCATTTTCGTGCCTTATCACAAGACTTTAATGTGTGGTATCTGTAAATATAATGCAGCAACCATTGGGGGCGTTCCCAGCATTTGCCTTTACAGGTCCCATGTTAAACATTCCATTAGCACGCAGTACTCTGGAGTTAGCATGGAAGCACTTAGCACCTCCTATTTCAGATGGCAGTAAGTGGTCTTGTGATAACTGTTCAAACAGCAAAGAACTGTTCCACAAAAATAGCTCTGCTAAAAAATCAAAATGTGGACCCACACACAACCCAATGAACTTATATACTAAACAAAATCGTGTGATATATCATCTATTCACACTATCATTCTTCTACTCACACTATCATTTTTATGTATTTAGTATTTCTATATATTTATTCAAAAGGAGATTCAGAAGCCAAAGGTTATTGCTATGGAATGGTCACCATTAACATGACCAACTTGGCGTCTTTTCCACAAAATCATAGCACCTTATGACTAGGACCAACCATTGGCAAAAAACCCTATAGAATACTAAATAATAAAAATAATACCGTGAGTAGATGATACACCACATTATTTTTTTAGTATACAAGTTCATTGGGTTTGTGATAACTGTGCAATAGTCAGTGCACAGTATTGCAATCGCTAACCACAAAACACCTTCCACATCCATTCTCCACCCATGCCACCTCCCTTCACTCAAAACACATTTAACATGTGGTTTACCATGTGCTAATTGCAAAAATACCACAAAACTCCTTCACGCAGTTCTGTGCTATTATTACTGCAAAGAGACTGCATGTTAAGTGCTCACTGCTGTTCAGTAAAAAGGCCCCTAAATGTAAATAAAAGAAGAACTTACCTCGGTGTCCTGTATTCTTTCAAACAGAAGTGGGCAATTAAATACTTTCCTAAATTTTGTGTAGTGATGACAAAGTACAAGTAGAATCTAGGCATGCAGACACATTTTCAGGAATATGTGCATGAACAAAGGTTGTTTTTTTTTGTGGCTAGCATGCATTATGTAGAACTATTTACTTGCTACAACTCTTTGCTGTGTTATATCAAGGTCTGTTTTCTATCAATCAGTATGGAGATTAGGATCCTGAAATATTTATACATCCTCTGTCTAACACTTTCTCTTGCCTTCATGTTCTATAAGTCAGGGCTTACTGATTTCAGAATCAGTGCCTGCATACCCTTCTGTTCCCTCTCACTAAAAAAAAAACCTTAGCAAATGAAATTAGACTCTTGCTTGATTTTGGTATCCCTCTAAATTTTAAAGTCAGGCCTTCATTTCCTAAGGACCCTTTTATTGAGCTGCATTAAGCAGCTAGTGTGGGTTACCTGCACTAACTCTAATGCATATTAAAACAGCCAGCACAGCAAAAATCTTGCTTGATGAAGTAGTGGGTGTTGGTGTGTGTGTGTGTGTGTGTGTGGGGGGGGGGGGGGGGGGGGGGGGAGGCAGAAGCAGACACCTTAGCTGTCAAGACTATGATAGTGTGGTTGCACTTACTGCCACTTCAAGAGGAGGTAGTCTTTTAATAAAGTCTCCTAACCCCCCCTCCAGCACTACCATCCTACCCCTGCAACATCCAATTCTCAACCTTATATACTCTCAATCCAATTCCTCAAAACCTTAACCTCACCCAATCACATTCCTTAACCACCTCCAATGGCATTACCCTATGATTCCCCTAACCCTCCTGAACAGCAAAACTCAATAGACCTCTTCCTGACCCAAAGCCCCACCCACATGTGTCCATCTGAACTCTCCCCCACCCTCCCTGGCCCTCTGGCTCTCCTCCATAGGAGTCAGCGTTCTATATATGGAGGCAATCCCGTATATGGAAGGCTGACTCTTAGTGGTAGAACCACAAGACTAGTGCTAGGGGTCATGAGGAAGGAGAAACAGACTCACCTTTTACCTTCCCGACTCCATCCATCCAATTCCCCTCTGACCCTGGGTGCCCTCCTGGCACATAGCTCAAGGCAGACTGGTGGTCTAATGACTTCTTTGGGGCGGGAAGATCCCCACTCTCTCTGCCCGCTGCCATGGCGTTGATCTTCTCCTCTCTGCTCTTTTAACACGGCTGCTGAAACTTCCAGTGGTGGCCTCGCGAGGCTGCCACTAGACTGTTATCAAGCGGCCCCAGCACCATTACTTCCCACACCAGATCATGCTCTCCACTAAGGACTAGGTCTAGAATTTTTTCCTTCTCTCGTCGGCTCCTGTACCACGCTGCTCCATAAAGCAGTCTTTGATTTCATCAAAGATTTTACATCCCTAGCATGCCCTGATGTTACATTACCCAGTTAATATCGGGGTAACTGAAATTACCCGTTATTATTGTGTTGCCCAGTTTGTTTGCATCGCTAATTTCCTTTAACATTTCTGCATCCGTCTGTTCCTCCTGCCAGGCGGACGGTAGTACACTGCTGATCTGTATATCTGCTGTCTTAGAGTACGGAAGAAATGATTTATGTTACTTTTTACTAGTATTTTTATTGGTTATAGAATCTGGCTTTCTTGGGGGGTGGGGTCAAGGTGACTGTGGCATTGCAAGGACTTGGCAGGCTAGGAGCTGGGATAGAGGAGATCACAGGGATGGGTTACATTCCCCACAGGAATGTATGGGAATGGGTTAGATTCCAGCGGGGGACAGGCGGGGGACGGGTTGGATTTCTGTCCCCGTGCAACTCTCTACTATGGACTTTCTTCCAGGAAATTGTCCAAACCTTTTTTCAACCCAGATACACTAACCTCTGTTACCACATTCTGTGACACCTTGTTCCAGAGCCTTAACTATCATTGTTTTAAAGTGTTTCCATGTAACTTTATTGAGTGTCCCCCAGTTTTACTTTTTGAAAGAGTAAAAAATTGATTCAGTTCTATTCCACTCAGGATTTTGTAGACCTCAATCATATCTCCCCCTCAGCCGTCTCTTTTTCAAGCTGAAGAGCCCTAACCTCTTTAGCCTTTTCTTATATGAGAGGAGGTCCATCACCTTTATCATTTGGTCTCTCTTATTTAAACATTTTCTAATTCCATGGTGCAAGTGTCTGTGGCTCAAGCTGTCACTACAATGATCAAATTAAAGTAAGTTAGGAGGGGAGTTAAATAGTAGAAAAAGATTCCTGGGTAGTTGCAAACAAGAGTCATGGTTCATTGCAGCTCTGGTTTCAACTAAACTACAAGCCTGACAGGAACAGTAGGAACTTGTCAGGCCAGAAAAATAAAAAGAGCATATTATGACCCTAAATCATTGAGTGGTACCTTATTCTGAAATTGTAACATTCACTCTGTGTCCTAGAAAAGTCTATTTTAATAATTGATTTATTAAAACTCTGTACCGAGCATATGCATTTATAAAAATAGCTTTGGCATAAAATGAAATTAAGGGACTTTAACATGCTCTCAGAAGCAAAAAAACAAAAGGTTGCCCTATGTATCATTAAGCCATCGTGAACCAAACAGAACACACTCAACTGATAAAAGATAACTGCAACGATCACACATAGTGCTGTTTTTATTCTTTAGGAGCCTGCAACAGCTTTAACAAGATGCAAAAATCAATGGCAGATGGAAGAGAATACAACAAATTTAAAGGGATATGTTGGAAAAAAGTGATTTTTAAAAGGCTTTGATAAAACTAGTTGATGCATAGTTTGTAAATCTCAGGGTAAATGGCTACCTGTCATTGATTAATACCACTCTATCAATCCTGGCAATAGAGTGTGCTAGGCGTAGGATAGGTACAATGATTGGTCAGGCATGACAAGATAATATTAGTCTGTTAAACCATTACATTTTATTTACCTCTTATGTGACACTGAAAGCAATAGAAATCTTAAATGGGTTTCCCTGAGACTTTGGCTCTTATTTAAAAAAAAAAAAAAAAGAGACTTTTTTCCATTCTGTGCTTATGGAGAAATATTTTTATTGAATAAGGCCAACAACAAGCAGTAAAAGGGCATGTATATAATCTAGGTGCTTGCATTTACTATCATTTTTGCATAAATGTGTGCACTTAGGCATGCAGGGCCTGATATTAAAACCATCACCAACCATCTAACTTTCAGGAAATCTCTAAAGACCATGTTATTTGGAAATGCTTATCCCAATGCCACTGCATGTGTCTGCACTATTGGAAGCACATCGATTTAGAGGACATTTTGGACACTTTCCCCTTCCCTCTTCCCTCCAGGTTTCTCTAATCCTTCCGTCCATTCCTACTCTTTCTCAACAATCTCTTGTAGGTTTTTTCTGCTGTATTAGCTTCATTTTACTGCATTGGCAGTGGTCCGTTGTAAGCCACATTGAGCCTGCCACAGTTGGAATGTGGGGTACAAATGAGATAAATAAATAAATATTCAACAGTGTCTTGCTGACCGCCACTGGTGTTAAACCCAGAAATTCAATGCTGGGCCATATTGCTTTGAATATCAACCCTGTAAATGCTAGTGAGGTGCCTGAGTGCTACTCTGCAAATACCTGCTTAATTTACACAGTTGCATATGGCAAGGGGGCAAATACACAGGGATGGAGCATGGGGTATGAGCTTTGGAGTGGAGGAGTGACCTAGTGGTTAGAGCACTGGTCTTGACATCCGCAGTGCCTAGTTCAAATCCTACTGCTGCTCCTTGTGGTCTTGGGCAAGTCTCTTAACCCTCCATTGCTGTAGGTACAAAACTTAGACTATGAGCCCTCTTGGGACAGGGAAATACCCAGTCTACCTGAATATAACTTACCTGAACTACTAACAAAAAGGTGTGAACAAAGTCCAGGTAAATAAATATAATGGGGGGGGGGGGGGGGTTGCAGCAGCAGCTCCCATTTTATGCATGTAACCTGTGCTGCAATTAGGTATGCAAACTTATACCAGCTGTATGGCTGGTAGATGGCACAAGTTGAGTGCCTAATTTTTTATGTGTCTTGATAGTTGGTTACACTAGTATTCTGTAACAGAACCAGTGGCGTAGCCAGACCTGAGATTTTGGGTGGGCCAGAGCTAATTGGGTGGGCACGCACTGTCTATATAAGTATGAGCAGTGGCTCTTGGGATCCTACAAATAATGCCTTAGAATTCACTTGATGATGGATTTCTAAGTAGTCTGCCCAAAAGCTGCCCTGCATCAGTATAACCACATACATACTTAATGGAAAAATTGATATTTTAAATATAATTACATTATCCCACAATCGCTCCACTGCAAAATGCTATACAACAAACTTGTGCAAAAACACACTCATATCCTTACTAAACCATAACAGCACTATTCCAAGGACAGGACGAGCTACAACCTTATGCTTGAAAAGGCAGGAACTGTAATTACACTAGGCTCTAAAACACCAATACACTACCTCGTGAAAAAAAAAAAAGCAAAACAAAAAAGGGCTGCAAATACTACACGCTATCAGAATACTGCACCTTGATCACACATGAACAACACATGACACAACGGACATGACACAAGGAACTAGAAATCAAAAATATGAAGGCAAAATACTGAACTGGAAAGTTAACTCAAGAAGTCAGACTCAGCATGCAGCAATACCAGAAAAATTGAAACTTACATGCAAAATATCACAGATGTACATTTCCAAAAGCTGACATATTCCAATTAATAAATTCTGAATAAAATACTTTTTCTACCTTTGTAGTCTGATCTATTCGCTTTGGTCCCAGTGTCTTCTGTTTCATGCAGTGTCTTCTTTCAATCTGATATTTTTTCTCTCACCATGTCCACCATCCTCTTGTGTCCTTATGTGTCCTGTCTACCATCTGTAGCCCTGTCCCTATCCTTCCTCAACTCAGCAGTTTTCCCTCCATCTATATCCAGCATTTCTTCTCACTCCCCTCCATCCATGTGCATCTACTTCCTGTCTTCCCTCCACTCCATCCATGAGCATCTCCTTCCTTTGTCTTTCCTTCCCTCCATCCTTGTCCAACATTTTTCCTCTCTTCCCTGCCCTCCACTCCATCCACGTCCAGCATTTCTCCTCTCTTCCCTCCCCTCCATCCATGCGCATCTCCTCCCTGACTTCTCTCCCCTCCCGCCATCCAGCAACTCTCCATTCTCCCTGCCCTCTCCTCCATCCACCCATATCCAGCAAATGTCCTCTGTCCCCTGCCCCCTCCATTCATCCATCCATGTTCAGCAAGTCCCTTTCCTTTCCCTGCCCTCCCCTCCATTCATCCATGTCCAGCAACTCTCCATCTCTCCCTGCCCTCTCCTCCATCCATCCATATCCAGCAAATTCCCTCTCTCCTGCCCTCTCATCATCCACCCATGTCCAGCAATTTCCTCTCTCCCCTCCATCCATGCATGCCCAGCAATTTCCTCCTTCCCCTGCCCTCCGCATGTCCAGCAACTCTCCATTCCCCTGCCTTCTCCTCCATCCATCTCCAGCAAATTTCCTCTCCCCTTTCCCCTCCATCCATGCATGCCCAGCAATTCTCCTCCTTCCCCTGCCCTCACTCCATGTCCAGCAACTCTCCATTCACCTGCCTTCTCCTCCATCCATCTTCAGCAAATTTCCTCTCTCCCCTGTCCCCTCTAGCACTCCCTGTTGTCCAGCAATTCTCCTCTCTCCCCTGCCAATACTGTTTCTATCCTCCCCTCTCCCCATTCTATCCAGCATCCTCCCTCCCCCTCTCTCCCCCTTCACAGCATTCCCATCTGTCTCAATAAAGAACGACAACGTGGATGCAGCTTGAGGCAGCTCACAGGTTTGCCTGCTTTAACTTGCCTGAACGGCGACGGCTGCGCGGGGGAGTGGAATAGATAGGCTGCTGGCTCACTTCCACTCCACTCCCCAAGTCGCAGCGGCGAACGGGCAGCCCTAAAAGCAGCAAGCAACCAGGCTCGTCGACTCCGTCCGTCCTTCCTTCGCTTCCTGCCCTCTCTGCGTGCGTCCCGCCTTCCTCTGATGTCATTTCCTTTTGAGCGGGCAGGCCGCTGAGAGGGCAGGAAGTGAAGGAAGGACGGACGGAGTCGACGAGCCTGGTTGCTTGCTGCTTTTAGGGCCGCCCGTTCGCCGCTGCGGGTAAGAAAAAAAATAACAGTAGAGCTGCGATGGCTCGCAGATAGGACTGGGTGGGCCTGAGCCAAGAATGGGTGGGCCTGGGCCCACCCAGGCCCACCCGTAGCTACGCCCCTGAACAGAACATAGGCACCTAGGCACCTTTATAGACTTCTCTAACCGCGTGCCCTCCAGATGCATAAATAGAGACACTCAGTTATACAATTGTTCCCTAAATGTTAATTATACCTAAATATCACAAACAAGCACAAGAGATTTTAAAAAGGAGTTTGATGGAGTTAGAGAAATGTATATTTTATGACCTCAACTCAGCATTAAATACTGAGTCTATTCATAGACTTAAACCTGGGGCTACTTATTACCAAGAATTGACTCTCATCCTTGATCCCATTCTTTATTTAACACAATTGGTGACAAGATAACAACTCAATCACTTATTTATTTAGATTTTGCTCACACCTTTTTCAGTAATAGCTCAAGGTGAGTTACATTCAGGTACACTGGGTATTTCTCTGTCCCAGGAGGGATCACAATCTAAAAGTTTGTACCTGAGGCAATGGAGAGTTAAGGGAGTTGCCCAAGGAGCAGCAATGGTATTTGAACTGGCCACCCCTGGATTACAAAACTGGTGCTCTAACCACTAGGCCACTCCTCCACATATGGTTGTACTGAGATGGATTAGGCTTCTGTGCATACAGATTGAGTCTGAGTCTGTGATCAGTCCCTCTCCAGAAGGAAGAACTGTCAGTGACTGGTGTTTGAAATACCAAAACACAGCACTAACAGTATCATAGCACAGCACAGGTAACCGCACAGCAGCCATACAGGTAAAGATTCACTATGAATTGATACCCTGAGAGGAAAATCGAAGCAGTAGTTTAGTCCCTCAGCATGGAGGTTTCATGCTCTCTATATGCAGGATCTAAGTCCTAGGTACAGCTACCATCTCTCTTTTTTTCAAGACAGCAATCGGAGGGAGGGGGGAATTCTGCTCCTTCTAGCATGCCCTGAGGCCAGCAGTAACTACAAAGCTCCAAGAGGCATTGACAACAAAACACAGATGTTCATAAGGGTTAATCACAGAGGACCACAGAAATGCAGTGATCTTATTCTTATGCATATCTTAATAAATGCACAAAACATAAATCGGTCACACTTAGATTGCACAAGCTGCCTCATGCAATGGGGCAGAACAGTTCAAGAGATGTTTTGTGCTGCTGTAGTCTCTAACTTCTGTCAAGTTCAGTTTCTAAAACAGTTGCAATAGCCAAAGTAACAACCACTCAAAAGAATCAGAGCAGGTGAACTCAAGCACCCATATCATCTAGAAGATTACAGTATCGCCTAAGCATATCACTGCTGCTGACTGATCCTCTTGCCTGCATCTCTGGGATTCAAAGAAGGGCATTTTCGAAAGGGATGTCAAGTTGCGATTTGGATGTCCTTGCAAAATGGCGAAATCCAGGGGCGGGGAAAACCGTATTTTCAAAACAAGATGGACATCCATCTTTCGTTTCGAAAATACTGTCAGGGACGTCCAAATCCTTAAATTTGGACGTCCCTAGATTTGGTCATCCCTAGACATGGACGTTTCTGACTTTCGGCGATTTTCGAAACCAAAGACGTTCATGTCAAAAATAGCCAAATGCAAGCCATTTGGTCGTAGGAGGAAGCCAGCATTTCTAGTGCACTGGTCCCCTGACATACCAGGACACCAACCGGGCATCCTAGGGGGCACTGCAGTGGACTTCATAAATTGCTCCCAGGAACATAGCTCCCTTACCTTGTGTACTGAGCCCCCCCCCCCCCAAAACCCACTACCCACAACTGTACACCACTATCATAGCCCTTACGGGTGAAGGGGCATCTATATACGGGTACAGTGGGTTTGTGGTGGATTTTGGAGAGCTCACTGTTTCCTCCACAAATGTAACAGGTAGGGGGGTATGGGCCTGGGTCTGCCTGTGTGAAGTGCACTGCAGTACCCACTAAAACTGCTCCAGGGACCTGCATGCGCTGTCATGGACCTGAGTATGACATCTGAGGCTGGCATAGAGGCTGGCACGACATATTTTGAAAGATGTTTTTTGATGGTGGGAGGGGGTTAGTGACCACTGGGGGAGTAATGGGAGGTCATCCCCGATTCTCTCTGGTGGTCATCTGGTCATTTCGGGCACCTTTTTGTGCCTTAGTCGTAAGAAAATCAGGTCCGGGTGAAAATGTCCAAGTGTTCATCAGGGATGTCCTTGTTTTTTTCGATTATGGGTCAAGGACGTGTTAGGCACGCCCAAGTTCCGCCTTCACTACGTCTCTGACACGCCCCCTTGAACTTTGCCCGTCCTTGCGATGGAGTGCAGTTGGAGATGTCCTAAATCATGTTTCCATTATACCGATTTGGACGTCCTTGGGAGAAGGACGCCCATCTTCCAATTTATGTTGAAAGATGGACGTCCTTCTCTTTTGAAATGAGCCCCTAAGCGTATCACTGCTGCTCACTCACCATCTGGCTGCAACTCTGGGATTCTAAATGTATCACTGATGCTGACTCATCCTCTGTATGCATCTCTGGGATTCTAAACGCATTATTGCTGCTGAGCCTGCATCTCTGAGATCAGTGGCGTAGCTAGGGGGTGCAGAGGGAGCAGTCACTCCCCAAACAGATTTTTAGAAAAAATGGCACCTATGCGCCTCATGCCAATAAATATTTTTTTCTGCCCCCTCCCGAGTCTTCAACATTTTCCAGTCTCTTCTGCCTGCTCTCTCCCGTCCGCTTGGTCACTTTTTCCAGCCCTGAAGCGTTCTCCCTCCGGCACCGGCGATTCACATAGTCAGCCTTCTACCAGCGTCGGGGCCACTCCTCAACTTATGAGCTGCTGCTTACACGTTGTCATTCTTTATTGTTGCTCCATCTGTAACAAGGCTAAAGCTGTTTCAGTTGGATAGTCAGTGCCTTAAAGCTGGAGGAGAAAAGAAATAACAATTGAATATCACTAAAACGCTTCAAAAATTATTGTAGCTGGTAGAAACTACAATTATAAACTCTATAGTTTGTGCTCATTTTTCTTCACTGTTCTTCTATACAGATGTCCAGATTTCAGTAAGGCTAACCTGTTTGATAGGTTCATCTTAATTGTTGTTGTAATCTGCCTTGGGAAAGCCTGGTGTTATAAAGATGATAGAATATGCTGAAATTAAATGGAAGTAGAATTAAACTCTTCTTTCATTGAGACACATGGAATCACATCTTCATCTGTTTTGTAGATGTTTACCTTTTAGATACACAAATGGATTATTTTGTTTTGAACATGTTTCAGGGGCAAGTGGTTTTATAAGTCAAAATAAAATTAAATATTTTGTTTCATGCAGATCTCTTTTGTTTGAACATAAATGGGCTATAAGCCCCTAATGCAGTCCATTGGTTTTCTTATATTTTGTTCTTATGATGACTTATACTGTGCCAAAACTGAAAACTCTTATCTCTATCTGGTCGATAATAAAAGGAACACTATCCACCCAAAAAAGTTGTTTTGTGGCTGTACATGAGGAATTGTGATATTGAATAAGTAAGTGTATGTTTGTGTCCCTAGTCATGCATCCTACGTTTATATAACCCTTTCAAGAAATCCAGTTAATTGTTTAACACTAGTGGAACATAGCCACAGAGGTATGATATGGTTGCATTTTTAATATGGTAATACTAGGTCCCAGCTAAGGAACAGGTTATTTTGAGTTAGTCTTCACTGGATCAAACTTACATCTAATATAATAAAACGCACCCTCAACTTCTGAGGACAACGTTCTGAAGCCATCTGACGTCACTCCCAGGCTGAAGGGTTCGTGCATTCGTGGTGTGAAGCCTTCAAGCCAGCCAGTCGTCTCTGCCCCACCCTCGCGTCAAACGTCATGACGTCGAGGGCGGAAAAAAACCCAAACAATTCCGGCAGCGCAGCGTCAGGGAAGGAGGCGGCGCTCCCGACGTCTCTAGCCTTCCCTTCGCTGTGCTCCGCCTTCTTCTGACGTCAAGGATGACGTCAGAAGAAGGCGGAACACAACGAAGGGAAGGCTAGACGTCAGGAGCGCCGCCTCCTTCCCTGACGCTTCGCTGCCGGAACCGCCACGGGAAGTAAATTTTAAAAAAAGAAGGCCTGTGGTTTCGGTTAGCTTAAGTCATGAAGAGATTTTTCCAAGGAATCAAGACGACATGAAGTTTTAAAACAGCTGGGCCGGGTCATAAACTGACAGAGGAAACGCGGTGAGGGGGAGCTGGGAAGATGGTGTGATAAAGTGTTTTGCTCATTTAGGACGCGTCAGTTTTAGGTGTTAAAGAGGGGTTTGTTTTAAATAAAAAATGCAAGACCGCTGATATGGGGGGTTTGGATGAAGAGAGGGAGGGTACACACTGGGGATACGTGGGTGGGACGGGAGTCTCTTCTCTTTGAGATTCTGTTTATAGTACAATTGTATGCGCTTATATTTGCAGTTTAATAATAGCCATGTTGTACATATGGAGGGGGCAGGGGACAAAGAAGCATGGATGGATATGGATTGCAGGGCAGGGCTCAGGGATAGAGGGAAATTGCTGGATAGGGATGAATGGAGGGGGCAGGTGACAGAGGAACATGGATGGGCATGGATTGGGAGGGCAGGGCTCAGGGAGAGAGGGGAATTGCTGGAAAGGGATGAATGGAGGGGGCAGGGGACAGAGGAGCATGGATGGGCATGGATTGGGAGGGCAGGGCTCAGGGAGAGAGGGGAATTGCTGGATAGGGATGAATGGAGGGGACATGGGCATGGATGGATATGGATTGCAGGGCAGGGCTCAGGGAGAGAGGGGAATTGCTGGATAGGGATGAATGGAGGGGGCAGGTGACAGAGGGGCATGGATTGGGAGGGCAGGGCTCAGGGAGAGGGGAATTGCTGGATAGGGATGAATGGAGGGGACAGATGGGCATGGATGGATATGGATTGCAGGGCAGGGCTCAGGGAGAGAGGGGAATTGCTGGATAGGGATGAATGGAGGGGACAGGTGACAGAGGAGCATGGATGGGCATGGATTGGGAGGGCAGGGCTCAGGGACAGAGGGGAATTGCTGGAAAAGGATGAATGGAGGGGGCAGGGGACAGATGGGCAGAGATTGGGAGGGCAGGGCTCACACTCTCTCTCTCTCTCATATACAATGTCTTTCTGACTCTCACTCTCACACACTCTGTCTCACACTGTATCACATTCACTCTCTATGTGCCACACAGTCACTCACACACTCGCTTGGTCTCATACACTCACTCTCACAGAGAATCTGTGTCTCACACACACTCTCTCTCTCGCCCACACACACACACTCTCTCTCACACTGTGTCTCACATACACACTTGCACACACTCTCATTCTCACACACACACTCTCTCACAAACACACTCACACCCAGACTCACTCTCTCTCTCACACATACACACTCACACTTTCACTCTGACTCTCAAACAGTCAGTCTCACATACACTCTCCCAAACATACACACTCCGAGGAAAACCTTGCTAGCGCCCGTTTCATTTGTGTCAGAAACGGGCCTTTTTTACTAGTAAGTACATAAGTAATGCCACACTGGGAAAAGACCAAGGGTCCATCAAGCCCAGCATTCTGTCCACAACAGCGGCCAATCCAGGCCAAGGGCACCTGGTGAGTTTCCCACACGTACAAACATTCTATACATGTTATTCCTGGAATTGTGGATTTTACCAAGTCAATTTAGTAGTGGGTTTATGGACTTGTTCTTTAGGAAACCATCTAACCTCCTTTTAAACTCTGCTAAGCTAACCGCCTTCACCACGTTCTCCGGCAACAAATTCCAGAGTTTAATTATGCGTTGGGTGAAGAAACATTTTCTCTGATTTGTTTTAAATTTACTACACTGTAGTTTCATCGCATGCCCCCTAGTCCTAGTATTTTTGGAAAGCGTGAACAGACGCTTCACATCCACCTGTGTCCACTCCACTCATTATTTTATAGATCTCTATCATATCTCCCCTCAGCCGCCTTTTCTCCAAGCTGAAAAGCCCTAGCCTCCTTAATCTTTCTTCATAGGGAAGTCGTCCCATCCCTGCTATCATTTTAGTCGCCCTTCGCTGCACCTTTTCCAGTTCTACTATATCTTTCTTGAGATGCAGTGACCAGAATTGAACACAATACTTGGTTTCCTTGTTGCATCACTATCCAGCAGGATAGGTAGAGTCTTAAAAGGTGGAGGATAAAGGATGTTTTTTTAACATTTACATCACATAGAGGGGCATTTTCGAACAGGGATGCCCATCGCTAAGGGTGCCCATCTCCGAGGATGGCGCAGCGAAGGGGCAGGGCCAACCATATTTTCGAACGAGGTGGGTGTCCATTTTTCGACCTAAATGCCGAGATTGCTGGATTTAGAGATGGGCACCCTCGGATTTCCCCCATAATGGAAACCGATGGCACCCATCTCAAAAACGAACCAAACCAAGGCATTTGGTCATGGGAGGGGCCAGGATTTGTAGTGCACTGGTCCCCCTGACATGCCAGGGCACCAACCGGGCACCCTAGGGGGCACTACAGTGGACTTGGCAAATTGGTCCCAGGTGCATAGCTCCCTTACCTTGGGTGCTGAGTCCCCCAACCCCCCCAAAACCCACTCCCCACAACTATACACCACTACCATAGCCCTAATGAAACAGTGATGGAATATTCACATAGCAGGCAGACTGAGCCAACAGATTTATTTTCCACTGAACATAATTAACTTTGTATGAACGTGGCGACCAATAGTGTGCTGAACTGGACAATGTTGGCATATTTAGACTGACTCTAGACTTCTGCATGAAGGTAGCTCTGTCCACATTATTCAATATCTGTCTTTTAAATAACAGTAATAAAATTATCAAGTGCATTTTTATAATATACTTCTGCAATCTACAAAAGGAGCAAGTTCCCACATGACATCTTTTTCTTTTGATGTAAGCATAGGAAAAAAAAAGATTTAAAATGCTTCCAGGCCTGATTCATGTTTAATGTGGGGTATAAATGTAATAAATAAATAAATAAATAGAAAAACTGAATGTTGAGCACCTGATTCTCATAACATGATGTCTGTTTTAGTGGCCTATACTGGGAGAAAAAAACCTCTGCACGAATATAACACATGCTAGAGGGACCCTATAACCAGCCCCTCCAAATGACACACTGATTACAATTTATAACAAATTACTACTCTTCCTATGAAAAGTTATTCTGTTATTATACTTCTGTGTACATCCGTATACTGCACAAATCGACATGTTTGAAAATATAAGTGAGATTAAATACAAATATAAAGGCGATAAAGACACAGAGAGGGCACTACTGGAAAGGGGGGGGGGGGGGAAGAGATAGGGATACAGAGAGGCACTACTGGCAGGGTGAATGGGGATATGGGGACAATGGTGAAAAGGGGATAGGGACAAAGAGGTAATGCTGGAAAAGGGAGAAGATGGGGACCCAGGACAATGTTAGAAAAAGGGAGAGATGGGGACACTAGGACGGCAGATATTAGAAAAGGGGGAGATGAGGAGACCAGGTAGGCTTGTGTTGAAAAAGGGAGGAGATGGGGACACAGAAAGGGCAGATGCTGAACTTGGGGGTAGGATAGGGACAAGGGACACAGAAGGGAGATGCTGGACAGGACAAATAGTGGTGCAGAGGAAAGAAGGATGGTGCACTTGGAGACAGAAGAAATGTCAGATGGGCAAGAGACCCTGTAAAGGCAGAAGAAACAGAGAAAAAACAGAAAAGAGACAGTGGGACCAAAGCAAATGAGGAAATACATTGTTCAAACAACAGTAGAGGGGCCTGAGTGCATTTTCTTAAGTCATTTTGGATGTACTGCAGCACAGATTTTGATGGGTAGAATCAGGGACTGCAAATCCCACATGAATTTGGGATGTGAGTTCACACTAGGACTGGTTAAAAAATCTCCCTTCTGGAACTGGATCACTTGGCAGCTCTATACACAGCTATTTGATAATGGGGACATAAAACAAAAGATAAGTGCCAAACAAATGTAGAGAAGGACAGGAAGAAGACAAGCGGCGAGAGAAGAAATGGAAAGGCTAACCTGGAAAAGAATTTGTAAGGCTGACTCATGGAACATGGAAAAAAAAGACTGGGACCAGCCAAATTCCCAGACAACAAAGGTAGAAAAAAATTATTTTTATTTAATACTTTGTAAGGACTGAGATATACCTGCTTTGTAAAATGTACATTTTTTTCTATTTTTATTTGCAAAGTACAGGAGAAAATGCATTTCTGTCACTTTTTTTTACTAGTGTTACACTGTTTATAGAGTCTGGCTTCCTTGGGCAGAGAGGAAGGGGGGTGTCTTTATTTCAATTATTTTGTTTTTGTTCTTTTTTTTTGTGGCTCTCTATTCTGTATTAGATTGGTAGCTTGGAATATTGTCACAATTTGTGTTTCTGCCAGGTGCTTGTGACCTGGCTTGGCTACTGTTGGAAACAGGATACTGGGCTACATGGACCATTGGTCTGACCCAGTATGGCTACTCTTATGTTATATAGATGAGGGTCTGTCCATATTCTGTATGTGTGACTGAGGTGAAGGATTCTGTTAACATGCAGTATCTGTGTAGGAATGTGTAATAGTGTAGCTTGTTCCAGTTTGCCAATAGTAGGTATACTGGTGTTCCACAGCCCAGTGTAATATATATATATATATATATATATATATATATCACTGTCTTCTGATAGGTGGGTTAGGGCTGTTATGGTGTGGTATGTTTTGTGTTCTAGGGCAGCCCTGGAGTACACCCTTGCCAGTTAGGTTTTCAGGATAGCCACAATAAATATGCATGCAGGGGTGTGCTGGTAAATTGTTAACAGGGGGCTCTCTCTCGCCAGCAAAGTAAAAGAGAATTCAGGAGGGGCCAAAGCCCACATTTTGGGATCCATTTGTTAAAGTAGCCATGGAGAACCGGCTCCCAAAATCCTTAAAAACTTAACAAACGGCTCTTGAGAGCCTGCTCCAGCACACCACTGTATGCATGATATTGATTTGCATATACTGCCTCCATTACATGCTAATCGTTTTCATGCAGATTCATTGTGGATAGCCTGAAAACCTGAATGGCAAGGGGGTACTCAAGGACCACCTAGGGAAACACTTCTCTAGGTCCCACTGTAATATTTATAGCACTGTGTTTTCATAGGTGGGTTAGGGCTGTTATGGTGTAAGTTTTCAGTATAGATTCTGGGTGTTTTTTTGCAAGGGTTTGTGCTATTTCACAAACTGTCTAGCCCTATTTGAAAGTAGGCTCTCACCCAAAATAAAAATGCTCAAGACTAGTGTTCTTCACATCCTCTAGAGTCACCACGCAAACAAAAGCCCATCTACTTTAAACAAGGTGTCTAGCAGTGGAAGGAATCTGTGTGCTATTCCTGAGGTGATGGTCACAATTTGAATATTTTTATTTGTAGTTAAGAAGACAGGTTGCCTGCTCTGGCCAGTCCAGGGACCTCTTCTGTGTCGTGCCTCCTGATGTAACTTACTGTTTCCTTGTAGCAGGACGCAACAGAGACAGCCCATATTAATCATTGCCCACCACAGCCCCTGAGCAACAACACAGACACTGCTGTCTAGCTGACACCAACTGGCGCCTATTTTATAAAAGTCTGCTTCTCCTGAGATCAAAACCTGGCTACGCCTCTGTCTGAGGTTCTAAGTGTATCACTGCTGCTCACTCATCCTCTGCCTGCATCATTAATTTACTCACCACAGAAGTCTGCCTAACTGGCCTGTAGTTCCCAACTTCCTCCTTACTTCTGCTTTTGTGGAGTAGGACCACATCATCTCTTCTCCAGTTCTCCAGAATTACTCCTGAATCTATAGAGGCATTAAAAATGTCAGAAACCAGAGCCACAGAATATCCCTATGTTCATTCAGTACCCCTGGATGTACCTATCTGGCATTCTTTCACAAGTGAAATCAATGATACTTCGTGGCTGGGTCTCCAGAAGAAGCCGATGCGAAATAGGGCCCCGTTGGGACCTCAGCCTCAATGCGGAGAAAATTTAAGTGCTATACAACAATTGAAAACCATTGCCTTCATTGACTTTGAAGACTGGGTATCTAAACCTTCAATCCAGTGGAATTGTACAATTGACAACAGTCGAGTAAACAGCCAAGTTATTTTGCTGTGTGCCTAAAGTTAAGAAATTGCTATTGATAAAGATTCCTTACATATCCTAGCATACGCTTATATTGCAACACATTTTGATTACTGTAACATTATTTATGCAGGCATTACCAAAACCAACTTAAAAAGGTTACAAACAATTCAGAATATGGCTGCTCATATCATCTGTCGGGCCTCAAGATATGACAGGGCCACACCACTTCTATATCGACTTCATTGGCTTCTGATAGTTTATAGAGTAAAATTCAAGGTTCTCAATTTGACATATAAAGTGCTCCATTTAACAACTCCATCTTACCTTGCCAATCTTACTATTCCATACACACTGGCAAGAACGCTCCGTTCACTCAATGACAATAGACTACTGATCCCTCCACCCTCATATGGGAAGCTTTCAAATAAATAAAAAAGCTGGCTAGTAAAAAAAAAAACAATAAACTTTTGTTATTTTCCTTTTAAGGCACTGGGCTGAAAAAGGGTGCGGGTGGGAGAAGGGGGAGGGAGAAGAGAGAAAGGAGATGCTGGACCCGGAGGGGGGGGGGGGGGGGGGCGCCAACTGATAGTTGGCCCCATCTCTTTGTCTCCCTTTAGTTAATCTAGCTTCTTGCGAACACAGTCTTCTGAAAAGTGTTCAAGGTCTACCACATTTCTATTCCTATTTGTGTTCTGTGGTCCTCTGGTGAACGCAGAGCAGAAATATTTGTTAAGCAATTTCACTTTATTCTTATAAGCTTCTACATATTCCTTCCCTCCACCTTTGAGTCTCACAATATCACCGTTCCAGAGATGTGTAGTAACGAAGTACTTGTACTCCGTTACAGTATTTAAGTACAATTGATAATACTTTTACTCAGGGCTGGTGCTAGGATCAGCTGCCTTTTCTCCAAGCTGACGAGCCCTCAAAGGGAAGGTGTCCTATCCCCTTTATCATTTTCGTCGCCCTTCTCTGCACCTTTTCTAATTCCACTATATCTTTTTTGAGATACGGCGACCAGAATTGAATACAATATTCGATGTGCGGTCGAATGTAGGTTGAGATTTAAACGTGTCAAGGCATTGATCATAAGAGCTTGGACATAAGGTGGTTCCACGCTTACAGCCACAGCCCTAGTCTGGTGAAATCTCTTCCTCCTAATTAGGCTAAAGTCAACACAGACTTTCAAAACCTGATTCTTTTCCAGGTAAGCAAAAAGCCAAGGTCAAAACACAAGGCATAATAACCTGACCTTGAATCAGAAGGATTTGCTATGTGCTTACAGTACCATGTAAATTTTTAATAGCTATGTTTTTCAATGTACATTAATTTTACTTTTGCAAATATTTTCTCTTTTACTTTTAGAGACTTTATGGACTCCTGATGCAGGCGACATTGAATGTTATTGATGCTGAGTCTGATGTGCCATCTATTTCTCAATGGCCTCATTTAGATATGATGTTTAAATGTGTTAGATTTAATGTTAACAAGTATAAGTTTCTTCGCTTATTGTGTGCTCTGAAACCAAAAGAGGTGTCAGCCTTTATGAATTCACCATCTAATCTGAGGAAGTATATTGAACGAATTCACCTGAATCAGATGAAACAGTATGAGAAACTGATTGTATCACGCAAGAGAAAGACTGAATTGAAGCGTCTCAAGTGACAAATAAAGTGCAACGTACGCTGCACAATCAGCTGTTTTGAAGTTCAGGCACTTGAGATATAACACAAGCTGCTCTGGACGACCTAAGCCTTGACTTCATTATTTGTGATATGCAAGCTTTCAGTACTACAGAATCACCAGCATTTTGAGATTTGATTATGGGCATTCTTCCAATTCGGACAGTTATGACTAGAAAAACTGCTGTACAACGGATTGATGAACGTTTTCAAGAAATGAAGATGAACTTGATTCGAGAACTGGAAAATCAACAATTCGTTGCTACTTCAGTGGATTGTTGGTCTATTCATCTCAGATACTTCCTTGGGGTTACAGTCCACGGGATAGATCAGATGATATAAAAAAGATCTGTGGCTTTGGCATGTCATCACCTAAAAGGATCCCGCATATATGATGTTATTGCAGTTGCATTAGAATCAATCCATTCTGAATTCCACCTCCAGGATAAAATTACCAAAACAACTACTGGCAATGGATCCAATTTCCTCAAAGCTTTTCAACAATTTTCCAAATATCAACAACATGCTGATGATCAAATGATTATGAAGATGAGCTGGAATGTCATAACTTGCACAATATCATCATCAGCTGGCGATTTTCATTTGCCACCACATCAGCATTGTGCTTGTCGCTCCTTAAATCTGGTTGCTACATGTAATGCTGCAGAAGCAGATTCTGATTTGGCTTACAAAAATCTGTATCGCTCAACTTTTGCCAAATGTCAAGCATTATGGAACAAATAGTTACGAAGTGTGATGTCTGCTGAGATTATTGAACAAGCATTTGGCCTCCAATTTGTTATTCCTAACCAGACTCGCTGGAACTCCATCTACAGCTCAATGGAACAGCTTAATTGTCTAATCACTAAAAAAGGCATCAAAGTCCTGAATTCAGTCTGCAAACAGATGTTGCTGCGTTTCATCATTCAGAAATCATGTTTTATCACTGAATATGTCTTTGCAATGAAACCTTTGACGCAAGCTTTAGGCATTCTTCAATGTGAAGCTAAAGCGTTCATGGCCTACCTTGTGCCCACTCTGGTTTTGCTTAAAGAGAAACTGCAAGCATTTGAGAAAAACACCAGACTTGTCAGTCATTAATAAGAGGATTACTAAGTAGCACACAGAAGTGCTTTGAAGAGCAGTTAATGGATGAGAAACTTATAGTAGCTGCAATATTACACCCAAAGTTCAAAACTGCATGGATCAAGGACCCTAAGCAGAAATTTGCTATTGAAAAAAACCCAAGCCAAGAGTTCAATCACAGTTAACATTGCTGCAGATGCCACAGTGGCTCCGACACAGTTGGATGTGGATGATGATTTCTTCACTTTCAACACAGCAGATACCAACACCACATGTGCGAAGTTATTCTGTCTGCTGACATGAACAGTGTAAATTCTGTGTCAGAACTTGTTGGATATCCTGTTCTCAAAGACATCTTTTCTGAACTAAACACTGCTTTACCAGCCAGTACTGGATGTGAACATTTGATTAGTGTTGCTGGACAGTTGTTTAGTCCAAAAAGAGGTAAAATGACTGAGGACCATTTTTGACACCAGCTACTGTTGGGCCTTAACTCAGCATTTGATAAAAAATCAAGTGAGAGATGTGTCCAACTTGTTCAATTACCTCAACAGACCTCACAACCCCAAAGAGGCATACTAAGGGAGAGCCACAAGCCAAGCATAAAGGTATCATCCTTTTTCTCTAGAATCCCATACAGATCCACTATGAATCATTGCAACCAGCCTTCAAAAGCACCTTGACGTAAATATTGAAGAGCCTTGTACTATATTCTGACCTTTTTTCAGCGATACTGAGAAGAGTCTGTGAATGCGATTCTACTTGGCACAAGGACTTTGTTCCTGCAACAATATCTGTGCTGTTTTTTCAACGTGGACACTGTCAACATTTTACTGACATCCTACATACTTGCTTGCCAGTTGAATTTACAAGATAGCACCTGAGGCAGCCCTTTGTGGGTGAAACACGGCCAGTGTCGGGCGATGTAAGGAGTTTGTTATTTGCCTGAATAAAAGTCCATATATACCTACTACCGATCTGCTTTTATCTTTTCCATCTTTCTATATTCTGACCTTCCAGTATCTCCCTAACAGGCTTATTTTCAAAAGAGAAGGGCGCCCATCTTCCAACACAGATCAGGAGATGGGCGTCCTTCTCTCAGGGTCGCCCAAATCGGCATAATCGAAAGCCGATTTTGGGCGTCCTCAACTGCTTTCCTTCGCGGGGACAACCAAAGTTCATGGGGGCGTGTTGGCACCGTAGCGAAGGCGGGACTGAGGCGTGATTAAGAAATGGGCGTCCTCAGCTGATAATGGAAAAAAGAAGGGCGTCCCTGACGAGCACTTGGCTGACTTTACTTGGTCCATTTTTTCTTGCGACCAAGCCATGAAAAGGTGCCCAAACTGACCAGATGACCACCAGACGGAATTGGGGATGACCTCCCCTTACTCCCCCAGTGGTCACAAACCCCTCCCACCCTAAAAAAAACTTTAAAAATATTTTTTGCCAGCCTCTGTGCCAGCCTCAAAGGTTATACCCAGCTCCATGACAGCAGTATGCAGATCCCTGGAGCAGTTTTAGGGGGGAAAGTGCACTTCAGCCAGGCGGACCCAGGCCCACCCCCCCCTTACTTGTTACACTTGTGGTGGTAAATGTGAGCCCTCCAAACCCACCTGAAACCCACTGTACCCACATGTAGGTGCCCCCCTTCACCCCTTAGGGCTATGATAGTGGTGTACAGTTGTGGGTAGTGGGTTTTGGGGGGGCTCAGCACCCAAGGTAAGGGAGCTATGCACCTGGGAGCAATTTGTGAAGTCCACTGCAGTGCCCCCTAGGGTGCCCGGTTGGTGTCCTGGCATGTCAGGGGGACCAGTGCACTACGAATTCTGGCTCCTCCCATGACCAAAGGACTTGGATTTGGTCATTTTTGAGATGGGCGTTCTCGGTTTCCATTATGGCTGAAAACCAGGGATAACCATCTCTAAGGTCGACCATCTGAACATTTAGGTCAACCATCTCTAAGGTCGACCTAAAAGTTGAGATTTGGGCGTCCCCGGCCGTATTATCGAAACAAAAGATGGACGCCCATCTTGTTTTGATAATATGGGTTTCCCTGCCCCTTCGCGGGGCTGTCCTGCGAGGACACCCTCATGAAAACTTGGGCACCCTGTTCGATTATGCCCCTCTGTGTCTCCATCTTGACCACACCACCTGGCTGTAACCATCACACTTTCCTCCCCTATTATAAATGCACAACTATGGAATGGGTTCCCAAAAGCTGTGAGAACAATCCACGACCATTTGAACTTCAGGAAATCACTAAAAACCAACCTCTTCAAAAACGCCTACCTCAACAACCCCACGTAACCCTCTTCACCTACCAACACAGCATGACTATGATCGAACAGGACATCACGCAATCTTCATCCATTCCAATCCTCCACTTATACCTTGTATGATCACTATACAACTTTGTATTTGTTATTCACCGACTGGGCAAATGCCTTTGATGGTACTATGTAAGCCACACTGAGCCTGCAAATAGGTGGGAAAATGTGGGGTACAAATGCAACAAATAAATAAATATTATTTATTTGGATTTTGCTCACACCCTTTTCAGTAGTAGCTCAAGGTGAGTAATAATCAGGTACACTGTGTATTTCTCTGTCCCTGGAGGGCTCACAATCCAAGTTTGTACCTGAGGCAATCGAGGGTTAAGTGACTTGCCCAAGATCACAAGGAGCAGCAGTGGGATGTGAACTGGCCATCTCTGGATGTCATGACCAGTGCTCTAACCACTAGGCCACTCCTCCTATACCAGAGGTAGAGGTCATCAGAACCTTGTGAGTTCTTCAACATGCCAAATGTGGCAGATGTGTGCACAAATGCTTTATAGAATAAAGGTATAAATCTGTATTTGTTCACACAAAGTTAGGCGTGCTCACTTACACCAAATCAATGGTAGGTGTAACTGGATGTGCCTGAGTGCTACATGTTACATGTGGAAACACACCCATGTCTTACCTGTGCTTTGCCCACGTGTACACCCCTTTGCATGTGGTCCTTTTCTGCCAGCATCCTCTATATTATGCTTCTACTGCATAGATTCCCTGAAATAGTAACATAATATCATAGTAAGTGTCAGCTGATGAAGACCAATAAACAAAGTGAGAGGAGTAATATATGAAATGTCTTTGGGAAATATGAGAACATACACTGTAAATCCACAGAGATCAACAGATACATACAATATATATTCCAATATTAAACAAGAACACTCACAGGCAAAAGATGGTCTAAAGTATAGTCCTACTTTTAATAATCATTGCACACAGTTTTTCTTTGTGCATTCAAACAGTTCACCAAATTATTAAACTCAAAGACACTTAGGGGTCCTTTTACTAAGCTGCGAGAAAAAGGGTCCTGTGGTAATGGCAGGGGCTGTTTTTCCCATGCGCCAGGACTCTTTTTACCGCAGCGGGTAAAAAGTCCCTAACAAATGGCTATGCGGTAAGATTACTCTTACTGCATGGCCATGCCGGGGGGGGGGGGGGGGGGGGGGGGGAATGAGCACTTACCGACACCCATTGAGGTGGCAGTAAGGGCTCCCGCAGTAATCTGGCAGTAACCAGGCAGCTCGTGGTGATGCCCAATTACCGCTGGGTTAGCGCCACACTATAAAAAATATTTTTTATGGTACACCGGAAATGACGCACACTTGAGATGGACCTACTACCAGTGGCTATGTTGGGCCGGCAGTAGTTGCAAGTTAGCATGCAGTAAGCCTACATTGGGCTTACCGATGCTTTGTAAAAGGGCCCCTTAGCTTTTAAGAATCTTTTTGGGCCCCTGGTGAACTGTTTGAATGCATGATGAAAAACTGTGTGCGATGATTATAAAAAGCAGGATTATAGTTTAGGCCATCTGTGGTCTGTGAGTGTCCTTGAAAGAGATATGAGTACACTAAAAAAATTTTTTTTTTAACATTTTTAAATATTGGAATGTATATTGTATGTATCTTTGAAAACATCTTTTCTCTGTGGATTTACAGTGTATGTAAGCTGATAATGACCTACATGGTCCATCCAGTTTGTCCATCAAGGTGGCCAGAGTTCAGTCTGGCATCCTGCACAGGTTCCACTTCTTCATGATTAAACACTATTATACTTAATCTCTGTCTCTCCCTGGCAATTTTGGGGCACAGACTACAGAAGTCTGACCAGCACAGGTCCTACTTCCCAGCCACTGAATTTGCTATTGAAGCCCACTCCATCCTTGATCCTGATCTATTTTTGCCATTTACAGAACCCAAACTGTGGAAGTCTGCCCAGCTGTGGTCTTACCTCTTGGCTTAAATTTATCCTTTACATTCCCTGCACACAGAGTAAAGGCTAATGGGTGTGCTGCTTGCTGAGATGACATAAAGAAAACAGAGTGCAGCAGCCGAATGAGGATGTGGGTGCAAGAAACAGTTCAATCAGCCATCTTCATTGAACATCTGAGATCTGTAGTGGTATGGTCTTGCTATTTAATACTACGTGAAAGTGGCTAAGGCAACAGATCAGGTACACTAATAATTTTAATATATATTCAATTTCTGAGAAGCTGGGGGTAAGAGGACAGAAAAGGAAATCATAGGAAGTGCAAGGAAGATTCTATTAATATAGAACAAATGGACAGCGAGCAAATAAAAATGTCTTTGATCCTTATGTACAGGTGACTAAATTTTTTTTTGCTCTGGCCACAACCTTAATTAAGTTTAAATTCTAGCTGTTGACTTTTTTTTAAACAAAATGTCCGTGGAGGCATTTAAAAACAGCTTAGATGCCTTAATAGCTGCTAATAAGATTAAAAAGTGCAAGGATAAATGGAGGGTAAGATCAACAGCAAATGTCCAGGTGTAATGAGGTGATAGGTACTAGATCTGAAGGTTAAACCCATCTTTTCTAATCGCCTGCAGTGAAAGAGAGCAGCACTTGTGGCCCAGGAGAGGCTAGTAGTTTAATTGTAATGACTCCTTTCTCGTTTGTTTCATGCTTGGTGTTTGATGTAAGGTTTGTGCCTTGGTCACCTGTTAACAGTGCTGTAATTTGGTGTTTCATGAATTGTGAGTCGTTTTATGAACTGACAAATTAGAATTCTTTTATTAAATAAATAAGGTCCTAATTAAGCAACTTGAAGAATATGGAGGCAGACCAAGTTAGATATCCATAGCTCATCAGAGGCAGAGAAATTCAGTTCTTGAGATAAAGACTATGAGGCAATATTCAGCTGACTGCAGCCAGTGTTTTTTTTTTAAACGGCCACCACTGGCTGAATTACACCTAGAAATTCAGTGCCAGCCCCTGTCCAGGTATCAACAGGGACAGTTGGTGGGAGTTACCCAAGTACTGCCACCTGCAAAGCCCCACCCACCCATCTGGACCCAGAGTGTTCAGCTCTGTAGCCAGTACTGTTCTGGAAGCCCCATCTGCCAGCATGGACCCAGAGTTTTCAGTTATGTACTGAGACCTGCTTTAGCCAGTATCATTCCAGAAGCCCCACCTGCCTGCTTGGACCTGGAGTGTGCAGCTCGGTATTGAGACCTGCCTTAGCCAGTATTGTCCCAGAAGCCCCACCTGCCTGTATGGACCTGGAGTGTTCAGTTCTGTATTGAATTCTCTATTAGACAGTTTTGTTCCAGAAGCCCCACTGCCTGCATGGACTTGAAGTGTTCAATTCCATATTGAATTCTGCTTTAGACAGTATTGCTCCAGAAGCCCCACCTGCCTGCATGGATTCAAAGTGTTCAGTTCTGAATTGAGATCTGCTTTAGAGAGTATTGCTCCAGAAGCCCCACCTGCCTGCATGGATCCAAAGTGTTCAGTTCTGAATTGAGATCTGCTTTAGAGAGTATTGCTCCAGAAGTCCCACTTGCCTACATAGAGCGTTCAGCTCAGTATTGAAACTTGCCTTAGCCAGTAATGTGCCAGAAGCCCCACCCACCTGCATTGACCCAGAGGTAATGTGTCTGTCCAGCTGACTGCATTTGAGTTTGGCACCATGATGTCATTTAGATTTTAGACTGTATGTGCTATACATCACTTCTTCTTATGTGTATTGCTATCTCTTTCACTTCAAGTTCAAGTTTCAAGTTTATTAGGGGTTTTACTACTCCGACCATTGCAGGTACGTCTAGATGGCTTACATTCTAAAGGGAAGGATTCAAAAGGAGGGGATATGAGACTTGAACAAGAGGAAAAGGGGTAGAACTACAATATTAATAGGATAGGAGAGGTAAACATGGAAGGAAGGGGAGAGTTTTTCAGATCTGTTTCTGGGAGAGGAAGGCATCTTGGAAGAGAAAAGTTTTTAAGCCTGGTTTAAAGTACTGGAGTGACCTTTGGTTGCCAGGGATTGTGGTAACTTATTCCAATTTTTGGGGCTCTGCATGGAAAATATAACGGCTCGTGTGCGTGCTTGAAAAATTCCGTTAAATGAGGGAACTACAAGGCAGTGTTTTATTTTATTTTTATTTATTTACATTTGTATCCCACATTTTCCCACCTATTTGCGGGCTCAGTGTGGCTTACAATACTTTGAGAATGATGGTTACAGTACGATTATGGATTACATTATGATGAGTTATAGAAGACAGAGTAAATACAGGATATCATTTGGGAATAGAACATCAGAAGATAACAGAGAAGTGTAAGGAGTCAGTAGATGTGCAAGGTATTGGATCTTGCTGGATGTAAGAATTTTGTGCAATGGTCACCTCTGTATTGAGATTTGCTTTAGCTGGTATTGTCTTGGAAGCATTTAGTGGCAGTTCTTGAATAGCTACCCGGTTAACTTAGGACAATCTTTTTACTATTCTAAGTTAAATAGGTAGATATCTGGATTCTGCCAATGAGTATGGTGGTGGCCAGATAACTCCTGGCTCTGCCTCGACTCCACAAACTGGAGAGTGCATGGCAGTCAGTGCAGTTATTCCGCATCACTGTTTGGTAACTGTGGGTGCTGTGGGTGCATGAGCACCCCCAATATTGAAGAAACATTTTGACTGTGTCCAGGAAGAGGTCATTTCCATTAAGTTTAGCAACTCTAATAATTTTGAAAAGTTGGCTCCTATGGCTCCAGGCTCAGTCAGCTTGGTTAACAGTGCAGTTTCATTTTCGAATATGGCAACATAACTAATTAAGCCGATATTCAGCGTTAACTGGTTAAGTGCTTAGCAGTTAAAGATAGGCCTGCTATTTATACGACCTATTTGAACCGCTAAACACAGCCTGTTTGGCACTGAATATCTGTGGTTTTGTCACATGATATATTCCGTTAGTGGTTAGCCGCTAACAGCGGAGATATTCAGTGCCAGTGGGAGATAACTGGTTATCTCCCACTAGATATTCGTGGTTAGGTGCTAAAATGCTATTTAACCAACTAGGAGCTGTTCCTGGCCGGTTAAGCAGTTTTAAATATCAGTCAGTTACTTCCCAGGAGCTGGCCCTTCATTGGATGTGAGCTCAGGCCTCTTTCTGTCTCTTATATTGCTACTGGTCATATAGTTCTCTTATAGGAACTCTGAGTGCCTTATTCTCTATTGACTTTTGGAGCTGGATTCTATACATCATGCTCATTTCTATAAAGTGTGTGTGCCCTTTATTGAATTGCACTTAGCCCTGCTTCCTGCTTCCTATCTTTAGGTGACAGACTTACACCTGCTGAAACCTGGTGTAAATGCTGGCGCCCAAGTTGGGTTCACTGACCCATTATTCTGTAGCAATGCACACAACTTTTCAGATGCACCTGACATGCCCATGTCCCTCCCATGGCCACACCCCCTTTTGAGTTACACACTATGGGCTTTGGGCGCCAAGCATTATAGAACAGAAAGCAGCCAGATGTGCGTGCAAATCCTAATTGTTGCCAATTAACATCAATAATTGGAGGTCAGTTATTACTCGTTAATGGCTCATTAGCCAATTAAGTTGCTGACATATCTTGGATTGTGCCCAACTTTGGTGCCCAGCTTTGGTGCCATATATAGAAATAGAGGTTGGTGTGTCTTCTGCTTATTTCCCAGTTATGAACCTGTTCTGCTTTTCCTGGTTCCTGCCTGGTCCTGACTGCTTTCTCTGCATGCTGTTTGGATTTGATTCTCTATCAGGTTCTTCTCTCTCCTCCTCTGTTCAATGTCTGGTATCCATTCCTCTTTGCTGGAACAGTCCTGGCAGTTTCTGAGTCAGTGGCATAGCCACAGGGTGTCTTGGGGGCATGGATCCCCCAATTTGGGTTTGGGCCCCTAAAGTCTGCTGGTTTGACTGCCCCGCCAGCAGAAGCTTTCCTGCAGTGCTATTCACCACTGCGCTGCCTGCGCTGCTTCCCCCTCCCCTGTGTGCATGCTGGTTTTTAATGAAATTGAGCATGCACGCCAGAGCAGGAAATCAGGGCAGGCAGCACATCATGGAATATCACCACAGGAAGTCTTCTGCTGGCAGGACTTGGGGGGGCGGTATGTGGGGTTGCGATGGGGGCGGAAAGCAGTGGGGAGGCGGGCAAAATGGGCCCATCCACTTTGAGCTGAGGCCCCCTCTCTCCCTCCTAACTGAGGTCTGGCTATGCCTCTCTTCTGAGTACTGAAGAGCTCAACCCAAGGGAGAAGAGAGTTGTTATAAGTGAAAGTCCACTTCCTAATACCCTAGTGTTCCCTAGAGTGGACCTGCCTGATACCTTACCAAGCAAAGAAAAAGATCAAAAGAAAACACCATGACTTTTGAATTAAAAGGCACTATATGATAGATTTTTACTGCTGTTGTATACAACACAGCTTGCTAATGGCACAGGACCACTAGGAAGATTATGGAGAAACTTAGAACTCCAGAAACATTTAAACAAAAATAAAAATCATTGGTGTACTTGGCCTTGGGGAATAGGGTATGGAAAGATGGATAGTTGCCATTTCTGTGGTGACCTGTGCCACTCATTCAGCAGCACTAAAGATGTATCAAAGAGGCTATGCACCTCTAGCCCTCAGGCTGGCCAGGGTCCCATGAGTTGTCAGGGTATGCTGCCTGAGAAGGGGGGAGTGGACAGAGACTACTGAGTGAGGAGAGGGAAGAGGGGGAAGAGATTCACTGAGGGAAGTGGTTGTTTGCTGGTTTATATTTTTGTAAGATGATAAATTACATTTGGGTTTGGGCATGAAGAGAGAATATGTCCTGCAAACAGGCATTGTAAATATACCTGAAAGGAAACTCTGTCAGGGTTGTACAGTACATCACAAAGTGCTTGCATGATTTATGCTCTCCCAAGTTTCAGTTCTTATTCTATACAGATATTGCCCTTTTTAAAAAAAATCTTCATGACATATTAGGTTTAATCATAACACAGGGCTTGACTCAACAATGACTATTCACTCATGGGATGGAAAACAACCTATTCTAAATAAGACTCACTCAGATTACCTTTACAAATTTAGTCTGAACATGTGCGGTATCAAAAACACTTGCATTGCTGAGAGTTTCTCTTGGTGACAAAATATTTTTTATGCCTGATGATTTTCTTGTGATACTGTAGCTATTATTTTAAACAGTTGCTGCTATACTGTATTTAATCAGACAAATTGGACCCCTGATGCAGGCATTGTCTGCTGAAACATGACTGTGTCAGGACAGTTTTGATACTGCAATAAAGTTTTTTTCTGTTTGGAACTCTGGTCTTCTTAGTTCTTTTCCTGAGTCAGCCCTACTTTTGCTTCTTGATCACTCAGGTTAAATGCCATTAATTCGCAGCTCTTGATGTTTTGAACATTTATATTAATGAATAAGAACATATGATGTGCCATACTGTACTGCTTCACTAACACAGACTACTCAGTAATTACTGTGGATTCTTTTGGATTCATATTAGATAAATGAGACCTTTATTAGAGGTGCTAAAATCTACAATGATTAAGATATATACAATGATTTAGACATATACAATGATTAGCTATATAACTAAAAAGAAACAATACCTATCTATAAACAATCATTACAACACTGGTCTCTACATCTAAGCAATGCTAAGAGTTCCTAGACCAGGAAAAGAAGCAATAATATATTGATGTTACATTGAAATCTTATGCTCAGTGTGCTACTGTGGATAGGAAAGCAAATAGAATGTTGGGTATTATTAGGAAAGGAATGAAAAACAAAAATGAGGATGTTATAATGCCTTTGTATCGCTCCATGGTGCGACCACACCTCAAGTATTGTGTTCAATTCTGGTCACCGCACCTCAAAAAAGATATAGTGGAATTGGAAAAGGCGCAGAGAAGGGCGACAAAGATGATTCAGGGGATGGGACAACTTCCCTATGAGGAAAGGCTGAAGAGGCTGGGGCTGCTCCCCAAGCCTCTTATACCGGGCGCCTATGCTCGTAGGTAAACCACTTATCTTAGCACTTGACAAGTTGGTTCAGCTGTAACTAGTGGAGGTCCCAGTCACTTGAAAAACGTGTAGTAAAATGAATTACAATGGAGTTTTTAAACCAGTTCCCAGTTGTTATTCATTATTGGTGCCCTACATGCAAGCATGTTTTGCCGGCGACATTGCTGCCTGGATGTCTCAGCACCATCTGAAATTAAACATGACCAAGACTGAGCTTCTTATCTTTCCCCCTAAACCAACCTCTCCTCCTCCCCCATTCTCTATTTCTGTGGATAACACTCATCCTTCCTGTCTCATCAGCTCGTAACCTTGAGGTCATCTTCGACTCCTCCCTCTCCTCCTTCTCTGCACATATTCAAAAGACTGCTAAAACCTGTCATTTCTTTCTCTATAATATCAGCAAAATTCGCCCTTTCCTTTCTGAGCACACTACCAGAACCCTCATCCACACTCTTATCACCTCTCGCTTAAACTATTGCAACTTGCTTCTCACAGGTCTCCCACTTAGCCATCTCTCTCCTCTTCAATCTGTTCAAAATTCTGCTGCACAACTAATATTCCGCCAGGGTCGTTATGCTCATATTAGCCCTCTCCTCAAGTCACTTACATAGTAACATAGTAACATAGTAGATGACGGCAGAAAAAGACCTGCACGGTCCATCCAGTCTGCCCAACAAGACAACTCATATGTGCTACTTTTTGTGTATACCCTACTTTGTTTTGTACCTGTGCTCTTCAGGGCACAGACCGTATAAGTCTGCCCAGCACTATCCCCACCTCCCAACCACCAGCCCCACCTCCCAACCACCGGCTCTGGCACAGACCGTATAAGTCTGCCCAGCACTATCCCTGCCTTCACTGGCTTCCTATCTGTTCCCACATACAGTTCAAACTCCTCTTATTGACCTATAAGTGCATTCACTCTGCAGCTCCTCAGTACCTCTCCACTCTCATCTCTCCCTACATTCTTCCCCGGGAACTCCGTTCACTGGGTAAATCTCTCTTATCTGCACCCTTCTCCTCCACTGCTAACTCCAGACTCTGTTCCTTTTATCTTGCTGCACCATATGCCTGGAAAAGACTTCCTGAGCCAGTACGTCAAGCTCCATCTCTGACCGTCTTCAAATCTAAGCTAAAAGCCTACCTTTTTGATGCTGCTTTTAACTCCTAACCCTTGTTCACTTGTTCAGAACCCTTATTTTATCATCCTCACTTTAATATTCCCTTATCTCTTGTTTGTCCTGTTTGTCTGTCCTAATTAGATTGTAAGCTGTCGAGCAGGGACTGTCTCTTCATGTTCAAGTGTACAGCGCTGCGTACATCTAGTAGTGCTATAGAAATGATAAGTAGTAGTAGTAGTAGTAGTATAATATCCAAAGAAACATCCATCTCACAGCCATTTCAAACAGGAAATATGCCAGAGTTTCCTGTTTGAAAATATGTGAAAATATCCAAAATGAACAGCCATTTTACAAATGGCTGAAATGTCCAAATTATGAATGCCAAAATTTCAGGGACAAGGACATCTGTCTGGCCATAGAAGTGGTTACACAGATGTCCTTGCAGAGTAGAGGAGCAGCCCACTGGCCTGTAAAATGGACTGTAAACCAGGGAACCCAGGTTCATATTCCCCTATGACTCTTAATTTAAATGTTGAACCCTCCAGGAACACGGAAATACCTACTGTACCTGACTATACACCACCTCAATAGCCTTCAGGCTTGCAGGTGTCATAAATATTTAGGTACAGAAGCTATGCACATCTGTTTTTTTTCTAGAGGGCTCACAATTTAAAAGAAAACAAAAAAGACCTGAAGTGGGAATTGAAGCTGTGTTCCCTGGTTTGCACCACATTGACTACTAGAGTACTCCTTTGATCTGCAACCAATGGGGATTCATGAGGGGTTATGGCTTAATTTCTCCAGCGGTTAGCTGCTCAATCACTTTTTTGTAACCTAGACCTGACCAAGGGCGTAGCCAGACACCCAATTTTGGGTGGACCTGGGCCCAAGATGGGTGGGCAGAAGAATCCCGCCCCATCCCACAGGTGATTTAGTCTCTCCTTCTCTCACCTGCATGCTATATGGTCTCTCAAAACATCCCCCCTCTCCCGCATATCTTTTAAATAGCAGATTTTCACCGGCAGTGAGCAGCAACTAATACACTCATGTTGGCCCCACAGCCTTCCACTGACACAACTTCCTGTTTCTGCATAGGCAGGAATACGTCAGAGGGAAGGCTATGGGGCTGGTGTGAGTAGTATGTATCAGCTGCTGCTTGCTGCAGGCGAAGATCTGCTATTTACAAGGTATGCAGGAGGGACAGTTGTTGGGAGTTTTCAACTGGTGGGACTTGGGAATCCCTGCAAGCCACATCATAGGTGTGCTGCTACTGGGTGGGCCTGAGCCCAAAGTGGGTGGGCCTGGGCCCACCCAAGCCCACCCTTGGCTACGCCACTGGGAGGAAGGGAAAAATGTGAATCTTAAATAGGGATGAATGCTATTAAGGAAAAGAGATATGATCATATTAATCCATGCTGAGACAACTGCTCTGGCTCCCAATTTCCTTTCACCTCCAGTTCAAGGTGTTCCTCTTGGTGCACAAGGTACTTTTTTCAGTGGTATTTCTTCATATTTGACAAATATTCTATTGTTCAGTTCATCCACTACAATCGTAATGTATGAAAAAAACATACCTTGCCATGTTCTGCTTCTCTACAGCTGAAGATGACTTATCATGCCTCCTTTAGTTGTAATGTTCCTTCTGTATGGAATGCTCTACCTCTATACCTTAGATTTGAAATCAGCTCTTCCTGTTTTAAGGCTGCTCTGAAAACCTTTCTGTTCTTCCAAGCGCATATGGTTAGTAATTCCTGTTGCTTGTTTTTGGGCCTTCAGGGTTCTGGTTGTCTGTGTGTGATGGGGGAAAGGACATGGTTAATTCAAAAATAGAAACCAGCAGTATCACAAAAACCAAGAACTCAATAAAAAAAAACTGCTGAAAATTTATTTATATTACAAATGGAAAATGTTATTTACTTCCAATATAGTATTTTGCTTCTAGATCATTTTTTGACATCTTTAGTCACTTTAATGTAAATAGTAAAAGAGGTATGTTTATGAACAGAAACCAATCTTTCATCAAGCCGATGATCTATTCATGGAAAAACAGTTCAGAAAAAACTGATATTTCAGAACTCACTTTTCCCTTTTATAAAATCGAACATTATGCCTTTTCTCTACTGTGCATTTTGTAAACTGGAGATGGGATTACTCAAATGACAGTTATTTGATAGAAGTACTTTGATATCTGTACAGCAGACAGAGGCTAGAATGAGATTCCACATCCCTAACATTCATTATTATGAACTGAAAAATGTTGCAATGATACTTTGATTATCTTACACCTTTTTTGTCCAGTAATTCCTGTTTACTACTGTCATATCCATCTCAGTCAGAACAAGTACCCGGACAGAAATATGGTGCCATAAGGTTTTATAACTACCCAGGGATTTTTCTCCTATTTACTGGACTTCACCTCCCACTGCTCACAGTATTTTTTTTATTTTATTTCACAGCACATGATGTACCACAAGGTATCAATCAATTGCGTCTATGTAGTTTACAACATTAAAACAAAATCTGAAAAGAGGAGAAAGCACAGATGAGAGGGGGAAAAGAGGGGTGAGAAAGGAGAGAAAAAAAGAAGAGGGACAGGCAAAAGATGCATCAGGAGGAGGAAAGCACAAAGGTCTTGCAGAAAAGATGGGTTTTAAGGAGTGATTTGAACTTGTGTAGGGAGGGTTCTGAGAGAGAGTTCCAGAGTCTTGGGCTGAAGTAGCTGAAGGCCATTTCACGGGAGATGGTGAGGTGAAAGGAAGAGAGTGATGGAAGAGTAAGATTAATATTCGCAGAGAGGGAAGAGCGGGAGGGGGTGAATGGAAGCAAAAGGTTATTGATGTAGGCAGGAGCAAGTGGGAAGCCACCCTTGAAAACAAAAACTAGAATTTTAAATTTGACCATTGTAGGAATGAACTTGAGGCCAGAAGGAATGCATCAGGGCTCTTTCTACAACCCTCTATTACAGACTTTATATTTGCCATCCAGTTTCACCACTAACATTGCCCAGTCCCCCTCCCCCCCCCCAAGATATGAAAGACTTGGTCTGGGAATTATACTGTGGAGCTTCCACATGGTACACAACGCATGCCACAGAGCCATAGCCTGGCTTTTCATGTAAGGCACATAGTACAGATATTGTTTATTTAAACACTCTTTGCATAAAGCAAATGTGTAGAATATGCAGGTTCCAAATCTATAAATTGGTGCCATTATTTAGGTCCCTTAATGCCTTATGAAACAATGTGACAAGGTGACAGCCATGGCCAGAAGAATGCTAGGCTACCTAGAAAGGGGTATAACCAGCAGAAGAAAGGAGGTGTTGATGCCCCTCTACAAGTCATTGGTGAGGCCCCACTTGGAGTATTGTGTTCAGTTTTGGAGGCTGTATCTTGCTAAAGATGTAAAAAAACTGGAAGTGGTGCATAGAAAAGCTGCAAAAATGGTATGGGATTTGCATTGCAAACCGTACGAGGAGAGACTTGCAGACCTGAACATGTATACCTTGGAGGAAAGGAGAAACAGGGGTGACATGATACAGACATTCAAATATTTGAAAGGTATTAATCCACAAACAAACCTTTTCCGGAGACGGGAAAGTGGTAGAACTAGAGGATATTAATTGAGGTTGAAGGGGGGCAGACTCAGGAGTAATGTCAGGAAGTATTTTTTCATGGAAAGGGTGGTGGATACGTGGAATGCCCTCCCGCAGGAGGTGGTGGAAATGAAAACTGTAATGGAATTCAAACATGTGTGGGATAAACACAAAGGAATCCTGTTTAGAAGGAATGGATTCACGGAATCTTAGTGGAGATTGGATGGCAATGCCAGTAAATTGGGAAGCAAAACTAGTGCTGGGCAGACTTCTACAGTCTGTGCCCTGATTGTGACTGAATAGATAGGGATGGGCTAGAGTGTAAATTTTATGGGGCTTCGACATTAGCTTCAGAACTTTTAGTACAAGAATAGTGCTGGGCAGACTTCTACGGTCTGTGCCCTGAGAATGGTAAGGACAAATCAAACTCAGGTATACATATAAAGTATCACATATCATGTAAAATGAGTTTATCTTGTTGGGCAGACTGGATGGACTGTTCAGGTCTTTATCTGCCATCATTTACTATGCTACTATAATGGCTTTTAGGCGCCAAGATTCTGTTATAGAATATAAGCATAAGTCGGCATTGGTGAGCCTAAAGTTAGGTCGAACAGTTACATCAAGTCAAAGGCAGTTGTTGCTGTTGGTGCCTAAAGTCTGGATTCTATATATGGCGACTAAGGTTGTGCACACAAATTTAGCAGAACGGCCAAACTGCACACACAACTTAATTGATTAATAAGCTAGTTGGTGCTGATAATTGGCCAATAAAAAGCAATTATCATCAGTAATTAGAATTTACATGCGCAGCTTTCTAAGCGTATTCTGTAAAGTGGTGCGCATAAATTCTCATGTGTGGATCTCAAAAGGGGGTGTGGCCATGGGAAGGGCAAAGGCTGGTCATGGGCATTCCTAAAAATTACGTGCACTGTTATAGAATATGCCCCATCTGTGCCTAGGTTAGGCACCAGGTTTTAGTTGGTGGAAATGATTGCGCCTAAGGTTTAGTCGCAGGGACAGGCACTACATGTATTCTATAAACTGAGCCTAACATTAGGTGAGGTTTATAGAATAGCACTAAGTGTGGTTCTATTCAGTGCCATATATAGAATGTTGCCTGAAGAGTGCCCTGAAGTGCATGTAATTTATTAGAAATTCCATAAGTTATGCACATATGTCAGAGACACAGACATGACCCACATACTCTTCATCCATGTGTGTGCCCCCTCAAACTGATGCGCTAAGCAATTTTGGCATGTACGTTATAGAATAGCGGGCAGTTGAGGCTTGTTTTGTTTAAAGCTTTAAAGGTAGATATAGTGATGACTCTCAATTTATTGAGCAAAACAATTCATGAGTTTGTTGTGAAAATTTTGCTCTTCCGTTGTGAATTAGTGATAGACTAGCATCTAGCATTTATGCCAGGAAATGACAATTTGTGCGTTCAGTTGGCACCTGTCTTTAAGCGTCAATTTATAGAATTGTTCTTAAAGTGCTTTACTGCTTTTGATCTGTGGGATAAAGTAAATAATATCCTGATATATATTTGTGAAAAACTTGGTTCGGCATTCATCTAGATTTCTCACAGTGATTTGGAAGTTAACTTATAGACAAAGTGATAAATACTCCTTTTTTTTATACAATACAACAACACATTATGAAACACTCTATGGGGGCAATTCTAGAAAGGGCACTAAAAATTAAGTGAGCTAAGATAGCATTCTATAAGGGCATCTGGGTGCCCAGGTTCCATTATACAATACAGCCTAAGTTGGCATTTTAAGTTAACACCTAAATGTTGGCACCTAGATATGCAGCTTACAGTATTCTATATGTTTGGCACTTAAGTGTGTGACCTGCCCATGTCCCTCCCACATGCACACCGCTTTGCAGTTAGGTGTTAAACCGCTTAGGTTAGTGTTTCCCAAACTGTGCACTGCGGCACCCTGGTGCGCTGCAGCAAACTCTCAGGGGTGCTGTGGCAAATCTTGACCTCCCTCCTGCTGTCTACAATCCAGTATCGCTACCTACTTTCCCTTCCTGCAGATCTAGATTTTGCCGCTTTCTATTTTTTCCCCCGCCACCGCTGCAGTGCTTGCAGCTTACATTTTCGGGCCATCTATGATTCACACAGGCACTGCGGGGACTTCACTCTGCAGCATCCAGCCCTCGCAACAGGAAGTTACATCAGAGAGGGCCACACGTGGCAGACTGGAAAAGCCCTGGAGTGCCTGCCTATGTGAATCGCGGATGGCGCGCAAATGTTATCTGCATGCACTGCAGCGGCGGTGGGGGAAGGAGAAGGAAGGGGCAGTGATCCTCAGTGGCGTTCCTGGTCTGGATGGCACCCGGAGAGGAGCGCCGATGCGCACCCCCCCCCGCTAGATGACACCTCCCCCCCTCCGGCGAAATGACACCCCCCCGGGTGCACGCTGCTGGGGGGGGGGGTGCCGCGGCGCGCGCCTGCTCCTCCGAGTTCGCTAAACTTAGTTTGTTCGCTGCAGCTCCCTCTGCCCCGGAACAGGAAGTAACCTGTTCTCGGGCAGAGGGAGCTGCAGCGAACGAACGAAGTTTAGTGAACTCGGAGGAGCAGGCGCGCGCCGCGGCACCCCCCAGCGGCGTGCACCCGGGGCGGACCGCCCCCCCTTGGTACGCCACTGGTGATTCTGGATCTGCAGGAAGGAAAGTAGCAAGCGATGTTTGATTTGGGGAAGGCAGAGGTGTGCTGGATTTATGGGAGGAGAGGGGCTGCAGGGAACGGTGTGCTGGACTTTCTAGGAAGAGGGGGCTGCAGGGAAAGGAAGACCTGTGTGGCAGGGGGATGTGGAGACCTATGTTGCCGGGAGGGGGGGGGGGCGGGGTGCAGAGACCCATGTGGCTGGGGGGGGGGGGGGGGGGGTGCTGGGAAAATGTGCCGTGAACTGAAAAAGTTTGGGAACCCCTGGCTTAGGTGTTTACTTATAGAATAGTGCCCCTTTGCAGTTAGGTGCCTGACTACTGTTTACCCCAATTTGGGTGCCTAACCTTCACTTGAGTGCCTGAAGTTAGGTACCTAATTGGCACCTAACTTGTGGCACAGTATATAGAATTAGGAGGTATCCCCCGGATTCTAAATATTGTGCCTAGTGTTCGGCGCTGAAATCCAAGCTATTCTATAACAATGCATTTAATTGGCTTAGCAAGCTAATCAGCATTGATAGCAGCACTTAATGAGCAATAATGAACACTAATTGGTAATAATTAGAATTTACACACATAACTTGCTAAACATATTGTGTAACGCACAGCGCCTAAATTCTAATGTGTGCAGCCAAAAAGGGTCATAGTTATGGGTGGGGAAATGGGCATTTCATGGGCGTTCCAAAATTTATATGCACTGTTATCGAATATGCCCCTCTGTGCCTAAATCTACGTACTGGTATTTATGCCACATTTTCCTTGGTGTAAGTGGATGTGCATAGTTCTAGGTGCTGGGATTTCAACTAAGTGTATTCTATATACCTCGCCTAAATTTAGGTGCCGCTTATAGAATACACAGGCGGAAATTTGTTCTGCGTGGAGTTTTCAGGCACCCTATATAAAATCTGGCCCCGTATGTGTGAAACTGCAATGAAAATGTTCTACATGGGAAAGATGGAGAAATTGTTATGCAGGAGGGGATGTAACAACGTTGATAATTTCTATCATGTTGGCAGGATTGTTCTAAAATCCAGAATTTTATCAGTCCTTGAGCAGAGAGAGACCCAGTCATTCTGCAAATGGCAACACCTAATGGCCCTATTGTAGGTCCATAATTGCAAGGTTCCAGAAAAAGTCCCCATCCATGTCCTCCAGCAGAGGATTATTTTGCTGTAATGATTGGACTAACCCCCAAGTAGCTGCGAGTGAAGTTTCATGGAGCCTAATTCCAGCCTGGGTTCTGATTGATCTAGAAACCCAAAGGACAAGGAGGACACTACCAGACTCCTCCTCCCCCAAAGAAAACAAAAATATCTTGTAAAGAAAAGTAGAAACAAAAAAAAAAAGTAAAACCATGATAAATCTGAAGAATTGTAAAGGCTATTAACACTGGAATTTAACTGAGAAGATAACACTTCAGCACTGTTAATCTTGGTTTGAATGTTTCAGACATAAAATCAACTCTGTACTATAAATGGAAATTATTTTCTCCATTTACCATTCCGAAAGATAAGTGCATTGCTTCACTGGAAACATGTGCTTTATTTCAAATTTACATGCAAGTTTCTTTCCTTTTTTTTTTTGTTTTGTTTTGCATAAAGGAAGTCAGACTTTAAATTATTCATGGCTTCTTTTCTAGCTCTGCTTATTTGTTTTGCAAGAAAACCAGAATTTGTTTACTCTGGTCTGGAGGCATTTCATATTATTGCAGTGATAGGAATATGTTTGTAATTATATAGCTTTATTAACTATATTTGTTCATGTACTTGAGCCTAATCAGAACAATAAATGGAGCCGTTAAATCTAAAATGAGTTTTACCATCCAAAGCCTGAATGACTGTTGCAGAGGTGGACAATTTCTGGTTGCTACACTGTGCCGCCTGTGGTTAGAGCTTACAGAGGAGTCTTCCTCTTTCCCGGGTTTCTTTTGGACTAGGTGTCCACAGCTGCATACCTGGGAGATTATCTCTGCATTTATTAGGACACAAGCAGCAATCCCTCCTCTTACCCCAGAGAGTGGTGAAGTTGGTTAAAATTTACAAACTGAAAAACACTGCCTTACATGTTAAGTTCATACATTAATGTCTGTGTTCTTTATGCTCTTCCATTATTCAAGTTGCTTTCATCTTTCACTGTGCATTGACTTGGTGCTTTCCCTTTGAATTTCTCCTCCCTCAAGAGCAAATAGGATAGGGTCACAGTTTGAATACAAGTATTTCTTATATTCAAAAATACGTAGTTTCCTCTGTAGCCAGTCTCCCCAGAAGAAAAGAAATACCACTACTATTACCATTATTATCATAGGGGGGGGGGGGGGGGGTGACTTACAAGTGTATCCAGACACTGAACAGAAAAGCATCTGTCCTCAGAAAGCTCTTCCTAAACTTTTGACGTCGTGCTAAAATTGATTTTTGTAAAGTTAATTGTTTTTGTTTTTAAACTTAGTCCTAGTCTAGACAAAACCAGTTTGTTCAACGGGAATGCTTTTTGAAATGAATTAATAAATTACATACACTTTATAACAATTTTTGGTCCCAAAACTGGACCTTAATCAGGAGCAATGGGCCAGTTCCTGCATAAGGCACAGAAAGGTAGGTGCCAGGTAGATCCATGCAAAGCCCTTATTTTACAAAGGGCACTTGACCTTTATAGAATACCAGCATAGAGGCTCTTTTACTAAGACACTGTAGCAAATGCCTACCGTGTGGCAAAACCCACTGTCATGGGATGCACAGAGGTGTCCCATGCTAGTGTGCCCAGCAACGTGCGCTAAAGCTGTGCTGAAAAATATTTTTTATTTTTCAGTGCAGGAGGCATGGCTATGGGCAGAGAGTAGACGTGCTCTGCGCTAATTTGGGTAGTGCAGACACATTGCCGCACACTGCCCGATTACCATGTGGTTAGAGTGGGAGCCCTTAGCATCAACAAAATAGGTGTTGGTAAGGGCTCCCGCAGTAATGGCCATATGCTAATTGGGAAATTAGCACATGGCCATTAAAGAAATATATGGAAATGCAGCCATTTTACCACCACACTAAAAGTGACCGCAGAGCATGCAAAACCCACACGCTGACAACAGCACCAGCCACTTTTTAGCACGGCTTGGTAAAAGGGCCCCAAAGCTTACAGGTTGTGTCTTACGGCTGGTTCTATCAGGTGTAAGTCCAGTGTCCAAACTTAGGTGCAGATAGGCATTATTCTATAACATGGAGCCTAACTTTTGGGAATGCTAATGACCTACCAGGCCCCTCCCATAGCTACGCCCCCTTTTGGGTTGTGCACGGGAAAAGTTAGGCGTTATGTTATAGAATAACACATAGAGGGGATCCACACGCAACTCTAATTAAGTGCTTGTTAACACCAATTAAGTGCCTATGCTTGTTATTGCCGATTAATCAATTTAGTTGCGTGTAGATCTTGGATCTGTGCACAAATTCCAGCACCCAACTTTGGGTGACCTATATAGAATCTGGGGGAAAATGTCAGTATAATATGAGTATGCAATGAGCCAATAATTATTTTCTCTTTTGAGTTTAATGTTTACTCAGACTCCTTTTTTCTACATGTTCCATTCTGCTAAAGATTAGTAATTTCCCTGTGGCACTCGACTAACATGGGCCTTTGGAGCTCATTTTGAAACAGAAAAACATCCAAAAATTGACCAAAGCGGCAGATGGACTTTTTTTTCATAAAAATGTCCAAATCGCTATTTTCAAAGTTCATTTTTAAGATCTTTTCTATGCAGTGTGTCTAAATCTCTAGAGCGGGAAGGGGTGTTGGAGGCAAGCTTTGGGTGGGACTAGGGCAGACTTACGATTTGGACGTTTTTCTACAACAATGGAACATGGTAAAAACATCCAGGGCGAAAAATAAGACTTTTTGGCTAGACGTGTTTCTTTAACGACTAAGTGCCAAAAAGGTGCCCAAAGTGACCATATGACCATTGGAGAGATAAAGGCATGTCCTCCCTCCCTTAAGAGTGAAAATGAGTACATACCAGGCTCTATGACAGCTGCAGATATGGAGGGGCATTTTCAATATGATGTCTAAATCTGATTTTGGATGTTTTGCGAACATGGCCATTTTCAAACCAGAAAAACATCCAACTTTTGGTTTTGAAAATGGCCATTTTGTAGACATTTTTGCGCTCAGTGTGTCTATCTTTTACGACCATTTTAGAAAAAAAAAAAACGTCCAAGGGAAACTGTGCAAAAACAAGCCATTGGTATTGGGACCAGCGTTCTTAGTAGGCTGGCCACACAGACATCCCAGCAAAGCAATGGGACAACCTAAGAGGCACTGCAGCGGATGTCTCATAAAAGGTCCCAGGTACGCATCTCACCATTACCCCCTTATACTGTATGATGAGCCCTCCAAAAATGTACTGTACCAAACTGTATACCACTACAATACCCTTACTATTTATTTATTAGGATTTATTTACCACCTTTTTGAAGGAATTCACTCAAGGCGGTGTACAGTAAGAATAGATTAAACATGAGCAATAGGCAATGACAGAAGTAAAAATATTCAAATAATAATGCAAAGTATGGCATGGTATACTACTTACAATGCCAACACAATACGTAATGGAACATTTTAATTGATAGTGAAGGGTAAAGCAAAGATGTAACATATAGATGGGTAAGAGAATAAGAAGAGTTAGAGAGTAAAGTGATTGATTTAAAGAAAGTTGCGCACGAGGTCAGAGAGATGGTGTAGGAGTGTATAAACATATCCTGCTGCAGTATGTGCAGCCCAGGTCACTCCTTGTGTGTGAGTGAGACTAACAAGTTAGTTACTTCTTCCATTAAAGGCCTAGTTGAAGAGCCAAGCTTTCACTTGATTCCTGAAGTAAAGATAGTCCTGTGTTAAGCAGAGCCTTTCAGGCAGTGCATTCCAGAGTGAGGGGGCTACTCCGGAGAAGGCTTGCTTGCGGGTATCACATTGTGTAATGTCTTTTGGAGAGGGTGTGGTTAATGATAGTCCTTGGGAGGACCTTAGTATTCTAAGGATCATCCTTTTCTTCAGGTACTTGGGGCCAATGCCTTTCAGGGCCTTGAAGTTCAGACATAGAATTTTAAATTTAGCTCTGTATTGTTTGCAGGTGTCACCTATATGTGGATAGTGTAGGTTTTTTGTGGGCTTTGGAGGGCTCACAATTTCCACCAGTTAGGATGAGATATGGACCTGGGTCCCCTTTTCTACTGTCCAATGCACCAACCACTAGGCTACTCCAGGGACCTGCTTGCTCTCCATATAGTCCACATCATACTCAAACCTGGATTAAGATAAGCAGGATATTCCCAGCAGATCATCACATGGACTCTCACTCGTTCCTTGGCTCCACTCCACTCCACCCTTTAGAATGCTGATTTCTCTCCAGTTTCAAATTCCTTTGCTTCCTTGGGGTGCTCCTTTATGATCCCCTCCTTAATTCATGGTACTGGCACACTGTGCTCCTTTTAATTAAGCTGATCTATTGGCTTAGTCCCCTTTCTCTTTTTTATTCTTTTAGAGAAACCAGCCCCACTCTCGGCCTTTCTCTTTATATCATCCTCCTCCTTGATCTCTGGTAAAGAAGACCAAAGCCCTACATGGATCCCTGGGTGGGAAGCCTACTCTGCTGTGTACTACATCTTTACTGGTCCCTCTCTGTGGGATGGAAGAGCCCTGAGCTCTTCCCTACACTCATTTTTATATTTCTCTCCAGTTTTTGTAAGACACCAACTACTGGAGTTGTCTCAGAGTAGCCTACTCTCTCATTATATTGAGAAAAGGATAATAATTTTGACTGTCCAGTCAGTGTAACAAGGTGTCAGCACCACACTTCACATTGGGGAAAGGAAGATTCTTTGTATTTTTCAAGAGAAATCTATTTTGCAGAGAAGCAGTGAAGCAACACAGAATTTCAAGTAGCAGAGGCTCAGTCTGGTCTGTAGCAGAACCTCCTTCAAGGAGCAGGGGACCTAAAATGATCCTCATGTTACTGCAAGGAAGGTACATTTTGGCATTCTGCCTCACAAATGTGTCTCTGGGGAGGATCTTGTGCAATCCCTACACTGCTATTTTCCCTCCTATCTGACAGCTAGGACAGTGAAAATTCTTTGTGGGGAATATAAGTTCTGCCACAGTGTGCACAGAAAAAGTTATGAAATTTCAAGATGTTTTAGACCACTGATAGCGGATACATTTTTCCTGAAGGTTAATGTATTGAAGTTGAAAACACCATCTTATCACAATTGTACAGCAGGTCAGACCACTCTGCTATACTGTTCTTTAACCTAAAACCACTGAAAGAAATCCAGTTTCTGACTGATTGCTTGCAGCAGCCTTAGTATAAAAAATAAGTATGTTGGATAAGAACAGCCAATGTCACAAAAATAAATACCTTTTAAAAGCAAACTGACCTGCCTGCTAAACAAAGAATCACAATACATTTGTCAAAAAAATCCTATTTTATTATAAAATCATGTCATTACTTGGTCCCTTCACTAAGAAGTGGTAAGCACTAGTATGTTCATACTGCAGCTTACCACGGGGTGCACTCAGGCATCCCACAGTAAGTTCTAAATGTGCATGCACCACCCATGCACTAAAAAATATTTTTTATTTTTTTGACTGAGGGGGATCTGGGGTAGGAGAGTAGGCATTTCTGTGCTAATCAGTGCATCTGGCCTTAGTGGGCGGGAAAGATCTGCGTAAGGACACACTAAGGTCATTTTCTACCACAACTTTGTAAAAGAACCCTTACATCTTATACATTTGTGAATTCTCTAAATACGTAGGGGCAGTAGAAAATAAACTCCCAGTGATGACTGACCATCCATCTATCCAATCATATAACAGCTAGATAGCACTACTGTGACCAGCTGAAGCAGTCAACTCCCCTGGACAGGGAGAAAAAGCAAGAGAGTGCCAAAAAGGTTCCATTTTAAACCTGGTCTAACAGGAGATAGTAAAAGACTGAGAAAAAGGGAAAACCTGGAGGCAGAAACCCTACAGAGTTCCGCACTGAAAAGCAGACTATGTTAGTGTTCGTACATGGTAGAGAAAGGGGAGAAAAAGGAATCTCCAGTATTTACCTCATAACATAGTAAGAATGAGGCAGGAGAACCCCCCCTGCACAAGCTGAGGGGGGGGGGGTGAGTGGGGGAGGGGAATTCCCTCAGGGTATGTCAATCTCCCAATCAAGGCATCCTGGGTGTGTGTGTATTGGTTTCCCCAGCAACCAGAGAGAGAAAGAAAGAGAGAGAGAGAGAGAGAGAGAGAGAGAGAGAGAGAGAGAGAGAGAGAGAGAGAGAGGTTGTGGCTGGAAAGCACACTCTTGTTAAAAGTAATAGCCAGCACAGGATAGAGGTCCATGATAAAGAAAAGGTTGGATTCCCTAGAACCCAGAGGGAAGGAAAGAGCCCGTTGAAAGAAAGGGCGAGTTTTCAGAGGCAAGAGGGAAAAAAGGAGTTTCCCTGGGAGGGAGCCACCACTCCCAGCCTGCCCAAAGGAAAAGGGATTTTGTTTTGCCAACATATGATTGGTTACAACTGCAACTCAAAACATAGACCACATAATCTGATCGTCAATCTGTCAAGGTTTTCATGGAATAAATTTGAATTGGTGCATAACAAGGAGATTGAAATAATAATTTGCTCAATTACTCCAACATGGTCCATGCGTGATCCTTGTTCAACTGGAGTGTTATGTGCATTGTCCCAAGAGGTTGAACCGTCTATTTCCCAGATTGTAAATAAATCAGTCTGATGGTGTTTTTCCACAGTTTTGTAAACAAGCTGCCATAAAGCCATTTTTGAAACATACAGGGTTTGATCCTGCAGAATTATTTAATTATTGACCAATTTCAACTATTCCATTTTGGGGAAAGATTTGGAAAAAATAGCTTTGAAACGGATGAATTTGTGGAGAGAGTTGATGGACTAGATTCTTTCCAGTATGGATTTAGGCAGGTTCATAGTGTTGAGACATTGTTGATTTCTACTGTAGATTATTTAAAGTGAAATATGGATAATAATATGTGTTATTGTCTAGTATCCCTGGATGTTTCTGGTGCATTCAATTCTGTTATTTTGGAATTGATGCTTGACAAGTTACAAGGTTTAGGGGTTGCAAGACAAGTATTGCAATGGTTTGCATCATATTTGATGGGAAAGTCAATGTTAGTGAGAAGTGGATTGCAGGTTTCAACATCTGTACAGGTTGAATGTGGAGTTCCACAGGGATCAGCATTGTCAGCACTGTTATTCAATACATATTTAGCATCTTAGGGCAAAATGTTTCAGTCACTGGGAATTAGTTATCAAGTGTATGCTGATGTTGTGCAATTTTTTTTGTGATATTGAAGTGGGAAGAAAGTTTAAAATTTCAGTTGAGTAGATGTTTGGTAGGAGTAAAACAGTGGATGGATGAGAATGGTTTAGTTTAAAATATGGCGATAACAGAGGTAATGATTGTGGGATGGGAAGACGTGAAAGAGTGGCCTGAGACTTTGGGAGACATGAGTGTTTCGGTTAAGAAGGAGATGAAACTGTTGGGGGTGATGTTGGATGATAGGCTTACAATGAAATCCCAGGTTGCTAATGTTGTTAAGACATCCTTCAGACTTTTAGATTAAAATCTATGCTTACTTTGTATGATTACTGTTGTGTGGTTCAAAGCATGATTTTGATGTGACTGGACTACTGCAATGTCTTGTATGTTGGTATGGCTGCTTCAGGAGTTAAGGCACTGCAGATAGTACAGAATGGTGCTGTAAGAACAATTGTGGGTTTATCTAGATTTTCACATTTGACACCTGCTCTTAAGCAAATACACTGACTTACAGTGGCACAAAGGAGGAGTGGCCTAATGGTTAATACAGCAGGCTTTGATACTGGCAATATGGGCAAGTCACTTAACCTTCCATTGCCCCAGGTACAACCCCCCCCTCCCCAAACCCACAACAACTTAGATTGTGAACCCCCTAGGGACAGAGAAAGTACCTGCATATAATGTGTACAGTGCTGTGTATGTCTAGTAGAGCTATAGAAATGATTAGTAGTAGTATTTTAAGGTGCTGACGATTGTTGATCAGATGTTGTTTGCTTCTGTTCCATTTTACCTGAAGCGGGCACTGCAGGTGTACCATCCCAGATGTATTTTAAGATCAGAGTCTACTATGCATATCTCTGTTATGCAGTAGTGCAATTGCGCTATGCTGACACAAGAGCTTCGGCTTTTGTGTCAGCTGGAATTTCCTTGTGGAATGAACTGTCTGGCCAGCTTCGGCGATGCCCTGACCTTAAACAGCTTAAAAAAACGTTTGAAAACAAAACTGTTTGTTTCTGCGTTTTGGTAATTATACATGAGTCTGCTGTTTGATGCTGAGTAATGTCTTTGTATTGTGGCTGATTATGAATGTTTTTATGGAAACCACCTAGTTATACAGTAGGGTTCTGTTCTTGGTCCCCTCCTCTTTTCTATCTACACTTCTTCCCTTGGTTCATTAATCTCATCCCATGGCTTTTCCTACCATCTCTATGCTGATGACTCCCAAATCTACCTTTCTACCCCTGATATCTCACCTTGCATCCAAACCAAAGTTTCAGCGTGCTTGTCTGACATTGCTGTCTGGATGTCTCAACGCCACCTGAAATTAAACATGACCAAAACCGAGCTTCTCATTTTTCCCCCCAAACCCACCTCCCCACTCCCCCCGTTTTCTATTTCTGTTGATGGCTCTCTCATTCTCCCTGTCTCCTCAGCTCGAAACCTTGGGGTCATCTTTGACTCTTCTCTTTCCTTCTCTGCTCATATCCAGCAGATCGCCAAGACCTGTCGTTTCTTTCTTTACAACATCCGTAAAATCCGCCCCTTTCTTTCCAAGCACTCTACCAAAACCCTCATCCACACCCTTGTCACCTCTTGTTAGACTACTGCAATCTACTTCTTGCTGGCCTCCCACTTAGTCACCTCTCCCCTCTCCAATCGGTTCAAAACTCTGCTGCCCATCTCGTCTTCCGCCAGGGTTGCTTTACTCATACTACCCCTCTCCTCAAGTCGCTTCACTGGCTCCCTATCCGTTTTCGCATCCTGTTCAAACTTCTTCTACTAACCTATAAATGCTGCTCCCCAGTATCTCTCCACACTCGTCCTTCCCTACACCCCTTCCCGTGCACTCCGCTCCATGGATAAATCCTTCTTATCTGTTCCCTTCTCCACTACTGCCAACTCCAGACTTTGCGCCTTCTGTCTCGCTGCACCTTACGCCTGGAATAAACTTCCTGAGTCCCTACGTCTTGCCCCATCTTTGGCCACCTTTAAATCTAGACTGAAAGCCCACCTCTTTAACATTGCTTTTGACTCGTAACCACTTGTAACCACTTGCCTCCACCTACCCTCCTCTCCTCCTTCCTGTACACATTAATTTAATTGATTTGATTTGCTTACTTTATTTTTTGTCTATTAGATTGTAAGCTCTTTGAGCAGGGACTGTCTTTCTTCTATGTTTGTGCAGTGCTGCGTACGCCTTGTAGCGCTATAGAAATGCTAAATAGTAGTAGTAGTAGTAGTAGGTAGTATATAAGGTTTTAACATAAATAAATAAATAACTTTTTCCATCCACTGGATTGACAAATTCAGTACAATCTTCCATCACCAGACAAGTTCTACAGTTGCCACATTTAAAATGGCCAAACCTCCCATCAACATTGGCATATTTCTTTACTGTAGGTAACATAGCAGGGCATAATAACGCCTTTAGGTTCCACCCTCTGGAAAATGCGACCTGTAAGGAATGCTCCTGAAATGATGGATGAGTTCACACAATATCCCAGTTTTATTTGTTGCAGCGTTGCCTGAATTTGCCATCTTTTCAGGTGTTTCCAGCACATTTGTCTTTTTCAAGGCCTAAGGTGCATATAGAAAACAGATGATTGATATCCTTGGCAACAGATACCCTGATGCAGGCGTTTCTTGCCGAAACACGGAACGTGTTGGGTCTGACTAATAAAGCATAGCTGAGATGCCTCTTATTTGAAGGCGTCTTGTGCTTCTTTGCTTTCTACTTTGCCCTTGTGCTTTTGGATTCCCTCTCCTTGTCGTTCTTCAATACAGCATTTACACTTGTGCGGCTCCTTATAGAATTACCCATGAAATGTCACCCAGGAGTTTGTATACATCACACGTGTCTTCATCTTGGAAGCCCAGCTTATCTGAACTTGTAGAGATACACTCAGCTGCAATAACAGAGCTTTCCTCTTTGATAGCAGTAACTTCCTTAGAACATCAGTAAAGTCTCATATCAGCATCGTCTCACTTTCTGAAACAGGGTTAACAAGGCTGCTAGCCTTATGCAGCTGGTTACTTCCCAACTGCTGTCATCCTCTACAGCTAATGTACACACCTGCTAGCTTAGCAGGGTTTTAAAAAGGTTTGGATAATTTCCTAGAAGACAAGTCCATAAGCCATTATTAAGATGGACAGGAAAATCCATTGCTTATTTCTAGGATAAGCACCATAAAATCTGTTTTACTGTGCTGGGATCCTGCCAGGTACTTGTAACCTGGATTGGCCAATTTTGGAAACATGATACTGGGATTGATGGACCTTGTAAGTATGGCAACACTTTCGTTCTTTTGTTGGATTTTGTTGCAATTTCAAGATACGCACATATGCACAGGCCTGTGCATATATGCAAGCCACATACATATTCATATTTTGTATATTTTGTATATTTCTGTAGTAATGAGTAATGTAATATAGTGGCTATATCTGCAGATTATCTGTTGTGAGCCTGCTGTTTGGTGTCTCATTGCCTTTGAATGAGAGCTGATACGTTATCAAGCATATTCCGGACCTTTTCACTACTAATATTGTAGTGGCTCTGTTACTGCTGACACAATATTTACCCATATTTTGTTTTGTTTGCCTTCTCTGCACAATGAGTTTTAATGCCACTTAGGATATTAAAGACCTGCATTGTATTGCTTGACATCAGTTATGGTAGATTATGAAACCTCAAGTGCTATTTTCTATTCTGCATTTGCATATCACAATCTTGAGAACTGATTTACAAATTGTTGAATGTTTTTACACTATTGGCCAACAAACAAAGGGGTGGAGTTTCTAGTACTAGATTCAGCAAAATCCTCAAATCGTTCCTATTCAAACAAACCCTCACAAAGAACAACCATATCTCAAACAATTATTACTTGACTTGGTTATTACTCTATTTACCATTAACTTTCTCATTCATACGAGATTTTCTAAATGTTAAACATCCATAGCTATCCCAGTATGTTTCTGATACTGTATTGTAAAATTGGATTCTTATAACAGTTTACTTTCTTATGGATTATTCTTTGTTATGTATCCAATACTGTTTATTGTAAGCCACATTGAACTCAAACTTTTGGGATAATGTGGGCTATAAATGTCATAAATAAATATGCACTACTGTATATAATATAAATACCGCTTTGATTGTACCACAGAAAGGTGGTATATCAAATCCTATTACCCTTACCCCTTATCCCTTGATCTCTCTTCCATATCCCCCTTACATAGTAACATAGTACATAACATAGTAGATGACGGCAGAAAAAGACCTGCACGGTCCATCCAGTCTGCCCAACGAGAAACCTATAAGTGTATACCTTACCTTGAATTTGTACCTGTCCCCTTCAGGGCACAGACCATACAAGTCTGCCCAGCCCAACCACCAGTCCCGCCTCCCATCAGCGGCTCTGGTACAGACCGTATAAGTCTGCCCTCCCCTATCCTCGCCTCCCAACCACCTCCCCCTCTTCCCCCCAACTGCTCCGCCACCCAATTTCAGCTAAGCTACTGAGGATCCATTCCTTCTGCACAGTATTCCTCTATGCATATCCCATGCATGTTTGAACTCCGTTACCGTTTTCATCTCCACCACCTCCCGCGGGAGGGCATTCCAAGCGTCCACCACCCTCTCTGTGAAGAAATACTTCCTGACATCTTTTCTGAGTCTGCCCCCCTTCAATCTCATTTCATGTCCTCTCGTTCTACCGCCTTCCCATCTCCGGAAAAGATTCGTTTGCGGATTAATACCTTTCAAATATTTGAACGTCTGTATCATATCACCCCTGTTCCTCCTTTCCTCCAGGGTGTACATGTTCAGGTCAGCAAGCCTCTCCTCATACTTCTTGGAACGTAAATCCCATACCATTCTCGTAGCTTTTCTTTGCACCGCTTCCATTTTTTTAACATCCTTCGCAAGATGCGGCCTCCAAAACTGAACACAATACTCCAGGTGGGGCCTCACCAACGTCTTATACAGGGGCATTAAAACCTCCTTTCTTCTGCTGGTCACTCCTCTCTCTATACAGCCTAGCAATCTTCTAGCTACTGCCACCGCCTTGTCGCACTGTTTCGTCGCCTTCAGGTCCTCAGATACTATCACCCCAAGATCCCTCTCCCCGTCCGTGCCTATCAGACTCTCCCCGCCTAACACATATGTCTCCCTTGGATTGCTACTCCCCAAGTGCATCACTTTGCATTTCTTCGCATTGAATTTTAATTGCCAAACGTTAGACCATTCTTCTAGCTTCTTCAAATCTTTTTTCATGTTTTCCACACCCTCCGGGGTGTCCACTCTGTTGGAAATCTTGGTGTCATCGGCAAAAAGGCAAACCTTACCTTGTAACCCCTCGGCAATGTCACTCACAAATATATTGAACAGAAGGGGCCCCAGCACTGATCCCTGAGGCACTCCACTACTCACCTTTCCCTCCTGCGAGCGAACTCCATTCACCACCACCCTCTGGCGTCTGTCCGTCAACCAGTTCCTAATCCAGTTCACCACTTCGGGTCCTATCTTCAGGCCGTCTAGTTTATTCAAGAGCCTCCTGTGGGGAACCGTGTCAAAAGCCTTGCTGAAATCTAAATAGATGACGTCCATAGCACGTCCTTGATTTAATTCTCCCGTCACCCAGTCAAAGAATTCAATGAGATTCGTTTGGCACGATTTCCCTTTGGTGAAACCATGTTGTCTCGGATCTTGCAACTTATTGGCTTCCAGGAAATTCACTATCCTTTCCTTCAGCATCGCTTCCATTACTTTTCCAATAACCGAAGTGAGGCTTACCGGCCTGTAGTTTCCAGCTTCTTCCCTATCCCCACTTTTGTGAAGAGGGACCACCTCCGCCGTTCTCCAATCCCTCGGAACCTCTCCCGTCTCTAAGGATTTATTAAACAAGTCTTTAAGAGGACCTGCCAGAACCTCTCTGAGCTCCCTCAGTATTCTGGGATGGATCCCGTCCGGCCCCATGGCTTTGTCCACCTTCAGCTTTCCAAGTTGTTGATACACACTCTCTTCCGTGAACGGCGCTCTATCCACCTCATTCTCAGGTGTACTTTTGCTAGTCCCTCTCGGTCCTTCCCCAGGGTTTTCTTCAGTGAAAACAGAACAAAAGTATCTATTTAGCAAATTGGCTTTTTCTTCATCATTTTCTACATAGCGTTTCGTTGTATCTTTTAGTCTCACAATTCCCTTTATAGTCTTTCTCCTTTCACTAATATACCTGAAGAAGTTTTTGTCTCCCCTCCTTACATTTCTAGCCATGTGTTCTTCCGCTTGCGCCTTCGCCAGTCGTACCTCTCTCTTGGCTTCTTTCAGTTTCATCCGGTATTCCTCCCTGTGTTCCTCCTCTTGAGATTTTCTATATTTTTGGAACGCTAACTCTTTAATCTTTATTTTCTCAGCCACTTGCTTTGAGAACCATATTGGTTTCCTTTTTCTCTTGCTTTTATTTACTCTCCTTACATAAAGGTCTGTGGCCCTGTTTATTATTTCTTTTAGTCTGGACCACTGTCCTTCCACTTCTCGTACGTCCTCCCAGCCCATCAGCTCCTTCCTCAGGTATTCTCCCATTTTGTTAAAGTCAGCTCGCTTGAAATCCAGGACTTTAAGTTTAGAGTGGCCGCCGTCCACATGAGCCGTTACATCAAAACAAACCGTTTGATGGTCACTGTTTCCCAGGTGCGCAGCCACTTGGACATTTGACACACTATCCCCATTCGTGAGCACAAGATCCAACATGGCTCCCTCCCTTGTGGGTTTGTTCACCATTTGTCTCAGCAGAGCACTTTGGAAAGCATCCATAATCTCTCTACTTCTTTCCGATTTTGCAGACGGAACCTTCCAATCTACATCCGGCAGATTAAAATCTCCCAACAACAGGACCTCTCTTTTCTTCCCCAACTTTTGAATATCAGCGATCAGATCTTTATCTAGTTCTTCCAATTGTGTCGGGGGTCTATAGACAACACCCACGTGGACCAATGTTCTATCCTCTCTTTTTAAGGTGATCCATATCGCTTCTTCCTTTCCCCAGTTCCCTGTCATTTCAGTCGCTGGGATATCATTTCTCACATACAGGGCTACTCCTCCACCTATACGTCCCTCTCTATCCTTCCTAAAAAGATTATAGCCTGGTATGTTTACATCCCATTCATGGGAACCATTGAGCCATGTCTCTGTGACTGCAACTATGTCCAAGTCAGACTCCAAAATCAGGGCTTGAAGGTCAGGAATTTTATTGCTTAGACTGCGAGCATTTGTGGTCATCGCTTTCCATGTACATTTCCTAGTATGTGTTATGGTTTTAGTGATTTGTGAGGGTGTTTTCTCTTTGGGTACCTTCTCATATTTTTGTTCCCCCTTCCTTGCTTTTTCTTCTTTTTCCCCCTTATCTAGCATCTCCCCATGTCCACCTTTGATAAAGTTGAATTCACTGACATTTTGTACCACTCACCTCCAAATCCAGAGAACACTCTGAAGGGAGTGTTACCCGATGTTATACAAAATTTGTTTGCCATGGTCCTACTGTGACTCCTGAATTGTGAACCCGGCTGTACTTGATGCTCTTAGCAGCATGATGCTCTCTCCACTCTGGGTACTGGCTCATGTCACAGCCTAGGGCGCAGGATTCTCAGCGGGAGCCACGGAGGCGGGCACAGCAGGATGATATTGAGGGGCATAATCAAAAGGGATGCCCAAGTTTTGTTGAGGACGTCCTCGCAAAATGTCCCAATGAAGGGGCGGGGAAACCTGTATTATCGAAACAAGATGGATGTCCATTTTTCGTTTTGATAATACGGTCGGGGACGCCCAAATCTTGAAATTTTAGTTGTCCTTAGAGATGGTCGTCCCTAGACTTGGTCATTTCTGATTTTCAGTAATAATGGAAACCAAGGATGCCCATCTCAGAAATGACCAAATGCAAGGCCTTTGGTCCTGGGAGGAGCCAGCATTTCTAGTGCACTGGTCCCCCTGACATTCCAGGACACCAACCGGGCACCCTAGGGGGTACTGCATTGGGCTTCATAAAATGCTCCCAGGAACATAGCTCCTTTACCTTGTCTGTTGAGCTCCCCAACCCCCCCCCCCCCCGTAAAACCCACTACCCACAACTGTACACCACTACCATAGCCTTATGGGTGAAGGGGGGCACCTAGATGTGGGTCCAGTGTGTTTGTGGTGGGTTTTGGAGGGCTCTCTGTTTCATCCACAAACGTAACAGGTGGGGGGGGGGGGGCCTGGGTCTGCCTGCTTGAAGTGCACTGCACCTACTAAAACTGCTCCAGGTACCTGCATATTGCTGTGATGGACCTGAGTATGAGATTTGAGACTGGCAAAAGATATTTTTAAAGATGTTTTTTGAGGGTGGAAGGGGGTTAGTGACCACTGGGGGAGTAAGGGGAGGTCATACCCGTTTCTCTCTGGTGATCATCTGGTAATTTTGGCCACCTTTTTGTACCTTGGTCGTAAGAAAAACACGACTAGGTAAAGTCATCCAAGTGCTAGTCAGGGACGCCCTTTTTTTTTCCATTATGGGTCGAGGACATCCATGAGTTAGGCACACCCAAGTCCCGCCTTTGCTAAGCCTCCGATACCCCCCCTTGAACTTTAGCCATCCCTGTGACAGAAAGCAGTTGGGGACTTCCAAAATCGGCTTTCGATTATATCGATTTGGACGACCCTGGGAGAATGACGCCCATCTTCCGATTTGTGTCGAAAGATGGGCGTCCTTCTATTTCAAAAATGAGCCTGATAGTGATCCAGGAAGTACTTAGCCACCTCCCAGATCTGGCATTGTTGCCTCTACTTCTCTAAGCTCCTGGCTGTGTCTGGGTCTTGTAGACACTTGTAACTCTGTTAGACATTCCTGAGTTCTTTCCTGGTTGTGCCTAATGCTAATGTATGAACGGTTCCAGTGATGCTTCTCCAGCTACCGTGTGAGTGGGTTCCCGAAATGCTTTCTTGCTATTAAGTGAGTGGGTTCCGATGACACTTTCATGCTGAGTGAGTGGGTTCCAGAGACACTATCCTGCTATCTGTGTGAGTGGGTTCCTGAGATGCTATCTTGCTATTTAGTGATTGGGTTCCATTGAAACTTTTCTGTTACTATGTGAGTGGGTTCCTGAGATACTTTCTAGTTATTGTCTGAGTGGGTTCCTGTTACACTTCCTTGCTTCTGTGTGAGCGGGTGGCTCTGTCTACGTTGGAGAGCGTCTTCCCTTTAGCCACCCTATCTGCTCCCACTCCGGAGGTACCCCTGCTCTGGTGGTGATGCCTTACTTTTGCTATAGTACTCCTGTTCCTGTTGAATCTCTTCCTTGTTTATGGGAGGTAGCTCAGCTTGCCAGTGCTATTCCACCTGCCTCAGTTGGTTCTCTCACTGTGGCCCAAGGGCTCACAACTCGGATCATGGCATTGTTATACAATGGGTCCCAGTTACTTATGGGACACATTAAAGTTTTACAGTCCAGTTTATGTATTACTTCTCAACCAGAGAATCTATTATTATTATTAGCATTTGTATAGCGCTACCAGATGCACGCAGCGCTGAACACCTGATACAAAGAGACAGTCCATGCTCAAAAGAGCTTACAATCTAAGTAATACAGACAAACAAGACAGTTGAACTTCCTACAGCAAAAGAAGTTTGAACAGCTAAACAATTTTTTACAATGTTGTTTCTTAGCTTATGATATTGACTCTGTAAACATATTACATTTGCAGAGGTGCGTTAGACTTTTAGGTGCTGTTCAAGGAATTGTTTAATTTTGATTTTTATGGTAAAGTAAAAACTGATGCTGATGGAATAATTGGGAATAGTGGGATGGGAAGAAAGACAGAGGAATGATGAGACTTCTGGAGTTTCTTTTGACAGTGCAGTTGTGAGGTGCATAACCAATAACCCCTTGATCCACCCCCCCCCCCAAATCATGCAAAACTCCCCTCTCAGATCCCTCCCTGACAATAACAACCCCCCAAACCTTCCCACTACTCTCTCCAGCACCTGCTAGGGGTTTCCATAGTGACTAGTTGCAGGCAGGAGTGATTTTCAGTTGCTCCTGCACTTTCAAACTCTAGGTTCAAAATGGCACCCGATGACCCTTATTTTGCAGCTTGACCCCTAGCAGTAGTACCAAGAGACAAATTCTAGAGGTCAGCCAGCACATTTTGAAGTGATTGGGGATTGATCCTGCCCACCACTAGACACTAGGAAAACCTCCAGTAGATGTCAAGCGAATGTGAGGAGGTAGGGTTTTGCTTAGTGCCAGGGATTTGTGGCATAGAGGTTAAGCAATGGATCAGGGGTAGGGGTATGCAGTGAGTTGGTGGGATTGGGAGACAGCTTTTATTTTTGTAATTGGCTCTACCCCCTTTAAAAAAAAACTCCTTGAGAGCTGTATTATTTGGTTTGTATAGTAATGAGTGTTTTGCATAAATTTGCATGCTTTCCATATTATTATTACTTATGTCCTGTTGCAAAAAAATGTACACTAAGGGCAAATAATGTATGATTTTGGTATTTAACACTCCCCCCCCCCCCCCCCCCGATATGCAAAACCATTTGGAACGGCACTTGGCTGGTTAGATGGCACTTAGTTGGCTATCCACTGATATTCAGCAGGAGATAGCTGGCTATCTCTTGCTGAATATCCCCAGTCAGCAGACTGCGAGCATTTGTGGTCATCGCTTTCCATCTACATTTTAGTGGAATTTTTATGTTCTGTTTAGTTTCTTGTTTAGTCTCACTTCCTGCTGTAAGAAGTGATTTGCTAAGATTGTTGTTTTCATTGCTTTCTTTTCTACTGACGCATCTTGTCTTTAGCTTTAGCTGGGGGTGACCACTTGAAGTGAACTGCCTCCATATACCACCCCGCCTTCTAGTTTAAATGCCTAGAAATATATTGTCTGAATTTCTCCTCAAGGATTTTTTTTCCTGCCACAGTGAGATGGAGCCCATCGTTACAGTATAGTCTTTTGTTTTTGCATGTATTGCCCCATCCTCCTATGTACCTAATTCCTTCTTGGCCGTGTGATTAATAGGTATATCTTTGGCTGGTTTGAACTTAACCGTCCAGCACTGAATATCAGCTGGGCCAGTTAAGTTGGAACTGGCCAAAAATAAACTGGATATTCAATGCTGGTTACCGGAAACGGTCCGGCATTAAATATCTGGGCTCAGTGCCAACAGTGGGAGTTAGCCTGGCTAACTCCCATGGTCTGAATTTCATGCCCTTCGTTATTTGGCCAAAGTCCCATGCATTATTCCCTTGATGCGTGTTTGCAACTGCCCCTTTTTAATAGATAAACTGTGTGATGAAACAGTGGATTTTCAGGCCTGTGAATTGTAATAAATAATTTCATGAAAATGTATTTCTTCTAATTGGCCAGCAGATGGCGCTTGTTTTCAGTTTTAAAGCTGTTGCAGAAAAGATTACTTTCTTTTTTCCAATTTAGCCTTCAACTTGCAATACCATTGGCCAGATACTTTCAAAGATTGGTGCTCTGGGCTCTTATTGGTTCTGGACTTCAATCCAGCTTGGAGGTACTGGATCTTTCTTTAATCTCAGTGTGGTGGTACAGAGGAGAAACATCTCTGTCCTGAGATCCTGTTCAAGGCTTGAGAACAGTGAAGTTCCTGAACTCTCTGGATGCTACCCAGGTAGTAACAAGTGTTACCTAGTTTTAATGTTGATCCTTGTTTTGGTTATCTGTTATTGCTTGCTGTACTTTTCCATCTGGGTTTTCAAATGTTCACTGTTCAACTTTTTCATGATAATAAACCTATAATTTATTAGCTCTGCTATCCTGGACTAAGAATCCTGGTTTGTGCTTATGGGTCTGTGGGTGTTTTCTAGAAACATGAGACCCCTGAAGTGTGGCCCCAGTGTCCTAGGAAATAACCGGAGAATAACTTGAGAATGGGAGACTAGCCCGTAGACAAGTGGGACTCAGCCGGTGGGAGGAGGGTTCTAGTATAGAGCATGAGACCAGGTGCAGGCGAGTCTGGGCGGTGCTGGGCAGACCCTTCAGGTGGCTGCAGGGTAACCCCAGGCAGGTGCTAGGCATTTCGTGACAAACTGTAACTGAATGAGTTAAGAACATAAGAACATAAGAGTAGTCATACTGGGTCAGACCAATGGTTCATCTAACCCAGTATCCTATTTCCAAACAGTGGCCAAGCCAGGTCGCAAGTACCTGGCAGAAATCCAAATCGTGGCAACACTCCATATTACAAATCCCAGGGAAGCAGTTGCTTCCCCTTTTCTGTCTGAATAGTAGACTATGGACTTTTCCTTCAGGAACTTGTCCAAACCTTTTTTAAACCTAGATACGCTAACCGCTGTTACCACATCCTCTGGCAAAGAGTTACAAAGCTTAACTTTTTGTTGAGTGAAAAAATATTTCCTTCTATCTTTTAAAAAAGTATTTCCATGTAACTTCATTGAGTGTCCCATAGTCTTTGTACTTTTGGAATGAGTAAAAAATCAATTTACTTCTACTCGTTCTACACTACTCAGGATTTTGTAGACATCAATCATATCTTCCCTCATCCATCTCTTTTCCAAGCTGTCCAATTAAAGTTTACCTGCTTACTGGCATCAAAATTTTAGAAAGAATGAGCTATGAGTTAAATCAGAAGTTGACTGCATCATTCTTCTGAATGTTGATCTCCTTGTTTTTACAGTCTCTAGAGGTCTCACTACACTCCTAACTTATGGGGTCTTCCAAGTTGACCATCAAGGGCTTAAAGGCACAACATGACAATATTAAAACAGGATCCTAAAACCCCTTGGAACACCTGGCAATACTACGACAAGGCTACACTTATGTTCCATGCACAAAAATCAGAATGTCTTTCTCTTTGATTTAGGGGGTTGTTTACTAAAGCTTAGCTCGAGTTATCTGCAGCAGAGCCCATAGGAATAAAATGGGCCCTGCTGCAGATAACTCAAGCTACAGTGGGGGAAATAAGTATTTGATCCCTTGCTGATTTTGTAAGTTTGCCCACTGACAAAGACATGAGCAGCCCATAATTGAAGGGTAGGTTATTGGTAACAGTGAGAGATAGCACATCACAAATTAAATCCGGAAAATCACATTGTGGAAAGTATATGAATTTATTTGCATTCTGCAGAGGGAAATAAGTATTTGATCCCCCACCAACCAGTAAGAGATCTGGCCCCTACAGACCAGGTAGATGCTCCAAATCAACTCGTTACCTGCATGACAGACAGCTGTCGGCAATGGTCACCTGTATGAAAGACACCTGTCCACAGACTCAGTGAATCAGTCAGACTCTAACCTCTACAAAATGGCCAAGAGCAAGGAGCTGTCTAAGGATGTCAGGGACAAGATCATACACCTGCACAAGGCTGGAATGGGCTACAAAACCATCAGTAAGACGCTGGGCGAGAAGGAGACAACTGTTGGTGCCATAGTAAGAAAATGGAAGAAGTACAAATGACTGTCAATCGACAAAGATCTGGGGCTCCACGCAAAATCTCACCTCGTGGGGTATCCTTGATCATGAGGAAGGTTAGAAATCAGCCTACAACTACAAGGGGGGAACTTGTCAATGATCTCAAGGCAGCTGGGACCACTGTCACCACGAAAACCATTGGTAACACATTACGACATAACGGATTGCAATCCTGCAGTGCCCGCAAGGTCCCCCTGCTCCGGAAGGCACATGTGACGGCCCGTCTGAAGTTTGCCAGTGAACACCTGGATGATGCCGAGAGTGATTGGGAGAAGGTGCTGTGGTCAGATGAGACAAAAATTGAGCTCTTTGGCATGAACTCAACTCGCCGTGTTTGGAGGAAGAGAAATGCTGCCTATGACCCAAAGAACACCGTCCCCACTGTCAAGCATGGAGGTGGAAATGTTATGTTTTGGGGGTGTTTCTCTGCTAAGGGCACAGGACTACTTCACCGCATCAATGGGAGAATGGATGGGGCCATGTACCATACAATTCTGAGTGACAACCTCCTTCCCTCCGCCAGGGCCTTAAAAATGGGTCGTGGCTGGGTCTTCCAGCACGACAATGACCCAAAACATACAGCCAAGGCAACAAAGGAGTGGCTCAGGAAGAAGCACATTAGGGTCATGGAGTGGCCTAGCCAGTCACCAGACCTTAATCCCATTGAAAACTTATGGAGGGAGCTGAAGCTGCGAGTTGCCAAGCGACAGCCCAGAACTCTTAATGATTTAGAGATGATCTGCAAAGAGGAGTGGACCAAAATTCCTCCTGACATGTGTGCAAACCTCATCATCAACTACAGAAGACGTCTGACCGCTGTGCTTGCCAACAAGGGTTTTGCCACCAAGTATTAGGTCTTGTTTGCCAGAGGGATTAAATACTTATTTCCCTCTGCAGAATGCAAATAAATTCATATACTTTCCACAATGTGATTTTCCGGATTTAATTTGTGATGTGCTATCTCTCACTGTTACCAATAACCTACCCTTCAATTATGGGCTGCTCATGTCTTTGTCAGTGGGCAAACTTACAAAATCAGCAAGGGATCAAATACTTATTTCCCCCACTGTAAGTTTTAGTAAACAGGGGGATTAGTTCTTTGTGGTATCTTTTGTAAAAACAAACAAAAAAAATCACCTCCCACTCCTCTCCTCATCCAAAATCCCCATAAAACCCTCCAACACATATTCGGCTTTTAAGGGCTGATAATCATTAGTTCTAGTGGGAGCTTATTTGGAGATGGTATCTCATAAACTGCAAAGTCATTTTCAGAAAATGATTTAAAAAAAGTATATCAAAGCTGGTCGCTGTGATCCTTATGAAGGAAACCTTTCAGAAGAGAATAGAAGGTTCACTGGTGCTGTGATTTAATGCAGTGGCTACCCCAGAACAGGACTGGAAAGCAATTTGCTTTCTTGCTGGTGGTCTGTCAAACAATCCATCTTTTAATAAACTCTGACAGTGTGAATCATTTACCAGAACATCCAAATACGTTCAGAGAGATAACTCACAAAAAGAATTCACTTCTAGCTCTTATTAAATGATAAAGTCCTATTTAGCTTTACTACTGACTGATTTGTTAGCCATGCACTTTATATTAGCTGAATTACCAGGCCTTCCTCATTCCTGAACATACTCTGTAGTAAATGCAAGTAAATGCAATGATTTCATTGGCAGATGCTAAAAAATGAGAAGAGTGCCTTGGTTATGGACAGTGTGTTAACGTTTTCGGAGGTATGACTCCATAGGTTCTTTATCTTGTCTAAGAGTGCATAGACAGATGCATTAGGTTATCTTTTACTATAGAGTCTTTTCAGTATAACAGGACATTGTTGGGTCATTATTCAGGTGGGAGGTTAGTGTTTTAAAAAAATGCTGACCACTTCAGCTGAATGAAATCTGAATGTTCAACATTCTAGATGGATAATATCCAGCACTGAAAATTCAGATTCAGTGATGACCAGGGCTGTTATCTGGATTGTAGTAATATTTATTTATTTATTGCATTTGTATCCCACATTTTCCCACCATATGGCAGGTTCAATGTGGCTTACATATTGCTAAAAAGGCGGTTACAAAATTTAGATTTGTAGAAGTCTAGTACATAATACAGAAGTACAATAAATGCTTAGGTTGATATATTAGCATATTGTGAGAGAGGTTAATATTATTGTTTTCCATATCTGAACTTTTCGTGATGTATGGTGGTGTGGGATTAGGCAGATCTATGGAGGAAAGACTTCTTGAAAAGATGTGTTTTCAGGTTTTTTTCTGAATTGTAGGTAGTTTTCTGTGAGTTTCATGTCTTTGGGTAGTGAGTTCCAAAGTTGTGTGCCTATAAACGAGAGACTGGCAGCATGTGAAGATTTGTATTTTATACCTTTGTAATTGGGGTAGTGAAGGGTTAGGTAGGCTCTTGCTGTTCTAGTCACGCTTCTTATTGGTAGATCGATAAGTTCCGTCATGTAATCTGATGCAAGTCCGTAGATGATTCTGTGGACTATTGGGTTTTGCACTTTCGAAGCGTGTTTTTCCGAAGATGAGTCTGGCAGCTGTGTTTTGTGCTGTCTGTAGTTTTCTTATGATTTGATCTTTGCAGCCTATGTAAATACTATTGCAGTAGTCTACATGGGTTAGCACCATGGTTTGGATCATGTTGCGGAATGAATCCCTGGGAAAGTAAGGTTTTATATGTTTGAGCTTCCACATAGTGTGGAACATTTTCTTGGTCATGTTCTTAGCTTGGCTTTCTAGTGTTAGGTTGCGGTCAATTGTTATGCCTAAGATTTTCAAGTGGTCTGAAATTGGGAGGGATGAACCCTATGTGTTAATTGCCGAGGGGGGAACATTATTGTATTGGGACGAGAGAATCAGACATTGGGTTTTATACCTATTGAGTTTTAACTTGAATGCCAATGCCCAAGATTCCATGATGGTCAAGCTGTTTATTATTTCCTTGGTGATTTCTGTGGGGTTCTGTTTGAAGGGAATATAAATGGTGATTGAGGCCTTGTTTGGATAGAGATTTAGCCAGTAAGTGTCATTACTAGGTTGAATAATATAGGTGAGAGCGGTGATCCTTGTGGTACTCCACATTCTGCTTTCCAAGGTGGAAATATATCTGAGTTTGAGTTGACTTGGTATGTTTTGGATGTCAGAAATCCCTTGATCCAGGAGAGTACTTTTCCTGTAATTCCTATCTTGTCAAGGATTCTCAGTAGTATGTGGTGGTCGACCATATCGAATGCACTTGATAGGTCAAATTGGAGTAGGAGGATGTTGTTACCCCTAGCTATTTCCTGCTTGAATCTGGTCAAGAGTGTGACTAGTATTGTTTCTGTACTGTGGTGAGGTCTGAAGCCAGATTGAGATTTGTGCAGTATGTTGAAATCAGTGAGGTATTCTTAGTTGTTTGGCGATTATGCCTTTTGTCAATTTGGTTGTTAGGGGTATGGATGCTATTGGTCTGTAATTCGAGATGTCTTCTGCTTTTTTTTTTTTTTTGGTGTCTTTTGGGATGGGAGTTAGTAGGATATTTCCTCTGTTCTCTGGGAATAGGCCTTTTTTGAAAGATAATTAAGGTGGTCTGTGAGTTCTGTGACGTATTGATTAGGGTTTTTTTTTCAATATATAGTTGGGGCAGCTGTCTAGTTGGCAGTGGGCGAAGGAGAATTTTCGGAGTGCGTGAGCTATTATTTTGGTTCTTAGATGAGTGAAGTTATTCCAAATATGGTCTGCCGGATATTCCCTTGGATTCAGATCTAGTTCGTTTATGAAGGTTTCTGGATTAATATTTCCCTGATGCAGATTCTTGCGTAGATTGGTAATTTTTTCTTCAAAGTATTTGGCAAGTTTGTCTGCATGTGGGAGGTTTGCATTCAGTGTAGTTACCATTTTGGTGTTAAGTAAGTTGTTTATTAGTGTGTATAATTTATTTGTGTCTTTGTAATCTGTGCCTATTTCTTCTCTGTAGAAGTTTCTTTTGGATTGTCTTATTTTATATTTGTATTTTGTTTGACTTTCTTTCCAGGCCTTTAATGACTGTTCATTTTGGGTTTTTTTTTACAGTTTTGTTATAATTTTCTAGTTTAGAATTTTTAGTTCTTCATTAAACCAGAGTATTTTATTGCATTTTTGTGCTGATTTTGTATGTATGGGCGCTATTTTGTTGAGGAATTTGTTGCATCGTTCGTCCCAAACAGTGAAGAAATCAGTTGAATCGTTTTTTGGTGCCCAGTTCTTGCCAAAATGTTTTGGGGTCTGTTTTACTTCTTGTTTTATATAAGGCCCGTTGATGCGTTTGGGCAAGACATCTTTTTACATTCTCTGGGTCTAGGGTTATCAAGAGCAAGCTTTCTCAGACATAGGTATGCGGACGATATTTCAGTCATAATTCCGGTCTCCTTCTCTTTGTCACAAATCTCTAACCTGGTTCATACTTCGTTTATCATTTATTAAATTTGCCGAACTGCTTTTATTGTAGGCAAATTAATGTCTCACTCTGATTAGTTCCTGGATGTTACATCATCGCTTAAAGCTTAGTACTGACAAAACAAAATTTTTGTTGTCTGATAATAACCCTGACCCAGTGGTTGATCATCTACTGGTGGAACAGGTTAAGTATACACTTCCCCCTTTGTGAAGATCTTGGGGGTTCATCTTGATCAGACTCTATCATTTGAAAGCTATCTTGGCTTTGTAATTGAGTTAATTTTATCTTTTATGAAATTTAAGACGCATATGTAACTTCTTTGAATTTGAACAATTCAAACTACTAGTACACTAGTTGCTGTTATCAAAATTAGATTATTATAATTCTATATATTTAGTTGCTCCCCCCCCCAAAAAAAGAACATCCATAAGCATCAGACTGTACAGAATACTGCAGTAAAATTGATTTTTTTCACTGTGGATGAGGGATAGTATTGCCCTGGTTTCTATGAACTACATTGGTTGCCTGAAGAGGCCAGGATTAAATTTGTTTTCTTGTTTAATTTATGAGATTTTAAATGGGGAATGTCCTTCATATATATCTCATTTCAAATGTCAGTCAAATAATAGAGTCAGATAATCTTGTTGTAATTCACTTTTTGTTTTGCCCTCTGTGAAGAAACAGTGTATTTTAAGCCTGTAAAATGTATTGGATATTTTCCTGCCTTAGGGGGTCTTTTACTAAAGCTTACCTTGAGTTATCTACAGCAGGGCCCGAGCTAAGCTTTAGTAAATGACCCCCTTAATAAATTCGTGAACTATATTTCTTCTAGTGGCCAGCAAGTGGTTCATGTTTTATGTTAAAGCTGTTAAAGAAAAGTGAATGTTCCCTCTTTTAGGGGCCTTTTTACTAAGCTGTGTAGGCACTTACGCATGCCCAACAAACGCCAATTCAGAACTACCGCCTGGCTACCACGTGGCCCAGGTGGTAATTTCATTTTTTATGCACACCCACTATGTGCACCCTAAAATATATTTTATTTTCCAGCGCATGGCGCTAACTGGGCAGTAATCGGCATTGTACACATGCTGATGATTACCGCCCAGTTAATGCATGAGACCTTACCACTAAGTGAATGTGTGGTGGTAAGGTCTCAGGCCCAAAATGGACACGTGCCAATTTTCATTTTGCCACACGTCTATATTTGGCCAAAAAATTAAAAAGGCCTTTTTTGCAGGTGCGCTGAAAAATGGACCTGCACACATCCAATGCACACGTCTATACCAGCGCAGGCCACTTTTCGGTGCACCTTAGTAAAAGGACCCCTTAGTTTCACTCAGTGAAGAAGTGATCTACAGTACTGTGAGCAGTATACTTTTAAAACTTGTTGACTGGGCTCTGATTAGCCCAGGAGCTCTTTTAATTTGGACTTTACTGTTTTTTCCCCAGTCTTAGCCAAGAAGGGAAAGACAGATCTCTTTGCTAAGGCCCTGTAAAACAGTTATATTTGTCATAAATAAATAAATAAATAAATAAATAAATAAATAACTATTTATTTATTTATATCCTGCTTATTTTCAACAGAGAAGGACGGCCATCTTCCGACACAAATCGGGAGATGGCCGGCCATCTCTCAAGTCTGGCGAAATCGGCATAATCGAAAGCCAATTTTGGCCAGCCTCAACTATAGTCCGTCGCGGAGCTGGCCAGACTTCAAGGGGGCGTGTCGGCAGGGTACAGAAGGCGGGACAGGGGCGTGCTTAAGAGATGGCCGGCTTCGCCTGATAATGGAAAAAAGAAAGCCGGCCCTGTCGAGCATTTGGCCGACTTTACTTGGTCCGTTTTTGTTCACGACCAAGCCTCAGAAAGGTGCCCGAACTGACCAGATGACCACTGGAGGGAATGGGGGATCACCTCCCCTTACTCCCCCAGTGGTCACCAACCCCCTCCCACCCAAAAAATAAAATAAAAAACATTTTTTTGCCAGCCTCTATGCCAGCCTCAAATGTCATACCCAGTTCCATCACAGCAGTATGCAGGTCCCTGGAGGAGTTTTTAGTGGGTGCAGTGCACTTCAGGTAGGTGGACCCAGGCCCATCCTCCCCCTACCTGTTACACTTGTGGTGGTAAATGGGAGCCCTCCAATCCCCCCTCCCAAAACCCACTGTACCCACATGTAGGTGCCCCCCTTCATCCCCAAGGGCTATGGTAATGTTGTACAGTTCTGGGGAGTGGGTTTTGTGGGGGATTTGGGGGGGCTTAGCACACAAGGTAAGGGAGGTATGCACCTGGGAGCAATTTTTGAAGTCCACTGCAGTGCCCCCTCGGGTGCCCGGTTGGTGTCCTGGCATGTCAGGGGGACCAGTGCACTAGAAATGCTGGCCTCTCCCACTACCAAATGCCTTGGATTTGGCCAGGTTTGAGATGGCCGGCATTGGTTTCCATTATCGGCGAAAAACCGATGCCGGCCATCTCTGACATTTGGCCAGCCCCAACCGTATTATCGAAACAAATACGGTTCGGGACCACTCTTTGCGACGCCGGCCATAAAGATGGCCGGTGCCGTTATGCCCCTCAAATATGTCCTGATCTTCCCAGGTACTGCTTAGACAGTATACAAATGTTTAGCTAGTTTTCTAATTGATCCATTTTCAATTACTTGTTACTGTTTCCTGATTGCACTTTTTCTGTCCACTGTTCAATATTTTTATGAGAATAAACATAATCGTTTGTTTACCCTGCTTGTTTGGACTGATAAACATAGTAACATAGTAACATAGTAGATGACAGCAGAAAAAGACCTGCACGGTCCACCCAGTCTGCCCAACAAGATAAACTCACATGTGCCATTTTTTGTGTATACCTTACCTTGATTTGTACCTGTCTTTTTCAGGGCACAGACCGTATAAGTCTGCCCAGCACTATCCCCACCTCCCAACCACCAGCCCTGCCTCCCACCACCAGCTAAGCTTCTGGGGATCCCTTCCTTCTGAGCAGGATTCCTTTATGCTTATCCCACGCATGTTTGAATTCCGTTACCGTTTTCCTCTCCACCACCTCCCATGGGAGGGCATTCCAAGCATCCACCACTCTCTCCGTGAAAAAATACTTCCTGACATTTTTCTTGAGTCTGCCCCCCTTCAATCTCATTTCATGTCCTCTAGTTCTACCGCCTTCCCAACTCCGGAAAAGGTTCGTTTGCGGATTAATACCTTTCAAATATTTGAATGTCTGTACCATATCACCCCTGTTTCTCCTTTCCTCCAGGGTATACACGTTCAGGTCATCAAGTCTCTCCTCATATGTCTTGCAACGCAAATCCCATACCATTCTCGTAGCATTTCTTTGCACCGCTTCCATTTTTTTAACATCCTTCGCAAGATTTGGCCTCCAAAATTGAACACAATACTCCAGGTGGGGCCTCACCAACGTTTTATACAGGGGTATTAAAACCTCTTTTCTTCTGCTGGTCACACCTCTCTCTATACAGCCTAGCAATCTTCTAGCTCAGTGGCGTAGCCAGACTGCCAATTTTGGATGGGCCTGAACCCAAAGTGGGTGGGCACAAAATTTTCTCTCTACCCCCCTCCCCAGCAAAATTTAGTCACGCTAATCAGATGCATTTGTCACACAGGGTAAAGTGCTGCTTTTCAGTGCATCAGATTTCAGAAAATTTATTTAATAGCCTAACACCCTTTTCAATGAGCTTTCAGAGGCCAAAACCTCCTGCCTCAGGTCAGTATAATGCTGTTACGGTATCCTCGCCTGACCTAAGGAAGGAAGTATTGGTCTCTGAAACTTCATTAACACAGGTACCATATTACTTTATCCTAAATTAAAAATAAAATTATTTTCTTTACCTTTCTTGTATGGCCATTTACTTTTTCTCATTGTTTTGCTCCCAGTCTCTAGATTCTGCTTTCCTTCGTTTTCGCTTAACTCTTCTGCCACGGTTTCCTGGCCATTTCTCATTTTTCTCTCCTTTTTCTTTGCGTTCTTCAATATTTTTCTGCCTCTCTCTCTCTCTGTCCTGATTTAATTCATTCTTACTATCCATTCTTTAATTTCCTTCATCTACTTATGGCTTTTCATCTTTTTCTCACCCTTATTCTCCAGTCTTTCACTACTCTCCTTTTCCATCCAGCAGCTCTCTTCTTTCTCTCCCCATCCTTCCAGTCTCCCCATCCTTCCAGTAGTCTCCCCTCTTTCTTTCTGCATCCTTCCGTCCAGTGTCACCTCTTTCTCCCTACCCTTCCATCCAGCGTCTTCCCTCTTTCTCTCCCCATCCTTCCATCCATCTATCCTCTCTCCTGATCCTTCCATCTAATGTCTCTCTCCCTCTTTCTAACCAGTGTCTCTGTATCACTCTACCCTTTTCTGTTCAGTGTCCCTTCTCTCTCCACATCCTTCCAGTCTCTCACCTTTCTCTGCATCCTTCCAGTCTCTCCCATCCTTCCATCCAGAGTCTCTCTCCCCATCCATCCGTTTTCCCTCTTTCTCTCCCCATCCTTCCATCTGTTTTCTATCTTTTCTCCCCATCCTTCCATGTTTTCCCTCTTTCTCCCCATCCTTCCATGTTTTCCCTCATTCTCTGCCATTCTTCCATCTGTTTTCCCTCTTTTCTCCCCATCCTTCCAAGTTTTCCCTCATTCTCCCCATCCTTCCATGTTTCCCTCTTTCTCCCCATCCTTCCATGTTTTCCCTCATTCTCTGCCATCCTTCCATCTGTTTTCCCTCTTTTCTCCCCATCCTTCCATCTGTTTTCCCTCTTTTTCTCCCCATCCTTCCATGTTTTCCCTCTTTCTCCCCATCCTTCCATCTGTTTTCCCTCTTTTTCTCCCCATCCTTCCATGTTTTCCCTCTTTTCTTCGACGAGGCCCGCCCTGCATGCCAGCGCCAGCCCCCATTGCCGGCCACTGCTGCTTTTCCTGTTGAGCAGCAGGGCCGGCGCTACAAAAAAGAAGAAGCGCTAACGGCGCTAAGGACGAGAAATGTTTAATAAAAATAAAAGCGCGGCACCTGCAGGCACTGTCTCGGCAGCCTTGAGGCATTGGCTGCTGAGGCATTGGCTGCTGGCTCGCAGACTCCTCCCGTCTGCGGGAGGAGCCTGTGAGCCAGCAGCCAATGCCTCAGCAGCCAATGCCTCAAGGCTGCCGAGACAGTGCCTGCCGGTGCCGCGCTTTTTTTTTTTTTAAACATTTCTCGTCCTACGGTCCTTAGCACCGTTAGCGCTTCTTCTTTTGTAGTGCCGGCCCTGCTGCTCAACAGGAAAAGCAGCAGTGGCCGGCAATGGGTGCTGGGGCTGGCGCTGGCGCTGGGAGGGCCTGGGCTGAAATTGGGTGGGCCTGGGCCCACCCAGGCCCACCCGTAGCTACACCCCTGTTCTAGCTACAACCACCGCCTTGTCACACTGTTTTGTCGCCTTCAGGTCCTCAGATACTATCACACCAAGATCCCTCTCCCCGTCCGTACCTATCAGACTCTCACCGCCTAACACATACGTCTCCCGTGGATTTCTACTCCCTAAGCGCATCACTTTGCATTTCTTCGCATTGAATTTTAATTGCCGAACGTTAGACCATTCTTCTAGCTTCCGCAGATCTTTTTTCATGCTTTCCACTCCCTCCAGGGTGTCCACTCTGTTGCAAATCTTGGTGTCATCCGCAAAAAGGCAAACTTTACCTTGTAAGCCTTCAGCAATATCACTCACAAATATATTGAATAGAATCGGCCCCAGCACCGATCCCTGAGGCACTCCACTACTTACCTTTCCCTCCTCCGAGCGAACTCCATTTACCACCACCCTCTGGCATCTGTCCGTCAACCAGTTCCTAATCCAGTTCACCACTTCGAGTCCTATCTACAGCACCATCTAGTTTATTCAAGAGCCTCCTGTGGGGAACCGTGTGAAAAGCTTTGCTGAAATCTAAGTAGGTTACGTCCAGGTTGATATTCAGCAAAACATGCTTCGAAAGTGCCAAACCCCTTCTAGAAAAATTGCATTGGCTCCCAATCAAAGAATGGATCATCTTCAAAATCTGCACTTTAGTCCACAAAATTATATATGGTGTAGTCCCAGGATACATGATAGACCTCATAGATCTACCAATAAGAAACAGTCGGGTCATCAAGATCATACCTAAACCTACACTACCCAAATTGCAAAGGACTGAAATACAAAACAACCTATGCATCCGGCTTCTCCTACATAAGCGCACAACTATGGAATGGCCTCCCAAAGCTGTGAAACAATCCATGACCACTTGAACATCAGGAAATCACTAAAAACCAACCTCTTCAAAAAGGCCCCCAACGACCCCAAGTAACCCTCTTCACCTACCAACACAGCATGACTATGATCGCACAGGACAACACGCAATCTTCATCCATTTCGACCCTCCACTTATACATCATACGATAACTATACAACCTTGTATTTGCTATCAACCGACTGGGCAAACACCTTAACGGTACTATGTAAGCCACATTGAGCCTGCAAATAGGTGGGAAAATGTGGGATACAAATGCAATAAATAAATAAATTAAATAAATGAGCCCTTACTGCTAGATTAATAGGTGACATTAAGGGCTCATGCCGTAAATAGACACGCACTGATTGCTCATTGAAAAAAAGTCCTTTTTCCCAGATGCAGTAAAAACTGGCCCGGAAGCTCCAAAAACATGCACCCAAACTACCGTAGGCCACTTTTTGCTGTGGATTAGTAAAAGGACCCCTAAGCTTCTTATGAATGTTTTTTTTTTAATGTAAACTGCTCAATACCTGGAGATAGTTACAGTATAGAAGTACAGGGTGTAATGTAACTATTTGGGTAGTGTTGCTGGATATCTGTGGATAGGACTCATTAAGCAATCTAGTCAGATAACAGAGAAGAGGAAAATTTCATCCAATAATTATCAAGCTTGTTTTGCAATGATGAAAGGATTTGACCAGTGTAAAATTATCCTCCTTTGTAGAAATAATATTCTCAATACTTTAGCATGCAGTTAGTTTCATGCCAAGTCAGGTGAGGAAGTATAAACAGACAATAATGCTTGCGTTTCTTATTATGCTATAATATTTAAAAGGGAGGGACATTTTGGTGGTTCAAGCAATGGGGTAATGCATAGATATGGCCTGTTACAAGCCTGCCTGCCCAATGCGCTGATAGACTTATGACGGTATTGATGTGAATTTACCACACAAGTTTTGGAAGCATTTCCAAGGACAAGGTTGCAAAGAGATTTGTACTTACACACATACCCCCAGATTCTATATTTATTTATTTATTTGTTACATTTGTATCCCACATTTTCCCACCTATTTGTAGGCTCAATGTAGCTTACATAGTACCGTAGAGGCGTTTGCCATCTCCGGTAGAGAGACAGTTACAAGAAGTTGTTGTGGTCGATTAAGGTCCATGTGTTGTAGACACATTAGGAATCATAGAGAGGAAGAGTTATGCAGAGTCTGTAACAAGCTTTGGTTTCGTTGTGTTGCAGGGTTTAGGTATTTAGGTTGGGTTGATAGGCTATGCCTTTTTGAACAGGTTGGTTTTTAGTGATTTCCAGAAGTTTAGGTGGTGGTACGTTGTTTTCATGGCTTTTGGTAATGCATTCCACAGTTGTGTGCTTTTGTAGGAGAAGCTAGATGCATAAGTTGATTTGTATTTGAGTCCTTTGCAGCTTGGGTAGTGGACATTTAGGTATGTTCGTGTTGTTCCGGTTGTGTTTCTTTTTGGTAGGTCTATGAGGTCTGCCATATAGCCCGGGGCTTCGCCGTAGATAATTTTATGGACCAGGGTGCAGATTTTGAAAGCAGTACGTTCTTTGATTGGTAGCCAATGTAGTTTTACTCGGAGGGGTTTAGCGCTTTCGAATCGCATTTTTCCAAATATAAACCTGGCTGCTGTGTTTTGAGCAGTCTGAAGTTTCTTTATGAGTTGTTCTTTGCATCCCGCGTAAATTCCATTGCAGTAGTCTGCATGGCTTAGTACCATTGATTGTATCAGGCTGCAAAATGTTTCCCTCAGAAGAATGGTTTCATGTGTTTGAGTTGTTTCCACATTGAGTGGAACATTTTCTTAGTTGTGGAGTTAACTTGGCTCTCAAGTGTAAGTTTACGGTCGATAGTAACGCCGAGGATTTTCAGGCTGTCTGAGATAGGGAGGGTGTAGTGTGGGGTGTTTATACTTGTGGGTTTGTACGTATTGTGTCGGGATGAGATAATGAGACAGTGTGTTTTATCTGTGTTGAGTTTTAATTGAAATGCATTTGCCCATGAGTTCATGATGTTTAGGCTGAGCTTGATTTCGTTGGTAATTTCTGTCAGATCGTGTTTGTAAGGTATGTATATTGTGACGTCGTCTGCATAGATGAATGGGTTGAGGCCTTGGTTGAATAAGGACTTGGCTAGTGGGGTCATCATTAGGTTAAATAGGATTGGTGATAGTGGTGATCCTTGAGGTACTTCGCAGTCGGCTTTCCACGGTGATGATATATTTGAGTTTGATTTCACTTGGTATGTTGTAGTGGTTAGGAAACCCTTGATCCAACTAAGTATGTTGCCACTAATGCCAAAGTAATCTAGGAGTCATAGAGGCATATTTTCAAAGCACTTTGGGAGGCTAAGTTCCATAGGTTTCTATGGAACTTTGGGAGGCTAAGTGCTTTGAAAATGAGCCCCTATTAGTAAGATATTATGATTTACCATGTCGAATGCATTAGACACGTCGAATTGAAGGAGAAGTATGCTTTTACCTGTTGCTATTTCCTGCTTGAATTTGGCCAGGAGAGTTATGAGTAATGTTTCGGTGCTATGGAAGAGGCGAAATCCTGATTGTGATTCATGTAAGATTGAGAATTTGTTTATGTAATCACCGAGTTGTTTGGTTACCATGCTTTCCATCAGTTTGACTGCTAGTGGGATAGATGCTACTGGGCGATAATTGGTAAGTTCATTTGTCTTTTTCTTAGTGTCTTTTGGAATTGGGATGAGTAGGATGTTGCCATTTTCTTTAGGGAAGAGATCTTGTTGGAGCAAGTAGTTTAGGTGGGATGTGAGGTCTGTTATGAAGCGACTGGGGGCAGATTTTATTAGGTAGCTGGGGCACGTATCCAATTTGCAGTGAGTGTCGGAGAACTTTTTGATCGCATGCGTAGCTGTTTCGGTGTTGAGGGGGGCGAAGTTTGTCCAAATTTGGTCCGCTGGGTATTCTCCAGGGGTTGGGTCCAGACCATTGATGAAGTTTTCAATATCAGTGTTGTCAAGAGGGAGTGTATTGCGTAGTTTTACAATTTTTTCATTGAAATAGTTAGCAAGTTTGTCTGCAGATGAGATGTCTGAGATGATTGTGGTGACCAGGGTGGTGTCTAGTAGTTTGTTTACGAGTTGGTATAATTTCTTCGTGTTTTTGTAGTCTGGTCCTATTTTGGTTCTGTACTATGACCTTTTGGCCTGTCTTCTTGAGTATTTGTATTTTCTTTGTATTTGTTTCCAAGCGTTGAGCGTGTGTTCATCTTTTATTTTTTTCCATGCTCTTTCGAGTTTCCTGGATTGTGTTTTCAGTTTTTTCAGTTCATTGTTGAACCAAGGTATCGAGATGCGTCTACTTGATGTTCTTGCTTGTAGGGGTGCTATTTCGTCTAGTATGCTTCTGCATCTTTTGTCCCAGTTAGCGAGGTAATGTATAGAGTCCGTTTGTATTTTCCATTTGCTATTGTATATTTGTTGCCAGAATGTTTTCGAGTCTCTTTGGCCTCTTGTGCTGTAGGTTGCGTGTTCTTGTGTACGGTGTGAGACCTTCTTCCGCCACTTTATGGATAGGTTTAGTTTGTAATGGTTGGCCCATGGTGTTTCTGTCCATTTAGTATTAGTTATTATTAGGTTTTGGTCTATGGACAGTTTGTATGAGAAGAGGTCAAGTGTGTGCCCTTTGACGTGGGTTGCTTGCACGTGTGGCCATTTTAGATCCCATAATTGGAGGAATTCTTTGCATTCTCGTGCGTTGGCAGAATTTGGGTCTTCTAGATGAAGGTTGATGTCTCCTTCATCATTACTATATGTTTGAGTTGGTTACACAAGTGTTAGAGATGAAGTCTATAAAGGTTGACTGGCTTTCGATCCAGTTACTTGGTGGCCTGTAGAACAAGATACAATTTAGGTGGTCAAGCAGGGATTTGTTATGGATTCTGACTGAGGCAATTTCAAGTTGGGTTGTTATGGACTCGGCGGTGATTTCGGTTGTAAAGTGGGATCGATAGATTAGTGCTATGCCTCCGCTTCCCTTTTCCTTTCTGGTCCAATGAGTGATTTTGTATCCTGGAGGACATAGTTTGAAGATTATGGGGTCCTTTTGATCATGGATCCAAGTTTCATTGATGAAGATTAGATCAAGGTTTTCTGACGTAATCCAGTCTGTTATTGTTGTTGTTTTATTTACGATGGATCTGGCGTTGATGTAACTCACTTGGAGTTTTTGGTAAGGGGCTTCTATATTTGGTGTTGTGTGGATTTTTGTAAGTTGTCGTTTCTTTGTTTGTGTATATTAGGTATGACCTTTCTTTTCTTACTGTTGGTGTTGTCCGCATGTTGGAATTCTTCCTTTGTTGTGATTGTTGTCAGTTTGTTGAGGTATGGAGTATTTGGTCAGTCTTTGGTGGTTTTGTAGTATGGGTATAATGTTCTTTTCTTCGAGTGGGCTGGTTAGTGTTGGATGGATCAGTGATAAAGAGTAGGTAACTAGGAGTATTTTGATGATATACATTTTGGATCAGTTCAGTTTGGCTGCTAAAAGCCATGGTCGAATGGGAGGGGGGATAGTTCTTCTTTAAGTTGTCTCCAACAGCTGATTGCTTCCACTGTTGGAAGTCAGTATCAATGGGTGAGCATAGGCACACCGGAGCACTCCTGAGTCTCTTTTTTATCTGAGGATTATTTTAATGGTTAGATACATATAATTTTACTCACAATTAGAAGTTCAGAAGGGTTTCCCTAGGGTGCAGGGACTCCATAGATCTGAGTAATATATTGTTGGTTGGGGTGGGAATCGCAGGGTATAATATACACAGTGTGGTGTTTTGTAGAGGAGACTCTCTTCAGTCGACAGCAGCAAGCAGCACTAGGGAGCCCAGATCAGGGCTCTATTCAAGCCGGAACCAGGCGCTTTATCGGCTGCACGTGGCATGCCCCAGGTACTGGGATCACGTCTGCACCTAATCCATGGGACTCCGGCTGCCTCCCGGGTCGCACTCCATGGACGGCGTGGGATCGAGGCATTGGTCGCTCAATATCCAGGTCCTCGCGGCATGGCTCAGGGTCCCAACGGTTTCTCCTCTCGACCGTCTCCCGGCTCCACTGCCGCACGCACGCCTCTCCTCTCACTCCCCCTCTCCCTCGGCCATGACAGATGACCTGCTGCCTGGCGCTCTCTCTGGTGCACGGTCTGTGCAAGGGCGCCGTCAGCAGCGATGCCAAGCTGTGGATGGGTGCCGGCATTCGGTCAGTGCCGCTGCAGGACCCAGGTTTGAGAGGGAGCTGCTCTCGGTACTTACCTGACCGTGAGGACCGTCGCGGGGCAATCTTAAGGTTCTCAGGCTTGGGTTGCCCCCGGGCTCGGGCCGCCCCCTTCCCCGCTCCCAGGTGGAGGTCTTCCATCCAGGCCGTCTGCCGGGAGCGCGGCGGGAGTCAGGTCCGATCAGGCCACGAGGCAGGGAGGAAGCCTCGGACGGCCTCCAGCGCCGATTCGTTTGGGGGGAGCCGGTACAATGGAGGTGCCCCGAGCCCAACGGTGGCCTCCATTGTAATCTGGATTTGCGGGTGCAAATTAAATAGCAAACAAGCCAATTAGTGTCGATAATTGCCAATTAACAAGCCGGTATTGACACTAATTGGCATTAATTACAATTTTGTGTGCTCAACTGTCTAAACATATTCTGTAAAGTAACTTCTAAGTCGCATAGTTGAAAAAAGGGCATGGCCATGGGCAGGTTGCAGGCACTTCTAAAAACTATCCCCCGGATTCTATATAGCGCACCTACAGATCTACGCCAAAATCCAGCACCTGTGTTTACAAAGGCACGCTATAGACACAGCATTTTTAACATGCGTTAAACGCTAATGGGCATCAAAAGCTAACGCGCCTATTGGAATGTATTTGCACATTAGCATTTAACATTCCTTAACTTTAAAGGCATGTTAAAAATGCTAATGCATCTTAGTAAACATACCCGCAGCTGTATTCTATAACAGCGTGCATAACTTAATTGGCTTAACAAGCTAATCAGCATTGATTACAGCACTTAACAAGCAATAATAAGCACTAATTGGTAATAATTAGAATTTACATGCACAGCTTGCTAAGCATATTCTGTAATGAACTGTGCCTAAATTCTAATGCGTGCAGTTCAAAAGGGTGTGGCTATGGGTGTGAAAATGAGCGTTTCATGGGCATTCCAAAATTTACGTGCGAAGTTATAGAATATGACCCAGTGCACGTAAATCTACGTGCAGGGATTTATGTCATGTTTTCATTAGTGAAAATGGAGGCACATAGTTTTAGGCACAGGGATATCAACTTTGGGGTACTTTTACTAAGGTGTGCTGAAAAATGGCTTGCGGTAGTTTAGGCGCGGGTTTTGGGCACGCGCAGAATCATTTTTCAGCGCACTTATTAAAAAAATGCCTTTTAAAATTTTTTGCCGAAAATGGACATGCGGCAAAATCAAAATTGCCACGCATCCATTTTGTGCCTGCCACCTTACTGCCAGTCATTGACTTAGCGGTAAAGTCTCACATGGTAACCAGTCGGTAATGACCTTCGCACACCAAATGCCACTTGGCGAGCATCTGTTACACACAGCCAAAAATAAAAATTATTTCTCGGCCGCACATATCGGCCGCACGCCAAAAATGAAATTACCCCAAGAGCCACACAGTAACTCCATTTTGGCATGCATTGGGCATGCGTAGAGCCTCACGCAGCTTAGTAAAAGGGCCCCTAAGCGTATTGTATATACCGCGCCTAAATCTAGGTGCTGCTTATAGAATACATTTAGGCAGAAATGTTTACCACATGGATTTTTTAGGTGCCTTATACAGAATCTGGCCCTTTGCATGTTGTTATAGAATATATCCTGTACATGCCAGAATTTACACCAAGTTTTACTTGGTGTAACTACTTGCGACTACATTTAGTCACATGGATGGGTGCTAAGCATATTCTATAAACTGTGCCTAAATTTAGATGTACTTTATAGACTACACTTAGGTGTAATTTTTTCAGAACTGATTCTTTAGGTGTGATATATGGAATCTAGCCCATATTTTTGAAAATTCAAGTGCATGCACACAATTTAACCCAGAAAATGTGTGCACTCTCAAATAGCAAGTGTAAATGTAAGAACATCAATTTCCTGGGGTAGATTTCAAAGTGGAAGCATGAATATACTTTAATTTTGAGTAGAGCCATCACAGAGAAAAGTATACTTGCATGTTTTGCCTAGGCATTCGGTTATAAAATTATTCATCAAAATAATTAAAAGGCCATAGCAAAAGAATTCACATCCTAAGAATCTGTGACTTCTCTTATGCATCTCATCAATAATTTGTAACCAAGACATAAGAAAAGAGAAAAAGCTAATGGAAACCAAGAAAGCAGTTTGATAAATAATCTTTATAAGTCTAATGAATGTTTAAAGATACACAATCTCAGGCCAGTTACTTTCCTTATGTAGCCTTATCTGGTCTGCATATTTGTTTTCCACATCTTCCTGTGAATCTTCTGCTTACAAGGATATAAAATTAATATTGATGTATTGGTGTTTTCAGTAAGGTAAATATATCTACAAAAGGTAATGAACTGGTTATATTGCTCTGCAGGGAAGATTTAATACACATAATTCCCCTAATTATATAAAAAGAGCTAAAAAAACGAGTGCGAAAATTTAGACATGTGCCCAATTTGCATGTATGTTTTAATTGAATAACAAGCTAATTAGCACCAATAATTGACTTTTTGAACAAGCAATTGTTGGCGCTAATTAGATTCAATTAAGTTGTAATTTTACATGTGAGGTGGAAAAAGAGGCATGGAAATGGGAGGGTCATGGGCGGATTGGGACGGATCAGGTGTGTGAGTTTTAGTTACACATGTAATTATAGAATAAGAGGGATCAGCATCTAAATATGGGCACTGGCATTTGGCTACGTTTTCATTGATGTGAATTTCTGCGCCTAAATGTAGGTGTGATCCCTGGGCTTAAGCACTATTTTATAAACTGCACCTAACTTTAGTCCTGGTTTATAAAATACCACTACATCCTTTTTTTCGGCTCCATTTATGGAATTCCTCCCCCCAATATGAATGCACAGTCTTACAGGCAGCCTTCCTCAAAGAGCAACCAGATTAGAAGGGATATTGACTTAACAGAAATACCACTATACCTCCATTCAGGATATCTAGACTGCCCCAACTTGACATTTCATCCTTTAGATTGTAAGCTCCTTTGAGCAGGGACTATCCTTCTTTGTTAAACTGTACAGCGCTGCGTAACCCTAGTAGCACTTTAGAAATGTTAAGTAGTAGTACCGTGTTTCCCCGAAAATAAGACACTGTCTTATATTCATTTTTGCCCCCCAAAATGCGCTAGGTCTTATTTTCAGGGCCTGTCTTATTTTTCGGGGAAACATCGGGGTTGGATCGGGGTTGGCCCGCCTGCCCTCCGTCGCTCCCGGAACTAACCTTAAACTCCTCCTTTCACCTTCGCAGCAAGCAGCAGCAGGGCAGGCCACTCCTTCCTTCCGTGCCCTGCCCTCACCTGACGTAACGTCCGTGAGGGCGGGGCACGGAAGGAAGGAGAGGTCTGCCTTGATGCTGCTTGCTGTGAAGGTGAAAGGAGGAGTTTAAGGTTAGTTCCGGGAGCAACGGAGGGTGGGTGGAGGTGGGGGGGGGGGGGGGGGGGGCGGCCTTGTCCGGCTCTTGGCAGCCCTGCTTTCAAACAAAAATTTGCTAGGTCTTACTTTCGGGGGAGGCCTTATATCTACCAATTCAGGAAAACCTCTACTAGGTCTTATTTTCGGGGGATGTCTTACTTTCAGGGAAACAGGTTAGTAGTAGTAATTTGAGATAATAGACAAAAAGGAATCTTCACTATCAGATACGAATGCCATTCTTTGGAGATGCAAACAACTTGGTTTGGCACAGCTTTCTTGTCCATGCATTCAAATATCCACTTATAATAAGTAACTGAAAAGATACTTTTACCACCTCAAGCTTGACAAGATTGTTGAGAAAGCTTATAGTATGCTTGCATAGAAAAAGAAGTTTCACAGTATGAAATATCTCTGTACAGATGTCTGTTCAGACCCCACTTGCAGCACTGTGTACATTTCTGGAAATGCTAAGATGGAGGTAAGTCAAAGGAGGTCTAATAAAACGGTGCATAGTTGGCTCTGTAAACTATGCAATGAGACAAGGGTCTGTTTACTAAAGCCTGCTAAAGTTTTGAATTGACTGCACATTAAATGCAAAAATTAACATGCAGTAAGTGCAAAACCTGCACATTAACTAGGAGCATATTGAGCATGTACCATGTACCAAGTACAGTTTCTTGTTAGGAGTGTGAAAACAAAAACATTTTTTTTTTTTTTTAGTTTTCTATGTCATTTGCAGGTTGTTTTATATATTTTTGTTTCACTGCAATTTTGTTAATTAAGAACTGGCTGTGGTTGCTGCCCAAACAAAAAAGCTCACTCATGAGAAACTGCTTCAACCCCCCCCCCCCAATCTCCCTCCCAAAGAACATCACATAACCCACCTCAACCTCCTCCATTTTCCCCTGGTACCAGCATTAGGCAACGAATCACCTTCCTAGGTATCAGTGTCACCCCTCCTCTTCCACCAAAGAAGCAGCAGATCCCCTTGGCACTTACCAGGGTTATTAATAATGGAGCAGGGGTAATTCCCACTTTGCGCCCAGCCCCATTTCCACCTGGGTTCAAACTGGAGTCTGAAGCAGGGCTCTCTGCTGTGGAAGTGGGACCAGCCTGAGCTGGGGTCTCTGGAACTGGAGTCTACTGTATGAGGGCCCATGAAAACAAGATTGGAATTCCTGGAGCTGGATCCCTGGGAGTAGGGGGCACTGAAGCAAAGGTAGCTGTTGCCTTTGGACTGGAATACCAGGACCTGGAGTCTTGAACAAAGAAAACATTGAAGCAGAGGTAGTTGTAACCTGGCCAAAGCTGGAGTTTTGGAAGCAGGGTACTTTGAAACAAAGGTTGAAACCATAGGAATCTTTGGAGCAGGTGAGGGCACCTCAAACCTGAGGGTCATGGCAGTTACAAAGTCTTTCAGATTACACAGAAGTGGGCTGTTCTCATCCAACAATGGAGTAACCAAGCATTAGTTGTTTCCTTCAAGGAAGAGGCAAATAGAGCCAGAAGCAGGGCAGAAATACCCAAACCTGCCCTGGACTAGTTCCAACTGGGCCAATTAGGAAACAGGAAGTAAGATTATCAGAAATACAAGAGACAAATTGGAGATATGAACCAGGTCAATCAATTTTGAGAATCTCCATATCTTTAATTATGACTAATGAGCTACTTGATCTCTGGGACAAATTTGAAGAATATGAATTGAATTTATGACAGTATTTTTTCCCCATTTGTGTCCATGGGTCTTTAAGAAAATGGCACTAGGAGGGCAATTCTATAAAGGAGCAGACTAGTTTTAGGCACCTACTACATGCCTGCTTTGAGCTCATTCTGTAAAGGAAAGTAGGCACCTAATTTTCTTTATAGAATAATGGGGGACCAATTAAATTCCAACCAACTACAGAGGTGAGTTAACATGCTTAAAATTGTGTTTATTAGTGGGGAAAAAAATCAATGTTGGCAAAATCTTCTAAAACCCATAATATACATAAAAAGGCTGCCTGATTCTATTACATATAAAAAGGAGTTTGCAATACACACAACAATTTGCTAGAATTGACACAGATCTGTGTTTTGGTGGTAAATGTCTGCCTCAGGAGTCACAAAATCTGAAAACACAGATAAGAAACATGCAAATAAACATATGTATTGTAACAGAATAAAATGAATACCACTTGGGTAATAATAACACTTGGATGATGAACCTAGATTCATAAATTATATAACAACAAAACTCTGTAAGAGAACCTAAGGCTATAACAAATGAATAAAATATATCAATTAAACAAACCAAAATAGATGACTAAATAAAAAGATCATAAAAAGCAATTTCTAAAAACGTGCATCAAAAAGTATCTAAAATTTAGGGCTACAACAAATGATTGAATGAACCAAAACCCCTAAAAAGATGAAGAGAGGAGCATACCTAGCTAAGAAATGTGTCTGATTTACTTGTTGGCAATAAATTGACATGTTGAGCAAAAATAAGCAGAACTGAAAAATAAAATAGAAAAGAGCTATAGCATTTAAATTATACTAACACAAAACATACTTTTGTGGAATTTTGATGCAAAGATCAAGCACATGTGAGCTAAATGGACAATATATAGCATGGAGGTACTGCATGAGTGAGAGAAATGAATAATATATGGCATAAAGGTTCTGTGTGGGTGAAAACAAAATGTGTGATAAAGGTGTGAAGGGCAAGCACATAGGAGCTGATGTGAAAAAAGAAATGTGTATGACACATCACATCAGCTCGTATGTGCTTACCCTCCTCACCTTTTTCACACGTTTCACATTCACCCATAAAGCACCTTAGAAAATTTTGCCATCATTAATTTGTTTGTCTACTAATAAACACAATTTTATGCATGTTAACTGACCTCTGTAGTTGTTTTAATTGGCCTCCTCCTCCCCAACTCCTATTCTTTTGATTTGTATATATTCATAGGGTTTTTTTCTCCTTTTTCTTTTTGGGTTATAGAATAGTAGTATAACTGGGTATATGGGTGCATATGTTTTTAAGCAAGAGCACTTTTTGTCAGTTAAGCAGCTTGTGTAAGGTCCCTGTTTACTAAGTTGCGCTGTAGGCATGTTAGCGTTTTTAGTGCATGCTAAAAATTAGCATGTGCTAATGCTAGAGACACACATATTGTTGGTGCCCCTACCCATCCAGGGGTGGGATCACTATGGCTCCACACCCACAGTAGCCACACCCCTTTTACCAGCCATGGCACATATAAACAGGCATCATTTAAAATATTACATCAGTATAGAAGAAAAATAATTTGTAGGTTTCTTTTTCATTATAAATAATTTCTGTAAGCTGTTACAGCTCCAGTATACCCAAAATGACACAAACCAAATTAGCATACAGACCAGGAATTAGGAAAACAGTCTTGCCAAAGCTGAAACACAATACATTATCAAAATCTCAGAACCTAACAAACAGATCCCTGTTCAGACACTTGGCCTTGCAGTCACAAATGCAGAACAGAAATAGTCCCTCTTCAAATTCTTCAAAAATTAACCTTAAATCCTAGGAAGCTAAACTCTGCATGCAGCACAATTCCAGAAAACCAAAAAGAAACACATTGCTATACATTGCAAAATAGCAGATGTAAATTCTCAAACTGGACATATTCCAAACACTAAAATGAAAATAAAATGATATTTTTCTACCTTTGTTGTCTGGTGACTTTGTTTTTCTGATCATGTTGGTCCCAGTCTCTGATTCTGCTGCTCTCTTAACTTCGTTTCCAGGGTTTCCTTTCCATTTCTTTACTTTCCTCCTTTCTTCTTCTTCTTCATTTTTTGCCCTACATCCATAATTAAAAGCTGGGTCTTCCACAGACTTGACTGGAGGAGGTATAGAGTGGATCCAGCTTTTGCCTATTTTCTCCATCCATGTGCAGTTTTTCTCCTCTCTTCCCTTTCCCTCATCTCCATCAGTATGCATTTCCTTCCTCTCTCTTCCCTCTCCTCCATCCATGTCCAGCATTCATCCTCTTCTCCCTCCATCCATGTCCAGCATTTCTCCTCTCTCTCCTCTCCTCCATCCATGTTCATCTCACTTCCTCTGTCTTCCCTCCCCTCTAACCATGTCCATCATTTCTCCTCTCTCCCCTCCCCTCCATCCATGTGCATCTCCTTCCTCTATCTTCCCTTCCCTCCATTCCTGTCCAACATTTTTCCTCTCTTCCCTGCCCTCCACTCCATCCATGTCCAGCATTTCTCTCTCCCCTCCCCTCCATCCATGTGCATCTCCTCCCTGTCTTCCCTCCCCTCCATCCATGTCCAGCATTTCTCCTGCTCTCCCCTCCATTCATTCATGTCCAGTAGCTCTCCTCTCTCCTCTACCCTCCCTTCCATTCATCCATCCATCCATGTCCAGCAGCTCTCCTCTCTCTCCTGCCCTCCCCTCCATCCATCCATCCATGTCCACCAATTCTCCTTTGCCCCCTATCCTCTCCTCCCATCCATGTCCAGTGATGCACCCCAGCCCCCACCTGCCCCCCTTTTCAGCCCCCGAGTTCCAGTTACAACCCCAGTCCCCATCTGCCCGCCCTCTTCTCCTGCAACATCCCCCTTTTTATTCCTGCTGCCCTGTGTTTAAATCTTGTATTTTACCTCAAAGCCAAAGCAGCAGTGGCAGCAGTAGTGAAAGAAGCAGGCTCGCCTTGAGCCTTCCTTTTCCTCTCAGTGTCCCGCCCTTGCAGAAATAGGAAATTACATCAGTGGAAGGTGGGACACTGAGAGGGAAGGGAAGGCTTGAGGCAAGCCTGCTTCTTTCACTGCTGCCACTGCTGCCACTTTGAGGTAAAATAAAAGATTTAAATGCAGGGTGGCAGGAACAAAAAGTGGGATGTCGGGGAGCTGAAGGTGGGCAGGTGGGGACCAAGGGCTGCAGCTGGAGCAGGAACTGTGAGTCACCAGTAGTGGTAAGCATGGCTTGTGGTGCCCTCCAGAGGTCAGTGCCCCCTGCCATGCTTATCGCGCTTACCGGGTTGTGCCAGCACTACACGCTAAAAATGCTAGTGCACCTTAGTAAACAGGACCCTAAATGTTTCTACATTGGAGAGATATGCAGTAAATTACAGTATTCTATAATTTGCATAAGAATAGACATGCTGGGTCAGACCAATGATCCATCTAGTATCGTGCTTCCAACAGTAGCTAATTTAGGTCATAAGTACCTGGAAGAATCCCAAACAGTAACAAGATTACAGACTATCGATCCCAGGGATAAGTAGTGGCTTTCTCCATGTCTATCGCATTAATGCAATCATCGGGTCCTGGGACACAGGAGCAGGAGATGACAGGCCGAGGAAGGAGAAGTCAGACACAGGAAGGTAAGGGGGCAGTGGCCCAAATGTGAGAGGGGAGGTGTCAGCAGCAGCAGCCTGAATGGGGGGAGCGTGGTGGCCCAGGTCGGGGGGGGGGGGGGGGGGTGGCAGTCTTGCCATGGACCCGGTTGTGTCTCTCAGCAGCTCTGGAGTTCCATTCCCTTTATCATTTTGGTCACCCTTCTTTGAACCTTTTCTAATTCTACTATGTCTGTGTTGAGATATGGCAACCAGAACTGCAGACAATCCTCAATTTACGCACATAAGTGTGCACCCTGCTGATCTTCACCCAGACTCTGCTCATGTGAATGAAGATAAATTGAAGATAAATGCATACCTAGATTATTGTCTTTTATGCACCTATGTGTTCACATTCACATGTGCAGTAAAGACTGGATTCAATAAATGGTGTCCAAATTTGGGCTCCAGAAAAAACTGACATGGCGCACTATTCTATAAAGAGTGCTCCGAGTTCGGCCTGCTTTACAGAATAATGCTTAGAGCCCATTCTCACACCCAAATTTGGCCACCGGTGTTTATACCAGCTGAAACCTGGTGTAAGTGCCAACAACCAACTCTTGGCATTTGGGTGCAGGATGGCATCATTGTGCACTCTATGCACAATTTTTTGGAATGCCCCTGCCCTGCCCCTATGCATGCCCTTTTTTTCAGTTGTGCACTAGAGGAGTTAGGTACACGGGGTTATAGAATAGTGCCCAGGAAGATGCACATGTAAATATTTTCTAATACCAATTAACTGCAATAATTAATAACATCGATTTAATGCAATTAATTGGCTTGTAAGCCAATTAATTTGCATGAGCATCTTTGACTGGTATCATATTTGGGTGCCATATATAGAATCCAGGGGTAAATGACTAGAACAATGGCATTTACTTGCATTCTTGCTGCCTAAATCTATGTGGCTCCTTATACAATTATCCCCTAAGGGCTAGATTCTATATGTGGTGCTTGAAAAATCCATGTGGAAAAAGGTTACGCCTTGGCATATTCTCTAAAATAAGCCTAAATTTTATAGAATAGGTTTAAATTTCTGTGCGGTTTATAGAATACGCCGAGCAGCTCTCCATGCGACCAAATTTGGTCATTGCCATTTAGGCCACATTTTACTTGGTGTAAATCCCGACGCCTAAATTATGTGCAGATTGGGTGTATTTAAAATAATATGCATAGACTGTAGAAATGCCCAAACCCCTCCCATGGCCACACCCCCTTTTCACCTATGCAACTTAGAATTTAGGCACACCACATTATAGAATACACTTTAGTGAGCTATGTGTGTAAATTTCAATCAATGCCATAGTGCTGATAATTGCTTATTAATATCCAATTAACAGAACTGATTAGCTAGTTAATCAATTAAGTTATGTGCATTGTTATAGAATACACGTCGGTTTCTCCATGGAAACTAAAGCACCATATATAGAATCTGAGCTTAAATGGATTCCTTCAAGTATTTTTTCAGTTCCTGTAAGATGTATTGTCTAAAAGGTTCCTTATAAATAACAAAGAAATTCCTCTTTATAACATATTAAAAATGTATTACCCTGCTCATTATAAGAATGCTTTTGATGGCAGAACTTGACAGCTGGCAAGCACTTTACAAGAATTAATAGGTGACAAGACATTTGTTTCCTATAGACAAGATTTCTTGTCAAGAGGGGCCACTGTCATGGTAATCGCTGTGTGCTCTAATTTAAATGTGCAAACTTGAAAGATTTGTAGAATGTGTGGTAAGCAATACTATAATATTTGCAAATGTTACCAAGGCTAATTAAATTCTTTAAAAATTTCTTGTCATGATTGAATATCTCTAAACAACATAATTAATGGCAGACCTTTTCAGTCCTTAGCTCTTTGGAATTGTGCTATTAATATTATAGCATTAGTATTCCATCAATACAAGTCAACCATAATACAAAGGGGTTTATAGTTTTGTTGTGAACTCATTTTATTTCATTGTGTTCTAATTGTAGCAACTTCATTGAACTATCAGGTTTCAAGCCCTGGAATTAAGAGTCCTTGAGCTCAATTTCATGTTCCTTTTAGTTATATTGTGGAGCAAATAGTATCTTCAGTGGTTTATTGGGGTTGCAATGATTTTCAGTTTTCATTCATCAGTATATGATTAATTAAATTACATCTGTACCACTAATGGTAATATTGTATCATGATATTCTTTTAAACACAAATTATCCTGGGCATCCAGAATTACAGAATTACTTCATCTTTCAACGTAGTCCTTCTTTTAACCCCAAAACTCATTTTCAGAAAAGTCAACACAAAAATTAACACTATAGCTGGCGGGCAGCTGTTCACCAGCTTGCCTGGAGAGATAAGTTCTTTTATTTTTAATTTGCTCTCAATTCAATTCTTTTTCCTAGACGCTTGACTGATTCTCCGTGGGCTTCTATACTGATGATAATTTAGTTTGGTTTATTCATATTCTACCACCTTTCAAAGCAGATGGTCAAAGTAGTTACTAAGAGCCCCTTTTACCAAGCTGCGGCAAAAAGGAGGCTGGTGCTACCGTTGGCGTGTGTTATACATGCGCGCCGAGGCCCCCTTTTACCGCAGCTGGTAAAAGGGAAATCTCGCTTTCCTAAAGAAAATGGCCGTGCAGCAAGTCTAGCACTTGCCGTGCTGCCATTATGGGGGAAGCCCTTACTGCCATCCATTGAGGTGGCAGTAAGGGCTCCTGCGTTAACCCGGCGGTAACCGGGTAGTGCGTGGCACTGCCCGATTACCACTTGGTACACTCTGGCACAACATAAATACATTTTTGTAGAACCATAAATGATGGTGCTAGGGGTGGGAAGTACTGCCGGGCTGCTGCAGTAGCCTGGCGGTACTTCCTGAATAATGAGCGGTAAGCCTATGCTGTTTAGTAACAGGAGCCCTTCAAAACTTAACAACACCATTTTCAAAAAAAGTAAAATAATTTAGAGGCCTCTTTTGGGGCTCCTTTTACTAGCACAGCTTAGTAAGGGCCCCTTTCAGCAGCTGTGATAAAAGGGGGCCTTGGCTCATGTGTAAAACATGCGCTGATGGCAGCGCCAGCCCCTTTTTGCCGCAGCTTGGTAAAGGGGGCCCTTACTAAGCTGTGTTAGTAAATGGGCTTAGTGCACCTTATGTGGGTCTTTCCCACAAATTTAAAACAAATAGGAGAACATTTTTTTTCACCCAACACGTAATTAAACTCTGGAATTTGTTGCCGAAGAACGTAGTGAAGGTGGTTAGCTTGGCAGAGTTTAAAAAGGGGCTGGACGGTTTCCTAAAGGACAAGTCCATAGACCGCTACTAAATGGACTTGGGAAAAATTCATAATTTCGGGAATTACTTATATAAAATGTTTATACGTTTGGGTAGCTTGCCAGGTGCTCTTGACTTGGCTTGGCCGCTGTCGGGGACAGGATGCTGGGATCGATGGACCTTTGGTCTTTTCCCAGTATGGCATTACTTATGTACTTATGTACTAAGCCCATTTCTAGCATGGCTGTAAAAGAGACAATTTTCTGTTATGTCTTTTTCTGACCTCGTGCTAATGTTAGCATTAGCGTGCGGCCGTTTAAAAAAAATTACCGTGGAAGCACATACCACCTCCTGTTTAGGACGTGCTAAGGGCTCCCGCATTATGGATGCGCTAACCAGTTTACTGTGGCGGTAATATGAGCAGGCTAACTGATTAGTGCATCCACATTCATTCTCTGCCCCTAACACCCCCCTCCCAGAAAATAGTGTGTGCTTAACGCATGCAGATGGTAAAACATAGACCCCCCAGATTCTATATGTGGTGTCTGAAAATCTGCATGGAAACAAAGCGTATTCTATAACAATGTATATAACATAGGGCCCTGTATACTAAGCTGCACTATAGGTGCGCTAGCATTTTTAGAGTATGCTAAAAATTAACACATGCTAATGTTAGAGACACCAATAGGAATATATAGGTGTCTCTAGTGTTTAGCATACACTAATTTTAGTTCACACTAAAAACACTAGCAAACCTTAGTAAAAAGGGCCCTTAATTGGTTAACTAGCTAATCAGCACTATTAATTGGATGTTAACAGCAATTATCAGCACTAATTAGCATTAATTGAGATTTACGTACACAACTCGCTTAGGGGCCCTTTTAGTAAGCCACGTAGGCACCTATGTGCACCTAACATACGCCAATTCAGAACTACTGCCCAGCTACCGCGTGGCCTGGGAGGTAATTTCATTTTTTATGCATGTCCGGTATGTGCGCCAGAAAATATATTTTATTTTCCGGCATGCCACACTTACCGGGTGGTAATCGGCATTGTATCTGTGCTAACGATTACCGCCCAGTTAACGCATGAGACCTTACCACTAAATGAATGTGTGGCGGTAAGGTCTCAGGCCCAAAATGGATGCATGCCAATTTTCATTTTGCCACACATCCATTTTTGACCAAAAAAAAGCCTTTTTTGCAGGCGAGCTGAAAAATGGACCTGGGCGCGTCCAATACACGCATTTACAACAGCGCAGGCCATTTTTCGGCGCATCTTAGTAAAAGGACCCTTAAGTGCTTTCTATAACACATAGTCGAAAAGGGAGCAAGGCCATGGGTAGGACCTGGGCGTTTCTGAAAACTATGTGCATTATTATAGAATACACTCGATTTAGCCATCGGGATTTACACCAAGTAAAATGTGGCCTAAATGGACACAGCCAAGTTTGGTTGTGTGGTGAGCCGCTTGGCGTATTCTATATACTACAAAGAAATTTAAGTCTATTCTATAAAATTTAGTTGTGCTTTTGAAAATTGGGCCCAATATATTTACACACGAAAGTGTCTGAACATTGACCCACCAAATTATGCTATAAATTATACTATATTTACAATCCAGGGGCGTAGCCACGGGTGGGCCTGGACGGGCCCAGGCCCACCCATTTTCCCTCCAGGCCCGCCCATCCGCATTGCTGTCTCCCTTTTGTCCCACGGAGGCAGCGCTTCCTTCCTGCCCTGTCTTCTCCCGAAGTTTCGCTGCATCGGTCCCTCCCTGCAAGTAGAATCCTCCTTCGCCGGTCGCGCTGCGCTGCCATGCAATTGCACACGCAGCTACGCTCCTCCCCCTGCCGCGTCTATCTGGCCCTCTGTGATGCACTTCCTGTTTAGGGCCGGATGAACGTGGCAGGGGGAGGAGCGAAGCTCCATGTGCATGGCAGCGCAGCGCAACCGGCAAAGGAGGATTCTACTTGCAGGGAGGGACCGATGCAGCGGAGCTTCAGGAGAAGACAGGGCAGGAAGGAAGCGCTGCCTCCGTGGGACAAAAGGGATAGAGACAGCGCGAAGGATGCGGATGGGCGGACCTGGAGGAAAAATGGCTGAGCTGCTGGGACATGGAAGGGAGAGGAGGAAGGGGCTGGAGGGAAGGGAGAGAGTTGCTGGGACATGGGAGGGAGAGGAGGAAGGGGCTGGAGGGAAGGGAGAGAGTTGCTGGGATATGGGAGGGAGAGGAAGAAGGGACTGGAAGGAAGGGAGAGAGTTGCTGGGACATGGGAGGGAGAGGAAGAAGGGACTGGAAGGAAGGGAGAGAGCTACTGGATATGGGAGGGAGAGGAAGAAGGGACTGGAAGGAAGGGAGAGAGCTGCTGGATATGGGAGGGAGAGGAAGAAGGGACTGGAGGGAAGGGAGAGAGCTGCTGGGACATGGGAGGGAGAGGAAGAAGGGACTAGAGGGAAGGGAGAGAGCTTCTGGGACATGGGAGGGAGAGGAAGAAGGGACTGGAGGGAAGGGAGAGAGCCGCTGGGACATGGGAGGGAGAGGAAGAAGGGACTGGAGGGAAGGGAGAGAGCCGCTGGGACATGGGAGGGAGAGGAAGAAGGGACTGGAGGGAAGGGAGAGAGCCGCTGGGACATGGGAGGGAGAGGAAGAAGGGACTGGAGGGAAGGGAGAGCGCCGTTGGGATATGGGAGGGAGAGGAAGAAGGGACAGGAGGGAAGGGAGAGAGCCGCTGGACATGGGAGGATAGGGAGAGAAAGAGGGGAGATGGATGGAAGGATGCAGAGAGAAAGGGGAGAGACTGGAAGGATGTGGAGAGAGAGAGAGAGAGAGAGAGAGAGAGAGAGAGAGGGGAGACTGAACAGAAAAGGGTAGAGAGATAGAGACACTAGATGGAAGGATCAGGAGAGAGGGTAGATGGGTGGAAGGATGAGGAGAGAAAGAGGGAAGACACTGGATGGAAGGGTAGGGAGAAAAAGGAGACGCTGGATGCAAAAGAAAGAGGGGAGCTGCTGGATGGAAAGAGGGAGAGGACACAGTAGGGAAAGACTGGAAAATAAGAGGAAGGGGCATGTGGAGAACAATGGTGAGGAAAAGATGAAAAGCCATAGGTGGTGAATGGACAGGAAACCCTGGCAAGAGAAAGACGAAGGAAAGCAGAATCTAGAGACTGGGAGCAACACAATGAGAAAAAGTAAATGGCCATACAACAAAGGTAAAGAAAATAATTTTATTTTAATTTAGGATAAAGTAATATGGTACCTGTGTTAATAAAGTTTCAGAGACCAATACTTCCTTCCTTAGGTCAGGAGAGGATACCATAACAGCGTTATGCTGACCTGAGGCAGGAGGTTTTGGCCTCTGAACGCTCATTGAAAAGGGTGTTAGGCTTTTAAATAAATTTTCTGAAACCTGATGCACTGAAAAGCAGCACTTTACCCCTATGTGACAAATGCATCTGATTAGTGTGACTAAATTTTGCTGGGGAAGGGGGAATAGAGAGAAAATTTTGTGCCCACCCACTTTAGGTTCAGGCCCATCCAAAATTGGCAGTCTGGCTACGCCACTGTTACAATCTCCTAAATTTGCACTGCAGGTGTTTCTATGTTGGTTCTCCAACCATCACCTAACTTCTAACAAATATCTGGTAGAAACTTAGAGGCTGATACACTAAGCTGTGTAGAGTTCCCTGGAAAAATCATGATTTTACTTTTGTGTTTTCTACTCAAACTTGCATGCAGTTGAAACCCTACACACAGAGGGTTAAGGACAACTATACCAAAAAATTAGCTATGCCTCTTTGAGATATAGTTAATTTTTTTTTTGCACAGGCCAGCCTGCAAAGTTTTCAAATGCAGGTTTTCACAAAATTCATTATTCATGTGCTGCTTTGCATGATTTTGCATTGCAGAAGCTCATTAATATGAATTTAAACTTTCACACATAGCAGACTATGAATTCAAACAAACTTTCACATGTAGTGAACTATGCTTGAAAGTTTACTGCTTGTAAAGATGAATTCTGCAAATGTTTGCACAGCTGAGGCTTTGTCCTCCTAATTCTATGTAGCTCGCCTCAAGGTAGACACCAATCAGGTGCTACATTTAGGTGCTCAAATTGAAGTTAGGTGCTTAACTGCCCTTAGAAGCTTTTCTATAAATTAGCTCCTAACTACAAAGGGGGCATGCATGTGAGTGGGACATGGACGGAGCATGGGCAGGTTACACAGTTATTTTATTTTTTGTTACATTTGTACCCCAAGCTTTCCCACTCATGGCAGGCTCAATGCAGCTTACATGGGGCAATGGAGGGTTAAGTGACTTGCCCAGAGTCACAAGGCGCTGCCTGTGCCTGAAGTGGGAATCAAACTCAGTTCCTCAGTTCCCCAGGACCAAAGTCAACCACCCTAACCACTAGGCCACTCCTCCACAGTTAAGCACCAAACTTAGGAATCCTTTTCCAAACTGTGGTAAAAAGGGCCCTGCACTATTGGTGGAGCCATTGTTACCGCTCATTGATGCCCTTTATACTGCAGCGGGTAAATCAGAGTATGAAGGGAAAGTCTTGGCTCCATTTTGCTGAGCGATTAAGCACATTTCATTTGTATTGAGGTGAACAATCATCTAACTTGTCGTCTTCAAAGGAGAAAGTTCTGTCACTCCTTAGAAATCACCACTCAATTGACCCCTAACGCTGGGTCATTTAAGAAAGAATTGATGTTCAAGTTACATGATTAAAGAAATTGGGTCCAGATTGTGAAGGCTCCTGGTGCTTCTTTTTGCTGTCTGGACTTTGTACTGTACTTTGAACCCTCTCTGTGCTGTTCTATGAAAATAGCCATAGCCATGCGGTAAGATTGCTCTTACCATATGGCCATGCGAAGGGGAGCACTTACCGCCACCCATTGTGGTGGTGGTAAGGGCTCCTGTGCTAACCCAGCAGCAACATGGTGCTGCCAGATTACCGCTGTGCTAAAAAATACGAGCCAATTTTCCCTAGTGTGGGAAATGGTGCATGCCAGGGCTGGAACAGGCATCAGCAGTAGCTCCAGATTAGTGTGTGGTAAGCCTGCATTGGGCTTACTGCCACTTTTTAAAAGAGCCCCTATAGACTACTATAAATATTCTTATGCCTATGACATGGTGCAAATGTTGGTACCTAAATATTGGCTCCTAAAGTTAGGTACCTAAATGCCAAATTAAGCTCTAGTCTATAACACAATTTGATGGCCCACATGCCATTGTAGAATGCTATCTTAGCACCCAGATTTTGGGTGCCTAATTTTTTACACCGTTTATAGAATTGCCCCCTGTATGCATAAAATCATACTGCTTTCTGCAAGTTTCTGATCATTTGTGCATGTTTTTACACAGGTACTATCCCTACTGTGTAAACATTAACTATTTAGTAGATTGGCCTTGGCGTCATAGATTGCATACCCTCTGGGGAGAAGGAATTTCCAACTGTACCAAAATGTAACTTGCCTTGAGCTACCAATGAAAAGGTGTGAGATAAATCCAAATACATAAATAAACATGCATAAACTTCACCTTTGGTTTACATTTTATAAATCAGATTATCAGAGAACAGAAGAGCATTGTTCTCTTTAAGGTGAGTGGGAGTCCTCCACTTACAGTCCTGTCAGTGGGGAGTGTTGTTTCACTATCACATTTTCAATAGTGAGGGACAGGCAAGCTCCGCAGCACTCCAGGAAGCCTCCTGCCCCTAGTGACTGAGAAAAACAATATTGAAGCACTGCCCCCTACTGGCAGCAATGAAAATTGGAGGACTCTTGCTCTGTTTAGAAGGCAGAGTACCGAAGAGGAGAAAAAAAAACTGTTATTTGACTGTGCAGATTTTTGCTACACAACAATATTGGCATTTGGACACAGTATATCCCTATATTTTTGGTGGCAAGATAGTGAGGCATCTAGCTATACCTACATGAATAATATCAAGCAACAAATCTGAGTGAACATTTAGAAGATCAATTTCCAACAGATGCACTGGGGGGGGGGGGGGGGGGGGGGGGAGATGTTGCTTTTTCCTTGGTAGAGATTTATATTTGGTTGATATATATTGTATAAGAGGCTCCATTACTGAATGCAAAAGGCACCTCTCAGATTTGTTCATATAAGCTTCAAGCAAGCCAATTCCTGAATATAAAAATCTGATGTACTTACAGAATGCAAATAATGATTAAAAAAACCAATCTAACAACCTAAAGAGCTTCTACCTATTAAATATTCTAAAAGCCATTGCATTCAGTTTATACAGGACTTCCTGGCAAATTCAATTACCAGTTCTACTCCTTAGACAAAAAAATCCCTCCCGAGAGATTTCGCCGTAGAAAATTAGACCAGACCACAAAATTTATATTTCCTCAGTAAACCAGAGTTGATTTCATTACTTTGATGAGGATATAAGCACAGTGTAAAGGCATTTCTCTGTAATGATCTACAGTTATCTGGAGGCATCGCTAACCTTAATAAAAGACAAGAACCATTTCATTAAGTCTGCAGCTGATATGCTTCACAACCTACTAAATCTGTTTAATGCCACAGGATTATCGGTCTCAGTCTTTGACATGCATCTGAGTGAATCATTTTCTGAAAAGACACCTACTATACCTATTCTAAACTGTGTGGGCATTGTACATCCTAGGGCTGACTCACTCTTTGCCTCTACATTAAGGAAAAATAAAATCAGAAAACAGACTAGTTCTTAAACAAAATCTGTGCTTGTTTTCATTTTCTCATTGTTTCTTGCATTTGTTCCCCTTTCCACCTCCACACCATTACCCCAGGGCATCTAGGAGAGGAAAAACTGCCTGCACCATCATTAAGTTGCTAAGCCAGTGCTTCCCACCCCCTTCCTACGCAGACCTAGCCAGTTAGTTTTTCAAGATTCCCACAATGAATAGATACAAGATAAATTTGCATGTATTGGATCCCCAATGCCTACAAACTTATCTCATGCATATTCATTATGTATACACTGAAACCAGATTGGTTTGGCATGACTGTAACATGGGTTAGGAAATGCTGTAGTAAACTATAACCAATTCTACCTAAAACTGGTTGTGAAAACAAACCTTAGGTCGTCTACCTGCACATTCAAAGACAAAGCAATGCAGGACATACATGAAGGATCATGATGTATAGGGAAAGGAAATAAATACACTTGCTTGGATTTTTAGATTTGATGACTTGCCTTTTGTTAATAATGGGTTCATTATTAACACTTTCCAAATGCAGGCTCAAGTATTTCAGTGATTTTCCTAGCCTGGAGGGCTTATAAAATATATTGTACTGAAAGAGGAGGAAGTGACTTGCCCAAGGTCACAAGGCACGGCAACGAGAGAAGGTGGATTTGAACTCTGTCATTCTGGCTCTTAGTCTGCTGTTCTAATGATACTACTCTGCATTAAACTGGTAAAGATAACATAACATAAGAGTAGCCATACTGGGTTAGACCAATGGTCTGTCTAGCCCAGTATCCTGTTTCCAACAGTGGCCAAGCCAGGTCACAAGTACCTGGCAGAAATCCAAATCGTGGCAACATTCCATGCTACAAATCCCAGGGCAAGCAGTTGCTTCCCCATGTCCACCTTAATAGCAGAATATGGATTTTTCCTCCAGGAAAAAGCTGATTCAAGCTGAAGCACTTCATAAGTTTTGTCATTTCAAGCAAATATTAGGGCGCATAAACTTACATATATTTTGGTTTTGAAGAGCATTGGGGGTAGTTCTATAAGGAAGATACCTATATATAAACTATTATATGTTTGCACATATATGTGGGTACAGTGTATGCTGAACATGTACCTATGATCTATCACTATAAATATATGTGTACCTTCAAATTGCATAATTTGAGGGTAGGTGTATGCAGTCTGGGCAGGGTGTGGACAGGGTGCAAAGTTACATGTGTGACTTATAGAATACTATAAGCTATATGCATATCTGCAGAACATATACCAGTTCCATGGCTGGCACAAGTGCTTGGGTCTAAGTTATACACATAGGGATAAACTCTATAAATAGTGCCTAAAAAATCAGCACCGAAAAAAAGCTTAAAAGGTAAGCAATAAGCTGTACCTAAAGTTCAGTGAGGTTTATGGAATAACAATTAAGTGGACAGGTCATGCATAAATTTAGGCATCGCCATTTGCACCAATGAAAACATGGTGCAAGTGCCCATGCCTAAATTTACATGCAGAGCACTGTTATTCTATTAAATTGTGCACACAAATCAGGAGCACACCTAAATTTGTGCATGCATTTTTTGGCGACTCTTATAGAATCAGGGGGATAATCTCACCTATTAGGCTGCTATTCGATAAAGAAAACTGACCCCTGGATTCTATATATGGCGCCGAAATATCGGCATGGATCCAAGATGCCCTTTTACTAAGGTGCACCAAAAATGGCCTGCACTGGTGTAGGTGTGTGTTTTGGACACGTGCAGGTCCATTTTTCAGCGTACCTGTAAAAAAGTACTCTTTTGTGACCAAAAATGAACGTGCGGCAAAATTATAACCAGCGCACGTCCATTTTTAGCATGAGACCTTACCGCCACCCATTGGCTTAGCAGTAAGCTTTCACATGTTAACCGGGTGGTAATCATCAGTGCACAATTTCTATTGCATGTTTTGGATACATATCAAAAATGGAATTACTGCTTGGGGCATGCAGTAGCCAGGCGGTAGTTCCAATTTCACATGCATTGTACCTGCATAGGCGTCTACGTGTCTTAATAAAAGGGCCTTTTAATGAGCTACTAAGTATGAATTAATGGGCCTTAACAATCAATAATTGCACTTAATTGGCACTAATTTGGATTTGCACATGCATCTGCTTGTGCACTATTCTGTAACTCTGAGCACCTAAATCCCTTAGTACACAACTCAAAAGAGCACATAGCAAGGGGAGGGGCATGGGTGAGTCAGGGGCATTCTGAAAATTTATACAGCTTTATAAAATACCACCATTTATGCACCAAAATGTCATGAGTTGAGCACTGGGGAACTGAAGTCAAACAATAACATTTAACAGCGTTCAACAGTGAATAGGAAAAATAACTATAAATTGAATAAATTAAAGAAGATCCTCAGAAATTAGACTCAACCATGCAGCTGGCCAAAGAACTTGGCTGCTATAGAGGGTGGACAAGCATTTTCATTCACTGGGTCTTCACACTGCCAAAACGAGGCCCTTTACTCAAACTATACCTTTACAAGGTAGCGTATCAAAATAGCACTTAAATAACAAATTCCTAAACACTGTGAACTCAATAAATAACATTCACATATCATCAATTTCTAAGAATCCATATTATCAAATGCAGTAACAGTCTTAGGGCTCTGTTTACTAAGGTGGGCTAGCGTTATTAGCGCATGCTAAAAATTAGCATGCACTAGTGCTAGGGACACCCATAGGAATATATGGGTGTCTCTAGCATTAATGCATGCTAATTTTTAGCGCACACTAAAAATGCTAGCGCACCTACAGCAAGGCTTAGTAAACAGGGCCCTTATTTTCCTATGAACAACTAAATGTCCAAATATCAAACTATAAGAAACACAGCACTTGTCTTTTCGCTGCCAGGTAAGAACTGTTTTAACAGGCAGCACTGTAGCAAAAGCGACTTAAACACATCGAATCATGCTGAGAGTAAGTCCTCTCTGCATTTGTGCATTGATTTTATACCAGTGGATATTGAGATTTTTTATTAGGTTATGTAGAGGAGTGTGGTAGCCGTGTTAGTCCACTCTTAAGGTTATCAATAGAAATCAAACAAAATAAAACATGGAAAAGAAAATAAGATGATACCTTTTTTATTGGACATAACTTAATACATTTCTTGATTAGCTTTCGAAGGTTGCCCTTCTTCGTCAGATCGGAAATAAGCAAATGTGCTAGCTGACAGTGAGGGGCATAATTGAACGAAAACGTCTATCTCCATGGGCGTTTATCTCCGAGAACGGGTCCGTGAAGGGGCGGACCGAACCGTATTTTCGAAAAAAATAGATGTCCATGTTTTATTCGACAATTTGTGAGCTGGGCGTTTTTGTTTTTCAGCGATAATGGAAAATGAAAGCGCCCAGCTCAAAAACGAATAAATCCAAGGCATTTGTTCGTGGGAGGGGCCAGGATTCGTAGTGCACTGTCCCCCCTCACATGCCAGGACATCAACCGGGCACCCTAGGGGGCACTTTTACAAAAACAAAAAAAAAGGTAAAACAGCTCCCAGGTGCATAGCACCCTTCCCGTGTGTGTTGAGCCCCCCAAATCCCCCTCAAAATCCACTGCCCATAAGTCTACACCATTACTATAGCCCTAAGGGGTGAAGGGGGGCACCTACATGTGGGTAGAGTGGGTTTGGGGGGGTTGGACGACTAAGCATTAAGCAGCACAATTGTAACAGGTAGGGGGGGGATGGGCCTGGGTCCACCTGCCTGAAGTCCACTGCACCCCCTAACAACTGCTCCAGGGACCTGCATACTGCTGCCAGGGAGGTGGGTATGACATTTGAGGGTGAAAATAAAAAGTTGTGAAACATCATTGTTTGTGGTGGGAGGGGGTTAGTGACCACTGGGGGAGTCAGGGGAGGTCATCCCCGATTCCATGTGGTGGTAATCTGGTCATTTAGGGCACTTTTTGGGGCCTTATTCGTGAAAAAACAGGGTCCAGGAAAAGTGCCCTAAATTCTAGCTACAAACGCATACTTTTTTTCCATTATCGGCGAAAGGCGCCCATCTCTGTTCGGGTGATAACCACGCCCCAGTCCCGCCTTCACCACGCCTCCGACATGCCCCCGTCAACTTTGTACGCTTCCGCGATGGAGTGCAGTTGAAAACGTCCACGTTTGGCTTTCGATTATACCGCATTATTCATTTTTGGGAGATAAACGCCTATCTCCCGATTTAGGTCGCAATATAGGCGTTTTTGTCTTTCGATTATAAGCTGGAGTGTATACAAGTGAAAACATTCAAGCATTTTATTTTGTTTGATTTCTATTGATTAGGTTATGAGTTGAGCACCAGCATTTACAATAGGTTTCAGCTGGCATAAATACCGGCATTCAACTTTAGCCGCGAGAATCGGCTCTAAGCGTTGTTCTATAGAAAGTGCTCATCCTAGAGCATCCTTTATAAAATAGAACTTAGCAGCAATTTTTTTCTGGTTCCAATTTCTGAGCACCATTTCTAGAATTTTCCCCTAAAAGCCTACTTTCTTTTGTGAAATAGACTCCTATCAGGCCCCAGTTATATCCTAAAAAACAAAAATTGATGCTAAAGTAGTAGCCAAAATTTTGAGGGGGTCCATTTTACCTCTGGTTTTGAAGGCATGTGATGTGTTAGTAGGCTTAGATGAATGAGTGGATTCTTTCCAGAAAGTCTGCTATGATCTGACCAAGGTATCAGAGACCATTGTGGTTCAGATATGTGAAAGTTAATAGGGTGTGTGAATTTGGTTGCTAATAAATTTTGATGATATCCTTTGATGTGGAAGGACATTCCATTGAAGAGTGAGAATTCCCAGACATTAAAGAAATCAAGGAATTGTTTAGTATGTAAGTTAGTAGCATTTTCAAGATGTAAATTGATATCTCCAATCATAATGATATTGTCATTATTGACACATATGTTGGATATAAATTCAGTAAGTTTGTCCTTGGCCAGGTTCCATCTTTTGGGAGGATGGCATAGTAATAGGAGGCAGGAAGATTTGGATAGGGAATCACCTTTTATAGAGCAGGCAACAATTTCAAGGTTAGGGGATTGCAATTCAGTAATAGTTTTTACCTGGAGTAATGATTTATAAATATTAGTTAAGCCACCTCCTTGCTTTTTGGCTCTGGGGACATGAAGAAAATCAACAAATTTAATTGCCTCACTAGTTATTTCCATCTCTAGATCATTTATAAATATGCTAAAAAGCAATGAACCCAGCACAGACCCCTGGGGAACCCCACTATCTATCCTTCTCCATTGAGAATACTGACCATTTAACCCTACTCTCTGTTTTCTATCTTTTATCCATTTGTTAATCCACAATAGGACACTACCTCCTATCCCACAAGTTTCTAATTTCCTCAGGAATCTTTCATGAGGTACTTTGTCAAATGCCTTTTGAAAATCCAGATGCACAATTTTGACTGGCTCACCTTTATCCACATGTTTATTCACCCCTTCAAAGAAATGTAGTATCATTGATGAGACAAGATTTACCTTGACTAAATTCATGTTGGCTTTGTCTCAATAATCCATGCTTATGTATATGCTCTGTAATTTTGTTCTTTATAATGGTCTCTATCATTTTGCCCGGCACCGATGTCAGGCTCACTGGTCCATAATTTCCCAGATCACCTTTGGAACCCTTTTCAAAAAATTGGCATTACATTGGCCACACTCCAATTTTCCGTTACCATACTGGATTTTAAAGATAAATTACGTATTACTAACAATAGCTCTGTAAGTTCATTTTTCAATTCTATTAGTACTCTGGGATGTATACCATGTGGCCCAGGCGATTTGCTACACTTCAATTTGTCAAATTGCCTCATTACATCTTCCAGATTTACAGAAATTTGTTTCAATTTCTCTGACTCATCAGCTTCGAATACCATTTCTGGCACTGGTATCTCTCCCACATCTTCCTCAGTGAAGAGCGAAGCAAAGAATTCATTTAATCTCTCAGTTATGGCCTTGTCTTCCCTGAGTACACCTTTTACTCCTCAGCCATCTAGCGGTCCAACTGATTCTTTTACTGGCTTCATGCTCTAACATACCTTTAAAAGTTTTTACTATATGTTTTTGCCTCTAATCTTCTTTTCAAAGTTTCTCTTTGCCTTCCTTATCAGTGCTTTGCATTTGACTTGTCATTCCTTATTTCCAATTATTTTCAGTCAGATCCTTCTTCTATTTTCTGAAGGATTTTCTTTTACTCTAATAGCTTCCTTCACCTCAGTTTTTAACTCTGCTGGCTGGCGTTTGGCCATCCTTCCTCCTTTTTTAATACATAGAATATGTCTGGTCTGGGCTTCCAGGAATAACATCAACACTTGATATAAATTTTTGTCCTTTGCAGCTGCTCCTCTAAGTTTTTTGGTAGAAGTATGTAATCTATTTCATTAACATGTTTAGAGGTGATCACACATTTTCCATCCTACATAATTAGAGAACTGTTTTTCTGCATGAGTGAGCAGTATATTCACATACCAGCTCCTTAACATTCTTTTGATATAGCAATCAAGAAGCTATCTTAGTCATATAGTAGCCATTTCACATTTTTGCAAATAGTTCAGTTAAACAGCCTAGGTTTAAGTAGTGGATAACATTCATTTGATTCTTTTCCTCTTCAAGCCTGTAGAAGGCATTGAAAGTATGGCTCACATGTTTCTTTCAAGGGTAAGTGACATATTTCAAAATTTCTTTTGATGGATTTTGTTTGCTTTGCACAAAGAGCAAAAAATGGAATGACCGTGGTTTTTAACATCAAAACATTTCATTTATTTCTACAGGCATGAAATGGAAAAGATGCCCCAGAAGATTTAAATTATGAGAAAGTCAGAACATAAGAGCTAGGCAAAGGAAGATTAAAACAGTCTGGTGAATAATCAAAAGCACTTATGCAATGAGCAGTGCATGCTGACTGCATGACTATTGACTTCCTGACTGCTTTTTTCTTTTTTTTTAAGTAAATTGGTGTGGTAGCTGTGTTAGTCCACTTTTAAAGGTAATAAATAGAAATAAAAGAAAACAGAGAAAAGAAAATAAGATGATACCTTTTTTATTGGACCAACTTAATACATTTTTTGATTAGCTTTCGAAGGTAACCTTCAGATCAGAAATGAGTAAATGTTGACAAATATCACAATACATAAGCGAAAAACAAAAACATTGCAATGACAGTCTTACAGAAAGAGGGTGGGGTGAGTTAGATGAGAAACAGGGACAGCTGAATGGGCGAGAGACAGGGAGAGATGGATGGGTGATAAAAAGGGTGATAAGAGGGTGACAAAGCAGTAGAATTTTATGGTTTATTTTTTTTTTATAATAGGGGCATCAAAATAGAGAAATGCTGGGCATCTAAAAATTCACCCTTTTTAATGTCTACATTCAACTGCTATATCCCCAGATTCTAGAAGTGGCACCCAAATTTAGGAGCCTAAAATTGTGCATAATCCCAAGATCCACATGCAAATAAATTAGTTAATGAGCCAGTAACAATCAATAATTGGCTGATAACAATCAATAATTGATTTTAATTGACTCTAATTTGGATTTGTGTGTGGATTTGGCTGCATGGTATTCTATAAAGTTCCATGCCCAAATCCTCTTGCATGCAATTCAAAAAGGGGGCAGGGGTGGTCGGGGCATTCTATAGAATTACACGCAGTACTATAGAATTTAGGGGGTTGGCACCCATTACATGTCACAATTTACACCAGGTTTTAGTTGGTAGAAGTCCTCATGCCTGAAGTTGGGCACCAGGATTTGCACTTTGTGCTAGTCCACAAAGAGCTCTCAGCCCACAACACAAATTTATTGTGGTGCCTACTTTTCAGCACTGTTTACTGAATCTGTCCCAAAAGGATAAACTTGTCCATTTAAATAGACTACATAAATAGCATTTCTAACTTTAGAAGGATGAATTGTCCAGTAACTCATATTCAGCAGTCCTAGCTAAACAGATAGGACCACTGCTTATCAAGCATTAAGGTAAGAGGAGAAATAAGAGCATAAGCATAAGAACAAACATTGCCATACAGAGACAGACCGAAGGTCCATCAAGCCCAGTATCCTGTTTCCAACAGTGACCAATCCAGGTCACAAGTACCTGGCAAGATCCCAGAACAGTAAAACAGATTTTATGCTGCTTATCCTAGAAATAACTACACAACACTGGTCAGATTAAGATCTATTGCAATAGAAGACTAGTTGGCTACGGAGGTTGTCTCATAGTATCTCAAACGTCCATATATATCATTTATTGGTCTGGTTCTAAGGACTGTATATGTTTCTAATCATTGATAGCCTCCAGCCATCCAGTAGTACAAAAAAATGCTCATATACATATACAAACTTAAATCGAAATATGTACTACTGTTCAAATATTTCAAAAATTCAACATTATTGCAAAAAAACGCTTACCTGCATTGGAATTGTTTCTTTTAACTTTAACTTTAATTTTGATCAGCTGTTTATGACGTAGTCCATAGAGGTGAAGTCTAGAAAACATAGATCCAAATGTATACGCCACTATGATTGGAGATATACTGCCATCACTCAAATTTGCTGTCTCTGACGTAGCCTGTAGAGGTGGAGTCTAGATAGGTATAACTCAAAACGCCAGCGCCATTTTGGCCGGCAATATATTGATTTCAGCCGATAATACTGTGAGTCCAGACGCCGGGAAGGCTTAGCAAGTACATGTCAACTAAATGGTTTTTAATACCCACAATTTCGTTTCCGTTTTCAGTGATTTATGCCCTTGACAAAGCCAGAGACCGCGAAACAGGGTCCTGTCGGGCGTACAACGGCATCGGAGTTGCCAGTTAAACTTTATTAAGTTACGATGAAACTTGGGAAGCTCCAGCTTCAGAAAACAATTGGATTTAGCCTGGAGCCCGCAAGCTAAGTACCTTTAGTGCATTACTTGCGTTTTTTTGCAATAATGTTGAATTTTTGAAATATTTGAACAGTAGTACATATTTCGATTTAAGTTTGTATATGTATATGAGCATTTTTTTGTACTACTGGATGGCTGGAGGCTATCAATGATTAGAAACATATACAGTCCTTAGAACCAGACCAATAAATGGTATATATGGACGTTTGAGATACTATGAGACAACCTCCGTAGCCAACTAGTCTTCTATTGCAATAGATCTTAATCTGACCAGTGTTGTGTAGTTATACAAAGTCTTTTTGAGATTAAGTGCAGCCATTCTTTTGTATTTTTGTATCCTAGAAATAAGCAGTGGGTTTTCCCAAGTCCATCTTAATAATGGCTTATGGACTTTGCTTTTAGGAAATTAGCCAAACCTTTTTTTAAACCCTGTTAAGCCAACTGCTTTAACTTCATTCTCAGGCAACAAATTCTAGAGGTTAATTACTAATCGAGTGAGGAAATATTTTCTCTGAATCTTTTAAAATTTACTACTTAGTAGTTTTATCGTGTGCCCCCTAGTCCGAGTATTTTTGGAAAAAGTAAATAAGCAATTCACATTGACCTGTTCCACTCCACTCATTATTTTATGTATTTTCTATCTTTATAGCACCTGTGTTTTGAAATATTGACCGTAATACAACCGGAGAAAACTGGCATGCATTCATCATATAGAAAGAATCTGAATTATTGGCGGACAATTTCCACTTGAACTGTTTTTCTCCTATTGCAGCATGTATTTGACTGGTTCATGAATTTAGATTGGAGAGTTCTCGTCGGCTGCTGAATCATCTGTTACTGAGTTGTACAGCCAATGTACCTTTCCTGAAACCTGAAGAAAAATTAAATGTGGTAGCAGTTCTGAGACAGGACTGGAAAGTGTGGCATTTCATTCTTCAGTAAGCATTCATCCTCATCATGTATCACAGGAGTCTATATCTCATGTCTTTAAGTCGTCAGGCTGAGATAGAGTACATTATACAAGTTGCTCTGCTTGTGGACCTCCACATGTATAATGCAGTATCCTGAGCCGTAGGGACAATGTAAACAGGAATTACCATGTCTGAAGGTTTTCAGGTCATCTTTTCCTCGCCTCCCCCAGCTGTTCTGTGTCTCATTCCAGAGGCTGATTAAAGAACATCTAAAAATTTCTGCTTTCTGCAGGAGGATACATATATAAGTCTTTTACATAAGATCCTGCTGTTTTACATTACAGCTGGAGTTGGAGAAAAGGTAATTTAATAAGGTCTTTCTCCCATTAGTAAATCATATTCTCTACTCTGATTTTATTTTCTAACCAATCAAAACATCACAAAATCATCATTTAAACTTAAGGTGAAGATTGCCAAATTAGAGAAAGATTTAGAAAAGTCTCCCAGATAGTTCACTTTCAATCTGCCTTAGCAGCTGTGACTAAGGACAGTTTGATGATTCATTTGCAAATAGAGGTCCTGGAAAATAGTGCCAGGGCGTCTAATCTTAACTGTTGAATTTTCCTATTACTCATTTTCTTGAATTACTTAAAAAATGTATTAAGGTCATTTTATCGTTGAATTTTGATGATATAGGGGTAAGACATGTATATTATCTTCTGTGAGATCTCAAAAGAATGAAAATGGTATGGATAATTTGGTTTTGCCAGCTAGTTTAAATCTTACTAATTCCTTGGAGTCTTCTCAAAATACTATTTCTAAAAGAGCTACATTGTTAATTCACCTGAACAGAAGATGCGAATTCTTAAAAGTTTATTTTCTAAGACAGCTTCTCCTTTTTGTGGTCAAACAATTTGTATGTTTCCTGATGTAGCTAAGTCTACTCAACTGAGGAGAAAGGCTTTCTTTCATTTAAAGCCCAGGGTTTTGGCTGGGGAGGTACTTTTATCTCTTAAATTTCCTTGGTTACATTTGAAAATAGTTCTTATATTTTTTTAGATCCTTATTATGTAGAGAGTTTTCTTTCATCTAAAGCCAAGTAGATTTTTCCTCTTGATGTACCAATAGGTTGATACTTATAGGGTTTATTAATTTGCCAGTGATATACCTGTTTTTTATTATTCATTTCTAGTCATTTGTTCCAGGGAGTTCTCCATTATGTAGGCTAGTTTGAATAATGTGATAATTGATTCTTGTTTCATATATTTTCTTCAGTTTTCTGTAAATGATCTGTCTGTAACATTTAAATAATTGAATTTTAAAAACCCTTTAGGGGAGCTACATGTGTGAAACATATGTGAATACATATGTGGTATTACATACCATATAAAATGAGTTTATCTTGTTGGGCAGACTGGATGGACCGTTCAGGTCTTTATCTGCCATCATTTACTATGTTACTATGAAACTGCAGCTAAAAGTTCATTTCGATCTGAGTTAGTAAGTCCGAATGAGACGGGTGTTGAAACGCACTTATCCAGACAGTGGCAGGTTAAAGAATGCACTGGTAGTACCTTCAGTTTGAATAGCTCAGGACTTAGGCTGCCTGCAACCATTTAACCAGCCAGGAGCGGCTCCTGGCTGGCTAATTGGCACTTAACTGGCTATCCAACAATGTTCAATGGGAGCTCGCTAGTTATCTCCTACTGAATATTGCTAGTTAGAACGTACCCCTGGATTCTATAAAGTGCACCTAGAATTCCGCGCGGTTCCGTGTGTAAATCTAGGTGTATGCTATAACTATGCACATAGATTAATTGTTTTAGCAAGGTGTTAAGCATTGTTAACAGCTCTTAACAAGCAATAATGAGCACTAATTGGCAAAAATTAGAATTTATACACGTACATTGCTAACAGTATTCTGAAATGTACTGCGCCTAAATTCTAATGCATGCAGGCAAAAAGAAGCATGCTTAGGGGTGTGGAAATGGGCATTTCATGGGCATTCCAAAATCTATGTGCATTGTTATAAAATATGGGCCAGTGCACGTAAATCTACACGCAGGGATTTACACCAGCTTTTCATTGACGTAAATGGATGCTCATAGATTTAGTCGCATGAACTACACCTAAGCATATTCTAAATACCATGCATAGATTTATGCACATATTTAGAATACGCTTAGGCATAATTGCCTAACATGCATTAATTTTAGGCGACATATATAGAATCGAGCCCTTAGCGGATAACTGGTTGTATTGCATGATATAACTGGCCGTCCACTAATATTCAGCATATTGCCAGCTAAGTTTGGTGGCCAAACTTGGTCATGTCAATAGCAAGCCATCTTTGGTGGGTTTCAACTTAACTGACCAGAGTTGAATATTGGCTTGGCTGGTTAAGTTGAAACCAGGTAACAAACACCCAGATATTCAATGCCAGTCACTGGTTACAGCCCCTTTGCAGATCCATGCAGAAAAACGTAGGTGCTATTCTGTAAATGTAAGTCGCATTGAACCTGCTTTGAGTGGGAAAGCACGGGATACAAATGTAATAATAAATAAATAAATGGGCATTATGGGTACTTTTGCACGGATCTGCCATTTCTGCCCCATTTCAACACCTTGCATCTGTTGGAATACTTTTCCGTGCCTAAAGTTTTGTGCCATATATAGTGTAAAATTGATGGGCTTATTTTAAAAAACCTACTAAGTCCAATGCAACTAATAAGGGTTTAATGGGTTTTAGAAATAAACCCTTTAATAGTGCATGCAAGTTTATAGAATTAGGAGGTATGAGTGTAACTGTGCCTCACCCGTGCTCCATCCAGAGTCCAACCAAGTATAGAGTCACCTGCCAACAACAGGTTATGAAAGATATGTTTGTTTATTTATTATTTATTCATTCTTAGATCCTACAGTTATCCAAAAACAAAGTTTTCGGTTCAATCTGGCTTACGATTATTAGATTTGGAGGAGTTGCATTGTTATGTTATGGATACTGTTGGATGAGTTAAATTGAGGGGCATAATCGAACGAAAACGTCTATCTCCATGGGCGTTTATCTCCGAGAACGGGTCCGTGAAGGGGCGGACCGAACCGTATTTTCGCCAAAAATAGACGTCCATGTTTTATTCGACAATTTGTGAGCTGGGCGTTTTTGTTTTTCAGCGATAATGGAAAATGAAAGCGCCCAGCTCAAAAACGAATAAATCCAAGGCATTTGTTCGTGGGAGGGGCCAGGATTCGTAGTGCACTGGTCCCCCTCACATGCCAGGACACCAACCGGGCAACCTAGGGGGCACTTTTACAAAAAAAAAAAAAAAGGTAAAAGAGCTCCCAGGTGCATAGCACCCTTCTCTTGTGTGTTGAGCCCCCCAAATCCCCCTCAAAACCCACTGCCCACAAGTCTACACCATTACTATAGCCCTAAGGGGTGAAGGGGGGCACCTACATGTGGGTACAGTGGGTTTGGGGGGTTGGACGACTAATAAGCATTAAGCAGCACAATTGTAACAGGTAGGGGGGGGATGGGCCTGGGTCCACCTGCCTGAAGTCCACTGCACCCCCTAACAACTGCTCCAGGGACCTGCGTACTGCTGCCAGGGAGGTGGGTATGACATTTGATGGTGAAAATAAAAAGTTGTGAAACATCATTTTTTTGTGGTGGGAGGGGGTTAGTGACCACTGGGGGAGTCAGGGGAGGTCATCCCCGATTCCCTCTGGGGGTAATTTGGTTATTTAGGGCACTTTTTGGGGCCTTATTCATGAAAAAACAGGGTCCAGGAAAAGTGCCCTAAATTCTAGCTACAAACGCATACTTTTTTCCATTATCGGCGAAAGGCGCCCATCTCTGTTCGGGTGATAACCATGCCCCAGTCCCACCTTCACCACGCCTCCGACATGCCCCCGTCAACTTTGTACGCTTCCGCGATGGAGTGCAGTTGAAAACGTCCAAGTTCGGCTTTCGATTATACCGCATTATTCGTTTTTGTGAGATAAACGTCCATCTCCTGATTTAGGTCGGAACTTGGGCGTTTTTCTCGTTCGATTATAAGCAGGATTGTGTTGTTAAAGTTACAGACAGTATAGAGCATAGGGAACATTTGGGAATTTGTGGCATGGCAATTATTCATAGAATTTCTTTTGAATAGAAAAGTTTTTTTCTTTTTCGAAATGAAGATAGTTTGTAATACTAAGTATGACTTTGGGTATTGAGTGCCACCATTTGGAGCTCAGGTAACTAGCCAAGTAGATGGATTTATAGAATGTGTTTTTGCATTTGGGTAGATGGAGTAGCAGATAACTTCTAGATCCTGGATTTTGATTTTTTTGTATATTGTAAGCCTGCAGGGGTGCTCTGAGGTGTGCAGCAGCCCTCTAGTGGCTCCTACCCGGCCTGACCAGTCCTTTGCTTCAGAGAACAACCTTGAAACAAGACTTCTCTAGGATTCTGGTGACTCGGACCTCTATGTTTGGGCCTCCTCTTTCACTCAGGGTGACCTGGTTCTCAATATGCAAATAGTATGCAGATTAGTGTGCTACCCCTTCTCGCTCAGGGGGACCTGGTTCTCAATAAACAAATTAGACAGTCCTCACCAACCGCATATTCCTCAGGCAGCTCTTTATTCCAGCCCCTTGGCACACTTCTTCCAGCTTAAATACTTTATATTTTCACATGTCTTCACACTGAGCCTCTCCACACAAATACTTGGGATCAGTCCTACCATCAATACTTTGGGGACTTCTAACCCCAGGCTTTGCAGCCTGCTTTTCTCAGTACTTGGGACACACAGTCCTCCCCCCTTTGAACACACAGTTCACCACAAGTCCATCCATACCATAGCCCCCTGAGTCTGGGAAGTACCTGCCCTTTCCCCCTGATGTCTTCAGGCTGCCAATCAGTTCAGGACCCTCTCCTCCTCCAGGCCTCAGGGTCTCCAGGTTCTCATCTCTTCTCCTTCGGGCAAACCTCCCTCCTCTACTGAGAGGAAGCTATTTATGAGGTGTCCAATAAACCTCCCCACCTCTTGAGACCTCGCCCCTCTGGTTCCAGAAAGCCTCTGGGTCTAGAAGTTTCTTCTCACTCCCCCAGCTATTGTTGGATTATTTGTAGTAAATAATTAGCAGATTTTTATACACACAGCTTCAGCTTTAGAAATGTTAATTTCTTTTCTTCATCTCTCTCTCATACACCCCTGAATAATTCACTGCTGAGTCACTTTAAAGTTGAAGTAACAAAACATCTGTTTACTCACAGTTTGTAGTTAGATTATATTCAGACAGGCTTATATATACATAATACTATACATTTGGATTATCAGCTCTTTCCATGTGCTTAGATGGTAATGGATGCTCACACCACCATAGATCCTCAGCTAGGAGAGATCATGAGCTCCATGTGCTGTGCCTAACCCCCACAGGAAGTTGCATGGGTGTGACCTCTCTAAGTAATTCACATCAGAGGTCACAGAGTAATCACAGAGAAAAACATTTCTGACAGGCAATGCATGTTAAATACAATACATTCCAACAAACCCCTTCTCATGCATAACTGTCATGCAATTATTAATTCACACAAAGTCCAAGCTTTATACGCAGATTCTCAAAATGTTCTCTGGGTAACGGTTTGGTCATGATGTCAGCTGTCACCTCACTGGTGTGACAATAGTCTAGACTGATGACCCCTTCTTTCGCCAACTCTCGCACGTTGTGGTATTTCGTTGCGATGTGCTTGGTGCGTGACTGAACCTTGTCATTCTGTGACAGTCGGATGCAGCTCTGATTATCTTCCATTATCTGGATTGGTCTCTGTTCAGCTATTCCAAAATCCAGCAAAAGTTTTTCAATCCACATCAGTTCTCTGCATGCTTCTGATACGGCCACATATTCAGCTTCTGTAGAAGACAGACTCACAATACTTTGTTTATGACTGGCCCATGAAATTTGTACATTTCCATACATAAACACATATCCACTTGTGGATTTATAATCAGAATGATCCCCTGCCCAATCTGAATCACAGTAACATATTAGTTTGGATTACTATTGGCTGAAATCTTTAATTTACAATCAATGGTACCTTTTAAATACCTTACCATCCTTTTAACTGCAGTCCAATCTGATTTGGTAGGTGAGCTGACCCTTCTGCTCAAAATTCCTACTGCATTTGCTATATCAGCCCTGTATGTGGTAGTCAGATATAAAAGCTTACCTATGGCTGATCTATATTGGATGTTATCTGGTAAAGGTTCTCTTACTGTTTCATCCTTCAGAAAATCAGTGATCATGGGAGTGCTTACAACTTGGGCATCTTGCATACCTAAACTTTCAATAAGCTCATTTATTTTCTGCTTCTGGCTTAGAAGATAAGAACCATCATTTTGTTTCTCAATTTCTATACCAAGATAGTATGACACATTACCAAGTTCTTTTATCTCAACATTCAGGTTTAAATATTTTACAATGTCCTTGTACTCTTGCTCACTTTCGCTCGCAATGAGCAGATCATCAACAAAAGCTAAAATGTATGCATATTGTCCATTTCTGCACCTAGTGTACAAGCATTTATCTGCTTCACCTTGCTTAAATCCTAAATTTGTCAATATTTCATGCAATTTGTCATTCCAACATTTTGCACTTTGCTTTAATCCATAAAGACCTTTGTTTAATTTACACACTAGCTGTCTTTGTTTTGTATTTATGAAACCTGTTGGCTGTTCCATGTACAAGTCTTCAGTTATATCTCCATGAAGAAATGCTGTTTTCACATCAATGTGGTTGACTTGCATGCCTTTTGAGACTGCAATGCTCAGAAGTGTTCTGATTGTCGTGTGTTTCACTACAGGTGCAAACACTTCATCAAAATCTTCTCCATATTTTTGAAGATATCCCTTTGCGACTAATCTGGCTTTATAACTTTCCACTTTTCCTTGTGCATTCCTTTTTAACTTGAATACCCATTTGCATCCTATAGCTTTCTTGCCAGGAGGTAATTTTGTAAGAATCCAAGTATTATTTTTATCCAATGCATCAATTTCTTCTTGTGCAGCTTTACGCCATTCAGCAGCTTCTTCTGCTGGCATTTTCTCAATCTCATCCCATGTTAAGGGCTCTTGAGCTTCTGCTGACTTTGTTAGGTAAGACAGTCTTGGGGGTGGAACACCTTTGTTTTCCCTGGATGAGCGTCTGACAACAGGTTGGTCTGACCTTTCCGCATCCTCTAAATCTGAGAGTCCTTCTCCAATTGATTCCCCTTCTCCAACTGTACTGTCTCCTGCAATGATCCTTTCTGTGTCTGCTTCCTCTGCCTGTTCCTCGTTAGATACAGATGAGTTGCTTTCAGACATCTGCCTTGGTATGGCATTTATATACACTGGCATGTCTATTATGGTACTAGTTTCATATTCTGGATGATAAGGCTCATCTGGGATAATCCAGCCTTTATCAACCCTTTTGTTTTCATCAAAATATGTAACATGTCTTCTCCGAGGACAAGCAGGCTGCTTGTTCTCACGACTGGGTGACGTCCGCGGCAGCCCCCACCAACCGGAAAAAAGCTTCGCGGGACGGTCGGCACGCAGGGCACGCCCACCGCGCATGCGCGGCCGTCTTCCCGCCCGTGCGCGACCGCTCCCGCCAGTTCCTTTTTTTCCGCGCCTGGAGAGAGTCGTGCCTGTGCCGCTCTCTCTTTTTCAGCCCCGGAAAACCGTCGCGTTTACGCGAACTTCTTCTTTTATTTCTTTTCTTCTTTTATTTAGTTGCCGCGCGCTCCACTTTTCTTTAAAAAAAAAAAAAAAAAAAAAGGAGCACGCGCTCCCATTTTCCCTCGCTTCCAGCGGGGACGTTGCGTTGCGGCCTAGTGGCCGCACGGTCGTTTTCTTTTTTGAGGTGTGATTTCCGCCACCATCGACGACTTTAATTTCGCCGACGCGATTTTTCCGTCGATGTCCTCGAAGGTCCCGAGTGGATTTAAGAAGTGTGGTCGGTGCGGCCGGCCCATCTCGCAGACCGACACCCACGCTTGGTGCCTCCAGTGCCTCGGGCCGGAGCACAATTTCAAGTTGTGTCCCCTGTGTCTCGGTCTCCGGAAACGGACTCAGGTTGCGAGGCAAGTTCAACGGGACCGTATTTTTGGAACTTGCGCCGGCCCCTCGACGTCGACCTCGAAGGCATCGGTATCGACGCCCGGCCCTTCGGCACCGGTATCGATGCCCGAGACATCGGCACCGATGGCATCGACCCCAGGAGAACAGGTCCCGTCGGCCCTCCGGTCCGCCGGTGAGGGTAGAGGTGAGAGGCCGCGTGGGCAGTCGGCCCCGGTCACTCCCTCAGCCCATGGCCCACGGGACCGAACCCTGTCTGACCCGGCCCCTCGAGACCGAGGGGGATCGTCATCCTCCTCCTCCATGCCTCCCGGCACCGGTGACGGGCATCGGAAGAAGGATAAGAAGCGCCGTCACCGGTCGCCCTCGATGCATATCGGAGAGGAGTCGACGCCGAAGCGTCTCCATCGAGAGGAGAGATCCCCGTCGGTGATAGAGGTGCCGACGCAACAGGGTCCTGGCACCTCGGTGTCGTCTCCTGACTCCCATCAGATTCTGGCACCGACACCCCTACCGGCCCCACCGCCTTTCCCGGCAGCGGGCCTGGACGAGTGCCTCAGAGCCATCCTTCCGGGGATCCTGGAAGGGCTGATGCGCCAGGCTGTTCCGGCGCCGGGGGTGCTTGCGCCCTCGGCGCCGATGACTGTGGCGCCAGCGAGCTCTAGCCCGGCGCCGGGGCAGTCGACACCGCCGCCGCTTGCGGTGCCGGTCTCGACCGCCACGCAGGTGGAGTCCCCGTCGACGTCGATGGAGGGAGCTCCGTCCCCGCCGACGCGGGAGCCCACCGCTCGACGACACCGAGACCTTGGTGCCTCGACGTCGAGCCGGGCCCGGTTCAGGACTCAGCTACATGAGCTTATGTCCGATACCGAGGATGAGGACTCGTGGGGGGAAGAGGAGGACCCTAGATATTTCTCCTCAGAGGAGTCTACGGGCCTTCCCTCGGACCCCACGCCTTCACCGGAGAGGAAGCTCTCGCCTCCTGAGAGTCTCTCCTTTGCCTCCTTTGTGCGGGATATGTCTATCAGCATTCCCTTTCCCGTGGTCTCTGTGGAAGAGCCGAGGGCCGAGATGCTCGAGGTCCTCGACTATCCATCACCACCTAGAGAGTCCTCCACGGTACCGCTGCACAATGTCCTCAAGGAGACACTGCTTCGGAACTGGGTGCGACCATTAACTAACCCCACCATTCCCAGTACAGGATCCACTCTGACCCAGAGTTAATGCGGCCCCAATTGCCCCATGACTCGGCGGTCGTGGATTCTGCTCTCAAGAGGGCACGGAGTTCGAGAGATACCGCCTCGGCGCCCCCGGGGTGGGAGTCTCGCACTCTGGACTCGTTTGGGAGGAAGGCCTACCAATCCTCCATGCTCGTGACCCGCATCCAGTCATACCTGCTCTATATGAGCATCCACATGCGGACCAATGTGCAACAGCTGGCGGACCTGGTCGATAAGCTCCCGCTGGAGCAGTCCAGGCCTTATCAGGAGGTGGTCAGGCAGCTGAAGGCGTGCAGAAAGTTCCTGTCCAGGGGTATTTATGACACCTGTGACGTGGCATCTCGTGCTGCGGCCCAAGGTATAGTGATGCGCAGGCTCTCATGGCTGCGTGCCTCTGACCTGGACAACCGCACCCAGCAGAGACTGGCCGACGTCCCTTGCCGGGGGGATAACATTTTTGGTGAGAAGGTCGAGCAGATGGTGGACCAACTGCATCAGCGGGAAACCGCTCTCGACAAGCTCTCCCACCGGGCGCCTTCAGCATCCACCTCCACAGGTGGACGTTTTTCCCGGGCCCGGCAGGCTGCACCTTACTCTTTTGCGAAGCGTAGGTACAACCAGCCGGCCCGAAGGCCTCGCCAGGCACAGGGACAGCCCCAGCGCGCTCTTTCTCGTCAACAGCGTGCGCCTAAGCAGCCCCCTGCGCCTCCACAGCAAAAGCCGGGGACGGGCTTTTGACTGGATCCACGGGAACATAGCCGCCCTACAAGTGTCCGTACCGGACGATCTGCCGGTCGGAGGGAGGTTAAAATTTTTCACCAAAGGTGGCCTCTCATAACCTCCGACCAGTGGGTTCTCCAAATAGTGCGGTGCGGATACGCCCTGAATTTGGCCTCCCTGCCTCCAAATTGTCCTCCAGGAGCTCAGTCTTTCAGCTCCCATCACAAGCAGGTACTTGCAGAGGAACTCTCCGCCCTTCTCAGCGCCAATGCGGTCGAGCCCGTACCACCCGGGCAGGAAGGGCAGGGATTCTATTCCAGGTACTTCCTTGTGGAAAAGAAAACAGGGGGGATGCGTCCCATCCTAGACCTGAGAGGCCTGAACAAATTCCTGGTCAAAGAAAAGTTCAGGATGCTTTCCTTGGGCACCCTTCTGCCAATGATTCAGAAAAACGATTGGCTATGTTCCCTGGATTTAAAGGACGCATATACTCACATACCGATACTGCCAGCTCACAGACAGTATCTCAGATTCCGCCTGGGCGCACGGCACTTTCAGTATTGTGTGCTGCCCTTTGGGCTCGCCTCTGCCCCACGAGTGTTTACCAAGTGCCTCGTGGTGGTAGCGGCCTACCTACGCAAGCTGGGAGTGCACGTGTTCCCATATCTCGACGATTGGCTGGTCAAGAACACCTCGGAGGCAGGAGCCCTCCGGTCCATGCAGTGCACTATTCAACTTCTGGAGTTGCTGGGGTTTGTGATAAATTACCCAAAGTCCCATCTCCAGCCATCCCAGTCTCTGGAATTCATAGGAGCGCTGCTGAATACCCAGACGGCTCAGGCCTACCTTCCCGAAGCGAGGGCCACCAATCTCCTGGCCCTGGCTTCGCAGACCAGAGCGTCTCAGCAGGTCACAGCTCGGCAGATGTTGAGACTTCTGGGTCATATGGCCTCCACAGTTCATGTGACTCCCATGGCTCGTCTTCACATGAGATCTGCTCAATGGACCCTAGCTTCCCAGTGGTTTCAAGCCACCGGGAATCTAGAAGATGTCATCCGCCTCTCCACCAGTTGCCGCACTTCACTGCTCTGGTGGACCATCCGGACCAATTTGACCCTGGGACGTCCATTCCAAATTCCGCAGCCCACGAAAGTGCTGACGACGGATGCATCTCGCCTGGGGTGGGGAGCTCATGTCGATGGGCTTCACACCCAGGGTCTGTGGTCCCTCCAGGAAAAGGACCTGCAGATCAACCTCCTGGAGCTCCGAGCGATCTGGAACGCACTGAAGGCTTTCAGAGATCGGCTGTCCTACCAAATTATCCAAATTCGGACAGACAATCAGGTTGCGATGTATTACGTCAACAAGCAGGGGGGCACCGGATCTCGCCCCCTGAGTCAGGAAGCCGTCGGGATGTGGCGTTGGGCGTGCCGGTTCGGCATGCTTCTCCAAGCCACGTACCTGGCAGGCGTAAACAACAGTCTGGCCGACAGACTGAGCAGAGTCATGCAACCGCACGAGTGGTCGCTCCATTCCAGAGTGGTACGCAAGATCTTCCGAGAGTGGGGCACCCCCTCGGTGGATCTTTTCGCCTCTCAGACCAACCACAAGCTGCCTCTGTTCTGTTCCAGACTTCAGACACACGGCAGGCTAGCGTCAGATGCCTTCCTCCTTCATTGGGGGACCGGCCTCCTGTACGCTTATCCTCCCATACCTTTGGTGGGGAAGACCTTACTGAAGCTCAAGCAAGACCGCGGCACCATGATTCTGATAGCGCCCTTTTGGCCCCGTCAGATCTGGTTCCCTCTTCTTCTGGAGTTGTCCTCAGAAGAACCGTGGAGATTGGAGTGTTTTCCGACTCTCATTTCGCAGAACGACGGAGCGTTGCTGCACCCCAACCTTCAATCCCTGGCTCTCACGGCCTGGATGTTGAGGGCGTAGACTTCGCTGCGTTGGGTCTGTCTGAGGGTGTCTCCCGGGTCTTGCTTGCCTCTAGGAAGGATTCCACTAAAAAGAGTTACTTTTTCAAGTGGAGGAGGTTTGTCGTGTGGTGTGAGAGCAAGGCCCTAGAACCTCGTTCTTGCCCTGCACGGAACCTGCTTGAATACCTTCTGCACTTATCAGAGTCTGGCCTCAAGACCAACTCAGTAAGGAATCACCTTAGTGCGATTAGTGCTTACCATTATCGTGTGGAAGGTAAAGCCATCTCTGGAGAGCCTTTAGTCGTTCGATTCATGAGAGGCTTGCTTTTGTCAAAGCCCCCTATCAAGCCTCCTACTGTGTCATGGGATCTCAACGTCGTCCTCACCCAGCTGATGAAACCTCCTTTTGAGCCACTGAATACCTGCCATCTGAAGTACTTGACCTGGAAGGTCATTTTCTTGGTGGCAGTTACTTCCGCTCGTAGGGTCAGTGAGCTTCAAGCCCTAGTAGCTCATGCTCCATATACCAAATTTCATCACAACAGAGTAGTGCTCCGCACCCACCCAAAGTTCCTGCCGAAGGTGGTGTCGGAGTTCCATCTTAACCAGTCAATTGTCTTGCCAACATTCTTCCCCAGGCCGCATACCCGCCCTGCTGAACGTCAGTTGCACACATTGGACTGCAAGAGAGCATTGGCCTTCTACTTGGAGCGGACACAGCCCAACAGACAGTCCGCCCAATTGTTTATTTCTTTCGACCCTAACAGGCTAGGGGTCGCTGTCGGGAAACGCACCATCTCCAATTGGCTAGCAGATTGCATTTCCTTCACTTACGCCCAGGCTGGGCTGACTCTTGAGGGTCATGTCACGGCTCATAGTGTCAGAGCCATGGCAGCGTCGGTGGCCCACTTGAAGTCAGCCACTATTGAAGAGATCTGCAAGGCTGCGACGTGGTCATCTGTCCACACATTCACATCTCATTACTGCCTCCAGCAGGATACCCGACGCGACAGTCGGTTCGGGCAGTCGGTGCTGCAGAATCTGTTTGGGGTGTAAATCCAACTCCACCCTCCAGGACCCGAATTTATTCTGGTCAGGCTGCACTCTCAGTTAGTTGTTCTTCGTAGGTCAATTTCTGTTGTACCCTCGCCGTTGCGAGGTTCAATTGACCTGGGTTCTTGTTTTGAGTGAGCCTGAGAGCTAGGGATACCCCAGTCGTGAGAACAAGCAGCCTGCTTGTCCTCGGAGAAAGTGAATGATACATACCTGTAGCAGGTGTTCTCCGAGGACAGCAGGCTGATTGTTCTCACCTACCCTCCCTCCTCCCCTTTGGAGTTGTGTGTTTCATCTTTTGCTAGTCATTCAACTGGCGGGAGCGGTCGCGCACGGGCGGGAAGACGGCCGCGCATGCGCGGTGGGCGTGCCCTGCGTGCCGACCGTCCCGCGAAGCTTTTTTCCGGTTGGTGGGGGCTGCCGCGGACGTCACCCAGTCGTGAGAACAATCAGCCTGCTGTCCTCGGAGAACACCTGCTACAGGTATGTATCATTCACTTTATGCCAACAATGCCAGTTTTCAGATTCAAAATTCTATATCCTTTGTGTCCTGGAGCATAGCCAACTAAAATGCCCCTTTCTGTTGTGGAATCCAGCTTATGCCTTCTTTGCTTTGGTACATGAGCATATGCTGTACTTCCAAATGTTCTTATGTGTGACAGGTTTGGCTTCCTACCATGCCATGTCTCATGTGGTGTGCGCTCAGCGCCTTTAGTTGGCATTCTGTTTTGTAGGTACACTGCTGTGAGAATGGCTTCCCCCCATAGTCTTTTAGGGAGATTGCTATCTGACAGCATACATCTGGTCATTTCCACAAGTGACCTAAATTTTCTCTCTGCAACAGAATTTTGCTCTGGTGTATAAGCTACTGTTGTGATATGCTGAATGCCTTCTTGTTCTAGAAATGTGCGCATGCTTTGTGAAGTGAACTCACCACCATTGTCGGTTTGAAGAACCTTTGGTTTTCTTTCAAATTTATTGCTCACCATGGCTACGTATTTCTTCAGCATGTCTGTGACTTGACTTTTTTCTTTCAGCAAATAGGCCACACAATATCTAGAGAAATCATCCAAGAATATTAGCACAAATCTGTTATTTCCCAATGATGGGATATTAAACGGTCCACATAAGTCACTGTGTATTAAGTCCAGTACTTTATTACTCCTATTTCCTGTGTATGCAGGAAATGAGGGTCTCACACCTTTTTGAGTAACACAGTCTATGCATTTCTCCATTTCACCAGCATCTGCACTTATCTGAATGCCTGTGGCAAGTTGCTTATTGTAAAGATCCTGGATCACCTTAAAATCACGATGTCCCAGGCGGCGGTGCCAGATTTCCAGACTACATTTACCATCATTCTTCCTTACTTGCGCCAGATGTGAGGCTTCACCTGAAATGCTCAGTTTATAAACATCATTATGCATAAAAGCTTCAGCATACACTTCATCATTTTTAGAGATTGTGCACTTATTGTTTTCAAAATGAATCACAAATCCCTTCTTATCTAATGTAGATACACTAAGCATATTGCAAACTGCTTGGGGAATATACAAGACATCACTTACAGGAATTTCTTTAACTTCATTAGACACTTTGCATTTAAGAATCCAATGCCTTTTGCTTGGATCTTAGCAGTCCCTGCGTTTGCAGTTTTAAGAATACCTTCTTCTGGACTCATTTCCTGAAAGAAATCCTTACAATTGGTTAAATGGCATGTGCTCCCCGAATCCAAAATCCAAGTACTTTCATTTGAATTATTATTTACCATAGTCAAAGATTTTTCTGCCATTAGAAAGCTCTTATGTTTATTATTGTCCTTCATACATTTCCTGGTTGGAGAATTCTTTTGTTCCATTGGCTTAGGTGAGCTAGAGGGGGTGTTTTGTATTTCCTTACACCATTTAGATACATGTCCCTCCTTTCCACATGAGTAGCAAATCAGCTTGCCCTTGGGTGGAGTTTTCCCATAGCTCCGCCTTCCTCTGTTCTTTGCCAAGAAATTTGTTTCATTTCTCTCTGACTTGCTTTGAGAACACATCCCCTCAGAATCATTTATTATGCATTCCTGCCTCAGTTTTGATGCTGCCTGTTCAAAAGATTGCCCTTCAATGGCTTCATTTACAGACCTAAAAACATCAAACTTCTTTGATAGTGAGGTAAAAAGAAATGCTCTTTTCAATGCATCACACATGGGAATTCCAGAAAGTTCTAGCTTTTGAAATGAAGACATAAGATGCATAATGTGATCATTACACTTACTTTTATCCCTTAATTTGGTTTCATTCAACTCTGCCAACCAAATTGGTTGCTGTTTTGCATATGTAGTTGCATACATAGTTCTCAGTTTATATAAAATGTCCTTTGGTGTATCTTTTCCCTCCACTAATATGGCTTGTTTCTCTGAGAGAGCTTCCAAAAACATGCACTTCACATAATAGTTTGCATTGTCCCATTCAGCCATATTTTCAGCTGTTCTGTTTTGGTCTAAGCATATATTTAATTTCTTTGCTTGAAGGAGACATATGAATCTTAGTTCCCACTGCTGATAATTAAATTCAGTTAATTTAGGCACCTTGAGAGAGTGGAAAAATGGTGAATTTCCTCCCTCAGCCATTTTCTTAGCCTTCTGTCTGGTGTGTGGGGGGAGAGAGAGACAGACTGAATCTTTCTTTTAAAACTTAAGAGAAAAATGTGGCTTTTTTACTGCCTGGTAATATTTCTCCCTTTTTCAATTCCTGGACCCTGGGCCCATAACCCTTTTGTTGGATTATTTGTAGTAAATAATTAGCAGATTTTTATACACACAGCTTCAGCTTTAGAAATGTTAATTTCTTTAATTCATCTCTCTCTCATACACCCCTGAATAATTCACTGCTGAGTCACTTTAAAGTTGAAGTAACAAAACATCTGTTTACTCACAGTTTGTAGTTAGATTATATTCAGACAGGCTTATATATACATAATACTATACATTTGGATTATCAGCTCTTTCCATGTGCTTAGATGGTATTGGATGCTCACACCACCATAGATCCTCAGCTAGGAGAGATCATGAGCTCCATGTGCTGTGCCTAACCCCCACAGGAAGTTGCATGGGTGTGACCTCTCTAAGTAATTCACATCAGAGGTCACAGAGTAATCACAGAGAAAAACATTTCTGACAGGCAATGCATGTTAAATACAATACATTCCAACAGCTATCTCCCTGGAGCTCCCTCTACTGACCCATGCATGTCAATACTCAGCTAGATCACTGGAGCTCCCTCTAGTGACCAGAATGGGCATTTTCCTGGTTTTCAGTGGGAGAGCGCCCTCTGGCAGCCTCCTCAAGTAAGGGCAGACACTGTGTTTATCACAATATAAGTCTTGCTGCTATGTTTTGAATGGTCTCCAGTGATTTTATTGTATTTTCTTTGCATCCAACCACAGTCACAAACCATAATGCAAATATATTGCTGACCAATGAGTGTGGTCTGCCAACATATCCTGTGTACTCTGTGTCAGACCAGCATCCAGGGTTCCCTGCCATGCCATCTCATGCATCTCACACCTCATGGGTATAGCCCAGGGCACACCACACCTTTCCCTATCCCCTGCCTTAGGCCAGCCAGTTCCTGCACTATGCAAGCCATGTTGGATGTGCTGATCTCAAAGACAAACCTTTTACATACACAGGGCGGCAGCAGCAGCAGGAGGAGGAGGAGGTGGTGGCCACAGCACCAGTGGTGCAGGAGGAGGAGGCAGAGGCGGACCAATGGGCAAATATGCCTCTTCTGGAGGGGGAGGAGGAGGAGCACCCACCAGCTCCACCAACACCACCAGCTCCACCAACACCAGCAGCTATAGACAACAGTGCAGTAGTACTGAAACTCCTGCAGCAACTGGTTGCTGTAGTCAACCAGTTGCTACAGGAGGTGGCAGCACTGCAGCACTCTGTCGAGGACCGCCAGCAGACTCATAGCCGGTTCATGCTGCTGGTGATAGAGCTGCTGCGACGACAATTGGAGGGACAAGAGAGGGGAGAATGATTTTTTTTTGGGGGGGGGACTTTGTATATAGTTTCTTTTTGTATATAGTTTAAATACAATTTTACACTTTTGGCACTGACCAGGGTCTGTGTGTGTACTTTGTGCACTACATATGTGTTATTATCAAATGCTGGGGTTGATGTGAGAGGAGTCAGCAATCTGGGTTGCATGACAGGTGAACTGTGACAGAGAAAGTTTGGTACATATGTGTCATAAGTGTGGCCATACAGAAAGCCACCTGTTCCTTCCAAACTGCATGGCTGTATGGTAATGGGGGGGGGGGGGGGGGAGGCTGGGGGGGCATTTCTGTTGAGGAACAGAAATGCCCATCCAGCCTCTCCCCCCCTTACCATAGAGCCCCACAGCACAGAGTTGTGTAAATAATAGGTATGTTTTCTAGCACTAGTGATCTGCCAAGTACAAACTTGCAGATAACCATAGGTAGCGCATAGACAATGTTTGCTCTCTGATCACCAGACACCCTTACCCACAACCAAACCACATTAGTGAGGGCGAGGAAGAAGCTACAAACAGCTAGGTCATCTTTTCACATTGAATGTATCAGCAATGGTATATAGTGCTGAGGAGAAAAGGGAAAACAACGGTAAAAGCATTAGATGGATGATTACTTCATCACAATTGCAATATAATACATCAGGTACAGAAGGGCACAAACTAGGGGAATTATATAGGCACCAGGCTGTAGCCACCTGCAGGTAATTTAGAATAGGAACTGTAACCAGAACTCCTCTCCCTCACCATCACTTAAGGGCTCAAGGCTGTGATAGGCAAGCACCTGTGGCCACCTTGAAAGTAGTTTGCAGGATAGAATTTAGAAATGTTGTTGTTCCATAAATATGGAGGATTGTAGGACTGTATTGAATAATGTGGAAAAGACAATCAGTTCATATATGCTTCCCCGCTCCCCACCCCCAGCAACCTTGAGAATGGGTGGGCACTTCATAAAAGGGGACTGGGGTTCACCACATAAAGAAGAATGGAACCTAGCGGGGAGACACATGAGGTGCAAAGTGGGAGAAAAACTACCAGCTGTGGATACCCGTGAACCTGGTGAAAATAGAGGTAAGATTTGAATGCAGAGAACATACAGAGAATGGGGAGCCCTTGACCATGAGGGATGCACACATCCATTCTCAGGGCCTCTTCCCCTCCCCCACCCCACAGGCAGCCACAACTGAGTGTGTCCAAGAGAGAACAAGACATCTGTACAATGAATTGAGTAGAAACAATCATGGCTCTCAGAGTGCAGTGTATTACAGTCCACTGCTGTCTCTTGCAATCCTCTTGACGAGCTGTTCTGCAAGATGTAAGAAGTGTTGTTTAGCAAGCATCTACATAGCAGAAAGGGAAGAGGTGGCTGAGAGGTATGAGCTTACCTTGAATTTGTGGTTCAAGAATCTGTTGGCTCCAAGGGACCAGAGGTTGCCTGTTTCAACAAAGGAGAGAGAGAATGGAGGGCAGTGAGGGAGCATATCACACACAGCAAGGAGCTCCTGGAGGGTAGAGATTGGAGAGTATATGCTAAGCTACCAGCTAACACCCAGTCTGAAACTTTTGGAAAGGAAAGGTACAAAGCCCACACACCAGTTATCTTTCAAGAATTGGCAAAAAAGTCCCCCCCCCCCCCCAAAAAAAAAATAAACAGGTGTACAAAAGCATACAGTGACAAAAACAAGGTTTACTTTTACTGAAGCTAAAACGCTTTGAAATACCACCCCATAATCTAAAGAAAAACCTCTAAAATGCAAGCATAGAGAAAGCCGTTTTAAAGAGGCGCCAATAAAGGGAATGCAAGCTTCCAAATGAGAATAGCAGCTGGGGATGTTTATCATTTTTACCCATAATCGAAATGAGGATGCCCAAAACACAGAGCAGCTGGGGACGCCCATAGTTCCCCAGCCATAATCGAAATGAGGACACCCAAATCGCCAGAGCAGCTGGGGACCTTTAGGGATTTCGTCAATAATCAAAATTAGGACGCCCATCCCAGGGACTCTCATCGTGTTCTTACATGGGCATCCCTGGGAGAGTATTTAAGTGCCCTTCTCTGTATTTTCGGTTCTTTGTATTGCATTGGTACAATGGCACCAAAGCAACCACCCACCCGCAAGGGTAATTTCAGCACTCTGAAATTAAACTGCTGGTTCAGGAAATCCAGAGGAGGCACACGTATCTCTTTGCTCCCACGGGCCAGAGGCTGGTGGCTACAACGAAGCAGAGAGAATGGGAGGCAGTAAGGAACCGGCTCAATGCAGTCTTCCACTGTGGCGGGGATGTGGAAGACTGCAAACGGAAGTGGCACCGGCTGAGGTGTGATGTCAGGAGGAAGGCTGGTGCCAACCCCCAGCAGATGACACTGCTAACTTGACCCCCATCAAGCGCATCATTCATGGGCTCTTGCCCCAGGAGGGGATCCATGGCATTAGATCCCTTGACACATTAGCACAGCCTGGGGTATCTGTTGTGCTGCACTACACTCTGTTTTACACAGTGCTTTTTTTGTGCCGGTACGCAACGGTACGGCGTACCGGCACCTTTTTTTTTTTTTGCCCCCCCCCCCCCCGCCCCGTGAGTCTATGTCCCGCATGTAGTGCCAGCCCCCATTTCCGGCCGCTGCTGCTTCTCCTGTTGAGCAGCAGCGGCCGCTACACAAAGAAAAAGATTTAAAAAAAACTTCAAACCTGGCTGAAACGCGGCACCCCGGCACTGTAGACAGCCATTAGGCATTGGCTGTTGCCCCGCAGCCGCTCCTCCTCTTACCTCTACGTCACTGCGCTCCTCCGGGGTTTTCCTCCAGGGGCAGTGACGTAGAGGCAAGAGGAAGAGCGGCTGTGGGGCAACAGCCAATGCCTAATGGCTGTCTACAGTGCCAGGGTGCCGCGTTTCAGCCAGGTTTCAAATTTTTTTTTTAATCTTCTTTTTCTTTGTGTAGCGGCCGCTGCTGCTCAACAGGAGAAGCAGCAGCGGCCGGAAATAGGGGCTGGTGCCGCGTGCGTCGCGACTTTGCGCCGTTCGCGGGAAACTTGGCAGGGAGAGGGAAACCAACAGAGGGAAGGATTGGGGAGAGAGAGAAAGAGGGAAACCAACAGAGGGAAGGATTGGAGAGAGAGAGAAATAGGGAAAACAACAGAGGGAAGGATTGGGGAGAGAGAGAAAGAGGGAAACCAACAGAGGGAAGGATTGGGGAGAGAGAGAAAGAGGGAAAACAACAGAGGGAAGGATTGGGGAGAGAGAGAAAGAGGGAAAACAACAGAGGGAAGGATTGGGGAGAGAGAGAAAGAGGGAAAACAACAGAGGGAAGGATTGGGGAGAGAGAGGAAAACAGATGGAAGGATGGGGAGAGAGAGGGAAAAACAGATGGAAGGATTGGGGAGAGAGGGGAAAAACAGATGAAAGGATGGGGAAAGAGAGAGGGAAAACAGATGGAAGGATGGGAGAGAGGGGGAAAAACAGATGGAAGGATGGGGAGAGAGAGAGAGGGAAAAACAGATGGAAGGATGGGGAGAGAGAGAGGGAAAACGGAAGGCTAGGGAGAGAAAGAGGGAAGACGCTGGATGGAAGAATGCAGAAAGAAATAGGGGAGACACTGGAAGGATGGGGAGAGAAAGCAGAGCTGCTGGATGGAAAAAGGGAATAGAGAAAGACTGGAGAATAAGAGGAAGGGGCATGGGGAGAACAAGGGTGAGGAAAAGATGAAAAGCCACAGGTAGATGAAGGAAATTAAAGAATGGATAGTAAGAATGATTTAAATCTGGACAGAGAGAGAGAGCCTGAAAAATATTGAAGAAAGCAAAGAAAAAGGAGACAAAAATGACAAATGGCACAGAAGAGTTAAGCGAAAACAAAGGAAAGCAGAATCACAGACTGGGACCAATATGGAAAGAAAAACAGTCACCAGACAACAAAGGTAGAAAAAAATCATTTTATTTTCATTTTAGTGTTTGTAATATGTCCAATTTGAGAATTTACATTGGCTGTCTTATTTTGCACTGGGTATACTGGAGCTGTAAGAGCTTACAGAGATTATTTATAATGAAAAAAAATCACGTTATTTTTTTTCTCCTATAGTACTGTAATATTTTCAATGATGTCTGTTTATATGCGCCATGGCTGGTATAGGGGGTGTGGTTAATGTGGGTGTGGCTATCATAGGGGTGGAGCCATATGTGGTGACCCCGCCCATAATGAGTACCGGCACCTTTTTTTCTACGAAAAAAGCACTGGTTTTACACAAGTGGGGGACAGTGTGATGCTCCTCAGTAGGGGAAGGGGTGAGAACACCACATGCAATACAAATCACTGTTCATTACAGACTATGACACAGGGAGTAGCCAGGGGGAGGGGGGAGGAGGGAGGGTTTCCACTCCAGCAATGTGTGGTAGGTTACCTCTGTTCCACAGCTTTGGGGGCCTTCCCCACTCCCTCTTCTTTTCCCCATCACCAAACTCTGCATATCTCCTTCCCACACCTCTGTGCTGTAGCCACTGTGTCCTCTGCACTCCTTCCACAGTTCTATGTCTACCCACCTGCCTGTGTGGCTCTCTTGCACATCAATCTCTGTATTACATTGTGCTCCTCGTCTCCAGCTCTGTACCATGTACAATGACATCTGTGGCTTGCCTGCCAATCCCATTCCTCACCATCTCTTTGCTGGGTCTTTGCATGTGGGGCTATGTATATGAATGCTGAAAAACAAAAGTGGGTTATTTTGACCAACACACTTCCTCCCCTTTTGCTATGCAGGTGATGACAGCCAGTCAGAGGAAGAAGCTGGCCCTAGTGGCCACCAGCCCCAGCACACAGAGCAGCAAACCAGTGGGCCTGCACAAGAAAGCACACAGGATCATGGGGTGGAACCACAGGACCCAGGAGCAGCAGCAGCAGCGCCGGCTCTCCCTCCACCACCTGCAGCAGAGGCTCTCCCTCCACCACCTGCAGCAGAGGCTCTCCCTCCACCACCCACAGCCTTTACTGATGGTGGCACTGAAGAAGAAGAAGAAGAAGATGCAGAAGGGGGGCACCTCCTCAGCAGAGGCCATCCAGCCAGAGGAGGCAGCTACTGCACCTCGCCACACAATTGCTGGGCCGGAATGTGCACATGGAAGACTACCAGCGCCAGAAATTGGAGCTGCAACGGGAAGCGCTCCAGGTGCAACGGGAAGCAGTACAGGCCCAACGTGAAGAGGTACTGCAGCTCCAACGGCTGGAGCACAGCATCGAGGGCCGTGACCTAAAAGCACCTAGTACAGCCCTGTTGCAGCAACAACTGGCATCTACTTCCACCACTGCACAGCAACCACCCACTAAGAAGAGGAGCTTGAGATCTTCAGCCTCCCCAGCCACTGGTCCAGTAGCCATCACACCAGCTCCCCTTCTGGGTCCTGTGCTCAGGTTGCAGGGCAAGCCACAGACCGCAAGGTGGCCGGACTTCCACAGGGCAGCCAAGGCAGCAGGCTGCTTTGTGGACACAGAGGAGGAGAGTGGGAGCTCATCAGAGGACTCTCAACAGAGTTCCCCTGCAGCACCAGCTGCAAAGGAACATGGTGGGAGGGGTAGGAGGGGACAGGGACGGGGCCAGGGGAGGGGTGGGGAAAGTGATGGGACATGCTGGGGGGTGGGGGGGGGTGAGGGTTGGAGGGTGGGGAATATGCACAGAGCGGGTGATGGTGGTAGGAGGGGGGTTGGTGGTGGTGGTGTGTAAATACTATATCACAGAAATAAATTATGTAGCATACAGCAGGCCAGGAATATCTTTGCCACCTTTTGAAGGCTGTACAGGAGCTCCCCTCCAGAGCGGTCCAGACATCGGAACCTGTTCTTAAGTTTCCGAAGGTGTGCTCGATGATGCCATGGATGGTCCGATGTCTACTGTTGTAGTTCTCCTCTGACCCTGTTTGTGGGTGCACTATGGGGGTCATGAGCCAACTCCGTTGTGGGTAGCCTCTGTCACCTTTGGGGAGAAGCAGGATGAGAAAGATGAGTGTGTATTGTTTGGAGCGGGTACCTTGTGGAGGTGTGGGGGGGGGGGGGGGGGGGAATAGTGGGTTGTGGAGTGAGCTGGAGGGAGAGAGTGCTGAGGGTTGCCCGGTGGAGGAGGTATAGTTTGGGCAGATCCATGTTGCACTTACCTAGGAGCCATCCGCCGGTGATCTCCCCTCGGTCAAACCTGCGGAAGATTCCTGAGTGCTGCAATATATAGGCATCATGGGTGGAACACACGTCTAGAATCTCCCCCTGGGCGTCACACACAACTTGCATATTGAGTGAGTGGAATGCTTTCCTGTTCCTATAAGTGGCCTCTTGTGCCCGGGGGGGGGGGGGGGGGGGGTTCTGAGTGTGACATGTGTGCAGTCAATGGCGCCTATGACTAAGGGGAAGCGAGCTATGGCATAGAAGTCAGCCATGTTGTTCTGCAGGGCCTGGGGGGTGGTGGGGAAGGTGATGTACTCAGAGGTGTGGGTAAGGAAGGCATCAAGGAAGTGGGTGAAGCAGTAAGAAATGGAAGCCTGGGTGAGACCCATGTTCACAGATAGGACAGACTGAAAACTCCCAGTGGCCAGAAAAGATAAAGAAGCAGTGATCTTTAGGTGTACTGGGATGGGGTTGTTCCTATGAGTCCTGGGCTGCAGGAGGGGTTGGAGTTGGTCACAAAGGTGCTGAATGGCAGCCCTATCAAAGCGGTACCTAGTGAGACACTGCAGGTCAGTGAGGTCTAGGAAACTGCTACGGGGCCTGAAAACTCTGGTGTCTCCCCTCTTTCTCCAACATGTAAGCCACCTGTGCATTTAGTGCCTCCATTTCCCCACACTACAGGTGCAATGCAGTGACACCAGTGCTCACCTCTCCCTACCAACTTGGTGAAACACAGCAGCAACAAACAGAAGCTGACAGACACTCTCCCACCACCGACAAACAATGCGGTCACAAACAGCAGAGCCACACTGCAAAGCACTCTCTGACCCACTACAAACTCTCCTGCCACACCCTCTAGCCACTTGCTCTCCAAGCAGCAAACGACAGTCTTCACAAACATGCTGCAGCAGTACACAGGACAAAGAGACAAACAGAGACTATAAACAGGTAAGGGAATGAAATATGAACTTGGGGACAGTGAATGGGCGGAATGGGGGAGATAGAGGAAGGAGTAGTGGTGTCTGGGTTTGGGGGCTAGAAGGGGTAGGGAAAGCTAAAAAGGTAAAACACAAATGAGGCAGGTGAGGGTGAAAACGTTCCGACTACAGCACACAGACAAAGGTAACAGGTACTCAACAAACAGCTTTCTCTGCAAACAACGATTCAGCTTTCTGTCCCAGCAATGCTCTTACCATTCTCCAACTGCACAAAATCGCTAATGGGTCTAAAGATGACTTCCCCCTTACCCTGGTCGCTTTTATTTCAGGTCTAACTAAAGACGCCCATGTTCCCACCCATGCGAAACCATTTCGCTAGCCGTTATACTCTGGGGGCGCCCATCTCGTAATGCCGCCTTTAACACGACCCTAACATGCCCCTGTGGAGACGCCCATAGATGGGCGTCCTCGCGCTGAGAACATCCTTACAGCCCTGTTTCGATTATTGGATTTGGGCGACCTTCGTTCACGGGGACACCCATGTGCCTTTTGTGCCGCTTTTTGGACGCCCTTCTCTTTCGAAAATGAGCCTGCAAGTAACATAGTAGATGAAGGTGCATTCAGTCTGCCCAACAAGATACCATATATAATGAGTTTATGATGTGATACTTCATATGTATACCTGATCTTGATTTGTCCTTGCCATATTCTGGGCACTGTCCTTGTTCTACATTTCTGAAGTTGTCAAAGCCCCTGAAAAGCTGCATCGCAGCCCATCCAAATCTATTTAGCCACAATCAGGGCACAGACTTAGAAGTCTGCCCAGTACTGGCTTTGCTTCCCAATTAGCAGTGTTGCTACCTAATCTGCGCTAAGCTTCTTTGGATCTATTTCTTCCAACAGGATTCCTTTGTGTTTATCCCAAGCATTTTTAAATTCTGTTACCGTTTTCATCTCCACTGCTTCTCATAGGAGGGCAATCCAGGTACCTACTACCCTCTCAATGAAGAAATACTTCCTGACATTATTCCTGAGTTGGCCCCCTTTCAACCTCAATTCATGTCCTCTAGTTTTACCACCTTCCTTTCTCTGAAATATGCTTGTCTACGTATTTATACCTTTCAAATATTTGAACATCTGTATCATATCCTCCCGGTTTCTCCTTTCCTTCAGGGTATACATGTTCAAATCAGCAAGTCTCTCCTCATATGTCTTGCTACGTAAACCCCATACCATTTTTGTCACTTTTCTCTGAATCACTTCAAGTCTTTTTACATCCTTAGCAAGATACAACCTCCAAAACTGGACACAATATTCAAATGGGGCCTCACCAATGACTTGTACAGGGGCATCAACATTCTACTAGTTATATCCCTGTCTATGCAGCCTAGCATCCTTCTGGCTGCAGCTACCGCCTTGTCACATTGTTTCATCACCTTGAGATTCTTGGACTCCATCACCCCCAGGTCCCTCTCCTGATTATTGCTGATTATCGCTGCTACCAACGGTCACTGATGAATACATAAACAGAGATAATTTAATCGCTATAATCTGCATTTTTAAAAACACTGTAGCATTTGAACATTTGCTCAAATGTATTTTTTCTGCTGGTGACTATGGCCAGATCCTTGTAATACTTTGACAGGACTTACATTTTTATCAGTAAAGGCATTGTCTGCTTCTTGTCAGTATTATAATGGATCCTATGTACCATGGGGCCTATATCCAAGGCAGCAGTCAGTTGTAAGATAAATCATTTATTCAGATATTGTAACTTTAACTGAATATTCAAATGCCTTAACCAGTAAGGACCCACTGCTGAATATAATCAGTTATCTGGATAAACTTATCCAGGTAATTTTGGGGTGGTGGTTTGTAAAGCTTGAGTTACTAAGCTGTGGTAAAGTGTTCAGAGAAATCAGTTGGGTACAAAGTCAGTTGTTGTTCTGCCATGTTCTCTAATTAAATGTCCAATTTTTCCATAAAAAGGCAATACACGTCTGTTTGAGAGAGCTGCAGCACGCCATATGCATATTGAAATACTGAGGTGTTGCACTTCTCCTGTCTCTGAAGGTTAATGGTATGCAATATACATTTGTCCTCATTTTCTTTGTATTCTGCCCATCTGTTATGGAAATTTTATGTGCCTGCAAAAAATATATATATAATAATAAAATAATAATAATAATAATCTCACATAAAATGCTACATTAAAGATGGCTTTGTTAATTTGCACATTAATATGAACATAAAAATTTGAAATTATGAAGACCATTTAACAAAGGGGGAGGGGGAACTGCTGAGTTAAACATGGTATTTCGATTGTATGCTGTTTCTGTTCTCGCAACCCTACCATTTTACTGCATCCTCGTATCACGAGGAGAGAGAAAGAGAGAGAGAGAGAGAAAGAGCTATTGATCTTGGTTGTGACTCCTCAGGTTCCGATTCATTAATTTTCTTCCATCCATTACTTCCTTTCTGCACCACAGTTCCTGGGGTGAAGTTGTAGGCAGTGCACTCAGCATGCCATGACTAGAACTAATGGTTTATTATTCTTCCTGGAACAGTATATTTCTATCTGGGAGAGTAAAACCACAACCAGACCTCCAGCGGTGCATGGAAGTGTTGGTACAGTTTCTGAATCTGTGCAGTAGACATTCCTGGTGGAGTTGTAGTGTCTTAAGGGAAAGAGTTGCTGTCGTGATATATTACAGCTTTGCTCTGAGAAAACTAGATTTCAAGTTTTAAAATAAAATGTTGGCCCAACTAGGCATGACTATAAACTGAAACAATGCTTTTTGGAAACAAATAAATAAAGCCTATGTTACTGGGATATCCAAAATGTATAAACCTGAAAAAAAAACAGGAAGAGCTTAATAAGCATGGCAACTCTGTAAAATTGGTGAACTTGAAAACGTAACTATGGAAGCTCTAACCCCTTAATTCTATAAAAATTAAGTGCGCAAATTTGGGTGTTTGCCCAATTTAATTGCATAATGAGCTAATTAGCACTGAAAATTGGCTTATTAACAAACAATTATTGGCACTAATTAGATATAATTGGAACATATGTGCGTTATGCGTGAGTTCAAAATGTGGGTGCAGAAATGGGAAGGTCATGGGCAGAACAGGGGGCATGCCTAAAATTAATGTGCGTTGTTATAGAATAAGGTTGAAATGTGCCTTATTTAGGCGTGTACATTTGCACCACATTTCAGTTGGTGCAATTGACCGCACCTAAAGTTATGGCGTCAATTTCAGGATGTCAAAGTGTTGTGATGCACTCTCTCTATGCTCACTCCAAGGACTTCTGAAGAGCAGATTGCCAGGTACATATCATGGACTCCTGTTTTTTCCTGTAGAATGCTGAAAATGCTTTTCTAGAACTGATGTTTCTTTGTAGACTGATTTTTCTTATTTGCTCATTTGTTTACAGACATAGCATATTAGTCTCATTTATTATTCCATGTAATAAAGTCCCAAGGATAGCCAGAGCTTTACACACTTTAAGCAATACAGACAAAACAGATGCCATCAAAAGACATGAAAAGATGCACAACTACCAGAAGATGCAAAATTAATTGGGAAAAATGTGTTTCTATCTGTGAATTAATTGGTAAAGTAATATTTTACTGATGTGACAGAAGGGCTTTTTTCTTATCGCTGCTCTTCAATTTATGGAAACTTTTGGTTTTGAAACATTCAGGGCAAGACTCAAAGCTGAAAATGTATTTAAAACCTTTCAAATGATAATGGATGTTGAGACTGTAGATCATAGGCGGTCGGTGGCCCAACTGTTTGGGGAGGCTAAAGGGGGCGGGGTTAGGGGTGGGGCTTAAATCCATAATTGTCTGATCACACACAGAAAAAAAAAAAAATAAATGTCACAATTAATACCTTTTATTAAATTTAGATATTAGCTATGTATCATATGTCAAAGAATAAAGTGGTTGCTCAAAGCATATACTAACCACAATCGCTCAACTGCAAAACACTATGCACAACTTTGTACAAAAACACACTCTGAACCTTACTGTACCATAAATATTACACTGGGCAGAACCTAATACACCAATATACCACCCATACGGAAAATGCAGACTGTCAACAATATTGAAACAAGGGATCATAATATCACAATTCTCATGTAGAGCCACAAAACATCCTAATTCATGTTTAATGTGGGATAAAATGTCATAAATAAGTAAATCAACTTTTAATGTTGAACACCTAATTCTCAAAGTGGACATATTCCAAACACTATAATGAAAATAAAATGATCTTTTCTACCTTTGTTGTCTGGTGACTTTGTTTTTCTGATTCTGCTGGCCCAGTATCCGATTCTGCTGCTATCTGTCCTCTTAACTCCGTTTCCAGGGCTTCCTTTCCATTTATTTGTTTACTTTCTGCCTTTCTTCTTCATTTCTTGTCCTACATCCGTAAGTAAAAGCTGGGTCCTCCGCAAACTTGACTGTCCAGTGGATCCAGCTTTTGCCTATTTTCTTCATCCATGTGCAGTTTTTCTACTCTCTTCCTTTTCTGTTATCTCATCTCCTTCCTCACTCCTCCCTCCCCCTCCATGTCCAGCAACCCTCCTCTCCCCTTCCCTCCATCCAGCAACTCTCCTCTCCCCTGCCCTCTCCTCTCCCCTTCTTCCACCATGTGCAGCAACCCTCCTCTCCCCTTCCCTCCATCCAGCAACCCTCCTCTCCCCTTCTTCCACCATGTCCAGCAACCCTCCTCTCCCCTTCCCTCCATCCAGCAACCCTCCTCTCCCCTGCCCTCTCCTCTCCCAGTCTTCCACCATGTCCAGCAACCCTCCTCTCCCTTTCCCTCCATCAACCCTCCTCTCCCCTGCCCTCTCCTCTCCCCTTCTTCCACCATGTCCAGCAACCCTCCTCTCCCCTTCCCTCCATCCAGCAACCCTCCTCTCCCCTTCTTCCACCATATCCAGCAACCCTCCTCTCCCCTTCTTCCACCATGTCCAGCAACCCTCCTCTCCCCTTCCCTCCATCCAGCAACCCTCCTCTCCCCTGCCCTCTCCTCTCCCCTTCTTCCACCATGTCCAGCAACCCTCCTCTCCCCTTCCCTCCATCCAGCAACCCTCCTCGCCCCTTCTTCCACCATGTGCAGCAACCTTCCTCTCCTCTCCAGTCTGCCCTGTTTCCTTCCTGCCCCCCCTCCGTACCTTTAAATATTATAGTTTTGCTGGAGTCGCGGGCAGCCGGCATTGAAGACATCGGCAGGCTTACGCTGGTTCCAGCAGCCTTCCCTTCCCTCGTTGCAAGTCGGATGATGGCTCCGCCCTCGTAGAAACAGGAAATACGTCAGAAGAGGGCGGAGCCATCATCCGACTTGCAACGAGGGAAGGGAAGGCTGCTGGAACCGGCGTAAGCCTGCCGATGTCTTCAATGCCGGCTGCCCGCGACTCCAGCAAAACTATAATATTTAAAGGTACGGCGGGCGGCGGGCGGCGGGGGCGTGGCAGTGGCGGGCTGGGGAGGCTTAGCCTCCCCAAGCCTCTTATACGGGGCGCCTATGCTGTAGATACCACATCCCGAATTTTCAGGCTGGCACTTCAAGAACTCTGATTACCACAAATATTTATAACCTGTCTTTCTTCAATGATGATTTCAATTATTTCAGCAGTACTGAAACTATAAATTTAAGAATTTGATTTATCAGTTAAAGAAGGAAAGTGTTAATAATAACTGTTGGAAGGGGAGGTCTGATTTTTTTTGCCCAGCAGTTTACTTCTGTTTATCTGGGCTTTTGGCTCAATCAAATAAGACCTCCATTAGGCAAAGCTGATTGTACTGCTTCCTCTCAGCTCAACCTAGACATTTCAGTGGCAACCTTTGGCCATGAGCCATAAGCTCCAGAACCAGGCTAAAGTGGACCCTAAGGGCTGGATTCAGTAAATGGTGCTTAAAACTCGATGGCAAAAAAGAAAATAAAATCAGCACCGAATGATGTTCTATAACAGCATTCCCTGTAGAGAAGAGCATGTAGCATTGGGATTGGCAGCAACTGGTGTAAATCTTAGCACTTAGGTTAGACGCAGATCCCCGGTGTTCAGTAAGACCCTGCTCATCTATAGTAAACGTCCCTGACCCACACATGCTCTCACTTTGGCCATGCCCCATTTTGAGTTTCACGCTATAAGATTTGCGGATCTTTATAGAATAGCACTTAGCAAGATGCACATGCAAATAAAAAAACATTGCCAATTAATGCCAATAATTGATTCTTAGCACCCAATAATTAGCGTTAATTGGCTCATTATCCAATTTAATTGTACGCGCATCTCATAATAGCACACAATTTTGTGCATAGAAATTTGAGCACCATTTATAGAATTTCCCCATAAAAGGGTAATTCTATAAACTAGGTGCTAACATTTACATGTTCATTGCATATGTAAATCTTTAGCATGCTAACATATACATGTGTATGGTTTATGGTTTATTGGGTTTAATATACTGTTTTTTGTAAACAAATGTCATGTGTGCTCTTGCATGTGTATATACCAGTATGCTCTTCTGAAAATCTTGCATAGTGCAAGAGAATGAGAAGAGAGGGGGAGAACTTGGGAGAGTCAGGGACAAAGAGGTTTTTGGGGACAAAGGACGGGTATTGAATATGAGGAAGGGATATGGATGAGGACACAGAGGGAATGATGATGGACATGGAAAGACAAGTGTCAAACAGATTGGAAACCTGGAAAGAGCAGAAGATGAATGGGGGGGGGGGGGGGTAGGGGAGCAGAGTAGAAGATGGATGGGACTCAGGGATGGGGGTGTATGGCATAAAGCAAAGATGGATGGGACTCAGTAGTGGAGGGGAGGTAGAGGAACAGAGCAGATGATAAATGGGATATGATGATTGAGTGGGAGAATATTTTTTTGGGGGGGCAGAGCAGGGAATTATGGATGAGAGATATGAATAGAGAATTTTGAGGGGATAGTGAGGACCTGGCAGTTTGTAGGTATGAGTGTGTGTGTGTGTGTGTGTGTGTGTGTGTGAGTGTGAGGGGATTTTGTGCTACAAAAATGAGTGAGAGTATAAAATGGGAGGGGGAGTAAGGGAGGAGATGAAATATGGGGGAGGGTGAGACATAATGTGAATGACCTGGAAGATGAGAGAGGATGAAATGTATTAAAGAGATGGGGATACTGGGGAGGAGTATAAGATGAAGGGGATGGGTCTTTGAAGGAGTTGAGTGAGGGTGGAAATGGGGTTAAAATGATGGCAAAAGAGAGGCAATACAAGCTGTGGTAGAGGATAAGAGATAGAAAAATGGCCTAGAGGCAAGGGAAGGGAGGAGAGACAGGAATGGAGCTGGACTGGTGAGGGGAAGATAGGCAGTGGAGGGTAGGTGAGGGCCGATAGGGTGAGTAAAGAGTATGGAAATGGAGGACTAGGGAGTGGGTGAAAGATGAGGGGACGGGATTTTGGAAGGAGAGAGACAGAGGACAATGGGAGTACTGGAAAGGGGATGAGAGGGAGATGGGAAAAGCTGGTAAGTAGATGAGGTGAAAAGGAGACTGGGAGAATTAGGGTAAATTCAAATGGGCAAATATAAACAGAGAAAAGTGGGAAAAAACATAAAAATAAATAGCAGTGGCAGACAGATGAAGAGATGGAAAAGAAAACAATAAGAAGAGAGAGAAGAAATATAAAGGCAAACTTGGAAAATAGTTTAGGAGAAGACTGACCCAAGGAAAGTGGAAAAGAGACTGGGATGAGCCCAATCAGAAAAATAAAATACCCAGACAACAAAGGTAGAAATAAAAAAAATTATTTAATACATTTTAAGGATTGAGATGTGTCTGCTTTGGGGAAATGTACATTTTATTCTATTTTGTTTCTGTTTTATAGACTACAAGAGAAAATAAATTTTTTGTTTCTGTTTTACCAGTCTTGCCCTGTTTATAGGGTCTTGCTTTCTTGGGCGTAGGGAAGAGAAGTCTCCATTTCAGTTTTGTATGCATGTCTTTGTAGTGTATCAGGTGAGGATCTATTCATGTTCTGCATCTGCAGCTAGGGTGAATGATTCTGCTAGCATTTATTTATTTATTTATTTATTTATTTATTTATTTATTTATTTATTTATTTGTAGCATTTGTATCCCACATTTTCCCACCTATTTGCAGGCTCAATGTGGCTTACATTATGCCGTGATGGCGATCGCCATTCCGGGTACAGAATTTCAGATGGTAATACATTTAGGTGCATACATTCATAGTACGGGAGAGTACATTTTAGTAATGCATACAAATGATTTTGCATTAAAGTGCATACATACATGGTACAGAGTAATGCATTATGACATTGCATAGAGGTTTCTAAGTGATAAAGTGAGTTGTAGCATAAGTTAGGTCATTGACTATAGAGATGTCGTTATCAATTTAGGAAAAAGGTTGGTAGTGCATATTGTGTAGCTTTCTTTAATAGCAATGAGGTTAGACAGTCAAGCGGTAAGAGTTCGGTTTTGTCTAGTTCATGTAAAGTCTGTTTATTTTGTATTTAGGATGGAACGTTATGGTAAGCCTTCTTGAATAGGTTCGTTTTCAGTAGTTTGCGGAAGATTGTTAGGTCATGTATTGATTTTATGGCCTTCGGTAATGCATTCCATAGTTGCGTGCATACGTAAGAGAAGCTGGATGCATATGTGGATTTATATTTTAATCCTTTACAACTGGGGTAATGGAGATTGAGGAATGTTCGTGATGATCTTTTTGCGTTCCTAGTAGGCAAGTCTATGAGGTCTGACATATAGCTCGGAGCTTCCCGGTGAACAATTTTGTGGACCAGGGTGCAAACTTTGAACACAATTCGTTCTTTTAAAGGAAGCCAGTGTAGTTTTTCTCTTAGGGGTGTAGCGCTTTCGTATTTTGTTTTCCCAAATATGAGTCTGGCTGCTATGTTTTGAGCTGTCTGAAGCTTCTTAATGACTTGTTCTTTGCATCCGGCATAGATGGCATTGCAGTAATCTAAATGGCTTAGCACCATCGATTGTACCAGGCTATGGAATATTTCCCTTGGGAAGAAAGGTTTGATCCTTTTAAGTTTCCACATTGAGTAGAACATTTTCTTTGCAGTATTTTTCACATGGTCTTCGAGTGTTAGATTTCGGTTGATTGTGACTCCCAGGATTTTCAGACTATCTGAGACCGGGAGGGTGTAGTCTGGGGTGTTTATGGTACTTGGTTTGTTTGTATTATATTGTGAGGACAAGATAAGACATTGTGTTTTTTCTGCATTTAGCTTTAGTTGGAATGCATCCGCCCATGAATTCATTATTTGAAGGCTGTGTTTGATTTCGTTTGTGATTTCAGCTAGATCGTGTTTGTACGGGATATATATCATGACATCGTCTGCATATATGTACGGGTTGAGACCATATAGTGTCTGATTATGAATCTGTAACAGCCTAGCAGTAGGATATATTGGTGCTCTAGGGCCCAGTGTAATATTTATAGCACTGTCTTTTCGTAGGTGAGTTAGGACTGTTATGGTTTGGTAAGTTTGCTATATAGGCTTTGAATGTGTCTTTGCTAGGGTTACCATATGCCTCCAGAAAAAGGAGGTCAGATTGAGCCAGCCCGGGTTTTACTTCCATTGCTTTCAAAGGAAGTAAAACCTGGACTGGCTCATGGTAACCCTAGTCTTTGCAGGTTTTGTGTTATCGGTCTCCACATCCTGTAGAGTCACCACATAAACAAAACCCCATCTGATTTAATTAGTGTCTGGCAGTGGAAGGAGCATGTGCTGCTCCTGAAGTGATAATCACAATTTGAATATTGTATGTATGTGTTGTAACAGGGATAGCTCCATTGCTAGGGAATATAGAGTTTGTGATACAGAACTGGAAGTGCAGGATTTATTTTGAGATTCTACCCAATCCTGTAGAGAATTCAGCTGTCATGCCACATAAAAGAATTTATTGATTGATGTTATCAATTATAATGGTGGCTTTACCTGGGAGCTGAGACTAGCTGGAGGAGAATTGTTTCTTTATGCATAGAAGGCCATGTTGTCTTATTTTGCAAATTTAAAAAAGGGGATTGGGGGGGAGGGTGTTCGATATAGTGGGCATGATATGTGGAAATGTACTATTACTACTAGTAATCATTTCTATAGCACTACTAGACATATGCAGTGCTGCACGCATTATATGCAAGTACTTTCTCTGTCCCTAGAGGGCTCACAGTCTAAGGTTTTGTACCCAGGACAATGGAGAGTTCAGTGACTTGCCCAAGGTCACAAGGAGCTGTAGTGGGAATTGAACCCAGGTTTCCAGGATCAAAGCCAACTGCAGTAACCATTAGCCCCCCCCCTCCATACCTAGCTTGATCCCCTGTTGCCACCCCAAATATTTCTGCCTGGAGATTGCATTGATCTGGAGGATGTATATAAATGGGTGGAAATAGGTGGAGTTCCCACATACATACTTAACAGAATATTGTGAATTACTCACATCTCTGCCGCATTTAGGTGCCTGCACTTATGTTAGCTCTATGGCTGCTTAAAATGCTGGCTCCTAAATGTTAGGCAGGCTGATATTGGGTTACATTAGTATTTTATAACAGAACCTAGGTGCTTAAATTCCATTATAGAATAGGCTTCTACTGTGCGGCCTCAGTGCACCTAAATGAAACCTTGAGGTTTTTTTTTTAGCTAAAATATATGGGTGCCTCTAGTGTTTAGCACATGCCAATCATTAGCTCATGCTAAAAATGCTGCTGCAGCTTAGTAAAAGAGGCCCTCGGTGAATAAAGAAGATACCGTCTAATATTTAAAACCATTTAACTGGCCAGGGATGGCTCCTTGCTGGTTAAATGGCACTTAACTGGCTATGAAGCATTATTAAGCAGGAGATAGCTGGTTATCTCCCGGTGAATATTTCCGGTTAGTGCTTAGCAGTTTACTAGTTATATTGTACGATATAACCGGATAACCGCTAATATTCAGTGCATCATCGGCTAAGTTTGGTGGTCAAATGAGGCCACCAAAATAACTGGAATATTTTTGGCCAGTGTAAACTTAACCGGCCCAAAAACACCTGGCTATTCAACGCTGGACACTGGGGTCTGAATATCGGCCGCTAAGTCTATAAGCATTTAAATAAATAAATAAATAAATAGAATCATCCTGGGGCCAATTCTTATTTGTACTGATCTGCTGCACAGACATGTATTTCTCAGAGGACAGTCAAATATCCTTGATCAATTCTAGCCACCCACAATGGATCAAAGGATAAGCTGATGCTAGGCTTTGAGCCTGTGAATCATAGACTTATGCAGATATGACAGACAGATGATAATCTTCATTTCTGGTCCAGCAGCATCAGCTAACTTCCACCAGAGTATAAAATACCTTCAATTATCAGGCTGCTTTGTTTGTTTTGTAAAGATGGGTGAGAACATGATGTTTGTCGATACTGGGAATTACATCAAAAAGATTAGTCAATTGATAATGAAGTTTTAAAAAAGCACACACTTGAAGATTCCAAGGGACAGTATCACAGTGATACAAAATTGCTTTCTGCTTTGAAAGAGTCTCCAAATATTTAGAATGGAGAATGCTTCCTATAATCAGTTCATGCCTACATCCTCCAATTTGTGCTGCAAAGTTGTGAGAATGTTATAAACCTGAACCTGAACCAAAAAATAGAGGTGCTGACCAAGGGAAGGAATGACAGATGACTCAGGAGTCCATCAAATGAAAATGGTTTATTATAAATCGCAATGTAACAGGAAATTCACGGTGTTCCTGGTGGCCCAATACAGCTGTGTTTTGGCATAACATGCCTGCATCTGGGGTCCACAAACTGTGATATGCCTAGTTATTGACTCTGAAAAGTAGAAAATCTTGAATATTCTATGCTCTGCCTTCATCAAAACTTGCATCACATGGATGGTGACTTCTAACTACGCTTCCAATGAAGTGGACTCCTGAGTCATCTAAAATTTCTCCCCTTATGCGTTAGTAGACATCCTTTTGTGCGTATATACCCCAAAGTGGTTTTATAAATGGCTATTTGTACATGTAATTGTTGTTTTTCATGTTTTCATCCCTTACAAAATTACCTTCTTTGTGTCTGATGCTAGTTTTTCAGAATCGTTTGTACCTGATTAAGTTTTCACCTTAAAATAAAGTTGTGGTATATCTTTGCTTTACTTGACTGAAGGTTGCTGAACTCACATGGACCTTCTTTGCTTGTCAGTGACTCAGTGTATTTTGCTTTCAGTTTTCTGGCTACAGCAGCACACTGTTCCTAACCCCTGCAGAGTGATAAATATTTTATGGCAGATTAGCTAACATGACCCTTCTAATAACTTACTGGAAAACTAGGTCTGATGGGCAGCCTTTATTTCAATGCTCAGCATGCAGCACGGGGATAGTGGAAATATACAAGGTCTGGGCAAGAATTTCAAAAAAGCCTGCACCTCAGTTTGCCTAGACCATGTTGAAATACTGCAGCTTTGCCTAAGGCTCTAATTTCCACATTCTACAAGGGAGAAAATTCTACACAAACTAGGGCATGTTTGCCTAATTATGGATTCTTTAATTTTTTTTTAAATTTAGTTCAGTAAAGATTGTCTGTTCAGTACTTTTCTGTGGAAAAGGAGGGTGAAGTAAATCAAAAGCCCCATCCGATGGCAAAAGCACAAGGAAAAATTACCTTTCTTTAAATTAGTCACCTTACTTTCTAACTTCTCTTACTCTTACCTATCTATATGTTCCATCTTTGCTTATACCCTACACTGTCAATTAAAATGTTCTATTACGTATTGTATTGACATTGTAAGTAGTATATTATGCATACTTTGTATATTATTTGAATATTTTTACTGCTGTAATTGTCTATTGCTCATGTTTGATTTATTCTTACTGTACACTGCCTTCAGTGAATTCCTTCAAAAAGGTGGTAAATAAATCCTAATCAATAAATAAAAGGAATGACCAAAGAGTAACTCAGCTGAAGTTCCATTGGAGTTGTTTGGAATCTTGATCACCAGTCCCCTAAATGTGGGTGCTAAGATTATACAATACTAGCATTTATGCATGCGAATGTAACAGTCACGTATACCCTGCCCTATATATATACCCCCTCCTTCCCTAACTAAGAAAATGTTCAAGCACTTTTATGACCTCATTTGCAACTTTCTTTAAATTAATCCTCCTAGTTTCTTACTCCTGTTACTCTGTCTTACCTATCTATATGTTCCATCTTTGCTTATACTCTAGGCTATCTATGAAAATGTTTTATTGTGTATTGTATTGACATTGGAAGTAGTATATTGTAGGATGTGGAGGAACGCTCAATCCCTACGAACATCAGTCAAGTGGATAGAAGAGAAGGGTAGGCTGGCTCTTCCAAAAACAACAAGGGAGACGCATATATAATGTATGAGTCTTTATTGAAAGTCACCAAATGACTCGACACAGCTTTCGGTGCCCAAGTGTCTGCTTCAGGAGTCTTATAGTGTGAGTAATTAAAGTGATGAGGTCGATGATGTTTTCACAATTGCCTTGAATGATGGCAAATGCCTTACGCCTTGAATGATGGCATTTGCTTTCATTTGCTAAAACATCATCGACCTCATCATTTTTACTACTCACACTATAAGACTCCTGAAGCAGGTGCTTTGGCATCAAAACACAGCAGCTGTGCTGAGTCATTTGGTGAGTCTCAATAAAGACTCATACATTGTATATGCGTCTCCCTTGATGTTTTTGGAAGAGCCAGCCTACCCTACTCTTCTATCCACTTAAAATTTTCGTAATTTTCTTAATTTTCCTAGGTTTATATTATTGTATTAGCAGTACTTTCCTATCAAGTGATTAAACTTGTTATATGTATATCAATAAATATAATTTAAAAAAAAGTAGTATGCTATCAGGTGAATTTTCGAAAGAGAAGGGTGCCCATCTTCTGACACAAATCGGGAGATGGGCGTCCTTCTCGCAAGGTCGCCCAAATTGGCATAATCGAAAGCTGATTTTGGGTGCCCTCAACTGCTTTCTGTCGCGGGGATGACCAAAGTTCATGGGGGGTGTCGGCAGTGTAGCAAAGGCGGGACTGGGGCGTGCTTAGGAGATGGGCGTCCTCGGCTGATAATGGAAAAAAGAAGGGCATCTCTGACGAACACTTGGGCGACTTTACTTGGTCCATTTTTTTTCACGACCAAGCAACAAAAAGGTGCCTGAACTGACCAGATGACCACCAGAGGGAATCGGGGATCATCTCCCCTTACTCCCCCAGTGGTCACTAACCCCCTCCCACCCTCAAAAAAATCTTTAAAAATACTTTTTTGCCAGCCTTTATGCCAGCCTCAAATGCCATACTCAGGTCCATCGCAGCAGTATGCAGGTACCTGGAGCAATTGTAGTGGGTGCAGTGCACTTCAGGTAGGTGGACCCAGGCCCATCCCCCCTACCTGTTACACTTGTGGTGATAAATTTGAGCCCTCCAAAACCACCACAAACCCACTGTACCCACATGTAGGTGCCCCCTTCATCACTAAGGGCTATGGTAGTGATGTACAGTTGTGGGTTTGGGGTTTGGGGGGGGGGTTGGGGGGCTCAGCACCCAAAGTAATGGAGCTATGCACCTGGGACCTTTTTCTGAAGTCCACTGCAGTGCCCCCTAGGGTGCCCGGTTGGTGTCCTGGCATGTGAGGGGGACCAGTGCACTACGAATTCTGGCTCCTCCCATGACCAAATGGCTTGGACTTGGTCTTTTTTGAGATGGGCATCCTCGGTTTCCATTATCACCGAAAACCAGGGACAACCATCTCTAAGGTCGACCTAAATTTCATGATTTGGGTGTCCCCGACCGTATTATCGAAACAAAAGATGGACGCCCATCTTGTTTCGATAATACGGGTTGCCCTGCCCCTTTACAGGGCCGTCCTGCGAGGACGCTTTCATGAAAACTTGGGCGCCCTGTTCGATTATGCCCCTCTATGCCACACTTTGCATTGTTATTTGAATATTTTTACTGGTGTAGAGTGTTTAGCTGCAAGGGGGTGTTAACAGAGGGAAGAGCATGACTGGCACCAACACTTCTGCATGTACTTATAGAATACTAGAAGCTGCATGCTAAAATGCAACATTTATGTCCTCACATTTGTGTCTGCTTTTTACATGGCGTAAGTGATAGTGTGTACATTTTCATGCACAAATGCCAATTTATGCTCTATTCTATAACAGAATCTGGGTGCCCAATGCCATTATCATGGCTTCCTAAGCTTTTCTGCAATACACACTCTCATTCAAGCTTTTGTGAAATCACATCTAGATTATTGTAACTCGGTTTACGTATAAGTAGTCATCAACTAAGATATTGAAAAACAAAGTGGCTTGAGATCTGCCCTCGAGTCACCAACAGACAAATGATGCAGATCAATAAGAAAAAAGAGAAGTGGGTTATTGCACAATTACCCAACGTGGCCACATTTCACCCACAGGATGCATCAGGGTAAAACTAAAACAAAAAGAATATACATAAAAAACTCTTAATACATGAATAATTAATCTAAAAACAATACATAAAAAGTAAAACCAATGAGTAAAAAATTAATAAATACTTACATAAATAGGACAGGCATGTTCAGTGTGAATAAATGTGCATAAGAAGAATAAATTAATTCATATCTATGCATCAGTGAACACATCAATGTTCCATGCATCGCCTGAGATTTATACAGTGGCAAAACATATAAATTTGTTCTGAAGTGCATCTAGTTGCTCCGTGCATTGCATCAAAGGATTGTGATCACATAGGGGCCCTTTAACAGAGCGGCGGTAAGCCCAGCATGGGCTTACTGCATGCTAATCTGTAACTACCACCAGCCGAACGTGGGTGCCGGCGGTAGTTTTGGCCCTGGAGTGCACCATTTGCCATGCTATGGAAATAGCCAGCTATTTTCCAGTGCGGTGCTAACCTGGTAGTAATCAGGTAGCACCGCACACTACCCAATTACTGCTGGGTTAGTGTGGGAGCCCTTAATACCTCAATGGGCCATGCCATGTTTTGGCCCTTTTACCTGCTGCAGTAAAAAGGGCCCCTACCGCTAGCGCAGAGTAAAAGGACCCCATAATTAAGCAGTGGCACAGCATACAATTGTATCTTAGTGCACAGTGCCTACTAAAGGAGATTACTTTCTCAGACAAAACCTTAGAACAGTTACCTACCTAAAAGTGGTGTAAACACAATAAACTCCTTGCAATATTTATTTGAAAAACCTAAAAAGTTCCCAAAAAAATCACAAAAATAGGAGCTTAGTCAGAACTTTGCTGCACAAAGACCAAATATTTTAAAAGTTTAATAAATAAGCAAGGGAATAAAACGGAACTACTACCAGCCCAATGTGGATGCCGGCAGTAGTTCTACCCCCAGCATGCACCATTTCTGGCACTAGTGTAAATATTTTTAAAAAAATTCTGCAGGGGGTTGCCTGGCGGTAATCGGGCAGCATCGCACATTGCCCAGTTGCCGCTGGGTTAGTGCGGGAGCCCTTACTGCCACCTCAGTGGGTGGCAGTAAGTGCTCCCCCCCAAATGGCCACGTGGCAAGTGCAAACTTACTGCATAGCCATTTCTTTTTTTGGTCTTTTTACCCACTGGGGTAAAAGAGGCTCTGGCACATGGCAAAAATGGCTGCCACTGCTAGTGCAGGGCCCCTTTTAACACAGAAAGGCCTCCTTAATTTCTTATTCTTCTTAGGCACATGCATTTAAATACACTGAACATACCTATCCTATTTATGCAATTTATTTAATTTTTTACTTATTGGTTTTACTTTTTATGTATTGTTTTTAGATTAATTATTTATGCATTAAGAGATTTTTTATGTATATTCTTTTTGTTTTAGTTTTACCCCTGATGCAGCCTGTGGGCGACACATGGCCATGTCAGATAATTGTGCCATAAAACACTTCTCTTTTTTATTATTGATCTGCTTCATTTGTATCAATTAAGATGCTTACAAACATTACACAATGCAGCTGTCCGTTTTTTGTACTGTGTGAAATGATATGATGATGACACCCTTTGCCTATCTTTGCACTGCTTGCCTATCCATTTTTATTATTTTTATTAGTTTTACGTGTAACATCCATCCAAATGCATTACAAAGTACAAAGTAACTGCCATTCCATAAGAAGAATCATAAGATATCAAACATATAACTACAATACTGGTATAGATCATAAAATCGAATTAAGTATACAACAGGTATACAAAAATGGAAGAGGCATAAAAATAAATGATAATTTGGAGGGAAAAAAATAAACAAAGGACAGAGGGGAAAATGAAGAAAGGGAAGAAAGGAGGAAAGGGGATCAGATGGTTGTGCTCAGATGACTACCTATCAGTATTTGATTCCAAATATTGCTGCAGGGTTAACCAAACTTTGTTATTAGACATCTGGAAGTGACCAGTGTAGGCTGTACAATATTTGTGAATTAGTATAACATTATTCCACCAAAAATGAATGTTGAGTTTTGAATTATTCTTCCAATTGGATAAAATATATTTGAGAGTTATTGCTACCAATATGTCAAAAAGTTTAGAATCATACTCATCCAAAAAATGATCCAACTTTATTGAACCAAATATTATCTTTGCAGGGGTTAGAATTTCAGTAAAGTTGAATATGGATGGGATAATTTGCCATACTTTGGTCCAAAAACGATTAGTATCATAGCATTCAAAGAGTAAGTGGAGAAAAGTCCCATTTTGCCCATTACATGACCAACAGGAATTATCCTTCGACAAACCAGCCACCTTCATTTTTTGAGGAGTCCATAAGACCCTATGATGGAGAAAAAAAAGCGATTGAAGGAAGGTTGAGGAAGCAATGGGTTTGCTTGTTTTAGCCCCAAAAGTATTCCATTGATGATCAGGAAAGGAACATTGCAAGTCAGCTTCCCATACTGAACGCAGATCTATTTTTTCCTTTAAAGTGGATTGAATTAGAAATGAATAGAGTTGAGATGCCACATGCCTTTTTTGGTGAACTGGGATGATAAATTGATATATGGAAGGTTGGAGAGTATGAACTGGTATAACGGTTGGATACCATAAAGTGCTGTAACTGGATCCACCAATAGTGTTGATTTGCACTGCTTGCCTATCAATGTAAACTAGTGCGCTTGGCTTTTGAGGCCTATCATCTTGGGTTCCCTTCTTATTTGTCAAATATGATCCCATATACACTGTCACATACACTTTGTTCTTTGGATGGTCACCATTTTGTTTTCTCATCACCCAAGTTGACCCATTAGATAGTACTAGATCTTCAGCATTTTTATTCCTACTACCGAAATTGTGGAATGATTTGCCAAAATATATTAGAACAGAGTTTACCTTTCCAAATTTTAAGTCTCACCTTAAAACATACTTTTTTGGATAGGCTTATGGACTCCCCAGAGTGTAATTTTCTGCATTAGTGACCCTGTGACATAGGGAATAGCTTAACCTAATTCTGCTTTTCCTTTCCCTTACCTGTCTTCCCCTGCTTGTTCTCTATTAGGGCATGATTGAGAGTTCTTTCCTATTATGAAGTGGTGCTCTTTTCCTTTACATAAGTACATAAGTAATGCCATACTGGGAAAATACCAAAGGTCCATCGAGCCCAGCATCCTGTCCCCGACAGCTGCCAATCCAGGTCAAGGGCACCTGGCAAGTTACCCAAACGTACAAACATTTTGTACGTGTTATTCCCAAAATTGTGGATTTTGTTTTTATGAATTTTATAATATTGTTAACCGCATTGATCAGACTCTGGTTTAGCGTTATATCAAATTTGTAAATAAACACACACAAAAGTTTGGTGCCCCAGTATGGGTGACCTTTAAAGAATTACCCCCTATGTTTTTCACCACCTGAAAAGCAGGCCTAGCATATCATTCCCCCTATAAGCCATATACAAATGATGAAAGGGGAAATTTTGGGATATAAGAACATAAGATGTACCAGTGCTAGGTCTATCCATGAGCCCAATAAGCCCTGCATCCTGTGGCCAATTTGGGACTGTTTTATTTATATCTTAGCTGTAAAATGGCTTATTTTCTATTTTTTTTTTTTTTTGCATTAATGACCATTCGCTAATATTGTCATTTGTGTGGCCATTTTTACAAAATACCAAAGAAGCACTTACTGTCTCCTGTTTTGTAGGTGGTAAAGGCTCCCGCGTTATCCGTGCACTAATCAGTTGATGCACTGATTAGTAAGCACAGGAATTCCCACTCTCCGCCCCTGAAGTGCTCTCCAAAATAATTTCAAAAAATGATCTAGGATGCAGTTAGTGTGCAAACGTTCACAGTCTTGAGCTTTGCACATCCTATGGCAGTCCATTTTTGCTACATTAGACATAGTAAAAACAAAGCCCCAAATTTTTAAAGGTATGTTGACAAATATGCATTAATGAATGCACATCCCTACCTTTTTGAGATGGGTCAGCCAGAACTGCACACAATTTTCAAAGTGGAAACAAAACAGAGGCACTGTCATATCCTCCGTTTTATTTTCTGTTCCTTTTAAAAATAATTCCTACCATTTTACTCACTGTTTTGGACCGCCACCATACACTGAGCCAAGGATTTCAACGTATTGTTCAAAATGACCTCATGAGCCTTTCTTGACTGGTGATTCCTAATGCAGAATCCAGCACTGTATGCTTATAGTTTGGATTATTTTTCCCTATGTGCCTCACTTTGCACTTGTCCACACCAAGGAAGGGGGGTGTAGTTATTAAGGGGTCCTTTTACAAAGGCGTGCTGAAAAGTGGCTTGCGGTAGTGTAGGCACGAATTTTGGGAGTGCGCAGAATCATTTTTCAGCGCCCCTGTAAAAAAAGGCCTCCTTTTTCCCCCAGAAATGGACATGCAGCAAAATCAAAATTGCCGCGCATCCATTTTGGGTCTCTGACCTTACCGCCAGCCATAGACCTAACAGTAAAGAATTTGGGTGGTAAGAACCTACACGCTTCAGATGCCACTTGGTGCGCGTCTGCTACGTGCATCCAAAAATAAAAATTATTTTTCAGATGCGTGTAGCAGACATGCACCAAAAATGAAATTGTCGCAAGAGCCACTTGGTAGTCAGGCGGTAAGTCCATTTTGGCGCACATTGGGCGTGCGTAGATGCCTACCTGGTTTAGTAAAAGGGGCCCTTAGTTTGAATCTTTTTATGTAGTATTAAACAATAAAATTTAACAAAAATGTGTAAATGCAAAAAAGATGAGCAATGCTACATTTACAGAATAAAACAAGATGCAAGAGAAATTATTATGCAGATGGCAATTCATTATCATCCAGTTTCTTCCATATTTCTTAGCAAATCTGCTTTGGCCAGGGTCTTTGATTTCTAAATTACATTCATATTTCCTTAAAAGACTTATCCAATCCCTCATTACTGTAAGAGAGGAGTTATCCTTTCAGTGATTAATGATTAATTTCAATGCAACCGAGATCAAGAGATCAAAAAGATGTCAGTCAGCATCAGGGAGTGGTGTTAAGAGTGCTAACAATTTTCAGATCACAAGCTTAAAAGAAATATCAATATTAACATGTAAGATGTTAGTTATTTTCTTCCATACATTCAGGAGGAACACCACCGAAGCGGAGGACCATGATACACTACATACAGAAGTACACAGGAAAGGAGTAGTGTAACCAGAACAAGCTTACATCAGTACATTCATTTAGCACTTGAGAAAGGATATGTTGGTCTTGAACATCAAATAAAGTTACCCTTTCTCACATGCTGTAGGAAGGGGGTAGTTTAATGTGCATTAAATGGCAATAACATGCATTTTATTATTGTAATGTACATAACTTTATCACAGAATACACAATAATGATATGTATAGCATGAAAATGAATGAAAAACACCTCATTATTATGTAAATTGAATACATCTGCAAGCCACATTATTCCGAGAAAAAGAACACCAGCTCAAAACTGGCGCTATTTTTCCTCTCTGGAGCATCAGGCTGTCAATGGTAAGTATTCATATCCCCATCATTCCCTCTGAAGGCAACAGTCCCCCCCCACCCTCCCACTGATCACCTTTGGACCTTCACCCCTCCCCCAATGGTATTACTTAGCCCTTGGGGAGTTTCCCTAGTTTCTGGGGTAAGAAAGAAGAGCAAACACCAATCGCTACTACCCCCTTCAGCAGTAGGTTCATAGAACCAGCTGACACCTAGCAGTGGTACTATGAACCTTATATGACAGCCTGACCCCAAGTGATAGTACTGAGAGAGGCCTGCTAGGGGTTCAACTGGTGGTGTTGTGAACCCAGTATCAGAAGGAGTAGAAGCAACTGGCTTTTTGCTGGTTATCAGCTCAGTGCTGTAACCACTAGGGGCCGGATTCAGTAAATGGCATTCAAATTTAGGCGCCAGGAAAACTCTGCACTAAGTGCTATTCCATAAATGGCACTTCAGACTGAGAGCTCTTTATGGAAATGCGCTTAGAATGGATTCCCATGACCAACTCTGTGTGCGAGGACTTACACCAGCTGAAACTTGGTGTAAATCCTGGTGCGCAATTTGGCTGTGTAACCTCAGTATTCTATAACACTATGCCTAAATATTTGGAACACCCCTGACCTGTCCATGTCTCTCCCATTCCCACACTTCCTTTGGGTTGCTCATGAGATAGTTGGGGTGTGGCGTGTAACCTCAGTATTCTGTAACATTGTGCCTAAATATTTGGAACGCCCCTGACCTGTCCATGTCTCTCCCATAGCTACACTTCTTTTTGGGTTGCTCGTGAGACACTTTGGGTGTGGTATGTAACTTTGGTATTCTATAACACTATGCCTACATTTTTGGAACACCTCTGACCTGTCCATGCCTCTCTCATGGCCACACTTCCTTTTGGGTTGCATGCAAGACACTTTGTGCGTGCAGCATTATAGAATAGTGCATAGGCAGGTGCATGCGTAAATCAAATTAGTGCCAATTAAATACCAGTAAACTCCAATTAACATCAAAAATTGGTTGTTGGTACCTGACTAAATAGTTTACTTGTGTATCTGGGCTCTGCACCCATATTTGGGCACCCAACTTTGGGCAATCTATATAGAATCCGGGAATGGGTAACTCCTCCACTCCATCTGTGCTATAATGATGCCAGCAAGATGCGTTTCTGTGGTGTGGTTTTAACAAAGTTGCAGCTGGACCATATGGTCTCTGAACTTGGATAGCTATTCTCATCAGATTGACCTCTCAATGGTTGAGTTTCTGCACTTTGGATTCCCTCTCCTTTTCCTTGCCTATATAATTCTATTGAAATTCCTACCCTTTACTCCTACAGAATGCTGAATACAATTAGAACAATTTAGACCACTCCATATTCATATAGAAATAGGAAAGAAAATAGAGAAGTGAATATGCTTTTGATTTATTGAAGTTGTGATTGTTAATAACTGTATTACATATTGTACAAATTATATGTTGCATTAGCTAGCAGTTACTTAATTGGTCCACTGAGATATTTTTCAGATAATTACAGAAACAAAGAACAGGAAAGCTGATACAGATAGCAAGGCCCATCCAGTCTGCTCATTATCCCTGTGCACAGCAATACATAGAAACATAGAAAATGATGGCATATAAAGACAATATGGTCAATCCAGTCTGCTCATCCATATCAACTACAATCTCTCCTCTCCGTTAGAGATCCCCTGTGCTTGAACTATGCCATCTTTTTAAAAAAAATAATTTTTAACAATAATAATTTATCAAGCATATACACTTGAAAAGAACATTTGGAAACCACTACTACAAAATTTAGAAGAAACTATGATTGCTTAGAACGTAGTAATGTGGGACTTTTTCATGCGCTAAGACCATTTCTACTGCGACCATGAAATAGCCATTTTTCTATTACATTTTTTTCAGGCTACGTGGTAATATGGGCACTAATGTGCAGCAACTGAAAAAAAAAGTAATGTGGGAGCACTTACTGCCTCCTATTTAGGAGGTGCTAAGGCAGAGGTTTTCAACGCAGTCCTCGGGGCACACTTAGCCTGTTGGAGTTTTCAGGATATCCTGAAAACTCCAACTGGCTAAGTGTGCCCTGAGGACTGGGTTGAAAACCTCTGCACAAAGAGCTCCCGTAGTAAGCACACATAAGCCAGTTACCCCCAGATTCTATATAAGGTGTAGCGAGTTGCATGTGTTAAATTGGGCACATGCCCAATTTATGTGCACACCTTAATTGAGTAAGGAGCCAATCAGTGATGATAATTGGCCAATAACAACCAATTATCAGCACTAATTGGCAATAATTAGAATTTACTTGTGCGTCTTTTTAGGCGTATTCTAAAAAGAGTAGCATGTTAATTCTAATGCGTGTAGCTGAAAAGGGGGTGTCGCCATGGGAGGAGTGTGGACATGTTGGAGTGTTGCTCAAATTTATGTCTGTGGTTATAGAATTCGGGGGGAATGCACCTACATTTAGGTGCGGGTATTTACGCCAGGTTTCAGCGGCATAAATGGCTGCTTCTAAATGTAGGCACGTTCTCCCACCCTATGTGCTATTCTATAAACCGTGCCTAACTTTTGGTGAGGTTCATAGAATAGCACTAAGAGCTATTTTTGGACACACCTATTTTTTAGACGCCGTTTACAGAATCTGGCCCTTAGTGCATGATAATGTCAGGGTGCGCAACAGTTTATACTTCCACACCTATTCTCCACCCAAGCCATGTTCCCAGCCAAATGAGTTAAAAAAATAATTAGTGTGTGATTACCACAAGCTAATGGCAAAGTTAATATAGAATGCTTTACTGCAGCATGTATGTAGTCCATTTTTGCTATGTTTAGTGCACAGTGGTGCTTAACACAGCTTAGTAAAAAGACCTCTATATTTTTTTACAAAAGAAGAAAAGTAAAACTAATGGTTATCCCATGAATTAGACCCCCTTTAGATCTGTGTGGTCTAGGCTATATCAATATGTAAACAGTGGCATTCACACATGTATGCAATCTATATTTCAGGGAGTCATGGATTTGATATATTGCTTTTGTGTGGTATGACCAAAGTGGTTTACATTTATTATACACAGGTAGTTTCTCTATCCATAGTGGACTCACAATATAAGATTTGTACCTAGGGCAATGGAGGCTTAAGTGACTTGCCCAGGATCCCAAGGAGCTACACTGGGAACTGAACCCAGTTCACCAGGTTCTCTGCACACTGTGCTAACTGTTTAGCTACTCTTTCATTCTGCTACTTATATTAGATATGTCATGCAAGACTCCTAAATTAGTAACAAAGAGGCGTATTTTCAAAGCACTTAGATTTACAAAGTTCCATAGTAACCTATAGAACTTTGTAAATCTGCTTTGAAAATGAGCCCCACAGTAACATAGTATGTGATGGCAGATAAAGACCTGAATGGTCCGTCCAGTCTGTCCAATAGCCACATTCATTATCAAATCAAGATTAAATCAACAATGAACGTGATATTATATAGTTTGATCATGGTCTTTCTTTGGTGTTTTTGGGACATAGACCGCAGAAGTCTGCCCAGTTCTGTCCTTATGTTCCAACTGCTAGAGTTGCCATCAATGCCCACTCCAGCCTATCTGAATCTGTCTTGTCATTTGCGGGACACAGAATGTAAAAGTCTGCCTGGCACTGTCCTCACATTCCAACTAACTTCCATATCCTATACTTTTCTTCCTAGTCTCTGTTCTTAGGGGCCCTTTTACTAAGCAGTGGTAAGCCCACTGCGGACTTACCGTACGCCAATCTGGAACTATCGCCAGCTACCATAAGAGCTCGGCAGTAGTTTTCACCCCTAGCGCGTGCCATTTCCAGTACAGTGAAACCTTGGTTTTCGTCGATAATCTGTCTGAAAACAATCGGCAAAATCCGAAACCGATGAAAACCGAGGCAATTAACAAGGACACCCAAAATCAGAAGAAGGACGTCCATCTTCCGATACAAATTGGGAGATGGACGTCCTTCTTTTTCGATGAAATCCGAGGCAACCAATGAAAACTGAGACAAATTTCTCGTCGAAAAAATCAACGAAATCCGAAACCGATGAAAACCGACGTCAACGAAAACCGAGGTACTACTGTATTACAAAAAAATGTCCTATTTTTGTAGCCCTGGAACTTAACTGGTGGTAATTGGGCAGTGCATTGTAATGCCTGGTTCCTGCTAGGTTTGCACGGGATCCCTTACCACCATCTCAATGGGTGACGGTAAGGGCTCCCCACTGAAATGGCTGTGTGGTAAGTGATTCACTTACTGCATGGCCATTTTGTTTTCCAAAAAATGGACAACTTTTACCCGCTGCAGTAAAAGGGTGCCTCAGCGCACATCAAAAACCCAAGCTGATGCTAGTTCAGGCCCTCTTTTACCACAGCTTAATGAAAGGACCCCTTAATGCACCCCCACATTTTCAGTAATACTATTTAGAAATAAAAATATCACAGGCATTTGCTTCTCGGTGTTGGCTAATTGATATTATTTATGCAAGAACATGTATTGGTGAATGACTTTTCGAACTTCTGACTCTCCCCTTAGGTACAGTAATACATTGAATTTTGCTATCAGTTCTTTGGTTAATTCTACATTGTAGTTGTTCTAAACTGGAGAACAATTTGGGGTTTTTTTTCTCTCATGCGTTTTGTTGGTTCACTTTGAGTTCTAGAGAGTGTCTTTCCTCAGTCACACATTCAAATCTTTTCTACTGTTCAGAAAAAGCAAGATGTAAGGGCAATTCATGAGCCAAAAGTGTGGCACTAGCATTTTCTCTCTCTGATCCCATTTCTCAGAGTTCCTTGAATGGGTCTAACTAGAAGTATTTGCACGACTGCTTTTTGTTATCTTTTTCCTCAGCACTAAAAATCAGTAATATATTTCAGTGCCATAGCAACTACCATTTTATCTACTGCTAGATATTTTTAAGAATAAATGCTTTGGTTGCAACTCTATCAAGCGGGAGCCTATTTTAGCTCCACTGACAATTCACCCAAAGTATATATTAATGGCTCAGCTTAGTCAAAGTGCTTGTCACACATAGCAGAATAATTAGAGGCTGCAAAAAAAACGCTTGATAAGAAAATATGTCAGCAAAATCAAAGGAGCACCTGAAGTTAATTACAAATTAGTGCCGAAGTATAAGCCAGCAAAACTATGATTATCTATTGAGGAGGAAAGTAAAGCAGATCCTTACAGGGACTGTTCCACCGAAGAGCATTTCTTTTGGATTCTGCTGTGCGGAAGACAGCTGAAATAGGAATGATTACTTGCTTAACAAAAGATTGCGAGCCTTGGAACTTAGGAAAGCTGCCTTTCTGAATATGTAGACATGGAAATCTTGTCCTCAATACCTTTTTATCTTGATGATGAAAATGATTGGGAACCTTTAGGCAGATAATGCTATGGTGGATGCACAGATCGAAATTACCCTATTGTTGTCTCTTTCTTTTTATCTGAGTCTTTCATGGATAGACCATAACCTGTTGTGCATTAATCGCCCTTATTTTTCACAGCTAAGGCCAAGTGAATTAGAAAGTCTGATTTTTATTAAACCTTTTTTTCCCGGAAGCATGAAATAGGAGAAATCCATTGATGATTTAGGCTACAGCAAAAAGCACACTGTCTCAAGTGCTTATGATACATATTTCAGCAACATAAAAAAAGGATTCTTAAAATACAATTAAGCATTAAATAGATTGTTTTCCATTTTCACTGTATCTTCATGTATGGTAGTCAGACATGGATACAAATATTTTTGCAAGTCAAAACAAAAATCCTCAAACCTGTAATTTCACAGACTATTTATCAGAAGGTTTGTTTAAGTATCATTAACTAAGCAGTTTCCATGTGACAGACTTCTATAGACGATTTTCCTGTTTTGTTTTACTATTATCTTGCCAAAAGCTTAAAGCAATAAACCTGACTTTAAATGTTAAAAGATGGCATTTAAGAACAGACATCTTCTTATGAGGGTAAGTTTGTAATTTTTGAGCACTAAATTTTTGACTCATTTTCATTTCATTTTTGGACTTTTTAAGTTCAATTTTTTTGTTAAAACTTTTTTTATCATGCATCAGAACATGCTAATGTATGGAACTTTGCTTTGTACATGCTATTTCCTAGTTTACCAATTGTTCAATTAATTATGAATGCATTTTTTAAAGTTGTATAAACAAACTGAAAGCACAGTGAAACAATGTCACGAGGCAGTGGATGTGGCCAAAATGATGCTGTGCTGCATAGAGAGGGGTATAGCCAGCAGAAGAAAAGAGGTGTAATGCCATAGACAATTAGTGAGATCCCATTTGGAGTATTGTGTTCAAATTTGGAGGCCATGTTTAGCTAAGGACATAAAAAGACTTGAAGCGGTCCAGAGAAAAGTGATAAAAGTGGTATGGGGTTTGTGCAAAGATATATGAAAAGAGACTTGATGACCTAGAAATGGGGGGAAGGCCGACAGTCGCTCAAAAGTGCAAGGTTCGGGATAAGGTATCTTTCAAAGATATCACCAAAACAGGGAAGATATGGTATCCTGATAGTGAGGTTGCAAAAGAGACCGTAGTAGATTAGTCCTTAAATGAAAATAAAAAGCAGACAAAAGATTGCAAATTAATACTGTCAAGTACTGAGCATGATGTAAATAGGAACAACAAACATAGTTTGAAATGTCTATAAGTGAATGCCAGGAGCCTAAGAAATAAGATGGGAGAGTTAGAATATATTGCACTAAATGAAAAATTAGATATAATAGGCATCTCTGAGACCTGGTGGAAGGAGGATAACCAGTGGGACACTGTCATACTGGGGTACAAATTATATCGTAGTGATAGGGTGGATCGAATTGGTGGAGGGGTAGCATTGTATATTAACGAGAGCCTTGAATCAAATAGATTGAAAATTCTGCAGGAAACAAACATTTCTTGGAATCACTGAGGATTGAAATTCCATGTGCAAAGGGGAAAAGGAGTCCACCTGGCCAGGATGAGCAGACAGATGCAGAAATGTTAAAGGAAATTAGGAATGCAAACAAACTGGGCAACACAATAATAATGGGTGATTTCAATTACCCCGATATTGACTGGGTAAATGTAACATCGGGGCATGCTAGGGAGGTAAAATTCCTTGATAAAATCAAGGACTGCTTTATGGAGCAGCTGATTCAACAGCCAACAAGAAGGGGAACAATTCTAGACCTAGTCTTTAGAGGAGCACATGATCTGGTGTGGGAAGTAATGGTGCTGGGGCCACATGATAACAGTGATCATAATATGTATACATAGGAAAACAAATACGTTAGCATTTAGCTTTAAAAAGAGTATAATAAAATGAGAAGAATGGTGAAAACAAAACTTAGAGGAGTGGCTGCGAGGGTCAAAAATTTACATCAGGCGTGGATGCTGTTCAAAAACACCATCCTGGAAGCCCAGTCCAAATATATTCCATGTATTAAAAAAGAAGGACAGAAGACCAAACGACAGCTGGCATGGTTAAAAAGTGAGATGAAGGAAGCTATTAGAGCTAAAAGAAAATCCTTGAGAAAATGGAAGAAGGAACCGACTGAAAATAATAAGAAACAGCACAAGGAATGTCAAGTCAAATGCAAAGTGCTGATAAGGAAGGCTAAGAGGGACTTCGAAAAAAAGATTGCGTTGGAGGCCAAAACACATAGTAAAATATTTTTTTAGGTATATTAAAAGCAGGAAGCTGGCAAAAGAATCGGTTGGACTGCTAAATGACCGAGGAGTAAAAGGGCGATCAGGGAAGACAAAGCCGTAGCAGAGAGATTAAATGAATTCTTTGCTTCGGTCTTCACCGAGGAAGATTTGGGTGGGATACCGGTGCCAGAAATTGTATTTGAAGCTGATGAGTCAGAGAAACTTAATGAATTCTCTGTAAACCTGGAGGGTGTAATGGGGCAGTTCTACAAACTGAAGAGTAGCAAATCTCCTGGACTGGATGGTATTCATCCCAGAGAACTAACAGAACTGAAAAATGAACGCAGAGTTTTTGTTAGTAATATGTAATTTATCCTTAAAATTGAACATGGTACCAGAAGATTGGAGGGTGGCCAATGTAACGCCGATTTTTTAAAAAGGTTCCAGAGGAGATCTGGGAAATTATAGACCGGTGAGTCTGACGTCGGTGCCAGACAAAATAGTAGAGACTATTATAAAGAACAAAATTACAGAGCATATTCAAAAGCATGGATTAATGAGACAAAGTCAACATGGATTTAGTGAAGGGAAATGTTGCCTCACCAATCTACTACATTTCTTTGAAGTGGTGAATAAACGTGGATAAAGGTGAGCCGGTTGATATTGGAGTGTCAAGGGATAGGAGGTAGTGTTCTATTGTGGATTAAAAACTGGTTAAAAGATAGAAAACAGAGAGTAGGGTTAAATGGTCAGTATTCTCAATGGAGAAGAGTAGTTAGTGGGGTTCCCCAGGGGTCTGTGCTGGGACTGCTGCTTTTTAGCATATTTATAAATGACCTAGAGATGGGAGTAACTAGTGAAGTAATTAAATTTGCTGATGACCATGGTCACGCTGCTTGCAGCCTTCTATCAATCATGCTGCAGCATTCTGAATTAGTTGGAGCTGATGGTCATGATCTTATCATGGCATGGACCATTGTGGAAAAACCTGTTTTTTTCTATATATGTAGAGAGATTTCATAGCTGCCGCAGGTGATACTGGAAAGATTTCAAATTCTTTCTAAATGTAATAAGATTCTGCAAAATGATTTACTGCTTGTTTTAGTGTCAGCTGAAAAACTGTAAAATCAACCTAGATAGACAGAATAGATTGTATTTATATAGGATCATTTTCTGCACTCAGGGAGATGTATCAGTATTGTTAGGTGATCCATTCTACCTTAGAAAAGAAAATGTTTTATTGAATAAGAGATTTGCATGAAATGGATGCTAAGGGATGTGTAGTATTTATCATTGAATGGTAGATTAAAGATAGGGGTAGTTATTCTAAACCAATTAAAGACAAGTGAAAACCCACAAGTCATTTCATTTCAGTCATTAATATCAATGATACAGTATATCTGTCAGAATTATTATTATGCATCTGTAAAGATTCTCACTCAATAGATACTTGGCCACCCATGGCAAAGTTCAAGATGATTGATTTGTTTACCAACAGCAACCGCCCCCCCCCCCCACCCTTCCCTTACATATCCTGACCCTCCTCAGCAAAATGGCATGATGAAAATAATTGCAGCTGCTGTGTTGGAAGTTTCTGTTCATGGAGTAAAGTCATTAGCTGCCTGAGTTTGAGCAATTCATAAAGCTTAAAGCATAAATAATGGGGAAAATTGTTCATTTAGCCTTCAACACTAAGAGTAGGTTACACAGAAATCACATAATTAAGTTTATATTCAAAGACACTTATGCAGTTGGGGGTGTTGCTGAGCACATAAGTGCTTTTTTAAGAAAAAAAATTTGGGATACTTAAATGGATAAGTTGGCCATTTGAGTCACTAATTCTATAACTAGGCACCTCGATGTAGGTGCTCTAAGGGTGCATTGTAGAAATCTATTCAATAAAGGAATCTAGGCCCATTATAGAATACTAGCATAACCCAGTATCGACAGGGCTAATAGTTAGATGTGTGCATTTTTGCTAGCTATAGAACTGATGTGCAGGCGTATAAATGAAGCAGCTATTACAGTATTCTGTAAGTTACACATATGAGAGCCCTGCTTATGGCCAACCCATACTCCACCTCTGTGCACTTCCCTCTTTACACGGGTATTTGCAGTATAGTGCTTAGACATATCTGTGTAAAATGCTATTATTTTAAACATTTATGTGCATAAGTCCCCTGATTCTGTAAAGCTTGCCAAACATTGCGTGCATAAATTTCGGTGCGTTCCCGATTTGCACATGCAATTTAATTTAATAACAAGCCAATTAATGCCAATAATTGGCTTTTTAGTAAGCAGTGATTGGCACTAATTATTTTTAATTGGGACCAATGTGTGCCCATGCCTAAAATTTACACAAATTCAAAAAAAGGGGCTGTGGAAATGGGAGGGTCATGGGCATTTTGGGGTGTAACAGGGGTGCGGCTTCGAGCTAAGCGTGTAATTACAGAATAATGGTGCTCTGCGTGTAAATTTAGTTGTGAGCATTTGCACCATATTTTCATTGGTGCAAATGGTCACACCTAAATTTACTCATTACTCTCCAGTAAATGTGTATTCTATAAACAGCGCCGAACTTTAGGTGCGGCTTATAAAATACTGCTTAAACTGAGTTTTTTTCAGCGCTGATTTTCTAAGCGCCTTTGTAGAATCTAGCCCAATGTGTGCATAAATGTTTGTTCCTAAGTTGTAGAACTGCCCTATAAAGGGCCAGTTATTCATTTTAAATTGGAGCATGACTTGTTTAGGGGGTTGCATTGCAATATTCAACTGTTCATTGGATAACTACTCCATCCATTAGCACCAATAGCAAATATAACTTTTAATGCAGGTATTATCTAAGGACAAGTTCATGGAGGAAAGGCGGATAAATAATTATAAGCTAGATTGACTTGAGTGCCTCCGAGCAGTATGGAAAGGACTTCCCTGGTGAGATCTACCAGGTACTTCCAAATGACCCAGACTTGCTATTGCAACAAACAAAGGAAGATCACCTGGTCTTAGAAGAAACCTAGATATTGTGGATTAATTTTTATACCCCTGATAAAGATGTTTTCAAAACATGGCCAGGTTGCTTATTTGTTTTATGTGACCCAATAAAGAATATTTTAATTATTATCGTTGGTTTGCTGCCCATCATTTGGATCCTCTTTGGTTTGCTGTTCTTTTGGCATGGATCTACACCTCTTTTTCTTTGGTACCAGACAGGATAGTGGGCTCAGTGGATCATTGATCATGTCTTACTTTCTTAAGCCTCAGCAAGGAGCTGTAGAAGAAAGCCAAATCTTTGTTTTCGTAGTTCTTTATCCCCTGGGCTCTACTCACAGCTCCATTAATCTCATAATATCAGACACCAGGTATTTTCATCCTCCTCCAAACCTAAAGTGTTTGTTCTGGCATGCATTCACAGTATATGGGCAGACATTGTAATTATGTAGGTTTGCAGAAGGTCCTGATGTGTCTTTTCTCTATCCTTTCCTCTTGGCGTTAAATCCTTGTTGCATGCTTAATGTTGAGGATATTTGAATGTGTCAGCATTTTTCACACAGTATCATTTAATTTTATCAGTCTTGGTATGGGCCAGCTTTCATACCTGGGGAGTGTGCAGGGTTCTGTGAAACATGACACAAAGCATTAAGCTTAATGGTCAGTATAATTATCTCTATACACTTGGTTTATGCTGCAGCCTTGTTGGAGCTCCACAGTAAGTGGATTGGTAAAAGATAATCATGTCAGGAGACATGAATAATTTTGTGTGATAGAATGACAGATACAAATGGGCTTGCAAATAATTCTGGAAGGATGTGGTATAGATAGTTTAAGTCTAAATCTAACATTGTTATGTCATAAGCTGGATTTCAGCTGGTTGACTTATCAGTGAACTGTATTTAATTATTTAAATAGATTTGATAGACCACCCTTAAAACTCAAAGGCCAGCAGGGTGGTATAACCTAAAATAACAGGAGCTGGAAAGGAAAACTACAAAAATATAATACAAGGGAAAAGAAGAGAATAGTGTAGTTGACAGTCAACTAGCAGAGGTAGCAGACATCAGCTCTCTACCGTCCGAGCTTTAGCAAACATGAGCTCTAATAGCAGGCTTATGTGTGTGTTTTTATAAAATACTAGCATAAATTGGCAGAAACATGCCTACTTTTTTGTGAATTAAATTTAGGTAGTTCCCTGCCCCAGAGTGTTTACAATCCAAAGGGCCCTTTTACTAAGTGGCGGTAAACCTACTGTGGCCTTACCGTGCACCAATCAGGAACTACCTCCAGGCTACTGCAGGAGCATGGTAATACTTCCCACCCCCAGCGTGCACCATTTCTGGAACTATAAAAATATTTTCTATTTTTGTAGCACCAGTGCTTACCTGGTTACTGCCAGGTTAGCATGAGAGTCCTTACTGCCACCTCAATGGGTGGTGGTAAGTGCTCTACCCAGTGGTGTGCTGGAGCCGGCTCGCACCGGCTCGCAAGAGCCGGTTGTTAAATTTTGTTCCGACTTGCGAGCCGGTTGTTCCTAAGTGTGAGCCGGCTCTCCTTCCTTCCTCCTCCCTTCCTCCCTCCGGATCTGGTCCCTCACTTAGCTGAGTCACCCTTGTCCAGAATTCTTCAGGGCAGGCAGTCTTGCCTGCCCGCTGCCGGCACTGACCCTCCCCCGCTGCCGGATCGCTCTTTAAAAATGGCTGCCGAGACTTCCAGGGGCGGCCTCGCGAGACTTATGCTGAAGTCTTGGAGGCCACACTTGTAAGTCTCGGCGGCCATTTTGAAAAGCGATCCGGCAGTGGGGGAGAGTCAGCGCTGGCAGCGGGCAGGCAAGACTGCCTATCCCGAAGAATTCGCTGAACAACTCGGTGAGGGGGTGGCAGGGGAGAGAAGGGAGTCGCTGGACATGGGTGGCTGGAGGAGGAGGAGGGGGGCAAGGGAGAGAAGGGATTCGCTGGGCATGGGTGGCTGGAGGGGAGGGCAGGGGGAGAGAAGGGTCACTGGACATGGGTGGATGGAGGGTAGGGGAGAGGAGGGTCACTGGACATGGGTGGATGGAGGGCATGGCAGGGGAGAGGAGGGTCGCTGGGTATGGGTGCATGGAGGGCAGGGGAGAGGAGGGTTGCTGGACATGGGTGGATGGAGGGCAGGGGAGAGGAGAGGAGCGTTGCTGGGTAAGGGTACATGGAGGGGAGGGGAGGGTCGCTGGACATGGGTGGATGGAGGGCAGGGGAGAGGAGGGTCGCTGGGTATGGGTGGATGGAGGGCAGGGGAGAGAAGGGTTCCTGGACATGGGTGGATGGAGAGCAGGGAAGAGGAGGGGAGAGAGAAGAAATGCTGGACATGGATGGAGAGGAGGGAAGAGTGAGGAAGGAGATGAGATGAGGGGAAAGGAAGAGAGGAGAAAAACTGCACATGGATGAAGAAAATAGGCAGAAGCTGGATCCACTGGACAGTCAAGTCTGCGGAGGACCAGAAATGAAGAAGAAAGGAGGAAAGAAAAGAAATAAATGGAAAAGAAGCCCTGGAAATGGAGTTAAGAGGACAGATAGCAGCAGAATCGGATACTGGGCCGGCATGATCTGTAAAAACAGTCACCAGACAACAAAGGTAGAAAAAAGTAATTTTTTTTCATTATAGTGTTTGGAATATGTTCACTTTGAGAATCAGGTGCTCACCCTGCCTGCCCCGAAGAATTCGAAGGACAAGGCAGGGTGACTCAGAGTCAGGTCGGTGAGGGACCGGATCCAGAGGGAGGGAGGGAGGGAGGGAGGAGAGCCGGCTCGTGCTTTTTTAACAACCGGCTCGCAAGTCGGAAGAAAATTTAACAACCGGCTCTTGCGAGCTGGTGCGAGTCAGCTCCAGCACACCACTGGCTGAGACCCACATAACTGTCTTATATAGGATCCAGCCAAATATTGGCTGGGATCTGCATAAGCCCCAGTAGTCAGCATCAGGCAAATTAGTCCTGGATATTCAGTGCCAGTGACATTTCTTCTGTTGTTTTCTGTTATTAAAAATGAAAATAGGCTGTCAAGTTTGCAAATGACAGCCCCTCCCAATCCAAGGCCCTCCCCTTACCCTGGGTCTATGTCCCTGGTGGTCTAGTAGAGTCCATTGGGCCAGAAGTGATAATGATCCACTTCTGCTCATGGCCGTGGTCACATCCAGTATCATCACCACAACCTTTCTGATGGTACCACATGTCTGTGGAGAAAAGTTGAGACTCCCATATTGGATGCAGCCAGAGCCATGGACAGGAGCAGATCGACATTGCTTCTGCCCCAGTGGACCCCACTAGACCCCTGAAGAAAATGAATATTCCACTAAATGACATGGGAAATGATAAGAAAAGGAAATTTTATGACTACTCATTTCTAATTTACACCTGCATGTTATTTACATCTGTAAATATTGCAAACCCGCTGTGGTAAAAGGGGTCCTAGAGTACAGCAACAACGGCCACCGCCGCTACCGCAGGGTCTTTTTTTACGGCAGCTTAGTAAAAGGACCCCTTTAAATACATCTATGTGTAGAAAGCAAGCCAACATATATTGCATGAGCTGCTTCAATGCTGGTGATATATAGCACTTTGTGAGATCTTTAGCATCACTAAATTACTTCAGGCTTCTTACAGTGCCTCTTTCTCTAACATTTTATCAGTAGCTGTTCAAACATTAATTTAACTCTGACCTATTTCTCTGGATTATTAGATAAAGCGGATGACTTCAACATTGCCTAATCTATCAGAAACATTTTTGTGCCGTTCTCGGCATATTTGGACACGTCATTTTGTGGCAGATCAATCACTTTTTAGAGAGCACTGTATGCTGTATATACTTATTCTGAAGCTCACAGCAAACAAAATTCAGTGAAGAAGTATCATAAATCTATAGAAGGTATTACAAAAAAAGCATTTCTTATTCTTTCATGGACATTTTCTATTTATTTTTGAGCAAATCATAATTCTTACAAATGGGGTGCCTTTCTTTGAAAAGTAAGCTTTTAAAATATATACCCCTTCTTCCCACAATAATTGTAAAACATCAACAAATGAGAAAATGTACTCCACCTAACATCCCCTCCCCCAGATGTCCAAAGAGGGGGAAAGGATTTCTCTGCCATCATTTTGATTCTTCATTTCCCAAATAAGAGACATACTCAAAGTTTGAGAATCCTCTGCATTTTTGCTTATATTATTATTATTGTTTATTTCTGTTCAACACAAAGTATGTCATGTTCTGTGGCCGATTGTAAGTTATTGTGTTTTTATGCAATATAGCCTCTCAGGGGTGGCGCAAGGCAATCTGTTGCCTGAGGTGAAGTATGAGGTGTGCCCCCCCCCAACTGCCCCCAGCTCCTCCTCAAAATTAAAATCAGGGAATAAGGGAGTCATAGAAAACAATTAAGCAATTAAGTTTATTCTATCCTCTGTCCTTTCCTCACTCATCTCCTTGATATCCCTCCCATGGCCTCTCCCACATGGAGCCACCATTCCTAGCACCCCCCTCCGTATCCCTCACCCCACACTTGTAACCATTCAACCCCCTGACATCTCCCCTTCCTTCTACCCCATCTGACAGCTCTTTCTCTCCCCCTTTCTGCCCCCAAGTTCATCTTCCCTCTGCCTTCCCCATCCATCTCCCCCTCTACACCCTCCCCGTCCATCTCCCACCTCCACCCTCCCCCGAGTCCATCTCCCCTTCTCCCCATTTGTCCCTTCCATCCTGTACATTTCTCCCTGTCCCACTTCAGCCCCTTTGCCCTCTCTTAAGTCCATCTCTTTATCTCCCTCCCCCTCTCCATCTATCCCTGCTCCTCCATCCTCCCTCTTCCCCTTCCACCCCCTCTGCCCTCCCCACGTTCATCTATCCCTCCCTCCCTCTTCTGACCCATTCTCCCCATCATCTCTTCCTCTCTCACCCCACCCATGTACCTGACATCTCTTCCTCCCTTTCATTACCCCATCCTCAAGTGTTTCATCTCCTCTCTCCCTCCCCTCCCCACCTGGGGCACGCGGAAGTTCTAATTTTACGTTTGTTGGACACACGTGGAGGGGCATAATCGAACGGAAATGTCTATCTCCATGGGCGTTTATCTCCGAGAACAGGTCCGTGAAGGGGCGGACCGAAGCGTATTTTCGAAAAACATGGACGTTTATCTTTTTTTGAGCTGGGCGTTTTTGTTTTTCAGCGATAATGGAAACCGAAAGCACCCAGCTCAAAAATGAATAACTCCAAGACATTTATTCGTGGGAGGGGCCAGGATTCGTAGTGCACTGGTCCCCCTCACATGCCAGGACACCAACCGGGCACCCTAGGGGGCACTTTTACAAAAAAAAAAAACAAGGTAAAACAGCTCCCAGGTGCATAGCACCCTTCCCTTGGGTGTTGAGCCCCCCAAATCTCCCTCAAAACCCACTGCCCACAAGTCTACACCATTACTATAGCCTTAAGGGGTGAAGGGGGGCACCTACATGTGGGTACAGTGGGTTTGGGGGGCGGTTTGGAGGGCTCCCATTTACCAGCACAACTGTAACAGGTGGGGAGGGGGGGATGGACCTGGGTCCACCTGCCTGAAGTCCACTGCACCCCCTAATAACTGATCCAGTGACCTGCATACTGCTGCCAGGGAGGTGGGTATGACATTTGAGGGTGAAAATAAAAAGTTGTGAAACGGTATATTTTGTGGTGGGAGGGGGTTTGTGACCACTGGGGGAGTCAGGGGAGGTCATCCCCGATTCCCTCCAGTGGTCATCTGGTCATTTAGAGCATTTTTTGGGGCCTTATTCGTGGAAAAACAGGGTCCAGGAAAAGTGCCCTAAATTCTCGCTAAAAACGCATATTTTTTTCCATTATCGGCGAAAGGCGCCCATCTCTGATCGGCCGATAACCACGCCCCAGTTCCGCCTTCACCACGCCTTCGACACACCTCCATCAACTTTGTCCGCATCCGCGACGGAGTGCAGTTGAAAACGTCCAAATTCTGCTTTCGATTATACCGCTTTATTCGTTTTTGTGAGATAAACTATCTCCCGATTTGGGTCACAATATAGGCATTTTTCTATTTCGATTATAAGCAGGATAGGCACCTATGCACCTTAGTAAAAGGGCCCTCAATATGTACTTAAACTCTGGAATTCGTTGCCAGAGAATATAGTAAAAGAAGTTAGCAGGGTTTAAAAAAGGTTTGGATAGCTTCCTAAAAAAAAGTCCATAAGCCATTATTAAAATGACTTGGAGAAAATCTACTGCTTATTTCTAGGATAAGCAGCATAAAATGTATTGTACTGTTCTGGGGTCTTGCTAGGTACTTGTGGCCTGAATTGGCCACTGTTGGAAACAGAATGATGGGGCTTGATGGACCTTCGATCTGTCCCAGCATGGCAATACTTATGTACTTATGTAACAGGAGACGGGGTGATGTAAAAAAGTTGAAACCAATTAGGTTAATCTCTGTTTCCCCTTCCCCTCATAGCCATTATTGCCAAACACTCTAAACCAAAGGGAGCAAACCTATGAGCTGCTGCATCCACATTGTTGTTCTTTATTGTTGGTAGCACTTTTTTTTTATCTCACTTATATTTTCAAACATGCCAGCTTGTGCAGCATACAGATGTACACAGAAGAAGTTAATAACAGAATAACTTTTCATAGGTAGAGTAGTAATTTATTATAAATTGTAATCAGTGTGTCATTTGGAGGGGCTGTTTATAGGGACACCCTAGCAGAGATTTTTTTCTCCTGATAAAGGATCACTAAAACAAACATCATGTTATGAGAATCAGGTGCTCAACATTCAGAGTTTCCATCTATTTATTTATGATATTTATATCCCACATTAAACATGAATTAGGTTGAAACCTTGGAGCATTTAAAATCTTTTTTTTTCTTCTGTACCTACATTAAAGGAAAAACATGGCATATGGGAACTTGCTCCTTTTGTTTTGTGGATTGCAGTGGTATATTATAAAAATGCACTTGCCTTTTTTTTACTACTATTTCACAGAGAGGTATTGTATAATAAGGGAAGGGCTTCCTTCATGCAGAAGGTCTGTCCAGCATCTGTCTAAATATGCCAACATTGTCCAGTTCAGCACACTATTAGCTGCCAAGTTCATACAAAGTTAATTATGTTCAATGGAAAATAAATCTGTTGTCTCAGGTTGCTTGCTATGTGAATATTCCATCACTGTTTCATTATTGCAACCACGTATTACATATTATGGGCATTTGCTTAATTTTTGATTGTTTTAATTTGTTTATCCAGACCATGCATGCACACGGTTTTGCTTTTTAAACTCAAAGGTGAATCCTAAGGATGGTTGAACAATTAGATATAAATTGTGTTGTTTCTGACTTTACTTGTTTTGGATTGCTTTGGGTCCTGCTGATCTGTTCTTCTGCTGTCTGGAATTTTGGAAGATGGAAATGAGAAAATAAAAATTAAATTTTGGATGTATTCTTTAGAAGTTGTTGTTTACTTTTGAAATGTATGTATGGATGCCTGTTCTGGTGTATGCAAGTGATAATGTTTGAAAAACTGTCTATACTTCTGGCTATGATTTCTGAACATGCAGCATCATTAAAGGACAGACTTTTAAATGCCCAGTTGGGTATATATGCTAATTTCAACTTTGTCAAATGTTTCATACATATCCATTTACTTGCTTTCATGATATAATTGAATTCTATTATTCTGTTTCACAGTATTTTCAATTGTAAGCCACATTGAACCCAAGTTTGCTTGGGATAATGTGTGATATAAATGTAAAAAAAAAATTCCTTTAAGTTTGGTCCAGTGAAGACTAACTCAAAATAACCTGAACCATAGCTGGACTCTAGCATTTTCATATTGAAATGTGACCGTACCATTCCTTTATGGTTACGTTCCACTAATAAGTTAAATGATTAAATAACCATTGGATGTATGACTAGGAACAAAAACACACACTTAAATATGCAATATCACAATTCCTCATGTACAGCCACAAAACAACCTTTTACGATGGACAATATTCACAATGAGCTCCTTATTATCGACCAGATATACAGTTTTCACTTTTGGCATAGTATAATTCATCACAAGTATAAGAAGACCAATGGACTGCATTAGGGGTTTATAACCCATTTAATTATGTTTAAACATAAGAGATCTGCATGAAAGAAAATATTTATTTTTATTTTGACTTCTAAAATCACTTGTCCCTGAAACATGTTCAAAACAGAATAATCCATTTGTGCATCTAAAATGTAAACTTCTACAAAACAGATGAAGATGTGATTCCATGTGCCCCAGTGAAAGGAGAGTTTACTTTTACTTCCATTTAATTTCAGTATACAGGTATAACACCAGGTTTCCCAAGGCAGATTACAACAACAGTTAATATGAACCCATCAGGAAACAGGATATCCTCACTGGCCTTCTGTATTGTATAGTACAAAAGTGAGCACAAAATACAGAGTTTATAACCGTTGTTTCTCTACCAGCAACAATAACTTTTTAAGCTGTTTTAGTGATATTCAATTGCTATTTCATGATATTTATATTTACATATGAGAAACTTTCAAATAAGTAAAAAAAAACTGCCTATCCAACTGGAAAAGCTTTAGACTTTTTATAGATGGACCACACATAGGCAGTCCCTTATCTCTCTATATAAAAGGCAACACCAACGTTCTATGAAGCCTCCAGACGGAAGTGTGAAGGGGGAGAGATATCCGGTTTCCCCATGAGTGTCTGCCCCGCCCTCTCTGTAACACAAACAGTCAGTGAAGGAAAACAGCAGAGCACGAAATCAAATCGCTGGCTCTGTAACAGTGAAGGACTCAGAGGGGGGAGGGGAGAGAGGGCAGGGACACACACACTCCCACATGCACACAGAAGAAAACATTGCTAGCCCCCGTTTCATTTGCATCAGAAACGGGGCTTTTTTTACTAGTTTCTAATAATCTTTTTACTATTGTTCTCGGTAGCGTTTGCAATTGTTTTGGGTGAACCAGTATGGTGACAAGCTCCACATACTGGGCTAGATAGGCTCACCCCGTCTCCTGTTTTATCTAACCTCCTTGCCCCAAGCCAAACATCTCTCACATTCTCTCTCCCACACAGCAGGCCAGCATCTCCCCTCTTCCTCCCTCAACCCTCTTCTCCTGAGTCTACCTTTAATTTGTTTCAAAACTTGCCGGGCGGCAGCAGCGATTCACAGACGCTGCCCTGCTGCCATCCCGACATCTTCTCTCTCTACTTCGTGTGGCCCACCCCAGCGGAAACAGAAAGAGAATGTCGGACCACTGTGAATCGCTGCTGCTGCCCAGCAAGTTTTTAAACAAATTAAAGGTAGACTCAGGGGAAGAGGGTAGAGAGGAGGGAATGAGGAAGGAAGGAAGGAAAAGAGGAGATGTCAGGGCTGCGGCTCAGTGATGAATAGAAGGGAAGGGAAGGATAGTGCTGGCTGGTGGCAAGATGACACTCCCCTGTAGTGCTGCTTGAGGCCGTCACCTCACTTGGCCTCATTATAGGGCTGCACCTGTATCCTCTGCTGTTTTCATGGCAAAATTCATATGTGGTCTGAATTTGTAATAGATGCAGCTCTAACTTCTCTTTAGTAACTGTTTTAAGAAAACACTGGAAGAAATTGAGAGGATGCTGCTACCCCAGTATGAATGCACCACAGTGTTTCCAGATGTTAGATAATTTCCAGAAGAAAATGCCATTATTTTCTTCTAACATGCAGTAAAAGAAACTCTCCAATTGAAAATAAAACACTACTGGATCCTTTTACAAAGGTGCAGGTGGAGGGAGTGACCGATTTCCCATTTTCTAAATTAATGGACACTTGCTAATGTTGCCATTATTGCACAGCCATGAAAACAAATTAGGAAGTTTAGGGTAGAATTCCTGAGGGTTGAATTTCAAAGACAGTCTTTTGGCCAGAGGTCTTAAGAACTCAGCTCAGTTAGTAGATGCTGCCTTTGTGTGATGGACAAGATTCCTACTTGGAGACTACAACTAATCTTTTGCAATGTAATTTAAAGGTTGCCTCTAGTCTTCTCCATATTGCTTTGAAGTTTTTGCAAAAAAGGGTGAGTTGCTCCCCAGCAAGGGCTTTCTCCATTTATGCCTCCATGGGGGAAACAAACCTTTAGTACTTTGAAACTTGTAAATTAGGTTGTGTATCTTCAAATTATAGCTCCAAGTAGGTCATCTTGTGAATTAGTTCAGTTACTGGAATGCATAGACAGTTTGCAGGAATACCTGCTGCCTAAGGGGGTCCAGTTTATTAAGGTTTTCTTCCATTCTGAACATATGGAAAACATTTTCTAAATGAGACCTGGAAAGGTTATGCAAAACAGCCCTCAATGAAAGATGTCTGAATAAAAATCCATGCAGTAAATCATCCTTATAGCATTGAAACATTTGTGATGGAATGTGCCTAGTAGTTCAACTAAGACCATGTGCAATCAGAATGGTTGTAAGATGGCAGAGAGATAGATAGATAGATAGATAGAGAGAGAGAGAGAGAGAGAGAGAGAGAGAGAGAGAGAGAGAGAGAGTTACATATTAAACTAGTTGATAGCAGATAGGGACAAGTTTTTTATAAAGTCATTTTAGCACCTTTATGCCAATATAGATGCATATAGGACTAGATTTTATATATGCGCCTGAAAAATCAGCGATGAAAATATTTCCACCTAGGCATATTCTATAAACTAGATGCATCAATTTACACTAAGTAAAACTTGGTGTAAATACCAGCGCCCAAGATAGGCTCAGAGTAGGTGTGTTCTATAACCCTGCATGCCATTGTGTGTACTTTTCCGCATTGGGGTATTTTTATAATAGGCATTGTCCCCCCCGATTCTATATTGTGCAACCGAAATTGCACGCACAAGTCCGGTTGTATTCTGGATTTGTGTACACAATTTAATTACTTAACAAGCTAACCAGTGCTGATAATTGACACTTAACAAGCAATTATTGATACTAATTTGCATTAATTAGAATTTATGTGCACAATTTGCTAGGCGTATTCTGTAAAGTGGTGTGTGTAAATTCTAAAGCGTATTGCAAAAAAAAAGGGCTTGGCCATTCTGAAAATCTACATGCACGGTTATAGAATACACCTGCCCACTGTCTGCCCATTCCACATCCCCTTTTTGGCAATAATTGTTTGTTAAATGTATCAATTTGATATACTGCCTCTTTCAAAACACAAATCAAGGTGGTTTACATATAACTATTCAGGTACTTGCAATGTTCCAGATGGGCCTGCAGTCACAATCTAAGTATATTGTACCTGGGGCAATGGAGGGCTAAGTGACTTGCCCAGGGTCACATGGAGCTGCAGAGGGAATTGAATCTGATTCCCCAGGATCTTAACCCACTGATGGCCATTAGGCAGCAGTGGGAATCAAACCTGGTTTCCCAGGTCTGCAAACTGCTGCACTAACCATTAGGCTACTCCTCCACTGGTTGACTTTTAAGTAATTAAGGGATCCTTTTACTAAGGTGTGCTGAAAAATGGCTTGCGGTAGTGTAGGCACGGGTTTTAGGCACGTGCCAATCCATTTTCAGCGCACCTGTAAAAAAGGCCTTTTTTATTTTTGCCGAAAATGGATGTGCGGCAAAATCAAAATAGCCATGTGTCCATTTTGTGTCTACGACCTTACCACCAGCCATTGACCTAGCAGTAAAGTCTCATGCGGTAACTGAGTGGTAATGACCTACACGCATAAAATGCCACTTGGCGCATGTCCAATACGCACATCCAAAAATAAAAATTCTTTTTCAGCTGTGTGTTTCAGGTGCACGCCAAAAATAAAATTACCGCAAGAGCCACGTGGTAGCCGGGCAGTAACTCCATTTTGGCGTGCGTTGGGAGCGTGTAGATGCTTACGTGGCTTAGTAAAAGGGCTCCTAAATTATGTGCACAAATCCATAATACAACTGGATTTCTACACACAATTTCGGTCACGCTATATAGACGCCATGTGGAACAGTACACACAATGGCAAGATCTCATGTCCTTGTACACACTTTGGACCAGATTCAGTAAATGGCACTCAAAAATTGGTGCTACTAAATTAGGCACTAAAGGATGAATTCTGTATATGATGTAAAAAAAAAAACTGGCACTGAAAAAGTGCTATTCTATAAACCACGCTTAAAGTTAGGGGCGGTATATAGAATAGCGTTTATGCCCGGGAATCACAGCTAACTTTAGGTGTGGCCATTTGCACCAATTGACACGTGATGCAGATTTATGCAACCAGCGGCTTAGCTATGTGGGGCCATGGGGGCATGGGCCCCTGTAGATTTGGCCCTCGACCCCCCCTCCTGCCGCTGCTGCCGCCGGGTACCTTTGCTGTTTCCTTAGTATCATATTCCGAGTATATACACTCCATATTTGTATTGGATCCTCTATTTAGAGAATTTGAGTCTTATAAGTATAATAATTATTATAATTTCTTTTATAATTGTACATGTGATTGTACAATTATGTATTTCCTGAAAAGTTATGTAGGAGGGTTTCACTTGTTTGTGTAATTTGAAAAGTATAAATAAAAAATTTTAAAGCAAGAAACAGTCTAATAAAATGTCCTGTTTTATATGGGAGCCATGCTCATTTATTGTAACAAACATTGCAACAATTTTAGGACAAATTAGTCTTGCCTTTTATGATCAAGTTATATTATATTAGCATAAAAACAGGGCTGCCAATGCCATATGCTCACTCAACTGCCCAAAAGTCCAGCTAATTGCCTAAGCTAACATGATTAATTTTACTAATACACAATCTGTATGTGCTGTGCAATTTTTGTTCCTTCAACACTGATATCGAGTTGCATTAATCAAATATCCAGGAAGAATTATAATAATAGGCATACAGTAAGCTGTTCATTCCTAAGTATAGTGCTATTAGCACAGTGCACTGGAGCCTCAAAATAAGAGGCCATAACTGCCCACTTCTTGATTTGGAAACATTCTCATCCACTGAAGACTACAGAGTTTCCCTTTGAAAATGTGGCACTGGCTGTCACCACAGATATTTCAAATTCTAAGTGAAGCAGTAAATCATAGGCATGGATTTCAAAATAAAATTGCAGCATATTATCTGCTGGTTCTGCCCTCCTAGTCCTGTCCTTTCACAGTACAGGTAAAAAAAAAAAAAGCCCCAACACTTTCAGCTGATGATTTCACCCAACTAGCTGACCTTTATAGATTTATCCCCAAGTTTTAGATAGTCAACCAATCCCAGATCTTTACACAAACTAATTAGTTAATGAGTCATTAACATTCAGTACTTGGTGTTGATTGGCACTCATTTGGATTTACCTGTGGATTTTATTTATTTATTGCACTTCTATCCCACATTTTTCCACCTATTTGCAGGCTCAATGTGGCTTACAGAGCACTGTCATGGCATAGCCATGTCAGGTTACATCATACAATTGGTGTTACAAGAAGTTAAAGAAGGCAAAATTTGTTCAAGCATTAGTAGGAAAGTATATTCTGAGTAAAGTTGTAAAGGTGTTATATTATAGTTGGATAAGTGTTGTATCTGCCCTGCACCCAATTCCTTTGCCAGTTTTGCTTTTTTTTTTTGGAGGGGGTGATCAATTACTGGAAGATTAAGGGGGTGACATCCCTTAATCCCTCCAGTGGAGTGCTGCTCAATCAGCACATTTTGTTTTGTAACCTAGATGTCCTGGATAGCAGGTCTACATGCCAAAGTCAATCTTTCTGGATTTAGATGCCCATTCCCATTCTGAAATGAAGAAAGGATCTCCATATTTTGGCCCCACCTTAGTCTTGTCCACAAGAAGCCCAGACCATGCCCCCTTGCCATATGGACCTATTGCAGGTTTAGACTTTCATATCCTGGTTTTATAAAATCAGGATTTAGACATCTATGCAATATGGGCATCTAAATACTGGTTTATGACCATCTAAAACATGAATAGAACTTCTAAAATAAGGGCCTTTAAGTGCAAAAATCAGCACAGAATAACTGCAAAATACTCTGGGATTCTTTTACTAAGGTGTGCCGAAAAGTGGCTTGCGCTGGTGTAGACGCGTATATTGGACGTGAACAAGTCCATTTTTCAGTGCACCTGCAAAAAAGGCCTTTTTTTAAAGCCGAAAATGGACGTGTGGCAAAATAAATATTGTCGCGCATCCATTTTGGGCCTGAGACCTTACCGTCACCCATTGGCCTAGCGGTAAAGTCTCACATGTTAACCGGGCGGTAATCATCAGTGCATGTACAATGCTGATTACTGCCCAGTTAGCTCCGTGTGCCAGAACTTTTCTGGGGTGCATAGTGAGTGCACATAGAAAATGAAATTACTGCATGGACCACATAGCCAGGCAATAGTTCAAAACTGATGCATGTAGGACGCGCGTACGCGCCTATGCGGCTTAGTAAAAGGGTCCCTCTGTGTTAACTATTGTGGGGTATTCCCAGTAGAGTCCCATTCAGCTATTCAAAGAATGATTTAATGCATGCAATTAGCTACACTTATTCATATGGTGTCAGCCATACCACATTAACAGTCAACACACGGTAACTACTTCCACATTAACTGTTAGATGCAGTCCCCACCTATTCTCCTCCCTGCTCCACATTAGCTGATCAGATAACATGCATTAACTGCTAAAACACCATCCGCCTGATATTCAAAGCCATTTAAACTTTAGGAGAGGCTCCAAGCCCTATAAATGGCTTTCCCAGGGCTACCTGGGAATATTCAGCTGCACTGAGTGGACCATTTACAAAGGCACACTAGTGTTTTTAGTGCACGCTAAAAATATGTGTGTGCTAAATGCTAGAGATGCTCATATATTCCTACGGGCACCTCTAGCGTTTAGCATGCACCAATCATTAGCGTGTGCTAAAAACGCTACCTCACCCTTGTAAAAGACCCCATCAACTGGTTACTGCTGCTGAATCTCCGTGCTAACCAGCCATCTCCTAATCGGCTAGGGTAGGGGCGGGATGGAGGTGGGATATGGACAGAGTGCAAACAGCCAGTTAGTGGTGATTTTCAACCTGCTGACCAGCTAAATAACTTAAACCAGTCCAATCCTTCTGAATTGACTTCAGGTTATCTGGAGCTTTGTAAGTTATTAAAGACCTATTTCTTTTCTTTGTATCTATTCGATGGAAGGGAGATATACATTTTTGTTGAAGGGATTTTTTTCCGTTTTTAAGGGTTATATAAACTTAATATAAGTTTTGGTTAATGTTCCTTCCTAGGATTGTCCTAGTCTCTTTTATATATCGTAATCTTCACTGATCCAAAATTTGGTATGTTGCAAAATTTAAGTTTAATTGTAATACACTCAGCTCCGTAAACCCAATGCTATAATAACTTATATATACTTATATACACTTATATGAGGTTCACAAATGATAGAAAATGACTCCTTCTATCATATGTATTGCAAAGAAATTATGAATTTTATATAAAAGCCTCAGCTGCTGACTCAGTCTACATGAGCAGACTCAGCCTCATGGTTCACCATGATCATCACTGGCTCTTGCAATTTCCATTAAACTTTTACAACCAAATACTTAATGAGCCGAAATTCAAAGCTGCATAGTTGAAAAGGGGGCATGGCCATGGCCGTGGAATGGCAGTTCATTGACGTTTCTAAAATCTATGTGCACCTGGTCTGCACCTAATTTAGGCATCGGGATTTACACCAAGTTTTACTTTATGTAACGGCCCATGACTAAATGTAGTCACACGAGCAGGCACTTAGTGTATTCTATAAACTGCATGGAAATTTAGGTTTATGCTATAACGTATGCCTAAATTTAGGCACTTTTTTTTCAGCGCTGATTTTTTTAGGTGTGATATGTAGAATCTAGCCCTATATGGCTCAATCTCAAATATGATTGTTTAACTTCACTTAACCTAAAAGGACCCAGTGCACTGGTCTGAATATCAGCCGACACACAGTTAACTTCCGGGTGTCACGACTATGGTCGTGATCCCTCTCTGACTCACCTTATGTCCCGATGGTCAGCTGCTGTGATGGCTACTGTCTGCATGGTTTCTTTCCTGTGTGTTTCAAGCCTCACTTTGAGTTCTGTGTATTTCCTGCCTCTGTCCTGTGGGGTTTCCACTTCCTCTGTGTTTCAAGCCTCACTTTGGTGTTCAGTGTGTATTTCCTGCCTCTGTCCTGTTTATAAGGAAGAGGTGCACTTTCATTCAGTGCCTTTGCAATGTCAATGGTCTCCAGGTTAGTCCATGTGCAGTGAAGCACTTCTGCCTTGTTCATAGTCTGTGTGCCTGTGGGCACTTCTGCCTTGATTTCTTATTGCTTTGTTCATAGCCTGTGTGCCTGTGGCCACTTCTGTCTTGATTCCTTGTTTAGGGTGCCTGCTTCTATTATTCTCGGTCTGTTTGTGTGCTAGGTTCAGCCTCGTGCCATTGTTCTGTTGTTTGTCTGTGTGGGTCAGCTTTGTGTCCTGCCTAGTCTGCCTTGCTTGTTCTAGTCCCCTCTACCTTAGCTTCAGCCTTAGTTCTGTTGTTTGTCTGTGTGGGTCAGCTTTGTATCCTGCTTGTGTCTGCCCTGTTTGCTTTCAGCTTCTGTTCCTTCCAAGCTTGTTTGAAAATCCAGAATCCTGCTTGAGTATGCTGAATCCTGTTCCTGCCAAGCTTGTTTGAAAATCCTGAATCCTGCTTGAGTATCTTGAATCCAGTTCCAGCCAAGCCAAGTCCGTGCCAGCATTTGGTTCCAGCCACACCAAGTCAAGTCTGTTCTAGCATTTGGTTCCAGCTAAGCCAAATCCGTTCCTGAATCTGATTCCAGCCAAGCCAAGTGCATCCTGAATCCTGTCCAGTCCTGCTTGGGGGGTTTTGCCTCCTGCTGCCACTCGACGACAGTAGGCCAAGGGCTCACATTGTTCCAGAGTTCGTGCCTGTTTGTTTAAAGCCTGGGATTGTGACACCTGGTGACCGCTATGACCTGGATATTCAATGCTGGAGTCAGTTCAGTCCATGGCTGTGAGCGGCTCAGATGCCATTTACTGCCACTGGCTGAATATCAGGCAGCATAGCAATTGCTGGCATGACATCGGTGTCAACAGATAATGGACTAGATTCTTTATATGGCGCCTGAAAAATCAGTGCCGAAAGCATTTCTGCCTAGGCATATTCTGTAAACCATTCCTAGATTTAGGTGTGGTTTATAGAATACTAGTAAAAAAGGCCCGTTTCATAAACAAATGAAACGGGCGCTAGCAAGGCTATAGAGAGAGTGAGAGTGTGTATATGTATGTGTGTCTGTGTGTGTGTGACACAGAGAAAGTGTGTGTGTGTGTGTCTCTGTGTGAAAGAGTGTGTGCACAGGTAGGGTGAAAATGAAGAGACAGCAGTGAAATTTTACATAGGACAGCTGAACCATTTAAGGCGTGTTTGTGTGTCTGTGTGAGAGAGTGTGTATATGTGTGTGGGTGTGTGTGTGTGTGTGTGAGATAGAGACAGTGTTAGTGTGTGTGTGTGTGCGTCTGTGTGAAAGAGAGTGTGAAAGGGTAGGGTCAAAATGAAGAGACAGCATTATTATTGTACATAGCACAGCACAAACATTTGAGGCAGTTCTTGCCTTATCTCCCCTGTCGCCCCCTCCATACCCAACGATTTGTTCCTTGTCTTCCATCCCCTCCGTGTCCCGTCTGTATGTGTGTGTGTGTGTGTGTGTGAGAGAGAGAGAGAGAGAGAGAGAGAGAGAGAGAGAGAGAGAGAGAGAGAGAGAGGTGCTAGCAGTGCCTGTGATAGTGGCAGGTCAGTTGCTCATTATAGCCAGTTAAGAGTGAGAGTGTGTGTGTATGTGCTGGTTTTTTTCCTTCCCTCCTATGCCCACCGTGTCCGTTGTTTGTGTGGAGATCAGAGATCTATATGGTCCTTTTAGCGTTGCTGTTGATGTCGCGTAGCAACTGTGCGCTGTTGGTTTTCATTGTTCTGCGATGTGCCTTATGTCACGTTCTGTCGCTTAGTAACAGGTTCACGATGCGATTGGTTGAGTGTCATTGGTCCGCCCTCGACGTCATGACGTCTGATGTGGGGGCGGGGCCAACACTCATGGGCGAATTCCTGGTTTCACCACCATGCATTTAGAATGTTGGGACTTGTGGAGGCTTCAGAATGTTGGAGGTGCGTTTTATATAGAGAGATGCCTAGCCGGTTTATAGAATATGCCTAGTGGTTATGACTGCACCTAACTCTAGGCGCGTGCATTTACACCAAGTAAAACTTGGTGTAAATACCAGTGCCTAAGTCAGGCATGGAGCAGGTGTATTCTATAATTGTCTGCGTAGATGTTTGGAATGTCCTCGGTTTGCCTATTCCACGCCCTTGGCCACACCCCTTTTTGGCAGTGCACATTAGAATTTACGAGCACCACTTTACAGAATACACCTAGCAAGTTATGCACATAAATTCTAATCAATGGCAATTACTGTCAATAATTGCTTTATAAGTGGCAATTATTGCCACTGACTGGCTTGTTAAGTAAATTGTGCTGGCAAATACAAAATACAGCCAGATTTGTGTGTGCAATTTCGGTCACACTAGATAGAATTTGGGGGAATGTGCATTAAGTGCTACAGTAAAACGAGCAAAGCTTAATCAATAAGACCCTTTTAAGGTTAACTACTAGAGTCTACTCTTTTTAATCCTTTTCTGTTAAGGATGATAGATACCGTAGAATTATTAAGAAACAACATTCAGAAATAATGACCTTCCTCTGCATTCTGTGATGTTGAACTATTACCAGGCTTTTGATTCTTGCAGGTTCTTGAAGGGACTTTGCAACAAAACCAGATTGTATGCTTATTGTCATCAAAATGGAAGAGGTAACCATCAGAAGTTGGGGATCAAAGGGGAGATGTCACAGTTTTTTAAGTGTCATGCTTTCTATCCTGAGAATAACACTTACGAAGTTGTCCATTGATGAGAAATCAATCCATCATCCTGGCACTCACATTTGTATTAAAGACACTATAGAAATCCAGAAAAACAACCTTTATGCCAGTGACCATCCACCAAAAGAAACAGTATCCTGAACCACAGCACTGTTTTTGGTACATAATTTTTAATCCTAGTTTTAATTTGAGGTTAAATGTTAAATGAGCACACATACAGTTCTATTCTGCTGTGTCATATGCAGTTATTACATGGAGATGTTTTCCCACTGAAATAAAAAGCCTGCAAAACATCACTGAATAGAATTCTTAACATTTAATTAGTAAGGATGAATGTGCAAAGCAGTTACATAACAAAAGCAATATATTTCTGCAGGCAAGAGCATTTTTTCTCTATTTAATCTATCTAAAATGTTGATAATGTATTTCAATGTCTGAAGCTCTAAGTTTTCCTTTTTTTTTAATAAAACCATCATAGGCATTGTTTTTCTTGAATAGACTTTTTAGGATCTTAGCTTTGGTTGGTCTTGAACTTCCAAGCTCTTCATAATCTACCCTGACCCCATTCACTACCACTGACAACAGTACATTCAAAGCACAGCTGCTAGAACTTTTTCCTCAACTGGGACACAGCCATCACCACAGCAGTCCTCAGGTTGGACCCTATATAGTGACTCCTTTTGGATCTGGATCCTCTTGCTGGATTGGCTCCAGAAAGGTAGGGTGGTTTTGTAAGGGTGCAAAGAGGACGCCAGATGGGAAATTAGTGCAGGGGGAGGGGGTCCATTGAACATTGTGAACAATGCAGAGTATGAACAAGTTTGAATATAAATGAATGGACTAAGTGACATATGAGTGAAACTCAGTCCCTAAAGAATTCCGATTTGAATAGGTGAAATGGGACCAGTTGGGCAATAAGTGCATGAGTCATATAAATATATAAAGACACTTTTCTCTTGCACTGAAGATGTACATTTTTTTCCTGCATTTATTGGTATTGAGCAGTAAGAATCTGGTTATTAAAAAATCTACATGGGCAGTTAAAACATTTTTAGGTGGATTTTTATTAGTAGCCTGGATACATCAGAGCAGTTGTGGCATCTGTTTCCCCTAAGTATAAATACAATTGAAATGAGACAGATTTCGATGGACTTTAAATTATTACACACACTGCTTGGATATATAAAATCAGATGATTGTTATTTGGTCTATCTGCATCCAGTTTTGTGCTAGCACCTTTGTCTTCCTTCCACCTCTGGAGTCCAATATTGCTCCCTCCTTTTCAGTATCAGCTTTTCAACCCCACCCACTCACTGTGTACTTTCCAAAGTATCTACCATTCTTCTAGGCTGCCTGCTTCCTGCCCCGGAGCACACTGTCTGGTCTGAACTGGCTCTTCTGAGTCAACTTCCTGTTTGGCGGGTTGAACTAGAGAAAGTGCTCTGGGGTACAAAGCAGGCAACCTAGGAAGATCACTGCACTGCCGGTGGTGGGTTTGAAACAGGGGCATAGCCACGTCCAGGCCCACCCAGTTTCCCTCCAGGCCCACCCAACATCCATCGCATGTCGCGCGCTGCAACGAAAATGCTTGTCCTCCCCTCCGGCGCTGCCTCGGCCCCTGCATGCTACCCTGCCTTTGTCCCTGCCTGCATTCTTTTCTTCGATCGTCGCGTCGCCGGCAGTGCTGCCATTCACTCAGGCAGCTCCGCTTCCCTCTGCCGCATCCATCCGGCTCTTTCTGATGCACTTCCTGTTTACGTAGGGCCAGATGGACACGGCAGAGGGGAGCGGAGCTGCCTGAGTGAATGGCAGCGCTGCCGGCGACGCAACGATCGAAAAAAAAAAAATGCAGGCAGGGACAGAGGCAGGGTAGCTTGCAGGAGCCGAGGCAGCACCGGCGGGGAGGACAAGCATTTTCGTTGCAGGCGCAGTGGGACACAGGGGTGGAGAGAGAGGCAGGGAAGGGCATGAAAGCTGCCTTACAGCAATTCCTCAAGGCCGCCACACTACAGCAGTGGCCAGGAGGAGAAACTAGTGGTTGGGCATCAGTGTCCTTGCCCTGGGCCTGCCCCGTGAGAGGGGGTGGGGTGGAGAAAGCGAGTGAGTGAGTGAGACAGTGGGGTGGAGAAATAATTGTTTGACATGGGGAGGGAGAGATGCAGGAGGAAAAGAGAGGGAGAATTGTTTGATATGGCTATGGTGGGGAGAGGAAGGGAAAGGCTGCAGAGGAGTGGCAAAGGACGATAGAGGAAAAAAGTGTTGGACATGACAGTGGAGGGAAGGGAGTGAGAGATGAGAGAGGGAAATATTGAACATGGCTGGAGGGGAGAGAAAAAGATGCTAGACCAGGGGCTCAAGGCAGGGAGAGAGAGAGAGAGAGAGAAAGAAAGAAAGAAAGAAAGAAAGAAAGAAAGAAAGAAAGAAAGAAAGAAAGAGGTAGAAAGAAAGAAAGAAAGAAAGAAAGAAAGAAAGAAAGAAAGAAAGAGATAGTGGACAATATGGGAGAGATGTTGGACATAGAGGTGGAGCAAAGGGAAGGAGAGATGCTGCACAAGAGAGGGGGAAGAGGGAGATATTGGATCCAGGGGCAGAAGGGAGATATGCTGGACAATGGGTAAGAGAGAGAAATGCAGGACAATGGAGGGAGGGGGTAAAAGAGAGATGTCAGGCTATGAGAGTGAAGAGAGAATAAAGAGAGAGGGGAGATGGTAATGAAATGAATGAGAGGATAGTGATTACAGGTGGTAGAAATATGGTAATAGTGCGTAGATTGAAGATGGAAGGGAATGGAAGGCTGGGAAGGAATGAGTTTGGATATGAGTGAGCTAGTGGGTGAAAGGAGATGAAAATTTGATAGATATCTGAAAAGTAAAAAGGAGGAAAAAGTTTAGAAAGAGGGTTAAATTTGAGTGGACAGAGGTAGAAAAGAACAAAATACAGAAAGGAAAGAGCTAAAATGGAAAGATCAATATTTCAGAAGCAGTTGTAGTGAGGAAATGGAACGAGAGGAGAGAAAAGACAAATGGACAACAGTTGCTTGAAGAATTAGCAGAAGACGACGGGAAAGTGGGAAGGAGAAACTGAAACCAACATGATAGAAAAATAAAATGTCCAGACAACAAAAGGTAGAAAAATAATTTTATTTTGAATGTTTTAAATGGAATATGTTCAGTTTTATTGTGTTCAGTAGAAAAGGAAATGCATTTTTATTTTTATTTCTCCAGTGTTGCACTAAATGTTGAGGTTCTCAGTTCAATTTTTGTCTACATATTTTTATTTCTAATTTGTAATCCCTTGTTCTGTATTTGGTGATGGTCTGTCAGTGTGAGACTGTAAGGTCAGATGGGGAGATTAAAGAGGAGAGGGCTTCTTTATTTTCTGCCCTGGGCACCAGCATGGCTAACAGCAGCCCTGACCCTTGCTGTAGCTGGTGGGGATCCCCAAGCCCTGCTAGCTGAGGACCTCCACTGAAGGTGGCCAGAAATCCCTTCTGCTGAGCTTGGCAGATGGGGGCAGCATCCTTGAGCTCTGACAACTAAGCATGCATGGGGTGCCACTATCGGTGGCTCAAGGAGTTGTTGCTTCCGACCAAGCTTGGTAAAACTAAATTCTGGCCATCTTTGGTGGAAGTTTTCAGGTGACAGAGCTTGGGGATCTTCATCAGCTAAAGTATTTATCTTTTGAGTTGGGAAATGCTGGGGGAGGGGGTTAGAGAGAAAATTTTGTGCCCGCCCACTTTGGGTTCAGGCCCACCCAAAATTGGCTGTCTGGCTATGCCACTGGTTTGAAACACTGAACCTGTGGGCTGGTGGGGAAGAAATTGTGCTGCTGATGGGTTGGTGGGGGGGGGGGGGGGGGGGAGTGCTCAATTTTTGGGCCTCAGAGTTAAGATGACCCATTTTTAAATACATTTTTAGTCAAAATTTCATGACTTATAGTTGAGTATATACAACACATCACAGTACCTCCTCCACTCTGCCCTAACTACACCCTCAGGAACGCCTACACACTGTGCAATTATACATAGGCACAATCTTTTGGTGCACTAACTTTTTAAGTGTGTATAAAACAAGCTTTACATACAGAAAAACCTTTGTAAAATCCCCCCCCCCCCCCCCCACACACACACCCAATGTCTTATTTGTAAAAGGATTGTGGGGTGAAACTAGTGCAAGCAGCAAGACAAAGCAGAGGTAGTTCAGAGAAGGAGAAGATTCAAGTTTAACCACAGGTAGATTTATTGAGAATTGACCCGACTTGACCACATTTTGGCACTCACACCTTCGTCAAGGGTCTGTAAACATTCTTAAAACAATAAATAATTAAAAATTGACATACAGGAATATATATATATATATATATATATATATATATATATATATATATATATATATATATATATATATATATATATATATATATATATTCTCCCTTGTTTCAGTGCGGAGTCTACTAACCTTTTCACAGATGCCTTTGGCTTTATCTTAAAATTCTGAGAGGCTTTTCAGCTCTTCAGGTTAACTTGATAGCTACAGCTGTACATCCATAAAAGAATGCACATTTTCTCTAATAAAAAGAGACATAACATTTTCCATGCTGTTGGACAAAATAACTGATAGGATTCTGAAAATGTATTGTTCAGATTATATTTACTTTCTCATTCCAGTGTTATTACTGATAGAAGTGGTTAGGTTTATTTTTTTTTCAGGTTAATGTTTAAGTAAAAATAAAAATAAGGCATAGAGCTTTGAAGTTTAAGCGGCTGCCAGTGCGGTAATACCGACACAGTCCTTTTAAATTGAATGGGATATGTCGGCATTGCCACGCAGCAGCCATTAGCATGGCTTTTAAAAGGGGGGGGGGGGGGGGTAAATTAGGAGAACACTCAACAGAAATCTATAATATTTGTAAATTTTTCATGTCTAAAGTGCCAACCTCTAATGCTTCTATCCCATAAAATCTGGAAGCATGGAAAAAATTATACACAAAAAAACATCCTGTTCCTTGTGACAATGCTAAGAGGGGCATTTTCAACTTTGGATGTTTTGATGAAAACGTACAAAAGTCAAGTGGTGAACATGGCCATTTTTGAACCTCAAAAATGTCTGGTTTTCTGTTTTGAAAATGGCCATTTCCTAGACATTTTGTGCTCGGTGCATTTTTCTTTTGTTACCATTTTCAGGGGAAAAAAAGTCCAAGGGGAAAATGCACAAAAACAAGCCATTGGGACTTATGAAGAGCCAGCATTCTTAGGAGACTGGCCACACAGACATCTCAGCAAAGCAGTGGGGTATGCCCTTATGGCTGCAGTTATCTATATGTGGGTACAGTAAGATTTTGGTGGGGTTTGGAGGGCTCACACTTTCCACCACAAGTGTAACAGATGGGCCTGGGTCCCCTTCTCTATAGTCCACTGCACTGACCACTAGGCTATTCCAGGGACCTGCTTGCTCTGCTCTAATAGGACTGGCTATAACATCTGATACTGACATAGAGGCTTGTATGTACTGTTTCTTTCACATCTTTGGAGGGCAGGGGTGGTGTCAGTGAACACTGGGGAAGTACATGGTCATTTAGGGCACCTCTTTATAACTTAGTTGTGATTGAAAAAGGTCCAGACTAAAACGTCTAACTTTTAGCCCTGTACATTTTTGTTTTATTCCATTATGGAAGAAAAAAGTCCAAATTGTGGGAATGCCCAAATTTTGCCCCCAACATGCCCAAACAAGCCACCTTGTGATTTAGATTCACTACAGATGAGCTGCATAGAAAATGCCTTAAAAATGTGTTTTAAATATAGGGCCCTGTTTACTAAGGTGCACTGACATTTTTAGTGTGTGCTAAAAATTAGTGTGCACTAATGCTAGAGACACCCATAGGAATATATGTGTCTCTAGCACTAGTGTATGCTAATTTTTTGTGCACGTTAAAAATGCTAGCACGCCTACAGTGCTAGCATTTTTAACGTGCACAAAAAATTTTTGAGGTTTTTGAGGTGTGCTGAGGCCCCCTTTTACCGCAGCGAGTAAAAGGCTGTCTTTTTTTCTCAAAAAGAAACAGCTGTGTGGTAAGTGAACCACAACCACGCTAACCCAGTGGTAGCAGGGCAGTGCCGATTACCTCTGGGTATGCACCGGCGCTACAAAAATAGAAAATATTTTTATAGCACCGGAAATGGCACATACTGGGGGTGGGAGCTACTGCCGGGCTCCTGTGGTAGTGCAGCTTAGTAAACAGGGCCCGTAGTGATGCGGATGTTTCTGCAAGAACAACATCCATTTGCCGCTTTGTTCCGCTCTTTGAACATTTTTCTGTTTCAAAAATGAGCTTCTAAATAATCTCTGATCCAGCCTGGATATTTGTTGATCAGCATGAGAGCTGGTTTTAATTCAGTGGCCATCAAAGACGTATCCAGGTATCTCATAAGACTGTTAATGTGGTTCTGTAATATTTCCATTAAGGATCTAGGCTACAATGAACCATTCATGGGGCGATAAGCAAATGAGAGCAAAGATAGAGAAAATTAAGGATGGATATGGATTACACTTAGCTGCAGCATCAGGGCTGAAGAAGGAGTGACAAGAAAGGGGTTTCTCTCAGAAGTATTTCATTTTTATAATCCATTTAAATGCATGTTGATGCGGTCATTACTCACTCTGCAACCATGCTAAAAAAACAACGTTTCTCTCATGCATTTAGTATGGGAAACACTTTTGCAAGGTCTGGGGCAGCATAGAAGAGTTGGTTGAGAAGGGGTGTCTAGTGCACCCCTTCTCTCCCTCCTACCTGACCACCCTGCCCTGGACTGTTTTGTGCAGTGTCCCTAACCTAAATTCAGCCCTCCTCCTAACCTGACCCACCTCCCCTTTTCCTCAAACATTAAAAAAAAAAAGCCCTGGTAGAATAGTAGATCCCTGCCCCCTCCCAACCCAACTTCCCCCTACCCTAGTGTTAAAAAAAATTCCCTGGTGGTCTAGTGGTTTGCTTCCCCCCAAAAAAATATCCCTGGTAGTCTAGAGGGACCCTCCACTCAACCCAAGCCTAGCCCTAGAATTAAAGGACAAAAGAGATATAATGAGGGGAAGATTAGAAAAGATGATATGGCTTTCAAATGGAAATTAAGAGGCTGCAGTAAGTTTCAATTCCTATAGAATTTAAAACAATTCTTAATATCAGCATTTGCAGTGCTAAGTAATAAAACTGATCAAATAGAAACTGCACACTCCTTTGGCCTAAAGCTGCTGTAGCTTTTATATGCAAAAACAATAAACTATGCAATCCTGGATAAAACAGTTCTCATTTCATAAACTCGAACAAAGTAGGCAGTGCAAATTAGAAACACTGAAACTATTTTCTGCATCATATGTTTCATGTTTGATTACTCATACATTTGCTTGTTTTTTTTATTTATTTATGGGCCATTTTACAAAAGATTAGTGTGCTATTGGACATTATCATCTATATATATAAAACTCACCCTCAACGTTCTATTTGCACTGTCACTAAAGCCAGGTTCGTAAGTTCGAAGCTCTGAAGCCACAAAAAATCACAGTCTGTGGGCCCCGCCCTCGCGTCAAACGTTATGACGTTGAGGGCGGAGCACATTCTCAGCTCCAACATTGTACTGCACTGTAGCTCTCGCACGGAGGCTGTAGGGGGGCCGGCGACACACGGAGACACAAAGGGATGGAGGGGAGCCTTGCTAGCGCCCGTTTCATTGCGATTTGAAACGGGCCTTCGTTACTAGTATACTAATACTATACTATTCCATGCCCCTAAACATGCCCAGTTTTCAACTATGCAGTGGCGTACCAAGGGGGGGGCGGTGGGGGCAGTCCGCCCCGGGTGCACGCCACTGGGGGGGTGCCGCGGCGCACGCCTGTCAGCTGAGTTTGCTGACTTTGCTAACTTCGCTGCAGCTCCCTCTGCCCCGGAACAGGTTACTTCCATGACACCCGGGGCTAGGATCGCCACTGCAACTATGCAACTTATATTTATGCGCACCGCGTTACAGAATATGCTTAGCAAGTAGTACGTGCAAAATCTAATTAATGTCAATTAGTGCTGATAATTGGTTGTTAACATCCAATTATCAGTGCTGATTAGCTTGTTAACTAAATAAGTTAGGTGCATTGTTATGGAAGATGCTTCGATTTCCATGTGGAAATCTCGGCAAGCTAATATAAAATCTCAGGGTTAGCGTGTGCTACTATCAGTTGACACATGCTAAGCTTTAGTAAAAGGGCCCCTTATTTTTTGTTACTTAGTCATTTCCAGTCACCCTAAACATCTGCTTTGGAGTTCCATTTTTATGTTAGCAAGATACTCAGCAAAAACAAACATTAAAGGTTTTTGGACATCAACAAGCTCCATTGTCACCTTTTAACCAAAGCTATAGCATGCTAGCAGTTTGTTTTCCTAACCCAGTGGTCCTTTTACTAAGCTGTGATTAAAGGGGGCCTGCGCTAGTGTCAGTGCATGTTTTTGAGGTGTGCTGAGGCCCCCTTTTACCGCAGTGAGTAAAAGGCTGTCTTTTTTTCTCAAAAAGAAACAGCTGTGTGGTAAGTGAACCACAACCACGCTAACCCAGTGGTAGCAGGGCAGTGCCGATTACCTCCGGGTATGCACCGGCGCTACAAAAATAGAAAATATTTTTATAGCACCGGAAATGGCACATACTGGGGGTGGGAGCTACTGCCGGGCTCCTGTGGTAGTTCCAGATTGGCACGTGGCAAGCCTGTTGCCATGCACCAACCCTTTAGTAAAAGAGCCCCCCCTCCAGTTTGCAAAACCATGTGAACTGGACTCAGGAAAATTACTTGCAATATGTTGATGCAAAAAGCAGTCAGCAACATTGCATCTGCAAGTGAATAGACAATAGGAGTTTTATTTTGATTTATGGTAAAGCTTACCCAGCGAAGACTCAGAGTTTGCCTGAAAGGATACTGTACAATAAACCTAATGTGTTAACCACATCCTGAAGGAATAGCAGGACTGTAACATATTTCTCAGCTATCTATATTTCAGAGACTGTGATAGCTTTAATTGAACCAGATACTATAGTGCATGAGTTTTTAAAATCCCACAGGCTGCCTCCTTCAGATGTGACTGAGCAGTAGGAGCTTTATATTCAGCAAAGGTTGCAGAGTGGCAATTCCCACAATAGGGATCACCAGACCAGACACAGTCCAAAATCTTTTGGGTTAGCATCCATTGGACACAATTCGCAGGTTTATTGTTAACATAGTAAGATAGTAAATGACGGCAGAGAAAGACCTGAATGGTCCATCCAGTCTGCCCAACAAGATAAACTCATTTTACATAGTAACATAGTAGGTGACGGCAGAAAAAGACCTGTATGGTCCATCCACTCTGCCCAACAAGATAAACTCATATGCACTACTTTATATGTATACCTGATCTTGATTTGTATCTACCATTTTCAGGGCACAGACCGTAGAAGTCTGCCCAGTACTAGCCCCGCCTCTCAACCACTGGTGCTGCCATCCAATCACCGCTAAGCTTCTGAGGATCCATTCCTTCTGAACAGGATTCCTTTATGTTTATCCCACGCATTTTTTAATTCCGTTACCGTTTTCATCTCCACCACCTCCCATGGGAGGGCATTCCAAGTATCCACTACTCTCACCATGAAAAAATACTTCCTGACATTTTTCTTGAGTCTGCCCCCCTTCAAAACCTCATTTCATGTCCTCTAGTTCTACCGCCTTCCCGTCTCTGGAACTGGTTCATTTGCAGATTAATACCTTTCTAATATTTCAACGTCTGTATCATATCACTCCTGTTTCTCCTTTCCTCCAGGGTATACATGTTCAGGTCATCAAGTCTCTCCTCATACATTTTGTAACACAAATCCCATACCATTTTTGTAGCTTTTTTTTGCACCGCTTCAATTTTTTTTACATCCATAGCAAGATACGGCCTCCAAAACTGAACACAATACTCCAGGTGGGGCCTCACCAATGACTTGTACAGGGGCATCAACACCTCCATATACATATAAAGTATCACATAGTATGTGATACTTTATATGTATACCCAAATTTGATTTGTCCTTGCCATTCTCAGGGCACAGACCTTAGCTCAGCACTGTTCTTGTACTAAATGTTCTGAAGTTAACATTGAAGCCCCTATTTACACTCCAGCCCATCCATATCTATTCAGTTACAATCAGGGCATAGACAGTAGAAGTCTGCCCAGCACTAGTTTTGCTTCCCAATTACCTGTGTTGCTACCCAATGTCTGCTAAGATTCCAAAGATCCATTTCTTCAAAACAGGATTCCTTTGTGTTTATCCCATGCATGTTTGAATTCCATTACCATTTTCATCTCCACCACCTCCTGCGGGAGGGCATTCCCAAAGGCGCTCCATATAGGAGGCTTGGGGAGGCTAAGCCTCCCCAGCCCAACCATGACCTTCCCCTGGCTGCCTCCTCCTCGAAAGCAGGATGGAACAAAATTGTATCTTCCTCTCCTCTCCGTGCCGGCGTCCACCCCCCCCCCCCCCACTCGTGGCGCCAGCTCCTCACTTCATCAACCTATAATCATGACAGCCTATCCCTCCTCTCCATTCCTTCATGCCCCCCCTCCGCACATTTAACCCTTTTATCTTCAGTGGCTACGATGGCAGTGAAGAAGACAGCACTGCGGGCTCGCCTCCAGCTTCTCCCTTTCCTCACACAGTGTCCTGCCCTCGCGGAAATAGGAAATACATCTTCGCAGGAAGGTGGGACACTGAGTGAGGGAAGGGAGAAGCTGCCTGGAGGTGAGTCCGCTGTGCTGTCTTCTTCACTGCCATCGCTGCCACTGAAAATAAAAGGGTTAAAGAAGTAGGGGGGGCAGGAAGGAACAAAGAGGAGGGCTGTTGGGGAGCTGAGGGAGGGCAGGGAAAATCACTGGACATGGATGGGATGGGATGGGAGGGGAGGGCAGGGGAGAGAAGAGATAGCTGGACATGGAGGGCAGGGGAGAGAGGAGAATTGCTGGACATGGATGGATGGAGGGGGCAGGGGAGAATGGAGAGTAGCTGGACATGGATGGATGGAGGGGAGGGCAGGGGAGAGAGGAGAATTTGTTGGACATGGATGAGAGGAGAGGGTAGGGGAGAGAGGAAATTTGCTGGATATGGATGGATGGAGGAGAGGGCAGGGGAAGATGAAGAGTTGCTGGACATAGATGGATGGAGGGGAGGGCAGAGGAGAGGAAAATTGCTGGACATGGATGAATGAATGGGAGCAGGGGACAGAGGAAATTTGCTGGATATGGGTGGATGGAGGAGAGGGCAGGGGAGAATGGAGAGCTGCTGGACATGGATGGATGGAGGGGGCAGGGGAGAGAGGAAATTTGCTGGACATGGATGGATGGAGGGGAGGGCAGGAGAGGAGAATTGCTGGACATGGATGGATGAATGGGGGCAGGGGAGAGAGGAAATTTGCTGGACATGGATGGATGGAGGGGAGGGCAGGGGAGAGAAGAGAATTGCTGGACATGGATGGATGAATGGAGGGGGCAGGGGAGAGAGGAAATTTGCTGGATATGAGTGGATGGAGGAGAGGGCAGGGGAGAATGGAGAGTTATTGGACATGTATGGATGGAGGGGAGGGAAGTCAGGAAGGAGATGCACATGGATGGAGGGGAGGGAAGAGAGGAGAAATGCTGGACATGGATGGAGTGGAGGGCAGGGAAGAGAGGAGAAATGTTGGACAAGGATGGAGGGAAGGAAAGACAAAGGAAGGGGATGCACACGGATGGAGTGGAAGGGAGAGGGGAGAAATGCTGGACATGGATGTAGGGGAGGGAAGACAGAGGAAGTAGATGTACATGGATGGAGAGGAGTGAGGAGAAATGCTGGATATGGATGGAGGGAAAATTGCTGAATTTAAGGGCTGAACTGGAACACTTTGAGGGCAGATGCTGAAACTGGAGAAAGGATAGGGACAGGGCTACAGATGGTAGGCAGGACGCATAAGGACACAGGAGGATGGTGGACATGGTGAGAGAAAAAAATATCAAATGGAAAGAAGACATTGCATAAAACAGAAGACACTGGGACCAAAGCAAATAGAAAAACTAAATGATCAAACAACAAAGGTAGAAAAAAGTATTTTATTCAGAATTTATTAATTGGAATATGTCAGCCTTTGAAAATGTGCATCTGTGATATTTTGCATGTAAGTTTCAATTTTTCTAGAATCTCTGCATCCTGAGTCTGACTTCTTGAGGTAACTTTCCAGTTCAGTATTTTGCCTTTATATCTGTTGTATCATATGTTTTTCGTGTGTGATCAAGGTGCAGTATTCTGCTAGCGTGCAGCCCTTTTTGTTTTTTCACTAGGTTGTGTACTGGTATTTTAGAGCCTGGTGTAATTACAGTGCTGCCTTTCCACACATAAGGTTGTAGCTTATCCTGTCCTTGGAATTAATGCTGTTATGGTTTGGTAAAGTTATGAGTGTGTTTTTGCACAAGCTTGTGTATAGTGTTTTGCAGTGGAGAAATTGTGTGTTGGCCTTACTGAGGTGGCACCAAAACATCAGAAAGGGTGTAGAGCCTAAATCATAACACACTACCTCTTGAAGGATCTACATATGGTCGTTAATAAAAGGAGCTCATTGTGAACACTACCCACCCTAAAAGGGTGTTTTGTGGCTCTACATGAGAATTGTGATATTATTATTATTATTATTATTATTCATGTAAGCCACATTGTGCCTGCAATTGTGGGAAACTGTGGGGTATAAATGAACCATAAATAAATAAATAAATTGTGATATTATGATCCCTTGTTTCATATTATTGACGGTCTGCATTTTCTGTACGAGTAGTGTATTGGTGTATTAGGGTCTGCCCTATGTAATATTTATGGTACAGTAAGGTTCTGAGTGTGTTTTTGCACAAATGTTTGCATAGTGTTTTGCAGTTGAGCAATTGTGGTTAGTATATGCTTTGAGCAACCACTTTATTCTTTGACATATGATACATATCTAATATCTAAATTTAATAAAAGATATTAATTGTGACTATTTTTTTTCTGTGTGTTGTCAGACAATTATGGATGTAAGCTCCACCCCTGGCCCCACCCCTAACCCCACCCCCTTTAGCCTCCCCAAACAGTTGGGCCACCAACTGCCTATGGGCATGTCACTTATCTACCACCCTTTCCATGAAAAAATACTTCCTGACATTACTCCTGAATCTGCCCCCCTTCAACCTCAATTCATGTCCTACCACCTTCCCGTCTCAGGAAACGGTTTGTTTGTGGATTAATACCTTTCAAATATTTGAACGTCTTATCACGTCACCCCTGTTTCTCCTTTCCTCCAAGGTATACATGTTCAGGTTGGCAAGTCTCTCCTCGTACGGTTTGCAATGCAAATCCCATACCATTTTTGCAGCTTTTCTTTGCACCACTTCCAGTCTTTTTACATCTTTAGCAAGATACGGCCTCCAAAACTAAACACAATACTCCAAGTGGGACCTCACTAACAACTTGTAGAGGTGTATCAACACCTCCTTTCTTCTGCTGGTTATATCCCTCTCTATGCAGCCTAGCATCCTTCTAGTCACAGCCATCGCCTTATCACATTGTTTCTTCACCTTCATATCCTCTGACACCAACACCCCAAGGTCTCTCTTCTAAGACAAGCTTACTAACCTCTCCCCTCCTATCCGGTATCTTTCTTTGGGGTTCTGCACCCCAAGTGCATCACTCTGCACTTCTTGGCATTAAACTTTAACTGGAATAATACAGAAACCTCTAAATGATTTTTGAATAGAAAACAAAAAACAAAAAATAAAAATTATTAATGTGATAATTGCTCAGTTTTTATAGTGCATTACACAGACCAGAGTCATCAACAGATGTAACAGCACTATTCCCACATCAAAAATAAATAAATAAAAATATTTTTTAAATGTAGTTTTATATATTTTTTGATGTTTTTGCCAGCTGCAGATATATCCTCCTGATGATGCCATTTCAGACAAAACATTGACCATGTTGAGGACAGAGGAGGACAGAGAATAGTACTATTGGAAATGGTTCTATCAATCATTTAGAGGTTTCTGTATTATTCCAGTTTTGTATAATTGGAAACTGGTTAATAGGTTAACCTAGTGCAGTGATGGCGAACCTTTCAGAGACCGAGTGCCCAATTCCTGTACAGGCAGATCTCTTACATCCTCTTCTGTAAAGACAGAAGCAAAAAATTTATTCAGTTTCTCTGCTATGGCCTTGTCCTCCCTGAGTGCCCCTTTTGCTTGTTTGTGATCCAGCGGTCCCACGGATTCCCTCACAGGCTTTCTGATTCTCTTGTACCTGAAAATGTGGTTACTATGAGATTTAGCCTCTGCGGCACGTTTCTCTTCCTATTCTCTTTTAGCCTTCTTTATTAATGCTTTGCATCTGACTTGCTGGTGCTTATGTTGCTACTTATTTTCTTCATTTGGGTCCTTTTTCCATTCTTTGAAGGACAATCTTTTGGCTGTAATGGCCCCTTTTAATTCACCTTTTAACCATGCTGGCTGACTTTTTCTCTTCTGTCCACCTTTGCATCTGGACTGGGCTTCCAAGATGGTATTTTTGAATAACATCCATGCCTGATTTAGTGTCCTAACCTTTGCAGATGTTCCTTTTAGTTTCTTTTTAACCATTTTCCTCATTTTATTAAAGTTGCCCTTTCGAAAATTAAATCTAGCTACAGTAGATTTCCTTTGCAGGTTCATCCCAGATAGTAGAGCAAACTTGATCGTGTTATGATCTCTGTTTCCCAGGGGACCCAATGCCACCACCTCTCATACTATGTCCTGCATGCCACCAAGGACCAGATCCAAAATGGCTCCCCCTCTTGTCGGTTCCTCGACCAGCTGCTCCAAGAAGCAATCATTTATTACATCTAGAAATGTTATTTCCCTGGCACTCCCTGATGTAACATTTATCCAGTCAATATTTGAGTAATTGAAATTACCCGTTATTATAGCACAGTGGTGTAGCCAGACCTGACATTTTGGGTGGGCCCAGAGCTAATATGGGTGGGCACTATGTATATATAGGTGTGCGTAGTTTTTTTGGGGATCCTAAATCATTTTTAATAAACAGTCTGCCCAACAGCTGTCCTACAGCAACATAAACCACATACATATTCGGAACCTATGTTGCAAACCTTAAAACCACTATACCGAGAATACAAAACACTCAGGACCTATAGAGCCATTCTACCATACCATAAGCAGTAATTTCTACGAGTCACACAAGGAAAAGGAAAGCATCTTAAACACTACAGTGAGCACTAGAACATCAATTCACCTATTGTAAAACGAAACCAGATCTTCCCTTTCATCTTTCACCATTTTTCTTTTTTCCATCCTTTTCTTTCCTTCCTTTCCCCTCTCTTCCATTTCCTTTTTTGACCCTTTCCACTTTACTGTCCTCATTTCTCTCTCCCCTTTTTTCTTCCTTTTACCCTTTCCATCCTTCCCCCTTCTTCTTCTTCTTTTCCCTCCTCACCTTCCCTTCTCTCTCCTCCCCCCTTTTCTCCTTTCTCCTACCACCCTTTCTCCTTCCCCTTCTATCATGCCCTTTTTCTTCCACTTTTCCCCTTTCCACCTCCTTTCTTTCCTCTTCCCCTCCTCTTCTCTTTTTCATTCCCTTTCCCCTTCTCTTCTCTCTTTTCAACTAGTAAAGGGCCACCAAAACAGACACCAGATGCAGACGTCATTCCATATGCCCCAATGAAAAGAGAGTTTAATTTTACTTCCATTGAACTTCAGTATATTCCATCTTTACAACACCAGGCTTCTCAATCCCAAAGGCAGATTACAGAAACAGTTAAGATCAAGGAACATTCTCACAGAAATTTTGCAATGTGTATTGTTTAGAACAGCATAGAAAAATGAGCATAAAATACAGAGAATTATAACTGCTGTTTCTACCAGCTATAATCACTTTTAAGCTGTTTTACTGATGTTCAGTTTTTATTTCATGATATTTACTTAAACCTAGATACAGGAAACTTTTAAATAAATTAAAAAGCTGTCAAATAAGTAAAAAGAAAACAAAATCTTAGGAAGGAACACCTCCTCTTCTGTTTTCTCCAACTTCCTGGCTGCCCTGTGTCAGGGATGGGTCGGGTCAAGTCCACCTCCGTGGCACTTGCAGAAGCTCACCCGACCCATCCAATTTCAGGATCCATTATCCCCCCCCCCCCCCACCCAGTAGCCCACACCACACACGCACACGCAGTCAGCACCCGCAGCGGGAACTGTGTCGGTGGTCGTCTGGTCCTGGTCCCTACCTTAAGAAGAAGAGGCTTCAGTTGTTTGATGATGACATGAGTCAGTCAGGCAGAGGCTGAGCGTCAGTCTCACCTCACGCAGCCAACAGGCCAAGCCAGCGCTGCCACCGCCGTCGTCGTCAAACAGCTGGGCTGATTATCCGAGGCATTCTGTCTGTGGCGGTGCAGCGCATGTTCATAGGCGCCACGTGCAACTGCCAGGGGAAATGGTGCTGCCGCACAGCGCATGTGCACATAGGCGCCTTTTTTTTTTTTTACAAATTTGGGGGAGCGACCGCCTTTAAAAAAAAATCTGTGAAGTCGTTTGACAGGCAGCGCTTCGCGTCTGCCCTGGGTGCATTGCAAAAGAAGGAAATTGTCTTCGGGCCTTCCCTCACTGTGTCCCGCCTTCCGAGCGCTGACTGGGCGGGCCTGAGTTGTGATTGGGTGGGCCTGGGCCCACCCAGGCCCACCCGTAGCTACGCCCCTGTTATAGCATTGCCCAATTTGCCAGCTTTCCTAATCTCTGTAAACATTTCTTCATCTGTCTGTTCATTCTGTCCTGGCAGATGGTAGTACAGCCCTACAAGAATACTCCTTTCTGTCACAGTCTCAGGTTCTAAACAAACAGTCACAGACTCTGGAACAACATGAGCCCTTGGCCTACTGTCATCGAGCGGCAGCAGGAGGCAAAACCCCCCAACCAGGACTGGACTGACAAGCAAGAATGGAGCTGAAGCTGTAGGCAGGCAGTGCTGGAACAGACAGGTCTGGAACAACAAGACTGGAGCTGAAGCTTTAGGCAGGCAATGCTGGAACAACAGGACTAGAGCTGAAGCCGTAGGCAGGCAGGGCTGGAACAGACAAGACTGGAACAGCAGGACTAGAACTGAAGCTGTAGGCAGGCAATGCTGGAACAGACAAGACTGGAACAACAGGACTGGAGCTGAAGCTGTAGGCAGGCAATGCTGGAACAGACAAGACTAGAAGAACAGGACTGGAGCTGAAGCTGAAGGTAGAGGGGACTAGAGCAAGCAAGGCAGACTAGGCAGAACACAAAGCTGACCCACACAGGCAAACAACAGAACTAAGGCTGAAAGCTGACCCTAGCACACAAACAGAGAAGAACAGAAGCAGAAGTGCACACAGGCACCCTAAACAAGAAATTAAGACAGAAGTGCCCACGGGCACACAGACTATGAACAAGGCAGAAGTGCTTCACTGCACATGGACTAACCTGGAGACCTTTGGCATCGCAAAGGCCCTGAATGAAAGTCCACCACTTCCTTATAAAGGCCCTCACTAATGATGTCACAACTACAGGACAGAGGCAGGAAACACACTGAACACCAAAGTGAGGCTTGAAACACACAGGAAGTGGAAGCACTACAGGACAGAGGCAGGAAACAAACTGAACACCAAAGTGAGGCTTGAAACACACAGGAAGTGGAAACACTACAGGAAAGAAACAACAATGCAAGGTGAAAGAACAGACTGGAGCCAGCTCAGAAGCTGACCATCTGGAAATAAGGTGAGTCAAAGAGGGATCACGACCACAGTCGTGACACTTCCCTTCACACATGGAATTTCTATCCATAATGATTCCATGCTGCTATCTGTGTCATGTGAAATGTTTATTTTATTTGACTCTTTTCCCTAACATATAGCGCAACCCCCCCCCCCCCCTCTAATTTGATCCTCTGTATCATTGTGATACAATTTGTACCCTGTTAACACAGTGTCCCATTGATGGTCCTCTTTCCACTAAGTCTCTGAGATGCCTATTATATCTACCTCATCATTTAGTGCTATATATTCTAACTCTCCCATCTTATTTTTTAGGCTTCTAGTATTTGTACACAGGCATATCAAATTGTGTTTTTCCCTTTGATATACAAGCTGATTAGAACTTGACGGGGATAATATGCATCCTTTAATCTACTCCCTCTCATTAAGCATGCCTGGCCTACTTGTTGAAACCTCTCTACTGGGATTCCCTAAATGTCCTGTTTCAATAGTATCACATAAGCACATAAGCACCGCCATACTGGTAAAAGACCAAGGGTCCATCAAGCCCAGCATCCTGTCTCCGACAGTGGCCAATCCAGGCTTCAAGAATCCAGCAACCCCCCCCCCCCCCAAAAAAAAAAAAAAAAGATTTTTAATAATGTTCAATGGACTTTTCACTCAAGAATCTGTCCAAACCCCCCTTAAACTCCATAAGGTCAGCTGCTGTCACTACATTCTCTGGCAACGAGTTCCAGAGTCCAATTACACACTGAGTAAAGAAAAACTTTCTCCTATTTGTTTTAAATCTACCATATTCTAGCTTCATCTTGTGTCCCCTGGTTCTATTGTTGTTTGAAAGTGTAAACAAATGCTTCATATCTGTCTGCTCTACTCCGCTCATTATCTTGTAGACTTCTATCATATCACCCCTCATCCGCCTTTTCTCCAAGCTGAAGAGCCCTAACCTTCTTAGCCTTTCCTCATAGGGAAGTCGTTCCATCCCTTTTATCATTTTCGTCGCCCTTCTCTGCACCTTCTCCAATTCCTTTATATCTTTTTTGATATGCGGCGACCAGAATTGGACACAATCAGTGGTGTGCTGGTAAATTTTTAACAACAGGCTCTCTCCCCGGTCCACCTCGGCGCCCCCCCCCCCCCCCGTCCACCTCGGCGCCACCACATCCACCTCTGCGCCCCCCCCCCCCGTGTACACCACTGCGCCCCCCACCAACCTCTGCGCCCCCCCACAAAAAAAATTGCAGAGCTGGCTATACCCGGGGGGGGGGGGGGGGGGGCAACACATTACTCTCTCCAGGAAAAAAAAATTACATGATCCCAGGTTCCAATCTAATTCATGTTTAATATGGGATAAAATGCCATAAATAAGTAAATAAACATAAACTTTTAACGTTCAGCACCTGATTCTCAAAGTGGACATATTCCAAACACTATAATGAAAATAAAATTATTTTTTTTCTACCTTTGTTGTCTGGTGACTTTGTTTCTCTGATCATGCAGGTCCAGTATCTGATTCTGCTGCTCTCTATCTCTTCCCTTGACTCCGTTTCCAGGGCTTCCTTTCCATTTATTTCTTTTCTTTCCTCCTTTCTTCTTCATTTCTGGTCCTCCGCATACTTGACTGTACAGTGGATCCAGCTTCTGCCTATTTTCTCCATCCATGTGCAGTTTCTCTCCTCACTTCCTTTTCCCTCATCTAATCTCCTTCCTCTATCTTCCCTCCATGTCCAGCATTTATTTCTTCTCTCTCCCTTCCCTCCCCTCCATCCATGTCCAGAATTTCTCTTGTTCTCCCCTCCATCCATGTCCTGAAACTCTCCTCTCTCCCCTGCCCCTCCCTATCCATCAATACCCAGCAATTCTCTTCTCTCCCCTGCCCCCTCTGCCCATCCATGCCCAGCAATTCTCTCCTCTGCCCATCCATGCCCAGCAATTCTCTCCCCTGCCTCCCTCTGCCCATCCATGCCCAGCAGTTCTCTCCCCTGCCGCCCTCTGCCCATCCATGCCCAGCAGTTCTCCTCCCTCCCTTGCCCTCCCGCTCCCATCCAGGTCTAGCGATGTCCTTTGCCCCCCATCCTCCCCTGCCGCTCCCATCCGTCCGTTTCAATTACCTGCCTCGAAGCGCCGCCTTATTTAAAGCCTGCCTGCTGCCCGTCTCCAGCTGCCTGCCTTCCCTGCTTGCTTCTCAGTAGTTGGTTTGCGCCCTTAGTTCCGCCGCGGGAAAAGGAAATGACGTCAGAATGACGTTAGAAGGCGGGACTAAGGGCGCGAACCAACTACTGAGAAGCAAGCAGGGAAGGCAGGCAGCTGGAGACGGGCAGCAGGCAGGCTTTAAATAAGGCGGTGCTTCGAGGCAGGTAATTGAAACGGACGGATGGGAGCGGCAGGGGAGGATGGGGGGCGAAGGACATCGCTAGACCTGGATGGGAGCGGGAGGGGAGGTAAGCATGGCGCCCTCCTGCCATGCTTACCTCTTGCAGTGGAGCCGGCTCGCCCCCTACAACAACCGGCTCGCAAGAGCTGTCAAAATTTAACAAGTGGCTCTTGCGAGCCGGTGCGAGCTGGCTCCAGCACACCACTGGACACAATATTCGAGGTGCGGTCGCACCATGGAGTGATACAACAGCATTATAACATCCTCGTGTTTGCTTTCCATCCCTTTCCTAATAATACTTAACATTTTGTGCGCTTTCTTAGCTGCCGCAGCACACTGAGCAGAAGTTTTCAACGTCTTATCAACGATGACTCCCAGATCCCTTTCTAGGTCCATGACTCCTAATGCGGAACCTTGCATGACATAGCTGTAATTCGTGTTCCTCTTACCCACATGCATCACTTTGCACTTGTCAACATTGAACTTCATCTGCCACTTGGACGCCCAATCCCCCAGTCTCGCAAGGTCCTCCTGTAATCTTTCACACTCCTCCTGCGACTTGACAACCCTGAATAACTTTGTGTCATCTGTGAATTTAATTACCTCACTAGTTACTCCCATCTCTAGGTCATTTATAAATATGTTAAAAAGCAGCTGTCCCAGCACAGACCCCTGAGGGACCCCACTAACTACCCTTCTCCATTGGGAATTCTTCAAGGATATTCCACAACAAACCATGCACACCCGGGTGAATGTTGGCTCCCCCCCCCCCACCTTTCTATTTTAAAAGATGCTCTATCTCCTTTTTTAAAAGCTAGCACCAGCAGCCTAATTCCATTCCAGTTATGGTGAAGCCCAGCCTTTTGAAAGAGTCTTCCCCTTTCCAAGAATGTCGTCCAGTTCCTAACAAATCTAAATGCCTCATCCCCGCACCACGCATTGAGCCTTTGGAGCTCTGCCTGCCTTTTGGGTCCTGTGCGTGGAACAGGGAGCATCTCTGAAAATATGACCCTGGAGGAACTGGACTTCAGCTTTCAACAAAAAGCCTAAATTTGGCTTCCAAAACCTCCCACCCACATTTTCCTATGTCATTGGTACCACATGTACCAAGACAGCAGGCTCCTCCCCAGCACTATCTAAGATCCTGTCTAGGTGACACATGAGGTCTTCCACCTTCACACCAGACAAGCAAATCATCAGGTGATCCTAATGTCCACCAGCCACCCAGCTATCTGTATGCCTAATGATCAAATCACCAACTACAACAGCTGTCCTAACCCTTCCCTACTGGGCAGAACTTCTTGGAGACATATCCTTGGTATGAGAGGATAGTATATCCCCTGGTGGGCAGATCCTGGCTATAGATCCTGGCTATAGGAGTACAGGGTGATGCTCTCCTTCTAGGAGACCTCCTTCCTCCAAGGCAGAACAGGGGCTGCAAGACTGGAGGTGGAACTCCTCTACAACATCCCTGTAGGTCTCCTCTATGTACCTCTCTGTCATCCTCAGCTCCACCAAGTCTGCTACTCTAGCCTCAAGAGAACGGACCCGTTCTCTGAGAGCTAGGAGCTCTTTGCATCAGGTAACTGGGAGATAATCATATATGTGACACTCAATGCAAGACTAGATAGCACCCTCTCACTGCTGGACTACTGACTCTATCTTAGTATTTTTCAGTTTTTCAATAATTTAAAACTTGCTAAGGTATTAAGGATATTAGCCTAACATAAACATGTCTTTAGTTTATGTAGAAGGACCCAAGAGCAGTTGAACATTTTGGTGGTTGGAAGAGTCAAACAAACCAGTTTCTAGCCCTGCCCCCATACTCTATAAATTGCTGATGCTATGCTGGGCAAAATACTGATAAGGCTATGGGAGGTTCCCAAGAATTGTCCTTCTGAATTTAAATTGAGGAAAATCCCAAGTCCAAGTGAGTAAAGTGATGCAATGAAGAATAAATCTGCATGTCCATAACTGACAATGGGTATATCTTTTTAGGTTTTGGAGGAAAGTGTTTAAGGCCCTATATATTGAGGCTGGATTTTCTTCCTGTTTGGAGATATGAAGGAGAAGCAGGGAGCTGCCTCTCTTCCAAGGTCAACTATGTTTTGTACAGGGAGGAACTGCCCTAGGCTGGCCTGGTATAACCAAAAGGAGGAGATTTAGAGATGTGCAGACTTGACGGAGAGTCTGGTGTGAAGAACCAGTTTAGTTTGTCAGTATGGGACCAATATGATGCAACCCATCTTAACCCCTATGGAGTTGCCTGTGTGTGACAAGCAGATTTTTGGTGATTTTTGTTTTTTGGAGAGGGAAGCAAGAGGTATTTTGAGGATTGTTTTGGTATATTTCTTACTGAGAGTCCAGTGGCACTGACACTACATGAACTTCAAAGTTCAAAGGAGGTATTGTGATTTTTGGAAAGTGTTTGCTATGACTCAGGCCCATATCCCACTCTACCTGTTACACTTGTGGTGGAAAGTGTGAGCCCTCCCACACAAACCAGAAACCTACTGTACATATTGTAGTGGTCACAGTTGGGGATGGTGTGTTTTGGAGGGCTCAGCAGACAAGATAAGGGAGCAACAATTAGATGTGTACCTGGGGAGCAAGTCCACACCAGTGCCCCCTAGGGTCTCCCATTGCTCTCCTGGGATGTCCATGTGGCTAGTCTACTAAGAATGCTGGCTTCTCCTACATCCCAATGGTTTGATTTTGTGCGTTTTTCATTAGGATATATTTTTTTTCAAAAATGGACCAAAAAACCCCACACAGAGCAAAAAAAACATCTTGCACGTTTTGCTGTTTCAAAAATGGCTACATTTCCTATTTGGATTTGGGACGTTTAGCGCAAAACATCTAAAGTCCAACTTAGACATCATATTGAAAATGCCCCTCCACATCTACTAAGCCTAGATATCCTTCTTAAAAATCATATCTGTTTTGGATAGTTTATTGTAAATTACCATGATGTTATTTCAGTAAAGAGTAGTATGCCAAATCATTTACATAAATAAATAACAGCTCTTGAAAGTTGGTAAAAATGTATCAGATTTGCCCAGTGAAAAGATATTGCCTACAACTTGTTTGTACAAAATAGAGTGCCTTGTTCTAGTGGCCATATTGGTATTGAAGAAAGCTGGGTTCTTTGTAGATTATGATACTTTTTATTGGTCCAACAAAAACATGTTTTACTTGAGCAACCACTGAAAAGGCAATTAAGAAATGTGAAAAATATGGTCCACATCTAAAGAAAAAAACCTCTGTGTTCTGAAAAGCCAATCACTACAATTTCAGTAAATTAAATATTCATGTTTGTTCATGTTTCCATTTCAAGAAAAAACTACATAGTGGCAATTTTCTAAAACAAAAGGTATTGGGTCAAGGCCAGTGGTGGCCTCTACCTTCTAATCGAGTTGCAATGGAGAAAATGTTACAAGCTCAGAAAGGTTCCAGACTGGTGACACCAACCTCCTCCTACTCCCACAAAAAATTTAAAAACATTTTTTTGCCAGCCTCTATGCCAGCCTCAAATATCATACCCAGCTCCATCACAGCACTATGCAGGTCCCTGGAGCAGTTTTTAGTGGGTGCAGTGCACTTCAGGCAGGCAGACCCAGGCCCATCCCCCCCTACCTGTTACACTTGTGGTGGTAAATGTGAGCCCTTCAAAACCCACCTGAAACCCACTGTACCCACATGTAGGTGCCCCTCTTCACCCCTTAGGGCTATGGTAGTGGTGTACAGTTGTGGGGAGTGGGTTTTCGGGGGCTCAGCACACAAGGTAAGGGAGCTATATACCTGGGAGCAATTTCTGAAGTCCACTGCAGTGCTCCCTAGGGTGCCCGGTTGGTGTCCTGGCATGTCAGGGGGACCAATGCACTACGAATGCTGGCTCCTCCCACCACCAAAGGGCTTGGATTTGGTTGTTTTTGAGATGGGTGTCCTCGGTTTCCATTATGGCTGAAAACCGGGGATGACCATCTCTAAGGTCGAAGGAAAAACAAAAAGGAGGTGAAATCCCTCACGAAACTGTGAGATATAAGACAAAAAAGTGAGGAGAATGAGTGAGGATACCAAGAAAATTGTTTATTCGCATAAAAAAATGACCCAACACGGCCGTGTTTCGGCCCAAAGGCCTGCCTCAGGGGTCTTTATAACCTCAGGTAGTCTGATGTGAAACGTGCACTCTGAGAAAAATAGTGTAGCAGAACCCTCTTGGGTCTCCTCTCCTCTGAAAAAATTTTTTATTAACCAGGAACTAGCCTGTTATACTCCTCTCATAAGAGCCGTGTTGCGATTACAAGAATGCTATAATACGGGATGCCCCGCCCCTTCATGGCGACGTCTTCAGAGATGGGCGCCCTTAGAGATGGGCGTCCCCGGTTCGAAAATGCCCCTCCACATGGCACAGGCAGATACACAGTAAATCAACATAAGTTGAGAGAATCAATTATTGTGTGTTCATTTTGCTTTCCATGTGAATGTCTGCTTCATTACTGAGTGAGACTGTTTTAAAGGCAAACTAGAAAAATCTAAGCAGCTGAGATACTAGTGAATTATTTATCTTATGAAATTATTCCTCCAAACAAGAGACCACCATGAGTGCAACTGGGCTCTGTACCGAATGTTCAAGGATCTGTCCATGACCTACTTTTCTTTTGTTCCTCTTTCCTGATTTATATGTTGGCATTCTTACAGTATCTAAACATTTTTTGTCATTCTCTATTGGCTCATGTTAGCTTGGGAATAATGATGTGAATGTAACACTCAGACTTCAGCATCTGACAAAACTACACCGTCTGAGACGTTACATTTTATGAAAACTTACGCTTGTCCTCTTTTGTCTCTTTTTTATCCTCTTCTGTCTCTTGTCATTTTCTTTTTCTTTTGCCACCTGTGTTTTGATCTGAAAAAGTGTGAGAAAGGTACAGTAATAAAGTGCTTCTAGTAATTTGACAGGTAATTTTACAAACATGACATCATTAAAGTTAAAGGCTTAGAACTGTGGTTCTCAAACCTGTCCTGGGGGAACACCAGCCAGTCAGAATTTCAAGGTATCCACAAAGATTATGCATGGGACAGACTTGCATACAATTTACTTATTTAGATTTTGCTCACACATTTTTCAGCAGTAGCTCAAGGTGAGTTACATTCAGGTAGACTGGATATTTCTCTGTCCCAGGAGGGCTCACAGTCTAAGTTTGTACCTGAGGCAATGGAAAGTTAAGTGACTTGCCCAAGATCACAAAGAGCAGCAGGGGGATTTGAACTGGCCACCTCTGGATTGCAAGACTGATGCTCTAACCACTAGGCCACTCCTCCATTTCTTTTGCATTTGCATGCAATGACTCCATTGCATTTGCATGCAATGACTCCATTGCATGCAAATGTGTCTCATGCATATTCATTACATACATCTAATTTCTTCCAGTTTAAACCAATATTCACACATAAATTCCTAGATTCTTGTTTTCATTCATGCATATCTATCTCATGCATATTCATTGATGACATCCTGAAAGCCTGACTGCCTAAGGAGTCCTTCATAACAGTGTTTTAGAACCTATCTGGCCACCTTTTGCTGGGGTGTGCAGCACCCAAATTTTCATTTTTTTATCATTTTCCATATTGTTTAAGAGTGATTTCTTTTTCAGTTTTTTTCATTACACGTATTTCATTACTGTATTTTCGAAAAAATGGACGTTTTTGAGCTGGGCGTTTTTAGTTTCTATTATCGCTAAAAAAAAACAAACGCCCAGCTCAAAAACGTCCATTTTCTCAAAAATACGGTTCGGCCCGCCCCTTCACGGACCCGTTCTCGAAGATAAATGCCCATGGAGATAGGCGTTTCCGTTCGATTATGCCCCTCCATGTGAACTCTGATGGTAGAGGAATAGCCTAATGGTTAGTGTAGTAGGTTGTGATCTTGGTGATCTAGGTTCAATTCCCACTACAGCTCCTTGTGAACTTGGGTAAGTCATTTAACCCTCCTTTGCCCCAGGTACAACAACTTAAATTATGAGCCCTCTAGGGACATAGGTATTACCTGCTATAATATATACATTAGTAGTACTGTAGAAATGATTAGTAGCATTTTATTTATGTATGCATCCTTGTATCCCACTATCATCCAAAAACAAGTTTCAGTTCAAAGTGGTTTACAATTACATTTTGGTGGAATTACAATCGTGCTTTGCTGTGTGAAGAGGACATCTGTAGTTTGTGTAGTTATTCAATAGAGTTTGTGAAGATAGATAGGTTGATGGGGAAGGCAGTGGCGTTCCTAGGGGGGCTGACACCCGGGGCGAATCGCCGATGCACCCCGCCCCCCAGCTGCAGAGCGACCCCCCTGGTGAAAGAACCCCCCCGGGTGCACGCTGCTGGGGGGGGGGGGGGTGCCACGCACCTGTCCACTTCGTTCATTTCCATGCTCCCTCTGCCCCGGAGCAGGAAGTAAGCTGTTCTGGGGCAGAGGGAGCACAGAACGAACATAGCAGACAGGTGCGCGGCACCCCCCCCAGTGGCGTGCTCCTGGGGCGGACCGCACCCACCGCCCCCCCCCTTGGTACGCCACTGGGGGAAGGAAACTGGTAGTTGGAATTAGGTGTAGAATTTTTTGAAGAGATAGGTTTTCATTTCTTTCCTGAATTGAATGAGGGTTGTGATGCTTCATATGGCTTTTGGTATTGAGCTCCACCATGATTCTGCACAGTGATAAGTTGAAGTTCAATTAATTTGGTATAGTAATGTGGAGGGGAATTTTCAAAAGGAAATCCAAATCAGAATAGGGATGTCCATCTCGCAACTATTTTTGAACAGGAAATATGTTTAGATTTCCTGTTCAGTAATACGTTAGATGGATGTCCATGTGCTGGAGATGTCCAGCATGAATAGTCATTTTACGAACTGGAACATCCACATTATGAACAGGAAAAAACAAAGCACATGGACATCTGTATGGCAGCATTCTTAGAAAATAACCACACAGATGTCCATGCAGAGCAGAGGGGCACCCTAATGGTTAGTGCAGTGGACTATAAACCAAGGCATCCAGGTTCAAATCCCACTTTATCTCTTTTATTTTATAATAGTGAGTCCTCCAGGAAAAGAAAAATACCTACTGTACCTGAATGTACACCACTTCAATAGTCCTCAGGCTTGCAAATAGCTTTTATATTTAGGTACTGTAAGTATTCATCAGTTCCTAGAGGGCTCACAAAAAAAAAAAAAACATTTAAAAAGAGTTAAAGTGGGATTTGAAGCTGGATATTCAATGTTGAAGCCCAGACATGGCCCAGCACTGAATTTCAAAACACTGATATCCCAATGCTCAGTTCCCTGTGCTGTTCCGAACAGCACCCTAAAAATACCATCAGAACAATGCAGGGAACGAACTTTCTAATGATCAACGCTAATAACATGTAAAATTAGGCGTATTGTTAGCGTTGATCATTAGTGACTTTTGTGGGAGGATTGTGCCTGGGCATGTGTTCAAGAAAAGCCCAGACTTGTCACATCTAAAGCCCTGGTGGTCCAGTTGACCCCAACCCCCCCCCCCCATCTTCCAAGACATGTAATGGCCAGGAGGTCTGGTGGACCCCCAGACCCCCCCCCCCCAAGCATGTAAGAGTCTGGAGGTCTGGTGGATCCCCAGAACCCCAAAGGTGTAAAGCCCCCCTCAACAAAAGTAAAAACCCTGGTGGTCCAGTGGGACCCTCTCCCTGCCCCTGAAGGCTAGCCCTGGTCACCCCTGAAGGCTAACCCTGGTTGTCTAGCAGTGGACCCTAAACCCCATCCTACCTTTAAGAAAGAGGAGGAACTAGCACTCCCTCCCTCCTCCTACTGGGCCAGAGAGCTTCTTCAAAATGGCGGCGCCCTGCACTGCTTGGGGTGTCTGGGGGTCCACTGGATCTCCAGACCCTTATGTGCTTGGGGGGTGAGGGGCCTGGGGTCCACTGGGCCACCAGGGCTGTGATGACTGGTCTCCCCTGTTTCTTCCCTACTTGGCAAACCCTAATGCCAGCTCCGAGCTGGCATAGGTTTTGCTGCAAGAGGAGCACCATTGTTTGGCACGCTGCCTGCTGAGCATTAGGAAGGAATGCAGGAGACCATCTTTTGCATACATTTGCATGCAATTTGCATTCAGAGCCAGCAAGCTCGTTGTTTCATGTGCTCGCCAGCTCTGAGCATTCCGTGGGAGCAAATGTGGGTGCTAGTCCAGCATTAATGGCCTCTAGCTCCCACATTTGCTTCTGAGCATCAGGACCTGAGTGTCCCCAGCTAAATAGCGACCCCTATGTTTTTAACAAGGACTTCATTTTTTCAAATGATGGCTCAAGTCAGAGATTGTTCCAGAGGCTGATATAGAAATGTTCATATCATGGTCTCCATCACATTTCTATGTGTCTGTGTGATCTTCTGCATATCATATTAATGACCTATGGCAAGGACCAAATGAGAGACAATTATTTCACTCTTTCTGGAAGATCTCTATCAATTATCTCCCAGAAAAGGTGCAAAAATCTGGTGTGGGCTGGGTAGAGGAGAACACGAATGTAATAAAACTGGTGACTTTGCAGTTTACTGCAAAAACAAAATGTGCAGTTTGCAGTAAGACACATTAGCCAACTCTAATGGGTTTCTCAAAGATGGTACTTTTGTACAGCTGACACAATATTAACATGGCTAGTATTCATCTGAAAAATGAGGACCTGCCAAAACGTGATGAGGTGAGTGCTATAACTTTTTATGACAGTACAAGTGAGCTATTTTCTGCATCATCGAACCTGTGACAAAATTGGGTTGAATGGTGCAGCAAACACCATGGGATTACAGTCATCCAATTCTAAAATGTAAAGTACAAACAGAACACAAATAAGGGAGAGGAAATGGAACTTGGCTCTTTTTCTCTTATTAATTTATTGACTGGCAAAAATCAGATTAACCTGAATATTTTGTTTGAAGAGGGTCCTGGAGACTGACAAAGTGACTTGCTTAAGGTCAGGAAGATCATTTGTGGCATTTACTACAAAAGTGTCTGATTTTTGCAAATGTTTTTACAAAACGGATATCGTACACTAAAATCATGTAAAATACTGACAGGTCAATACTGAGCTCTTGACAGTCATCATTTATATAAACATTACTGTTGGCTAGTTTAAACCCTGATATTCAGTGCCAGGGCCATATCTGGGCTCTGGCAACGAACATATGAGTCAGCAGTGGTACCCAGAAGTTATATGGCTATGGCCAATTACCAGGGCTGTACCTGCATAGCTAACTGGGCAAGGATAGGGCTGCTACTTACTCAATTAGCTGTGCAGGCACCAGTGCTCAATTAACTTCCAGTTCAACTCAGACCTTGGCAGTCAGAAGGGATATTCAGCAGCACTGCCCATTAAATGCTGCTGAAAACCTCCTCAGTACAATTGAACCAGGCAGCAGGGATGGCTCAACAGATTGTGGCACCCTAAGCCAGTTTGTATCAGGCTAGTGCCCCCTCCCCCTGCATCTCTTCTGCCCCTCTACCCCCTCCCAGAAGTTCTGGCCAGTGGCATACCAAGGGGGGGGCAGTGGGGGCAGTCCGCCCTGGGTGCACACCGCTGGGGGGGTGCCGCGCGCCTGTCGGCTCTTCGTTTCCATGCTCCCTCTGCCCCGGAACAGGTTGTGCACCCGGGGGGGGGGTTCTTTTGCCGGAGGGTCGCGCTGCACCCAGGGGGTTAGTTCGCCGGGGGGGGGGGGGGGTTGCGCTGTTCCGGGGGGGGGGGGCGCTGCACCCGGGGCTGGGCACATCGGCGATCCGCCCCGGGTGTCAGCGCCCCTAGGAACGCCAGTGGGTCTGGCATCTACTACTACTGCTTATCACTTCTATAGCGCTACAAGGCATACGCAGCGCTGTACACCATACACGAAAAGACACTCCCTGCTTAAAGGGCTCACAATCTAAATAGAACAGGCAAACAGACAGAACAACTAAGAGGTAAGGGAATTAAAGAGGTGGTGCATCTCTCCTCTTCTCTCTCCCCCAACCCGATCTGTCTTCCCCCATGATTCTGGCATCGCTGCTTCTCCTCCCTCCCCCCCCCCCCCCCCCCCGACGGTTCTGTAAACCTTGTGCAAGTTATTGGCAGTTTTCCTCCAGGCCCCAGTTCTTCTCTCTGCCATGTCCCACCCAAGGAAATTGCATTGCAGGAGGCAGGGTGGGAGAGGGAAGACAAAGAGTATGGCCAAAACCTGTTACTGGTAACTTGCTCAAGGTTTACAGAACCATAGGTGTGAGGGGGGGGGGTGGAGTGGGGGGGGGGGATAAAGACACCAGACCAGAGATGCAAGAGGAAGGGAGAGTCACCAGACCCATGGAGAGGAAGGAGGAGAAGAGAAGGTTTTAAATATTAGACCAGGTGTGGTCAAAGGCTGGGGATTTTGGTTCCCTGCCAGGCAGAACATCTCCTGCCCAGTTAAATATTTTGAATATCAGGTCCAAGGCAGTGGAGAGTTAAGTGACTTGCCCAAGATCTCATGGAGCAGCAGTGAGATTTGAACCCTGGCTTCCCTGGCTCCCAGCCTAATCCTTTAACCATTAACTACTCCTCTGTGCTGCTGAGACCCCTGTGGGTGATGGAATGCTTAGCCTTACTTGTGATGTTTTCCATGTTAGCCTTAGTTGTGATGTTTTCCATGTAGGAAAGAGGGGGAAGGAGGAGAGAAGTCTCCTCCCTCCTCCCCACGAATCTCACCTCCCCCCCAGATGAGGCAGTCAAACCACACCTATGCCTTTAAATGGGTAATTTTATTAGAAGTTCCCTTACTTGTGCATTAGGGGGCACCTCCAGTTATTTGTGCAAATGCTGTGCGCTGAGTCCCATGGTGCTGATTTGGAACACTAGCATAAACCTGATTGGCACGCCTACATTTAAGCATGAACATTTGCGCCAGGTCAATGGCAGGCATAAATGGATGTGACTAAGCAATGCATGTAACTTATAGTGTTATCCCCTGAATTCTATAAAGGTCACCCAAAGGGTGCAGATCCCAGATCTGCATGCAAACTAATTAGTTAATAAGCCTTTAACAAGCAATTGATGTTAATTGGCAACAATTCGAAGTTACAAAAAGATCTGCCTATGCACTATTTTATAACACAGCAAGCCTAAATTGTCTGCGTTCAACTCAAAAGGTGGCCTGGCTATGGGAGAGGCATGAGCTGGTCTGGGACGTTCCCAAAATTTAGACACAGTGTTATAGGATAGAATCATTTATGCACCGAACTGCCATTAGTTAGATATGGTAAGTTACATAGTTAAGGACTAGCTCTGAAAGCAGCATATGCGATCCATGGCCCATGTCGGCTATATGGTCCTGAGCAGTGGCGTACCAAGGGGAGGGGGGCAGTGGGGGTGGTCCACCCCGGGTGCACGCCGCTGGGGGGGTGCCGCTCACCGGTCAGCGTCATTCGTTTCCATGCTCCCTCTGCCCCGGAACAGGTTACTTCCTGTTCCGGGGCAGAGGGAGCATGGAAACGAATGACGCTGACCGGCGCGCAGCACCCCCCCCCCAGCGGCGTGCACCTGGGCGGGGGTTCTTTCGCTGGGGTGGGGGGGTGTCCCTTCGCCGGGGTGGGATTGCGCTGCATGGGGGGGGGGGGGGGGGCGCTGCACCCGTGGGGTGATCCGCCCCAGATGTCAGCGCCCCTGGGAACACCACTGGTCCTGAGGTTCTTGAACAACATGCTTTAAACTAAATGCAGCATTTTTTGTCATTGAATTTATGTGAAGAGAATTATTAATGTGGCTGATTCATATAAAAACTGTTTTGCTTATAAAAAGTAAAAACAACAATAAATAGTAATTTAAAAATATATATTTTAAGCTATGAAAATTAAGGTGAATCATGAGCTGAGATATGCATGTGAAACTAGTCACCACTGCGGTCATTTAGAATATTTATTTAGTATTACAGGGTGGCATTTCTATATGTAAAGTGAAATTGACAGTGTTGAGCTGTCTTGTGTATTAGATGTGTGCCAGCATTTACACCAGATTATAGCTAAGCGCTATTCTATAAAAGCTGTTTAGTGCTAAGTGACCTTTATTGAATTGACGCTTAGCGTGGATCTTAACTGTGCCTAATTGTGGGTGCCATTTACTGAATCTGGCCCCATGTGCATAAGATGGAGACACACCTGCACACCCACAACCTGCCTATATTCCAGCTTTTCTGTGGAATTCCTTACCCCCTGCTTTAAAAGCTGAGCTTTCGTTTTCTCACTTCTCTGTCTCCTTAAAGCTCACTTATTTTTCCCAGGTGTTTCTGTAAACCAATAATTTCTCTCAGGTAGCAGGTAGGAGTGAGCAGTCGATTGTTTCTTTGACCCGTGCCCATTCTCACCGATTTTCCCTTTTCTGCCTTAATCATTTCATCTCTTCTGTTTTATTGAATTTAACGTTCCTTTCTTTTTCTTTTTTGTTTAGTATAGTAGACCATTTAGATTCGTTGTGAAAGGCGGTATATCAAGTACCCTAATAAACATAACTATAAACACATGTATACATGCACTGAGGCAATTAAGTGCTATCTCATAGAATAGCATACAGTTCAATTGTGCACCTAACTGCAATTTTCTTGGCACTTACATATGCAACACCCAGATTCAGAATTGCCCTAATGCTTATTAATTTTCTAAGGGAAATAATGTCCATGGGGAGGGATTCTATATATGGTGCCTGAAAAATCCACAAGGAAAAAAAATTACGCCTAGGTGTATTCTCTACGCCTAAATTTTATAGAATAGGCTTAACTTTCTGCGCAGTTTATAGAATACACCACTTGGTTCACCACGCGACCAAATTTGGTCACATTCATTTAGGCTACGTTTTGCTTGGTGTAAATCCCGACACCTACATTAGGCACGGAGCAGGTGTATATTATAATAAGGTGCATAAATTAATGGAAAACCCATGCCCCGCCCATGACTATGCCCCCTTTCCAAATATGCAACTTAGAATTTAGGCACACCACGTTATAGAATACATTTAGCGAGTTGTGTGTGCAAATCTCAATTAATGCCAATTAGTGCTGATAATTGTTTGTTAACAACCAATTAACAGCGCTGATGCTAATTAAGCAATTAAGTTATATGTATTGTTATAGAATATGCTTCAGTTTCCTCACAGAATTTCAGGCACTATATATAGAATCTGGGGGATTATGTGCACAGTTTCCCTTTGAAAATATTCCACAGAAATGCATGCCCACATTACACCCATTGCTATGAATGTAAACACTTGAGAGCGCTCTCCCAGGGAATGCTTCCACACTATTCTGTTAAACTTATGTACAAAGAGGCTGAATGAGTATAAGTTTACATGCATAAACATCAGTCAATTTTATCTAAAGCTGTTTTTCCATGGGAACCAGTTTTAACAGGTTTTATGCAAAGAAATAGCCACATGTTGGGAGTATAAATGCACGTAGGAATGTAAGTAGCACCTATATTTACATGGTATATTTGTAGGCATTTCTGGGAGAGAAAGTTAGGAATTGCTGGCATGGAGCAGCAAAGTCTGTATGTTATAAAATACACATGTGTTTGTGCAAACTTAGGCAGACCCTCTACTCCTGCCTCAGAGCAGATATAGATGTCTGGACCTTCTTTCTGGGGAAGGTTGGGAGGGAGATATTTTTAAAGGCACAGAGGCACATTTGTTACCTTTATAAAATAGGAAAACCAAGAAAGAAAAAAAGAGGCAGGTGCAACACAAGAATATACAAAAAGAAAAAGGAGTAAACACTAGAAAAAACAAACAGACAAACAAACAGTGCTCTGTGTTTCTATAGGAAAAACCTTTATTGTGCAATGAACATCCTGATATGTTTTGCCAACAGGCTTCTTCAGGAGTTAACATTACATACATCTGTTAAAGCATAAAAAACATTACAAAAAACATAAATTAGACATACAAAGAAACATAGAGCCAACATATGCATTTGTGTGCCTTCATCCCTCGTGCTCTGTTATAAAATGTATAACAGTTCAGATTCACTCTGTTTTGCTTGGCCAGATAATTCTACTTTCCACCTGTTTCTTCCAGCTCAGTCAGTGACCTGGATTGACCACTGTTGGAAACAGAATGCTGGACTTTGGTCTGTCCCAGTGTAGCAATAATGATGCTGTGATCCTGACCCTCCAACTCTTCTAGGCTGGTCAAGAAAACAAGAGTCCTGAGGCCAGAAACCATACAGTTGGGTTCCTTCTGGAACCCGGTATTATGGGCTCTAACTTCAGCCATCAGGTGTTGCAGCCCAGATGCTTTCTATGCTGTCTTTACAGTATCCACAGCCCTGGATGACCTGGGACATCAAGAACCCAACTCAGCAATCGAACTGGGAACCTTCTGCGTGGAAGTGCACAGCTCAGCACTGTCTTCGAGCAACATGGCTGTCCCTACTCCATTTCTGATGAAAAGTATGGCTATGTCGGCCATGTATTGTTATTAAGCACCGGTAGTATTTGAGAGTCCCAGACAGTGCAGAATAACATTTGTAGATAAAAAGAAAAATGTAAAGAGATAGTCTTCAATTTCTTTTGGGAGTGAACTCCCATCAATACATAGAGAAAAAGTAAAGCTAGCAGATAAGCTGTCACATAAAAGGCAAACTAATGATTATAGCTACAAGATAAAAAAAAAATAACCCACTAACCCTTGTCAAGAAATCTGCACTGTTTCTTCAACAAAGGAATTCAGCATATGGTAACGTAGAAATTCACATAGAAACACTGGATAAGGAACAGCAGCAGTCCGTCATAATCAGCTTAATATAAGAAAAGTTATAAATGCACATGTAACAGTGTGATTTCAGCATGATGTTCAATAGGTCCTGTGGGCTATTGGCATATCTCTGCAATTTCACCACAAAAGTAAATTAGAAGAGATATCCGGGGGGAGGGAGGGAGGGGGAAAATGTAGTACTGACAGTAATTTCTGATCAATCATGCAGGGCCTCATGACAATTATCACAATCAATGCATGTCCTGATCAGCTATACCAATATACAGAACTGAGTATAGTGTTCTTTTCAAAAGATGCCAAGAATATTAAATCAACGGAGTGGTTAGTGCAGTGGGCTAAGAACCTAAGGACATAGGTTCAATTCCTGCTGCAGCTCCTTGTGACTCTGGGTAAGTCACATAGAGGCCCTCTTACTAAAGGGTTGTTGTGTGGCAACCCAGAATTACTGCTGGCCCCAACTTGGTGCCAACAGTAGTTCCGCCCCTAGCATGAGCCATTTCCAGCGCTAGCGGAAATATTGAAAATATGTTTCTGGAGGGAGTTACCTGGTGGTAATCAGCCAGCATCGTGCGCTGCCTGGATAGCACGGGAGCCCTTTCTGCCACCTCAGTGGGTAGCAGTTAGTGCTCCCCCCCTGAAATGGCCACTCGGCAAGTGCGAACTTACTGCATGGGCATTTCATTTTTGGCTATTTTCACTCGCTGCAGTAAAAGGGGCCTTGGCGCATGGCAAAAATGGCCACCACCACTAGTGCAGGGCCCCTTTTACCACAGCTTAGTAAAAGGGCCTCTTAGTGCTCCATTTCCCCAGGTAGAATAGCTAGATTGTGCACTCACGAAGGACAGAGAAAGAACCTGCATATAATAATTGTAAATCACTTTGATTATACCAGAAAAAAGCAGTATATTAAATCCCATATGCTAGTTAGAAAGGTATTTAATTTTTTTAATTTTTTTTCTTATTCCAAGTTTATATTTGCCTTTGGACTTGATTTGAAACTGGAAACAAAAATATTAGTGCCACATAAGAACATAAGAATTTGCCATACTGAGTCAGAATGATGGTCCATCTGCTTCCAACAGTGGCCAATCCAGGTCTCAAGTACCTGGCAGCAGGGGCGTATCTGGACTCCGGCGGTAGGGGGGGCCAGAGCCAGAGGGAGGGGGCACATTTTAGCCCCCCCCCGCCGCCGAGCCCCCACCGCCGAGCCCCCACCGCCACCAATGACTCTCTCCACCCCCCTCCCGCCGCCAACCCTCCCCCGCTGCCGTTCTTACTTTTGCTGGCGGGGGACCCCAACCCCTGCCAGCCGAGGTCTGCTTCCACCTGCCGCAAAAACTTCTTCTTCAGCCGGCGGGGGACCCCAAACCCCCGCCAGCCGCCCCGCGGTGTTTAAAATTCATCTTCGGCCTCCGTGGCCGTGCTGCTGTGATAGGCGCTGTTGAAATCCACTTCGGAGTCTGACGTCGTTGTACGTTGTACGTGCTGCGACGTCAGACTCCGAAGTGGATTTCAACAGCGCCTATCACAGCAGCATGGCCACGGAGGCCGAAGATGAATTTTAAACACCGCGGGGCGGCTGGCGGGGGTTTGGGGTCCCCCGCCGGCTGAAGAAGAAGTTTTTACGGCAGCGGCAGGTGGAAGCAGACCTCGGCTGGCGGGGGTTGGGGTCCCCCGCCAGCAAAAGTAAGAACGGCAGCGGGGGAGGGTTGATGGCGGTAGGGGGGTCCAGGGCAAAATCTGCGGGGGCCCAGGCCCCTGAGGCCCCACGCAGATTCGCCCCTGCCTGGCAGGATCCTAAAATGTAGCAAGATTCCATGCTACCAATGCCATGGATAAGCGCTGACTTTCCCCATGTCTATCCCAATAGCAAACTATGAACTTTTCCTCCAGGAACGTGTCCAAACCTATTTTAAACCCAAATATGTTAACTACTCTTACCACATTGTCAAAGAGTTCCAGAGCTTAATGATTCATTGAATAAAAAAATATAATCCAATTGACATCTGAAGAAATGTTCGTCACACCAAAACCTTGATCTACTCAAACTTGAAAACTGAAGAATAAAGTGATGCAGTAGCTCTTTCCAATCTGGAATCCAGTCTCCACAAATGTGTGACCTTGACTCTGGCCGAGTCTCTTGGAACTTCACCCTGGCCTTCAGGTTCGTCTGAACTGCTTCGTTTGAATGTTAGAAGACTTACCTCCGTTTGTGAGCGGACTTCTTAAAGCACAAGAGATAAGTGTGGTATCTTTGGACATGTGATCCATGAATTAACTGATTTGCATCTATATTCCAGAGACAAAGCACAATTTATAGAGACTTTTCTCAGTGCTTGTGATGTGTATATGAATTGTGATTAATCTGATTGCATATGGTTCAAGCTATTTTGAAACAATGGCACAGTCTTTATTGATAACAGTTATTTAGGCACTGTTTGATTAGTGTTGTTTCAACATGGTGTTTGTTGTGTGAGTGTGGTCTGAATGAAGATTTTTTATGTGAGTGTTGTGAACTATAAGGTATTTTGACACAATAAAAGGTGTGTTGTAATTTATACATTTTTCTGAAGTCTTTTTAGTATTGTTAAATTTTAACTGCCAGACCCTCGACCATTCTTCTAACGTTCAGAAATCCCTTCTCATCGTTTCTTCTCCCTCCAGGGTATCCACTCTATTGGCTATTTTCATGTCATCCGCAAAAAGGCACACCTTTCCTTCCAACCCTTCAGCAATATCTCCCACAAATATATTAAAGAGAATAGGCCCCAGCACCAACCCCTGAGGAACTCCATTGCTCACCTTCCTTTTCTCCGAGTGGATTCCATTTACCACCACCCTCTGCCACCTATCGGTCAACCAGTTTCTTATCCAGTTCACCACTTTCGGTCCTAAGTTCAACCCTTTCAGCTTATTCCCGAGTCTTCTGTTGGGGACCGTATCAAAGGCTTTGATGAAGTCCAAGTAGATTACATATAGCGCACGTCCCTCATCCAGTTCTTTGATCACCCAGTCAAAAAAGTCAATAAGATTCGTTTGGCAGGATTTTCCTTTGGTAAAGCCATGTTGCTTCGGGTCCTGTAACTCGTCGGTTTCTAGAAAGTTAACTATCCTTTCTTTCAGCAGTGACTCCATTATTTTTCCTACCACCGACTTGAGACTTACCGGTCTGTAGTTTTCCACTTCTTCCCTGTCTCCACTTTTGTGAAGAGGGACCACATCCTCTCATCTCCAATCTCGCAGAACCTCTCCCATCTCTAAAGATCTATTAAATAAATCTTTAAGAGGTTCTGCCAGGACCTCTCTGAGCTCCTTCAGTATCCTGGGATGTATCCCATCCGGCCCCCTAGCTTTGTTCACCTTCAGATTCTCCAGCTGTTTATAAACTCTTTCTTCCGTAAATGGCGCAGTTTCCTCTCCATTCCCAGACGTTCCCTCGGCAGCCAACTGTGGTCCTTCTCCAGGATTTTCCTCCGTGAACACCAAAGAGAAATAATTGTTTAGCACGTTCACTTTATCTTCATCACTCTCCACATAGCCATTCTCATTATCTTTCAGTCTCACAATTCCATTCCATCCCTACGATAGCCATACCCACATTAGCCATACCCCTTATCCAGCCATAGCACATATAAACAGACATCATTGAAAATATTATACTAGTATAGGAGAAAAAAATAATGTGATTTTTTTCATTATAAATAATTTCTGTAAGTTGTTACAGCTCCAGTATACCCAGTGCAAAATAAGACAGCAGATGTATATTCTCAAATTGGACATATTCGAAACACTAAAATGAAAATAAAATTATTTTTTCTACCTTTGTTGTCTGGTGACTTTGTTTTTCTATCCATATTGGTCCCAGTCTCTGATTCTGCTGCTCTCTATCTGTTCTCTTAACTCCGTTTCCAGGTCTTCCTTTTCATAAGTCACATTGAGCCTGCAAAGAGGTGGGAAAATGTGGGATACAAATGCAATAAATAAATAAAATAAATAACATTTATTTCTTTACTTTCCTCCTTTTTTCTTCATTTCTTGCCCTACATCCATAAGTAAAAGCTGGGTCCTTCTCTGTGGAATTGACTGGAGGAGGTGTAACGTGAATCTAGCTTTTGCCTATTTTCTCCATCCATGTGCAGTTTTTCTCCTCTCTTCCCTTCCCCTCATCTCCATCTATGTGCATCTTCTTCTTTTTTCTTTTTTCTTTCCTCCTCTCCATCCATGTCCAGCACTTCTCCTCTCTCCTCCCCTCCATCCATGTCCAGCATCTCTCCTCTCTCTTTCCTCCCCTGTATCCATATAAAGCAATAATTCCATCTCCCCTTTCCTCCATCCAAGTCCAGCATTTCTCCTCTCTCCCCGCCAACTCCTCCATCCATCCATGTCCAGCAATTCTTCTCTCTCCTGCTCTCCTCTTCATCCATTTTCATCATTTCTCCTCTCTCCCCTGCCCTCCCCTCCCATCCATGTGCATCTCCTTCCTTTCTTCTTTCCCATCCATCCATGTCCAGCATGTCTTCTCTCTCCCCTGCCCTCACCTCCCATGTCCAGTGATTCTCCTCTATCCCCTGTCCTCACCTGCCATCCGTGTCCAGCAATTCTCCTCTCTTCCCTTCCCTCCCCTCTCATCCATGTCCAACGATTCTCATCTCTCTCCTGCCCTCCCCTTCCATCCATGTCCAGCGAATCTTTCTTTGCTGACCTCCCCTCCCATCCCTGTCCAGTATGTCTCCTCTCTCCCCTGCCCTCCCCTCCCATCCATGTCCAGCAATTCTCCCTTCCCTGACCTCCCCTCCCATCCATGTCCAGCATGTCTCCTCTGCCCTCCCCTCTCATCCATGTCCAGCAATTCTCATCTCTCCCCTGCCCTCCCCTCCTATCCATGTCCAGCAATTCTCTCTTCCCTGCCTTCCCCTCCCATCCATGTCCAGCAATTCTCCTCTCTCCCTCCCCTGCCCTTCCCTCCCATCCATGTCCAGTGATTCTCCTCTCTCCCCTGTCCTCCCCTCCCATCCATGTCCAGCATGTCTCCTCTGCCTTCCCCTCCCATCCATGTCTAGCGATTCTCCTCTCTCCCCTGCCGTCCCCTCCTATCCATGTCCAGCAATTCTCTCTTCCCTGCCTTCCCCTCAAATCCATGTCCAGCGATTCTCCTCTCTCCTCTGCCCTCCCTTCCTATCTATGTCCAGCAGTTCTCTCTTCCCTGCCTTCCCCTCCCATCCATGTCCAGCAATTCTCCTCTCTCCCTCCCCTGCCCTCCCCTCCCATCCATGTCCAGCAATTCTCCTCTCTCCCCTGTCCTCCCCTCCCCTCCATGTCCAGCGATTCTCTTTTGCCCCTTATCCTCCCCCTCCCTTCCATGTCCACTGACTCGCCCCAGCCTCCACCTGCCCACGAGATCGTTCAAACCCCAGTCCCATCTGCCCATCCTCAGCTCCCTGACTTTCCATTTGTGCACCCGTGCTCCCTGCCTTGAAATCTTCTGTTTACCCGAAGTCGCGGTGAACCAGCAGTGAAAGCAGCAGGCAGGCAGGCTCGCCTCCTCGTCAATTCCCTTCCCTCTCTGCACGTCCCGCCCTCACAGAAAGTGAATTAAATCAGAGGAAGGCGGGACGCGCTGAGAGGGAAGGGAAGAGACGAGGAGGCGAGCCTGCCTGCTGCTTTCAAGTGGCGGTTCGCTGCAATCAGGTAAACAAAAGATTTCAAAGCAGGGAGCACTGCACGAATGGAAGGGAGTGGGCAGGTGAGCCGGACCTCAAAAAAAGGTACTGGTACACCGTACCAGCACGTACCGGCACAAAAAAAACACTGTGAACATCTAAACCCACTATTACAGCACTTAGATCAAGAAGAAGAACACAACCAATTACCTGAAGTATCCCTCATGGAACAATGGTTGGACATTGTCAACACTAAAAAGAATATCATTAGAAATGACTTACATTTCTGTAAAATGTTAAATTATTGTAGATCTAGACGTATTCCTAGAGGTCTTAGGCTATCTAAAACACCCACTATGTTCCTGGACAATCAGACATTTTTAGACAAATGGTGTGCTATTGCTTCAAATCATACATGCTTTTTCCAAAACTGATGTTCTGTATCAAGATGTATCTGTAGTTAAGAAACCTTTTACTTGGATTCCTTCTGGCCAACCTCATCCTTTGATATCGACTTTCAATTTATGTGTTGAAAAGGATGTGAAGAAGTTTGAAAGAAATAAGAAACCCAGATACTACAACATTACCACTTCATAGCGTAACACAATCAAAGATCTTACACAAAATACTGATATTGTCATCAAACCCGCCGACAAAGGCGGAGGTAAAGTCATCATGGATCCGATTGATTACACCAAAGAAATAAGAAGACAATTGGAAGACCGTGAATTTTACATCCCTTTAGAAAAAGACCCCATTGAAGAAATCCAGAAAGACATCTCAGAATTAGTAGAGATCGCTTCCAAGATGGGTTTCCTTACACAGAAAAAGATTTTTTTAAAGTTATGCACCCAGTTACCCCAACCATATACATATTACCAAAGATCCACAAATCTTTAGAACATCCACCAGGCAGACCCATCATCTCTGGGAATAGGTCCATTCTAGAACCCTTATCTGTTTTTGTTGATTTCTTTTTACGACAATTTGTGCCACTTATCCCTTCATATATACAAGACACAACACATATGATCAACATTCTACATGAATATGATGGTCGAATGACAGATACAATTATGGTAACCATGGACATCGAATCGTTATATACCAATATTCCACAGCTTGAGGCCATACATATAATTGAGAAAACTTTACAAGCTAGAACCACCTATAAGCGGATACCAAACCACTTAATTGTCACATGTGCTACTATTGCACTTACACAAAATTATTTTGGTTTTGAAAAGGCATATTATCAACAAATAAAGGGCACTCCCATGGGTGCTAGTATGGCTCCCGATTTGGCAAGCCAGTATTTTGGTAACTTCAAATTAGAACATCTTATGGCCCATCCTTTTTCAGATCACATCAAAATTTACCACCAATATATTAACGGCATCATTATTTTATGGTAAGGAGATGAAGAAACACTTGTATCCTTTTATCAATGGCTCAATACTAGAAACTCTCACCTCAAATTCAAAATGGAATATGATACAGAAGTTATTCATATTTTGAATCTATCAATCACAAAGAATGATTATCTTTTCAAGACCACATTTACAGAAAACCAACAGATCGCAACACATTCTTACATTATTCTAGTTATCACAATCCTAAACTCAAAAGTAATCTTCCACTTTGTCAGTTCCTCCGTCTTCGATGTATTTGTATAGACTTTGAAGAATTCAATTATCAAGCACATCTTATGAGCGATAGATTTGCAACAAGAGGATATCCTCAAAGACACGTTGACAGTGGATACATCAAAGCTTTGCAACAAGATTGTGATAATTTATTGGAATCCACCAAAAAGAAAAAAACCCTGATATCATTTGCATTCTTAAGTATTCATTTTTAGCTAAATTCATTTCCTGTTCCATTAGGAAACATTGGCACATACTAGAAGGCCTACAGTGTTTTAAGAACAAAGAATTGGTTGTTGCATACTCTAGAAGAAAAAATCTAAGAGAACATTTAGTCCCATCAACACCGCCCAAAATGAAAGTTGCTCCATCAGTTCCTTTTTTGGGTCTTGCAAATGTGGCCACTGCTGTGTATGCAGTTTATGTCTCGAAACATCAGTTTTTATCCATCTAACAACAAACAAACATTACACTTTAAATCATACTTCAGATTGCAACACTACTTCCGTTATCTATATCATTCTTTGTCCATGCCAATTTCTATATGTGGGAAAAACCATGAGAGCCATCAAGACATGCATAATAGAACATAGAGGTTGCATTAATAGAAAAGTAGAATCTGCACCTCTTGTTAACCATTGGCACACAGCCAATCATTCTGCATCTGACTTGAGGTTCTTCATTTTTAAAACCTTCACGAAAATGTGGTGGTGGTGGTGGTGGGGGGGGGGGGGGGGGTGGTAATTTGGACAATCTTCTGCTCCAAGAAGAACAAAGAATTATTTTTGAATTGCAGACACTTATTCCTCAAGGTCTGAGTCGTTTTTAATTTCTCATTAAACTTTGTATGTGATCCAGTCTCTGGAATCTGTGGTTTTTTGTTCCCACTTTTCTTCTCTCGTTCAATCACTAGGGACAGGATGTCCTGCAGAGCTTGCCTGTCCCTCACTATTGAAAATGCAATAGTGAAATAGCACCCCCAGTGGTAGGACTGTAGGTGGAGGAGTCCCACTCAGCTTAGAGGGAAAAGTGGTCAGGACATGCTCAAATCCAGCAGTATTTTACAAAAGGCTCTGCTCAGTGGCATTCCTAGGGGGGGCGGTGGGTGCGGTCCGCCCCGGGTGCACGCCGCTGGGGGGGTGTCGCGCGCGCGCCGGTCCTTCGTTCGTTCCATGCTCCCTCTGCCCCGATACAGGTTACTTCCTGTTCCGGGGCAGAGGGAGCATGGAACGAACAAAGGACAGTTGCGCGCGGCATCCCCCAGCGGCGTGCACCCGGGGGGGGGTTCTTTCGTGGGGGTTTGTCCTTTCACCAGGGGGGGTCGCGCTGCATCCGGGGGGGCGCTGCACCCTGGGGGCGGGGCGCATTGGCGATCCGCCCTGGGTGTCAGCCTCCCTAGGAACGCCACTGGCTCTGCTGAATGTGGAGCCTTTTGTAATATATATATAAGGATTCCCCTTAGCAGAGATTGGGTGGCAACGCCAGTAATTGGGAAGCAAAACCAGTGCTGGGCAGACGTCTACGGTCTATCAACTGATCATAACTGAATAGATATGGATGGGCTGGAGTGTAAATTTTAAGAGGCTTCGATGTTACCTTCAGAACGTTTAGTACGAGAACAGTGCTGGGCAGACTTCTACAGTCTGTGCCCTGAGAATGGCAAAGACAAATCAAATTTGGGTATACATATAAAGTATCACATACCATGTAAAATGAGTTTATCTTGTTGGGCAGACTGGTTGGACCGTTCAGGTTTTTATCTGTCGTCATTTACTATGTTACTATGTATTTGCATGCACTGCCTCCATTCCACGTAAATCTATCTCATGCATATTCATTGTGGATATCCTGAAAGCCTGGCGGGTTGGTGCTTTCCCAGAACAAGTTTGAGAACCACTGGTTTAAACCATAATATTCTAACTTGTGGTGTGATTATTGTTTTAAAGGAACATTGCATTCTGGAACCTTCCTTCATTCTTACTGATCAGGCTATGCAAGGCTGGTGTTAGGGGATGGCAAACAGGGCAATTGTCCTAGGCCTCCATGCCACAGGGGGCCCTAAACCTGCCTTAAAATAAGAAGGCATAGCCTGCAAATGGGATTTGGCCCTCCTGGGCCCTTGAATGTCTAGCACCAGCTTTGAGGCTATGTGAAATTACATTCCATAATGCAAAGATATAACCACAATAAAGAAAAGACTGAGCAGTCAGCTCTGTAGTGATAACCATATTTAAATTTAATCCTTAAAGGTAGATCCAAAAATGTTGTTGTACTAGTGTCTGGAAACAAAGGGAATAAATTGGTTGCATTACTGAAAAGGAAGCACAGGAAGTTATTTAATACCTCACTGAGATTGGACCAAAATTGAATATGCAGTTCTGGTGATGTAATAATTGGATTATAACAACTGTTGAAAAGTAATGAAACACTTGTCTGAAAAACTCAAGAGATTTGTCCATCATTTTAACAGTCATTTATTAGGATCCCATATAATAAGGCACAGGGTGACAGGAGCCATTTAGGAAGAAATGCTTCTGGAAGCTAAGAAAAGGCTCTGAGTTTCTCTCTGCCATCCCTGGTGATCCTGCCTAGCTGGAGGGATATCTTGAAAGACTGGTAACACTCAGTCAGATTCTGAATCAGTGATCTTGTGACATGAGTTTTTACAGCAGAGTTTCAAGTGTGAACTTCGGTTGGTATAATTGACCTCCAGAGATTCTCTTGTTCAGAGCTGCAGTGAGGAAAAACAGAGGATGTGGCTCAAATCTGAAATGATCCAAGATTTCTGCTTGTATAATATTTTGTATTAATGTATCCTCATTTTCTTCCTACTAATAGGATAAATATTAACTGATTGATATTCCGAGGGATTTAATCAGGCAAGAAAGGCTCCTGACTAGTTAAATAGCTCTGTCTATCCCAGTGTCTGATATTCAAAAATGCTTAACCAAAGAGCACTGCTGAATATTAGTGCAGACCACCATGGCCATTTCTTCTCAGTGTCATTGGTGTGCTCAGGTACAGCCCAACCGAAAACAGGATCTTTGGTTTCTGCTGAAACCAAATCTGCGACCAAAATTGGTCAATCTGTTTCAGCAGAAACCGAAACCGAGGCCGAAAACAAAACTGGCTCTTCCCAACCGTCCCTACTCCCCCCCACACACACACAACCAAAACGAGCCCGGAACCACCCACTGGCCACAGCCCTCCTGAGGACACTTCCCGCAGCAGCCCCCTTATGAACTCCCCATCTATGGCGATAGCCCCCTCCTGGCCCTTTATGGTCGGTGGGTAGCGGGCGCAGGAGTTTCTTAGCACCGAATATTGGGGTCTAATTCAGCCTTTCAGGGATTAGTGTTTATAAAAGTTTATAAACTGGACAAATGAAAATTATTTATAATTCCTTTTCATTTCTAGAACATAAAGAAGGTTCCTGGTGGCACCAATGTATCTTCTCCTGTCTTCTAGGGATTACAAATACATTATAACATAATACACTGCTAAATAAAAAGAAGCTTCAAGCACCTCAGTGGAGGAGTGGTTAAAGCAGCAGGAAGAAGGCCAGCATTCGAATCCTACTCTAACTTCATTTAATTTATTCTCCTCTTTGGGGTATGTCTACTAAAGAGAGATAAGCCTTAACATGCATTTAGGGGCCCTTTTACAAAGCGGTGGCAAGCCCACTTTGTGCTTACCATGCGTCAATCCAGAGTTACCACCGGCCCAACTTGGGCACCAGCATTAGTTCCAGCCCCAGCGTGCACCATTTCCGGCACTAGGGAAAATAGGTCCCTATCTTTTACCACAGCAGTTGCCCAGTGGTAATCGGGTAGCACCATGTGCTACCTGGTTACTGCCAGGTTAGCGGGGGAACCCTTACCACATGGCCATTTTACAATGTCACGGTAGAGCTACCGTGGCATTGGCGCATGCCAATCTGGCCCTACTGCTGGCCTACTGCAGGAGTCAGTGGTAGTGCCACCCTCACCGCATGCCATTTCCGGCGAGACCGGAAATTTTTAAATGTCTACCACCGATTTAATGCAGGAGCCCTTACCACCTCCTAAATGGGAGGTGGTAAGAGCTCTTCAGGAAATGGCTGCACATCAAGTACATAAGTACATAAGTAATGCCACACTGGGAAAAGACCAAGGGTCCATCGAGCCCAGCATCCTGTCCACGACAGCGGCCAATCCAGGCCAAGGGCACCTGGCAAGCTTCCCAAACATACAAACATTCTATACATGTTATTCCTAGAATTATGGAATTTTCCCAAGTCCATTTAGTAGCGGTTTATGGACTTACATAGTAACATAGTAACATAGTAGATGACGGCATAAAAAGACCTGCACAGTCCATCCAGTCTGCCCAACAAGACAACTCATGTGTGCTACTTTTGTGTATACCCTACTTTGATTTGTACCTGTGCTCTTCAGGGCACAGACCGTATAAGTCTGCCCAGCACTAGCCCCGCCTCCCAACCACCGGCTCTGGCATAGACCGTATAAGTCTGCCCAGCGCTATCCCTGCCTCCCAACCTCCAGTCCCGCCTCCCACCACTGGCTCTGGCACAGACCGTATAAGTCTGCCCCGCACTATCCCCGCCTCCCAACCTCCAGCCCCGCCTCCCACTACCGGCTCTGCTATCCAATCTCGGTAGGAAACCATCTAAACCCTTTTTAAACTCTGCCAAGCTAACCGCCTTCACTACGTTCTCCGGCAACGAATTCCAGAGTTTAATTACGCGTTGGGTGAAGAAACATTTTCTCCGATTTGTTTTAAATTTACTACACTGTAGTTTCATCGCATGTCCCCTAGTCCTAGTATTTTTGGAAAGCGTGAACAGACGCTTCACATCCACCTGTTCCACTCCACTCATTATTTTATATATCTCTATCATGTCTCCCCTCAGCCATCTCTTCTCCAAGCTGAAAAGCCATAGCCTCCTTAGTACTTACCACACAGCCATTTCCTTTAAAAAAAAAAACTGGTGCGGAAAAGGGGTCTCGGTGCATGGCAAATCCACACGCCAATGCCAACACAGGGCCACTTTTACCATAGCATGGTAAAAGGGCCCCTTGATGCTTTAAGCATTGTGATGTCTTTTTGTAATCAATCATATAGCTTGTATATTTTTTTGTAAAATTTCTAAAAAAGAAAAACAAGGAAATTTCTTTGTACTAAATAATAGGTATAAATGTCTGCATGCACTTTTGGTGGAATAATTTTCAAAGAGAGCGTATGTTTATACGTTCCTTTTGAAATCTGGTATAACTTATTTGCCACACTAGTTCAGTGGTCTGTTATAAAATTGCAGGGGTGATTTTATAAAGCATGTTCTGCTTATTTTCCGTTTGGAAATGACTTTTTAAAAACTGTGGAATCCTTTTGCTGAACCTAAATTAGGTGTCTTGTTTAGAAATTACCCTGCATATCTATGTGGAAATTACTTCGTACATAGGTCTCACTGCATCACTTGGGAGATCACTATACTTCTAAAAAAAAAAAAAGAAAGAAAGAAAAAAGCTTGGACTACTGCAAAAATTCAAAAATGTTTGGATCTTCACATGTAGGTAAACTGGAACTTAATCTATATATCTATATTTAGACCAGATTATGCATCTCCAAAACCTATTGAGAAAATAGTCAAATAATCACTCCATCGCCTCTTCAGTTCAGTGACACAGAGCAATCATCTGCACTAGGTATTTTCTGCAAGATTAGAAAATGAAACCATTACAGCCTTCATTTTATGGAGAGAGAGAGCTCAAAGAGCTGCTGATACTGAAATTCCATTATTTTCAGTGGGCAAATTAAATTATGTTTCTAATCTTTTATCTTAATTAAAGGGATAAAAAAAGGGTTTAAAGGTTTAATTAGGTTCTCCTGTAGAGTTTTAAATTAAAAGTGAAGACAGATCTGCCAGAGCACACATGACAATCACCAGGACAGGCAGCATAAGAGTCATAATAATGGTTGAATTTTTAGCTTGACTTTCTTTATGGTGCCTAAGCATCGTACAGCACTGTTTGAGTTCAAGTACACTACGATCCCTGCTCCAGGAACCTTACAATCTATTGAGATAAGTCTATAACTGGGCACGTGAAGTTATGCATGCCTTTTGTGTAGAGACGCAGCCCGACTTCAAATTTTGGGTGGGCCACTGGACAAACTGGGTAGGAACATGTGATCTCCTTATCTTGCCCCCCCTCTCCCAACTCAAAACATAGTAACATAGTAACATAGTAAATGACGGCAGATAAAGACCTGAATGGTCCATCCAGTCTGCCCAACAAGATAAACTCATTTTACATGGTATGTGATACTTTATATGTATACCCGAGTTTGATTTGTTCTTGCCATTCACAGGGCACAGACCGTAGAAGTCTGCCCAGCATTCTTCTTGTACTAAGTTCTGAAGCTAACGTTCAAACCCCTTAAAATTTACACTCTAGCCCATCCCTATCTATTCAATCACAATAGACCGCAGAAATCTGCCCAGCTCCCGTTTTGTTTCCCAATTACCGGCGTAACCACCTAATCTCCGCTAAGATTCCGTGGATCCATTTCTTTAAAACAGGATTCCTTTGCGTTTATCCCACGCATATTTGAATTCTATTACCGTTTTTCATTTCCACCACCTCCCGCGGGAGGGCATTCCATGTATCTACCACCCTTTCCATGAAAAAATACTTCTTGACATTACTCCTGAGTCTGCCCCCCTTCAACCTCAATTCATGTCCTCTAGTTCTACCGCCTTCCCGTCTTGAGCTGGTGGGGATTCTCAAGCCCCACCAGCTGAAAACCTCCTGAATGCGACCAGGACTCTTTTCAACACAGCTCTGCAGTCAATGGCAGCTCTTCTTAGGCAGAGGAGTAGAGGATAACACACTGACTTCCACATGGGAGCATTGATTGCTTCATAATTAAGCAGCAGCGATTTTGGCGCCAAGGCATCTTTGGAGGCAACTGCGGTTTTCTTATCTATTACTCTGACTTTGGTCAGAGTGCTCTTATCAAGGCACTGTTTTGAGCCCCTTCTGGCTTTAAGTATTGTGTGTATTGGACCCCTGAGGCAGACGTGCATACCCACCGAAACATGGCACCGTGTTGGGTCTTTATCTAGTGCCTTAATAAAGTATCTGCATCGACGCTCCCCGTGTGGCAGTCAGTGTGTTATCCTCTACTTCTCTGCTTTCTTTGGACTCATGTAAAGGTTACATTCCTGTTTTGCTTTGGATTTTTAGCTCTTCTTAGGCACCCGACAATGGCATCTGAAACATGCACGATTTTCCTGCGCATGTGCAAAAACCAAGCATGCGCACAGTGACAGCATTGAGTGGCTAGGAAGAGCTGCTGCTAACTGTGAAGCTGTGTTGAAGAGAGTCCTGGTTGTGTTCAAGGAGGTTTTTAGCTGATGGGGCTTGAGGATCCATGCCAGCTGTAGTAAGAGTACATTGCCACTGGGTGGGCTTGAGCTCAAAGTGGGTGGGCCCCTGCCCACCAGGGCTCACCTGTTGCTATGCCACTTCTATTGTGCATATATACACCAATTAGTGACCATATCTGAATATTAAGTGAAACACAGGCTTTTTAATGGCAGTCTCATGAAGAAAGGTAGGGGTGGGGGTGAGAAACAGGGAGAGATGGATGGGTGATCAGAAAGTGTCAAAGTTGTATAATTTCATGATTTATAATGTGGTAGGAAACCCAGACCTTTTTTTGCTGGTGTCAAAATATTTCATCATCTTAACTTCAAGTGCTTTATGCTCCTGGATTGTTTTAAAATTTCTTCTTAGCATTCTGATTATAAAGTCATTGATTTATTCAAAGTTAGGCACTGAGATTACTACTAATCATTTCTATATTACTACTAGACATGGAGGGGCATAATCGAACGGCGCCGGCCATCTCTATGGGCGGCCATCTCCGGGGCCGGCGCCATAAGTGGGCGGAGCCAACCGTATTTTTGAAAAAGATGGCTGGCCATCTTTTTCTTCGCTAATACAGTTGGGCCCTGCCAAATGTCAGAGCTCGCCGGGTTTGAGATGGCCGGCATCGGTTTTCGGCCATAATGGAAAATAATGCAGACGATCTCAAACCCGGCCAAATCCAAGGCATTTGGTCGTGGGAGGAGCCAGTATTTGTAGTGCACTGGCCCCCCTCACATGCCAGGACACCAACCGGGCACCCTAGGGGGCACTTCTAAAAATAAAAAAAAATAGCTCCCAGGTGCATAGTTCCCTTCCCTTGGTTGTTTAGCCCCCCAATTCCCCCCAAAACCCATTCCCCACAACTCTACACCATTACCATAGCCCTAAGGGGTGAAGGGGGGCACCTACATGTGGGTACAGTGGATTTTGGGTGGGGTTTGGAGGGCTCCCATTTACCACCACAAGTGTAACAGGTAGTGGGGGATGGGCCTGGGTCCACCTGTCTGAAGTGCACTGCACCCACTAAAAACTGCTCCAGGGACTTGCATACTGCTATCAGGGAGCTGGGTATGACATTTGAAGCTGAGAAAAAAAATGATTTTTTTGGTTTTTTTTTTGATGGGAGGGGGTTGGTGACCACTGGGGGAGTAAGGGGAGGTCATCCCGATTCCCTCCGGTGGTCATTTGGTCATTTGGGGCTCCTTTTTGAAGCTTGGTCGTGAAAAAAAAGGGACCAAGTAAAGCCGGCGAAATGCTCGTCAAGCCTGGGACCCACCCCCTTGATGTTTTGCCGGCTCCGCAACGGAAAGCAGTTGGCGCCGGCCAAAATTGGCTTTTGATTATACCGCTTTGGTCGGTTTCAGGAGATCGCTGGCCATCTCCCGATTTGTGTCGGAAGATGGCCGGCAATCACTTTCGAAAATGAGCTGGATAGTCAGCACTGTACATGTTAGAAGGCTCATAATCTTCTACCAGGGGCAATGGAGGCTTAAGTGACTTATTCAAGGTCACAAGGGGCTGCAGAGGAAATTGAACCCAGGTTACCAGGATCAAAACCCACTGCATTAACCATTAGGCTACTCCTTGAAGCTAAGCTAGTCTTATGAAAAGGGAGCTCTGCATGAAGTGATCTTAGCACGCATTTTGCACCTAACTTTCAACCCAATGTTTAGAAGCAAATGCAGGCGCTAGAGGTCATTAATGCCAGACTAGCGCACACATTAACCAGCACACAATGCTCAGAGGCTCCTAGAATGGAAAACAACTAGCTCAGCAAAGATCAGTACAAATAGCATGCTCAGGAGCTTAGCGGAGATTGGATGGCAGAGGCGGGGCTGGTGGTTGGGAGGCGGGGTTAGTACTGGGCAGACTTATACAGTCTGTGCCCTGAAAAAGACAGATACAAATCAAGGGGCTGGTGGTTGGGAGGCGGGGCTAGTGTTGGGCAGACTTATACAGTCTGTGCCCTGAAAAAGACAGATACAAATCAAGGGGCTGGTGGTTGGGAGGCGGGGCTAGTGCTGGGCAGACTTATACGGTCTGTGCCCTGAAAAAGACAGATACAAATCAAGGGGCTGGTGGTTGGGAGGCGGGGCTAGTGTTAGGCAGACTTATACAGTCTGTGCCCTGAAAAAGACAGATACAAATCAAGGGGCTGGTGGTTGGGAGGCGTGGCTGGTGCTGGGCAGACTTATGTGGTCTGTGCCCTGAAAATGACAGATACAATTCAAGGGGCTGGTGGTTGGGAGGCGGGGCTAGTGCTGGGCAGACTTTTACGGTCTGTGCCCTGAAAAAGACAGATACAAATCAAGGTAAGGTATACACAAAAAGTAGCACATATGAGTTATCTTGTTGGGCAGACTGGATGGACCGTGCAGGTCTTTTTCTGCCGTCATCTACTATGTTACTATCCAGCTCATTTTCAAAAGTGATCGCCGGCCATCTTCCGACACAAATCAGGAGATGGCTGGCGATCTTGCAAAAGCGGCCAAATCAGTATAATCGAAAGCCGCTATTTTGACACCATCGCCGCTTTCCCGTCGCAGAGCCGGCGAAAGTTCAAGGGGGCATGTTGGCAGCGACGCAAAGGCGGGACAAGGGCGGGCATGGGCGGGGTTACGAAATGGCTGGCTTTAGCCCATAATGGAAAAAAAACCCAGCGATGAAGAGCATTTGGCTGCTTTTACTTGGTCCCTTTTTTTTTTAGGTCCAAGCTTCAAAAAGGTGGCTGAACTGAACACATGACCACTGGAAGGAATCGGGGATTACCTCCCCGTACTCCCCCAGAGGTCACCAACCCCCTCCCAGCATAAAAAACAGGTTACAAATACTTTTTTGCCAGTCTCTATACCAGCCTCAAATGCCGTACCCACCTGCATGACAGCAGAATGTGTTCTGTCCTCCGACAGCCTTTGACTGCTTGTGATGTGGCTCTGGGGTGAGTACATAAGTACATAAGTACATAAGTAGTGCCATACTGGGAAAGACCAAAGGTCCATCTAGCCCAGCATCCTGTCACCGACAGTGGCCAATCCAGGTCAAGGGCACCTGGCACGCTCCCCAAACGTAAAAACATTCCAGACAAGTTATACCTAAAAATGCGGAATTTTTCCAAGTCCATTTAATAGCGGTCTATGGACTTGTCCTTTAGGAATCTATCTAACCCCTTTTTAAACTCCGTCAAGCTAACCGCCCGTACCACGTTCTCCGGCAACGAATTCCAGAGTCTAATTACACGTTGGGTGAAGAAAAATTTTCTCCGATTCGTTTTAAATTTACCACACTGTAGCTTCAACTCAAGCCCTCTAGTCCTAGTATTTTTGGATAGCGTGAACAGTCGCTTCACATCCACCCGATCCATTCCACTCATTATTTTATACACTTCTATCATATCTCCCCTCAGCCGTCTCTTCTCCAAGCTGAAAAGCCCTAGCCTTCTCAGCCTCTCTTCATAGGAAAGTCGTCCCATCCCCACTATCATTTTCGTCGCCCTTCGCTGTACCTTTTCCAATTCTACTATATCTTTTTTGAGATACGGAGACCAGTACTGAACACAATACTCCAGGTGCGGTCGCACCATGGAGCGATACAACGGCATTATAACATCCGCACACCTGGACTCCATACCCTTCCTAATAACACCTTTTCTGTTATTTGCACTGCAGAGTCACATCAGCAATGCATTGTGGTGGGTATAGGTATTGGTAGTTGGTAGGCTCTGCTTTTCCCCCTGCTTACAGGGTCAGAGTGTGCCCTGTTTTGTTTCCTGTTGTAGTCCATGCGGTAGTGGCCATTTTTATAAGACAGTTTTAGATCCCTTTCCTGTGTTACCCACGCCAGAGAACGGAGTTCTTACCTTGAATGGTGCTGAAAGAGGGCATTGTACACCATTGTGCCAGCTCTGACCTACTGCTAATCTTAGTACCAGGGGACTCTTTGCTAGTGGGGCACAGCCTCTGATCTGCAGTTAACTGTGAGTAAACGTGGTTATTTCAAGAAAGGACTTTTTCAGAGAGATTAGTCTTCAGGTGTGAATTGGTGTGCCAAAGTTATACAGCAGCAATAAGTCCTAGAGGCTGTATGCAGGTCCCTGGAGCAGTTCTAGTGGGTGCAATACATTTGTGGGTACTGGGTTTTGGGGGGGGGGGGGGTTGGGGGGCTCAGCTCCCAAAGTAAGGGAGCTATGCACATGGGAGCTTTTCTGAAGTCCACCGCAGTGACCCCTAGGGAGCCCAGTTGGTGTTCTGGCATGTCAGGGGGGCCAGTGCACTAAAAATGCTGGCTCCTCCCACGGCCAAATGCCTTGAATTTGGCCGGGGTTTGAGATGGCCGACATAACTTTCCATTATCGTTAAAATCGAAGCTGCCAAGTTCAAACCCCGGCCAAATCCAATGCATTTGGCTGGCCGGAACCGTATTATCGAAACAAAAGATGGCCAGCCATCTTTTTCGAAAATACGGGTCTGGCCAGCTGTTTGCGGCGGCGCCAAAATACATCACCGGCCATGTATTTCGCCGGCGCTGTTCGATTATTCCCCTCTATGTTACTATGTTAATATAGTCAAAAAATGTAAATGAGGTCATTTCCTATTTCCTCTGATGCAGAGAACAATTACTGTGAACAAGCGCACCCTTACTGCTGTAAACCTTACACCAGCTCGGAGCTCGCATTAGGGTGTCTAAAGAGGTGGAAAAACACTTTTAGGCTTGAACCACTTTTAAAATCTACAACACAGCTTTATTTTTAAGCCTTTTCTTATGTTTGATTCCCTCCTTTCCCAACTTCCACCTGGTCACCCCCCCCCCCCCCCCCCCCCGGTTGCCCAATTAAGAGGATGCAAGGAAAAATGTCTTCATAAGTCTTAATTAGGGTTTTTCATCAACTAACGCTGAGCTTCTCAATAGATTAATTGTTGTTCTTTGTACAAACCTCTGCCACACGGCCTCTTCCCCCAGGCCATGCTGGGCTACCTGCTCCCCAGTTTGACTGCGCATGAGCACAAGAGCTTGGCTTAACGCACAAGCTCTTGTATGAATGCCCCAGGCATAATCCTTCCCTTTAACTTCCTTAATGCTCAACATTAACAGCGCACAGATGATATCCATGCTATTAGCACTGAGTATTAGGAAGGTTTTTTCAGCGCTGTTCTGGCACTATTTTCCGGTGTTGGTCCATACAGCACCGGAGTTTTGAGCATCTGGCCATCTGGGCCCGAGCGCTTGTGCCTGTAAAAGGTTGGTGTAAATGCTGGCACCCAACTCATGGCACTTAGGCACACAAATGCATGTATTCTATAAAATTATGCCTAAATTCCCATTGCCATGCCCCTTTTGAGTTCCAAACTATGAAATTTAGGTTCACATGTTATACAATAGGGCATAGGGCAGATCCATGTATAAATTCTAATTAGTACCAATTAAGTGCTTGTTAATTCTGTTAGTGTCTAACAGGCTATTTAGTTTATGCGCAGATCTGGAATCCACACCCAAATCTGGGCAACCAATAGAAAATCAGGGGAGGGGGAGAACCACACTATTTTATCTGGTCCTCAGGACTCTGCAATAAACATGAGGCTACTCCCTCCCTTTCTGTAGAGAGAAGAATATCTAGTAATAACAACGATCACTTTTTCCTCTTTCTCTCTGCCATCATTTCCTTTAGCACTCTTTTTTCTGGCTGGTTAACATCAATCAAATACTTTGTCTTTTTTTTCTTGTGTTTATCCAGCAAAGCCATGTTTCTTTTCACTAACAAGCACATTTCAAAGCTTGTGAATTCACATCAGCAAGATCTTACACCATATAGAGACCTGTCTCAAGCAAGGGGCAGAGCAAACACTTTTGCGTGGTTTTTGTGGACGGTATTAGTGGGATTAGCAGTCAAATACAGACTAACAGGCCATGACATAAGACATAGGGACACATGTTGGTGTGAACAGTGGAGGAAGGGGGTGTCTCAGCACAGTTCTGCAGCATCCTTTTATCATGCCCACATACATATTCTGGGCCACAGAACATCCCATCATCAACCATCATTTATGCCTGGGTTTACCTCTTTTATCATACAGGAAATGGGTCTGGCTCAGCAGATAGAAGCACTCATCCTCACATGGACAGCCAGGCTCTGGAGCTATCATAATCCTACAGCAGCTGACTGGTTGGCAGGAGCAGGAAACATTTCTGAGGAAGAAATTTCACATTTTAATTAAAAAAATGGTGAATGGGAGGGAGAGGTAGCTGGCAGGTTGTGAGCATCAGCCAGCTGCAATGCATCGTATGTAATGCTGATTATAGTGTCATTGCCCCAGAGGAAGGGAGGTAAGAAGCTGGACACATTGCAGGGGAGGGGGGAGGTGGAAGGAAAGAGAGAGAAGCTGGAGACCATGAGGGGAGAGGGAGGAGAGAAATAATGACACCATAGGGGGGTAATGCTGGACTATGGAATGGTAGGGAAGGGAAGATGCTGTGGCTGGGACAGAGGTTGGACCCTGCTCTAATAAAAAGATGACAGCAAAAATGAAGTCAACTTTTTTGGAGAGGAGTTTTTCCTGATGCAGATATATTTCAAAACATGATCAGAGCATGACAAAATGAACAGTAGCTGGAACAAATCTGCTTTAAAAAGATAAATTATTAAACTATTGACCAAACTGAAGTTTGATATTCATATGGAATTTTCATCAACTTGGGACATTTTATTAATGTCCCAAGGGCAGACTTATACGGTCTGTGCCCTGAAAAAGATAGATACAAATCAAGGTAAGGTATACACAAAAAGTAGCACATATGAGTTATCTTGTTGGGCAGACTGGATGGACCGTGCAGGTCTTTTTCTGCCGTCATCTACTATGTTACTATGTTACTATTTATTTTGTGACATGTTTAGGCTGCCAATCAAGGAAAATAGTCCCGAAAAGTATTAGTCTAGCCCAAATAGGTAAAAATGACACATGTAACCTCTTTCTATATGTTTCAGTACACACAATAATACAGTGACCTCATGTCTTTCAAACACAGAAGTGAAATTGGATTACACTTTGTTCACCAGTATAAATCACTGTCTGTACTCATAAGAGCGTCTTCAGCCACTTCAGTTAATAGGATTGCTTGCAGTACGCACTTACCCAACACTTGAGTAGGAATCATGAGACTGAAAATTTGTGGGAAATTATTTGCCTGTTATTGGCTATTACTGGGCATTTCCTCCCAGATTCTATATATAGTGCTTAAATTTGGGCACAGTGCTGAGATGTGCGCATATCTTAATTGGCTAACGAGCCATTAATGAGCATAATTGGATGCTGACAACCGATTATTGACATTCATTGGCACCGATTGGAATTGGCTGAGCGCTATTCTGTAACGCCGGGTGCCCACATTCCATAGCACACAACTCAAAAGGGGACATGAACATAGGAGGGAGATGGGCATGCCAGGGGCGTTCCAAAAGGCTTTGTGCACTGTTACTGAATAATGGGTCAGACAGTGCACCCAACCTGAGCGTCAGCATTTATACCAGGTTTCAGCAGGTATAAGTCTAGTGCCCAAAGTTAGGGCAATGGGAATTAGTGCTAAAAGCGTTTCTATAAAGGGAGCATGCCCTTTACAGAATTGAACTTAGCACCAATCTTTTCCAGTGTCCATTTTTGAGCTCCATTTATAGAATCTGACCCTATGTGTCAAGTTTATTGTTTTAATTGTCATCTCCAATATGCAGCTTTTCAGCTTTGGTGAAATATTTGGCTGGTGGATTCCCACTGCAGCTCCTTGTGACCCTGGGCAAGTCACTTAAGCTTCCATTGTCTCAGGTACAAAACTTAGATTGTGAGCCCACTAGGGGCAGAGAAAGTACCTGCATATATATAATAATATTTATTTATTTATAGCATTTGTATCCCACATTTTCCCACCTATTTGCAGGCTCAATGTGGCTTACATCCTATATAATAATTCTCACCTCCAACATTCTATGTGTCTGCCTGCCTGTGTCTGTAATTTTCTTCACAGATGGGCTCCGAAGCCCTAGCTGATGTCACTAGACCCATTATGATATGTCCTATTTTTATTTTGTTACATTTGTACCCCACAATTTCCCACTCAAGGCAGGCTTTATGCAGCGGGCCATGGAGGGTTACGTGACTTGCCCAGAGTCACAAGGAGCTGCCTGTGCAGGGAATCAAACTCAGTTCCTCAGTTCCCCAGGACCAAAGTCCACCACCCTAACCACTAGGCCACTCCTCCACTCAATTCTCACCCCCAACGTTCTGTGCATCTGCCTGCCTGTGTCCGTAACTTTCTTCACAGATGGGCTCCGAAGCCCCGAGGGTTGGTGGCGGGAAGGGGGGCTCTAGAGGGTCACTGCAGGGGGGTCCAGGGGTCAGGAACTCTGAGGGGGGGTCAGGAAATTGGAGGAAGGGGAGTCTGCAAATCGGAGGGAGGGAGGCAGGGAGGTGGGGTCTGGAACTCGGAGGTTTGTCTGGAATTCGGAGGGGGAGGGGTGGAGGGAGGGGGGTCTGGAATTCGGAGGGAGGGAGGGGGTCTGAAACTGGGGGGATGGGGGTCTGGAACTCGGGGGGAGGGAGGGAGGGGGGGTCTGGAACTTGGAGGAGGGGACAAGAGGAGAGGAGGGGGGGGAATGCACCACCTGTACAAAAACTAAAAACAAAAACGGGGGGGGGGGGGGGGGGGGACGACCCTGGAACTCGGAGGGAGGGAGGGGGAATGACGACCCTGGAACACGGAGGAAGGGGGGACACTGGAACTGGGTGGGAGGGAGGGGCCCCAGGCAAACACACTCTGTCTCACAGACACACTCGCACCCAGTCTCACTCTCTCTGTCATACACACACACTCGCAGATTCACTCTCTCTCTCACACAGTCACTCTCACACACTCTCAAACATACACACTCCGAGGAAAACCTTGCTAGCACCCGTTTCAATTGTGTCAGAAACGGGCCTTTTTTACTAGTTTTCCATAATGGTGATCACCAGTTCCGGAAGAGAAATACATATTTAATATATGTAAACTACTTGGATTGTACCACAGAAAAACAGTATATCAAATTCATGACCCTTTACAATATGGTATAAGACTGTGCAGCCAAAGTAGGCAAAATCAGGGTAACTCTATAAAGCAGGGGATAACATTTACACACCAGTTACACATGTAAATGTTTAGACTGCTAGGAAATATGTACTCACATCTGCACATATGCATATACCACTGTTCCCTCTATGCTGACCGGGAATCCTCCACCTACAGTCCTGCCAATGGGGGGGGGGGGGGGGGTGCTGTTTCACTATCATATTTTCAATAGTGAGGGACAGGCAAGCTGTACAGGATTTCAGAGGACCTGCCTGTCCCTAGCAATTGAAAACACAATATTGAAGCACCAGTGACAGCAATGCAGTTTAATGCAGACTCTTGCTCAGTTTAAGTACATAAGTACATAAATATTACCATACTGGGACAAACCGAAGGTCCATCAAGCCCAACATCCTGTTTCCAATAGTGGTTAATCCAGGTCACTAGTAGCTGGCAAGATCCCATAAGAATACAATACGTTTTATGCTGTTTATCCTAGAAATAAGCAGTGGATTTTCACCAAGTAATTTTAATGATGGCTTATGGACTTTGCTTTTAGGAAGATATCCAAACCTTTTTTAAACCCCGCTAAGCTAACTGCTTTGACTACATTCTCTAGCAACAAATTCCAGAGTTTAATTACACATTGAGTGAAGAAATATTCCTATCCACTTTATCATTTTCATTGTCCTTCTCTGTACCTTTTCTAATTCCACTATATCTTTTTTGAGATGCGGTGACCAGAATTGCACACAATATTTGGGGTGCGGTTGCACCATGGAGTTATACAAAGGCATTATAATATCCTCATTTTTGTTTGCATTCCTTTCCTAATAATACCTAACATTCTATTTGCTTTCTTAGCCACCGCCACACACTGAACAGAGGGTTTCAATGTATCATCAATGATGACACCTAGACCCCTTTCCTAGTTGGTGACTCCTAATGTGGAACCTTATATTACATAGCTATAATTTGGGTTCCTGTTTCCCACATGCATCACTTTGCACTTGCTGACATTAAACGTCATCTGCAATTGGATGCTCAGTCTCCCAGTCTCATAAGGTCCTCTTGTAATTTTTCACAATCCCCTCCCACCCAAAAAAGAAAAATCGAAGTGCTCGTCAGGGACGTCCTAAATCAAAAGTATTTTTGCTTGGCTTTTTCAGTAGTACTAGTGGGATTTCAACCGACCACCTCTGGATTACAAGACCGGTGCTCTAACCACTTGGCCACAGCTCCACTTACTTGGATGTCCCTCCCTTTTGATTATCCCCTTCAGGTCTCTCTCAGGTAATCACAGATAGGGGTCTCTCTCAGCCAATCACAGTGCATTTAGCTGTCTAAATGCTCCAGCCATTGGAGCTGCTGTATTGCTTCCCATTAGGCCTGTATCGCTCCCCAGTAGGTTCCATCCTTCTTTATGTGGCAAACCCCAGTCCCCTTTTATGAAGTGCCCACCCATTCTCAAGGTTGCTGGGGGTGGGGAGGAGGGGAAGCATGTATGCACTGAATGTCTTTTTCACATTATTCAACACAGTCCTGCAATCCTCCATAGTTATGGAACAACAACATTTCTAAATTCTATCCTGCAAACCATTTTCAAGGTGGCCACAGGTGCGTGCCTACCAAGGCCTTGAGCCCTTAAGTCATGGTGAAAGACAGGGGTTCTGGTTACAGTTCCTATTCTAAACAACCTGCAGGTGGCTACAGCCTGGTGCCCATATAATTCCCCTAGCCTGTGCACTTCTGTACCTGATGTATTATATTGCAATTGTGATGAAGTAAACATCCATCTAATGCTTTTACTGTTGTTTTCCCTATTCTCCTCAGCAGTTGTCAGCCGCTCCTCTCGGCTGCGTAATTGTCTCTCTCTCTTATCCGTGCTGTCTGCTTCCGACTCCACACTCGTCAGTGCAGTTTGCTCTCACTGACACACAGTTCCGCTAGCAAGGCGGTGCAACACAGTTCAGCTTGCCAATCTTTTAAACAAAGTTCAGCTAGTCAGGCTTTAAACACAGTTCTGCTAGCCAGGCTTCAAACACAGTTTGGCTAGCCAGGCTTTCCCACACCGCCCTCTTCAGCAAGGCCTCAAAACAGTTCAACTTAGCTAAACTTTAAACACAGCCCAGCTTAGCCAGGCTTTCTCCCCAAAGTCCAGCTAGCCCAGCTTTCAAACACCGCCCTCTTCAGCAAGGCCTCAAAACAGTTCAGCTTAGCTAGGCTTTTTACACAGCAAAGCTTAGCCAGGCTTTTAAAGATCCACCACCCTCATTTGTCAACACTTTACCCCTTGACAACTACCCGCCGGATCTCTCCTGACTATCATTCCTTTCTTGATACTCTTGGACTCCTCTAGAAGTCACTCTTCTGCTCCAGCCACTTCCTCTCCCACCTCCATTTCCTCTTCCACACCTTATCCTCCTATCTGCTCCAACTCCTCCCATTCCATCCCCTCATTCTCCACCCCCTCCCTCAGGTGTTCCACCCTCTCCTCAGCTGATTCCATCTCCCAATTAGCCCCCTCTCCTTTCCTCTCCTGCAGCTCAGGTACTCGTTTGTGCTCATCCCTCTTATTCTTCCAGGCAGTCTGAAATCTGTGTTCTCTACACTCCTGCCTCCTCCCATCCCGCAATGCATTCTGGGATCTGTAGTTTTTCCACTCTGGCTTTTCTCTCTCCCCCCCTGCATTCTGGACTCTGTGGCTTCTCTGATTCTCACACAGTATATACCATTGCTGATACATTCAATGTGAAAAAGATGACCCAGCTGTTTGAAGCTCCTTCCTCGCCCTCACCAATGTGGTTTGGTTGTGGGTAAGGATATCTGCTGATCAGAGAGCAAACATAGTCTAGGCGCTACCTATGGTTATCTGCAAGCTTGTACTTGGCAGATCACTAGTGCTAGACAACAAACCTATTATTTACACAACTCTGTGCTGTGGGGCTCTATGGTAAGGGGGGAGAGGCTGGATGGGCATTTCTGTTCCTCAACAGAAATGCCCACCCAGCCTCCTGCCCCCCCCTTACCATACAGCTATGCAGTTTGGAAGGAACAGGTGGCCTTCTGTATAGCCACACTTATGACACATATGTACCAAAGTTGCTCTGTCACAGTTCACCTGTCATGCAACCCAGATTGCTGTCTCCTCTCACATCAACCCCAGCATTTAATATGTAGTGCACAAACTAGAGACACACACGCTGTTATATCAAAAATATCAAACGTGTATTTAACCAAAAAAAATAGAACTATGTACAAATATATTTTTTTTGAAAGTCTCTCAAGGGAGGCCTTGTCCTCCTCCCTGCATGGCCCTTTGCAGCAGGCTAACGAGCAACAGCGGGAGCTGCCTCTGTGCCCTGAAGTGCTGCTCGTTAGCCTGCCGCATCGCTGACACCTCCTGCAGCAACTGGTTTTGGGTATGCACCAGTTTCTGCAGGCGGTGCAGTGCTGGTGCTGGGGCTGGTGCTGGGGATGGTGATGGGGCTGGTGCTGGTGATAGGGCTGGTGCTGGTGATGGGGTTGGTGCTGGTGATGGGGCTGGTGATGGTGTGGAGAGGGCTGGTGGTGTTGGGCCCTCCTCATCCCCCTGAAGGGGAGGCAAATCCTGCCGGGGTCTGGCCCTTCCACTGTCACCGCCTCCTCCTCCTCCACCACCACTGGTGCAGCCAGTCCTGCCTCCTCCTCCTGCTCCTGCTGCTGCCCTGTGTATGTGCATTCAACATTGCTTGCATAGTGCAGAAGCTGGCTGGCTGGCTGGCATGAGGCAGGAATGGGGAAAAGTGGGATCAGAAAGGACGGCGGGCCTGTATGATGGACGTCCTTGGGCAGTTCTGCAAGAAACATCCTTTTTACAGTACTTATCACTATGAATTTTCTTTGTATTTCCCGTAACTGGATGTCCGCAACTACATGCACTGTATTTGTGGAACAACCAAGTACATCAGAGAAATCCAAAGTATAGTAATAAGGATGTCTTTCTCGTAGAACCACAGAAGGACATTCATATGACAAATGTTAGCAAGTACAGTGAATGTATTTGCTAACATTTGTCTTGGGGACGTCCTTTGGCAGTTTTGAAAGATGGACGTCCTTTTTTCTACACTTTGGACATGTCTGATTTGGACGTTTCATGCTGCGATAATGAAATGTCTAAGGACGTCCATACAATATTTCCATTATTGCGGCCTGATTTTGGACGTCTTCGTGAGGGCGTCCAAATTCAGACTTGGACGACCTTTTGAAAATGCCCCTCTTTGTCTCCCTCTGCTCAACCAAGTCTGCTACTCTAGCCTCAAGAGAACGGACTTGTTCTCTGAGAGCTAGGAGCTCTTTGCATCAAACACACACATATGAGCTCTCACCAACTGGGAGATAATCATATATGTGGCACTCAATCACAAGACTGGATAGCACCCCTCTTGGTGCTTGATCTCTATCTGCATCTTAGTGTTATAGAGTTGTTTAATTAAAACTTAAGTTATTAGGGATATTAGATGAATATAAGAGCCTTAAGATTATATGGTGTAATATGTAATTTATTTAGTGTTTGCTTCTCAGAAACTAATTAAATGTCATTAAAACTCTAACGCTTCTTGTGTTGTTCTAATTAGAATAATTGACTATAAATAAAGAGTTGAGCTAGGGGAGGGTGGGAGCTGGGCAGGGTAGGTTGGAATAAGGACTTAAGTAGGCCCTGCTGTTCCTTCTAGAGTCTATCTGTTAATGCTGTGGCAGAAAATTCAAGTTTTAAAACTATGGGGAAAAGGATATGGAGACTAGCTAATAAAGTTTGCTTCTTATTTTTTTTAATTCTAACATAAAAACAGATTAAACCCAATCCCAATTCCTCTTTTAAACCCAATCTTTAAGTTACCAAGCACAGAGCAAAATAATGTCACTTACAGAAAAATGTTCTCTTCTCTCAGAACTTCTCAGGAAGAAAGTTAAGTGGGACCTTTCCTCTTTATATAGTTTGGATTCTAAGGAGACTGCTTCAAACAAACCCTTTGACGCTAGCCCAGTGATCAGATTGCCCTTAGTAACCTTTGCAAATATACTACTTCTCACACCTGAATTAACACCTACTTCAGGTCAGTAGCAGTGCTACCTCTCCAGCAGGCAAAGAACAGAAAATAGCTTTGGTTTAGGACAGTTTGAACCTTGCCACTATCCTTTTTAATACTCTTGGCTGTGAAGTTTCTACCTCAAGAGAAAGTTTCAGTTTAAAACTATGGGGAAAAGGGTTGTACACTATGGAAACTAGTTAATAATGCTTGCTCTTTTATGTTTTTATTTTTTTCAAGACTGAACTAGGCCCTGCTGTTCCTTCTAGAGTCTATCTGTTAATTCTAAAGCAGAAAATTCAAGTTTTAAAACTATGGGGAGTATGGAGACTCGGTAATAAAGTTTGCTTCTTTTTTATTTTGTTTTTTTCATTCTAACTGTGCTTATCAGTATCCTATAATTCCTCTTTTAAACCCAATCTTTATTTACCAAGCACAGAGCAAAATAATGTCACTTACCAGAGAAATGCCCTCTTCTCTCAGAACTTCTCAGAAAGAAAATTAAGTAGGACCTTTCTTCTTTATATACAGTGGTGGAAATAAGAATTTGATCCCTTGCTGATTTTGTAAGTTTGCCCACTGACAAAGACATGAGCAGCCCATAATTGAAGGGTAGGTTATTGGTAACAGTGAGAGATAGCACATCACAAATTAAATCCGGAAAATCACATTGTGGAAAGTATATGAATTTATTTGCATTCTGCAGAGGGAAATAAGTATTTAATCCCTCTGGCAAACAAGACCTAATACTTGGTGGCAAAACCCTTGTTGGCAAGCACAGCGGTCAGACGTCTTCTGTAGTTGATGATGAGGTTTGCACACATGTCAGGAGGAATTTTGGTCCACTCCTCTTTGCAGATCATCTCTAAATCATTAAGAGTTCTGGGCTGTCGCTTGGCAACTCGCAGCTTCAGCTCCCTCCATAAGTTTTCAATGGGATTAAGGTCTGGTGACTGGCTAGGCCACTCCATGACCCTAATGTGCTTCTTCCTGAGCCACTCCTTTGTTGCCTTGGCTGTATGTTTTGGGTCATTGTCGTGCTGGAAGACCCAGCCACGACCCATTTTTAAGGCCCTGGCGGAGGGAAGGAGGTTGTCACTCAGAATTGTACGGTACATGGCCCCATCCATTCTCCCATTGATGCGGTGAAGTAGTCCTGTGCCCTTAGCAGAGAAACACCCCCAAAACATAACATTTCCACCTCCATGCTTGACAGTGGGGACGGTGTTCTTTGGGTCATAGGCAGCATTTCTCTTCCTCCAAACACGGCGAGTTGAGTTCATGCCAAAGAGCTCAATTTTTGTCTCATCTGACCACAGCACCTTCTCCCAATCACTCTCGGCATCATCCAGGTGTTCACTGGCAAACTTCAGACGGGCCGTCACATGTGCCTTCCGGAGCAGGGGGACCTTGCGGGCACTGCAGGATTGCAATCCGTTATGTCGTAATGTGTTACCAATGGTTTTCGTGGTGACAGTGGTCCCAGCTGCCTTGAGATCATTGACAAGTTCCCCCCTTGTAGTTGTAGGCTGATTTCTAACCTTCCTCATGATCAAGGATACCCCACGAGGTGAGATTTTGCGTGGAGCCCCAGATCTTTGTCGATTGACAGTCATTTTGTACTTCTTCCATTTTCTTACTATGGCACCAACAGTTGTCTCCTTCTCGCCCAGCGTCTTACTGATGGTTTTGTAGCCCATTCCAGCCTTGTGCAGGTGTATGATCTTGTCCCTGACATCCTTAGACAGCTCCTTGCTCTTGGCCATTTTGTAGAGGTTAGAGTCTGACTGATTCACTGAGTCTGTGGACAGGTGTCTTTCATACAGGTGACCATTGCCGACAGCTGTCTGTCATGCAGGTAACGAGTTGATTTGGAGCATCTACCTGGTCTGTAGGGGCCAGATCTCTTACTGGTTGGTGGGGGATCAAATACTTATTTCCCTCTGCAGAATGCAAATAAATTCATATACTTTCCACAATGTGATTTTCCGGATTTAATTTGTGATGTGCTATCTCTCACTGTTACCAATAACCTACCCTTCAATTATGGGCTGCTCATGTCTTTGTCAGTGGGCAAACTTACAAAATCAGCAAGGGATCAAATACTTATTTCCACCACTGTAGTTTGGATTCTAAGGAGACTGCTTCAAACAAACCCTTTGAAGCTAGTCCAGTAATCAGATTGCCCTTAGTAACCTTTGCAAATATTCTGCTTCCTCACATTAACAGTTGCATATACATGCTGGATATACAAGTAAATGCTATTCAAAGGCATCTTTTTACTAAGCTGTGGTAAAAAGTGGCTTCAGTACACCTTTACACAGGTTTTTCCTGCATGTTAAGGCCATTTTTATCACAGCCATAAAATGTCCAATTTTACATTTTCCAAATTAATGGTCATGTGCTAATGTTGTCATTAGTGCCCAACCATTACCAAAAATTAGCATGTAAGCCCTTACCGCTACTTATTTTGTAGGCGGCAAGGGCTACAATATTTTAGCGTTTGGTTTGAACATGCATATTGGGCTTTTACTCTAGAATGCCTCAGTGTGTCTCGCCATAAGCTCTTTTAAGCATGTATTAGTGCTTACTGCAGCTCAGTAAAAGGAACCTGAAATGTTTTAAATGGACAGGTTAGTGCTCCCATGTTAACCCTGCGCTAATCAGTAAACATGTGCTAATGTGATTACGTTAGCTGGTTAGCATTTCCACATCCATGACATGCCCCCTCCAGGAAAAAAAATTGCAAAAATAAATAAATAAATGTGCAATTAACACACACTGATGGGCAAATTCCTACAAAATACTTTAATGAGTTTTGCATTGTCTTTTTTTTCCTGCATTAAGCGCATGCTATTACTTAATATGATCTAGTAAAAGGGTCCCTAATGCATTTATAATGCACAATAAAACGCTATAAAAATAGTGCAATAATATTTAGCGAGGAAATGGTAAAAAAGATGTCCCAGTTGTATGGTCACATTATTATTGTACACAGAAACCAAAAATTAATTGACTAAATATCATGACCATGTTACTTACTGTACAGAAGCTAAATACTGCAATCAAACTAAACTGGATGAGGTGGATAATCAGACTGTGGGAGTAAGCATAGCTAACTCCCGCAGTTGGAGGTAATGCCTTATATTCAATGCCAGGCCATTTCCAGTGACCGGCATTGAATATCCGGTTTAATTTTGGGCAGTTTGAACTTAACCGGCCAAGCTGAATATTGGCTTGGCCAGTTAAGTTCAAATCGACCAAAGATATTCCAGGTGTACACATACCAAACATGGCTGCCAAACTCACGCTGAAAATTGGTGGATAGCCAGTTATAACGAGCGATACAACCGGCTAGCTGCTAACCAGCGATATTCAGCAGGAGACAACTGGCTATCTCCCACTGAATATTGTTGGATAGCCGGCTAAGTATCATTTAACTGGCCAGGTGCCACTCTTGGCTGGTTAAATGGTTTTGAATATCGGGGGATGTTCCCAGCTCTTTTTTTCATCCTAACTCCTTCTAGTTGCTTTCAAATCAATATATATAAATGGCGAGTGTCGTACTCACTCGCAAATGCGCAGTAGAGACCCTCTCTGCCCCGCCCCCACGTCAATACATGATGACGAGGGCGGAACAGATAGGCTCTCTACTGCGCATTTGCGAGGGACACCGCCGTCGCTAACGCTCCCCCCACTCGGAGTTGCCGCCGCCACCCACCTTCCACCCGGTCGGGCCCTCGCTCCACTATTGAAACAGCGAGGGCATGCAGCACACAGCTCTGCTGAGCTGCCGTCGGCCTTCCTTCTTCTTCTCTGCCTGTGTCCCGCCCTCGACAACGTTACATCACACGAGGGCGGGACACAGGCAGAGAAGAAGGAAGGCCACGGCAGCTCAGCAGAGCTGTGTGCTGCGTGCCCTCGCTGTTTCAATAGCGGAGCGAGGGCCCGACCGGGTGGAAGGTGGGTGGCAACGGCTCCGGGGGGGGGGGACGAACTCGGAGGGGGAGCGGCAGCAGCGAACTCGGCAGCGGGGTGGGGGGCCTTTCAACCCCCCCCCTCCTATACTAGCCCGTTTTTACGGGCTGAACGGCTAGTATATATATATATAAGTAAGCCTGGTATATGGGGATCGCTTCTTAGTTCAGAGTAGGTTCCAGAAGAGCAAAACGACATGACTACACATCTTCTGTGTCAGTATGGCTCTTCAAAGAATGGAATGATAGGATATATTGGGAAAAGGAGGGAGCAAAAAAAGAGGTTACCCAGGGAAAGATTTGATCAGTACGATCTAAAAGGCCACTGGTATCTGATCATTCCTTCTTCCCCTCCCCTCCACAAACACCCTGTAATGTACATTCACAGTCAGTATGCAGATGAGGTGTTCGCATTCATTCCTTCCATTATATGCAAAGTTAATTCTTGCATGTTTATTATGGATATCCTAAAAACTTGTATGTGATTTTACTACTTTGCCATCCTGTTGTCTTTTTTCTGTTATCCTTCTGTTTATACATTTCTTTTGTAAACTGCTTTGTTCAATTTGAGTGGTTTATCAAGTTTTAATAAGCTTTAATAATCATAATTTAGCCACAGAAATAGATGCACCAAACAGTCTGCAATCGCCTAAATCTCCACAAGTGTGAGCTTTGCACTCAAAGCAAGTAAAAAAAAAAGTTTACTCATAAGAAGCCTTGAGGCTCACATTGCAGTTCATCCTCAATCCTCTGAATGCCTACAGTGGACCTTGTCCACACTAACAAAATCAATAACAGCAAAGATCATGTAGGGACAGCAGAATATCTTTATGGACTGGGAGGATGAAGCAAATCAACAAATCTCTGCCCCCCCCTCCCCGCCAACTGTGTGGTCTATTTGGATATTGCCCCCATCAGGGGCAATTTTGAATAGCAAGATGCACACATGCTTTGTATATAGTAGAGATGGGCTGTCATTTGCAACAGCATGCGGAATATCAATGGCACATCCCATATTGTTGCATGTCATTAATAAACAAAAATCAGCAGAAAAAAAAACATGATATTTTGTGTGTTTTTATTTGTCAATAATAGTGTCCACTCTTTCCCAAATTGCAAATAACGTCTATAAGGGAGAAATGAAACTGAACAAAATGCACATTCCTGGAAGCGACATGGGAAACAACATGAAAAGAACATTTTCTGTCTGCCCATCCCTAATACATCGGTGCTTTGTAGATTATTCCAAATTTCATTTTCCATTTGAAAATTCCCTTTAAGGTACCTGTGTACAAAGTTGGGCCTGTTTGCACCCTACTTTTTAAAATTGCTCTGAATACACTTCTTCCATCTTACACTGACTCTGTCCCTTGTGGGGAGTTTCTGTGGTTGGGCGGCCTGGTTAGCAAGGTAAGAAGTAAGATGTTTACCTCATTGATTTTATCTCTCCTCTCTTCTTCTATTTTTGAAATGATTGCATTGTATGAATGATGACCCCTTTGCTATCATTTTATGGCGTTCTTTTCTTACTTTTAGTCTATTTATTTTCAATGTTCATCGCTCTGACTTGATTTGTAGAAAGAGCGATTTTATCAAACCTGAATAAACATAAATGTATTCTTTATTCCTCTGACTGAAGCACGACCCCTGGGATGTCTGGCTAAAAGTTTGCATACTCTGAAAGCTCATGTCTAGAAGGACAGTATCCCAATACTGATTTTTCTGGGTAAATCACTCTTAAAATTGTTCTCAGAGTAGTAAAAAAATCAGAACAAAACAATTACAAAGAGAATTGATATGTTAGTGTTGTCTCTGGTCATATGAGATTTGTCCAGGTGGAAGGATACAATATATTTTGCTTCTATACTTATTGCTCTTCCTAGAATTATATGAAATTCTTCCTTCTCCTGTTTCTTTAGGAAGTCTAAGATTTTCTCTCTCAGCTTTGGGAAATGCGCATCTCCTTTTGGATCTTGCACAGTATAACAGTGCCACCTTTTCCCATAACATCAGAGGGACAAGGAACTACTTATCACATGATACAGCAGGTTGGCGCAGAAATCCCTAGACATATGGATGTAATAAGCTGAAAGCACATTTTATTGTCCCACACCTGTAGTTCACAGCAGGATGAAAACTCAGTCCAGACTGCCATGAATTCTTGAAACAAGTCCTTTCAGTACCATGACAAATTTGCACGTCCTGTGTACAAGGAGATTTTCTCCTATTTGCTTAACAGCTTGACTTAGCGTAGCTAGCAGAGTGAAGAGAATCATATTGTCAACTCTCAAGATGAGTCGTATGTGAAAACAGCAGGATCATGCTAAAGACAGTTACCCCTACAACCGTACCATTGTGACAAAGCCCTGTCATATGAAAATTGTTTTGCAAAGAATAGTAGAGGAGTAGTCTAGTGGTTAGTGCAGTGGACTTTGATCCTGGGGAACTGGGTTCAACTCCTACTGCAGCTCCTTGTCACTCTGCGCAAGTCACTTAACCCTCCATTGCCCCAGGTACAAATAAGTACCTGTATATACTATGCAAACCGCTTTGAATATAGTTGCAAAAACCATTTCCTTTCCCTTTCCCCTATATCATTACCTAAAGACAGAACACAGCAGAAATTGCACCTCCCTAGACACAATGAAGAAGCTTGCTCAATATTGGGGGCACTGTTTCTTCTAAGTTGAGCAGGAGTCCTCCAACTACATTGCTGCCAGTGAGAGGTGATGTTTAATATTGTGTTTTCAATTGCTAGGGACAGGCATGTTCCCCGAAGTCCTGCAGAGCTTGTCTGTCTCTCACTATTGAAAATGTGACAGGGCTGCCTAGAGGACGAGGCAGAAGGGGCAAAATTCCCCTGGCCTGGCCTCCAAGTGGGGGCCCGGGCCCAGCAAGCCTGCCTGCTTCCAAGGGAGAGAGAAAATGGATCCCAGGAAAGAAAGAAAAACAATGGATCTAGGAAAAGAGGAGAGGGAGGGAAGGGAGAGATATTGGATTTGGGGGTGGGAGGGAAGGAGATTATCAGTTCTTTAGGGAAGGGAAGCGGGATGAGATTTGATATACCACCTTTCTATGGATCCAATCAAAGTGGTTAATTTGTTATATACATGTACTTATTTTGTACCTGGGGCAATGGAGAGTTAAGTGACTTGTCACAGAAGGCAAAAGTAGAGACTAATAGACGATTCACCACTGGAGACGTGAGTCCAACAGTCTTTATTATATCAAAGATAACGACCCGACACAGGCCGTGTTTCGACGCTAAAAAGTGTCTGCATCAGGGGTCAATAAATACACCAAGTAATGAATGCAAAACGAAGAGTCCTACTTGTATATGTGTTGTCAACTCACTGATCACGTAGCACCAAACAGAATATGCTGGGATCTGCCAAAGAGCTGGATATTTAGTACCAGTATCTGGATAAAGCCTGGCACTGAATATCTGTGTTTAATTTAGCCAGCAGTCACCAGTTGAATATTGCCCCTCTCTCTCTCCCCCTCTCTATGGCAATGCTTTTTAAAAGTATGATCAATTCTTTTTCAAAATTCTTTGAAGTCAGCAAACAATTTTTGGTCTGTACATTTTTCAAAGTCCTACTACCTTTGGATGGATGAAGCTGTTCATGAATAAACTAAAAATATTATAATATCAAACTGCAGAGAAATGAAATGACAAACTTGGTTCTCTTAGTGGTTGTATTGATTATCCAGCTCCGTGAGCTCCAGAAGTACATTGACATTTCAACAAGGACAACTTCCTGTCAGAAGACCAGCTGCAGTTCCGGATTTTAATTGTTACTGATAGATGTGCCATCACAGCACTGAGTGATGACCTCTTCCAGTAAGACTTTGGGAACCTTCACTGCATATCTAATGCAAGCTGTCGAGAACTGATTATCAAATGGTTCAATATGGACAAAGAGCAGAGCCAATTACAAAGGATCAACTGTGATGGAAAAACTAGAAATAACTTAGCACAGATTCCTTATCTTTGGTCTCCTCTTCTATGAAGAGACCATTAGACAGATGCTTTTTGGAGCTATTCTTAAAACAATACTGTCAAAGATGGTGAACTGGGAATTGGCAAGACTTTATATCATTTTTCTTATAACCATGATGCTGTAGCAGGTGTCTTGTCCCATCCTGCAGAGGCATGTCTCATTTTTTTACTGCTGAATCTGGCACTTCAGTTTCCTTATTTTTGCAGCTGTGTCCCAGATGCAAGCAAATTACATAGCAGTATACAGCACCAGGTACTCAAAAATAATGCATGCAAGTTGATAAAGTGCATTCATATGTCATAATACCAATATTTACATTCTCAAGAACCTTCATCGGGACATGAATCACTGCAGAAAATCAAGGCATGGGACAAGTGCAGAGGATCTCTAAGAGAGAGGAGGGGATATTAGAGATTAATAGATGGTATGGATGGGCTGACAAGCCGCATTGAGCCTGCCATGAGTGGGAAAGCGCGGGGTACAAATGTAACAAAAATAAATAAATAAAATAGAGCATTGTGAGAGAGTGGATGGTATAGGAAAGAGCACTCCCTTACTATTGATACAGTTCAGCCACCTTGCAGTACATGGTGCTAATCTGCTGAGGTGGAGGCTGAGGCTGAGCCTGAGTGAGAGAGGCAGGGCTCAGGCCAGGATGGCATTAAATTCCCTGAGCCAGAACAGTTCAGCAAGACCCTGGGAAGAAAGAAGCCACCTTGGAGTGTGGGTCTCCACAGCATAGTGTGTATAAGCCACCTGATACAAGCTTACCTGATACAAGGTAGGCTAAGCTGTTCTTGGGGTCTGGCTGGAAGCAGACCTGTGTGTGGATACTGTAGGCTTAAAGCTAGTAGCTCCAGCCTTGGTAAGGTTGCCTCTGAAGCTAAGAGAGACTTTACTCTTTATTTTGCTGCACTGTGAAGAAACAGGATTCAGTAATTGTTTAATAAAGGAGTTTTGTTTCACTTCCCCCTTTGTCTGGCTGTATTTTTATGAAGGCCTCCTGCCCCAACTCAGCTCACACAATCACAGTCATGGATACTAGCATAAGTTCACAGTTTTGCACCTAACTTGAGGCCTGAGCACTTACACCATGTCAAAGCCTGATATAACTACTTATTTATTTATTTCTTAGGATTTATTTACCGCCTTTTTGAAATAATTCACTCACTTGTATTTTATAACCTGCACACATAATGCTGACCTGCCCATGCCCCTTCCAAGGCCATGGCCCCCTAGACGTTGCACATGACAGAAATTGTAGGTGCAGGGTCTAGAATAGTGACTAACTGTTGCACATGCAATTACCAATTAGTACCAATACAAGCCCATGATTGACTGTTAGTTCTATTTAACAGCTAATGTTAAGATGAATGTGCAATTGACCTTATTCTATAAATTGGGCGTCCAACTTTGCATGCTACGGGATGAATTCTATATATGGCACTATTCTGTAAGCTGCACTTAAAGTTAGGTACGGTTTATAGAACAGCTCTTATGCCCAGGAATCGTGCCTAACTTTAGGGGCAGCCTTTGCATCAACTGAAATGTGGTGCAAATGTATGTGCCCGCATTAGGCTAGGAATTCCCCTGTTCTGCTCATGACCCTCCCAGTTCAACGCCCCTTTTTAAACTCACACGTAAAATTTAGGTGTGGATTCTGTGCCTAAATGTATATGCATAAATTTCCATTAAATCTAATTAGTGTCAATAACTGCTGGTTAAAAAGCCAATTACTAGTGCTAATTAATTCATTATTCAATTACATTGTGCACACTAATTGTGCACATACCCAAATTTGAATGCACAGTTTTTGGTGACTTTTATAGAATTAGGGGGTAAGTGTAAAGTTGGCTGCCCAGTTCTATAGAATTAGGGGATGGTCTTTATCGGTCATCATTTTCTATGTTTCCATGGCTTTATGTGCACGTGTGTGTGTGTAAGTGTGTGCACGCATGTCTTTGGGTTTATGTATATGGACAGACAAAGGAATAGAACCTCTTCAAAAGGCTCTATCGCTTGGCCAAAACACACCTAAAAAAGCTTTTCTATTGTGTTTGCAGAAACATAATTACTTAAGCTCTGGCTTTTTTATGGAAAAACAGTCATTCATACTTTCATTTTCTCAAAACATCTCATTAATGGGCTGCTGTGCATCACAGCAGTATATTAATGAGAAATTATATACATTTGGCTGCCAGGAGTTCCCATCTTACCCCCCCCCCCCTTTTACAAAGCGACAGTAGTGGCTGCCAGTGTGGCAATGCCGACACAGTCCATTCAAAGTGAATGGGTTGTGTTGGCATTACTGCGTGGCTTTGTAACAGTAAAAGGGGGTTAAATAAATTATGACCATCAATATTTTTTGTTGATTTTACATAAGAACATAAGAGTAGCCATACTGGGTCAGACCAATGGTCTATCTAGCCCAGTATCCTGTTTCCCAACAGTGGCCAAACCAGGTCACAAGTACCTGGCAGAAACCCAGATCGTGGAAACATTCCATGCTACCAATCCTAGGGTAAGCAGTTGCTTCCCCATGTCCATCTCAATAGTAGACTATGGACTTTTCCTCTAGGAACTTGTCCAAACCTTTTTAAAACCTATATATGCTAACCACTGATACTAAATCCTCTGGCAAAGAGTTCCAGAGCTTAACTATTTGTTGAGTGAAAAAATATTTCCTCCTATTTGTTTTAGAAGTATTTCCATGTAGCTTCCTTCAGTGTCCCCTAGCCTTTGTACGTTTGGAATGAGTACAAAATCGATGTACTTCTACTCGTTCTGCAACACTCTGGATTTTGTAGACCTCAATCATATCTCCCCTCATTGATCTCTTTTCCAAGCTGAAGAGCCCTAACTTCTTTAGCCTTTCCTCATATGAGAGGAATTCCATATCTGCTTGCACTTTTTGATCTGAATAATGCATGAAGCCCCTTTTGCAAAATCTCACACTTTGGTGCATGTCTTTGCACACTTAGAGGCATATTTTCAAAGCACTTAGCCTTCCAAAGTTCCATAGAAACCTATGGAACTTTGGAAGGCTAAGTGCTTTGAAAATATGCCTCTTAGTGCTATAAGCTACACAATGTTACACTCTCTAATGCAACTGTACAGCTGTTTCTTTTCTTCTTTTTTAAAAATCATGGATAATAAACTTTAAAAACTTGCAAGATGTTAGTATAACAAGTATTTGGCATATTTGTCCCTGCAGTCTGGTTTATGGTACAGGAACTTAGTACTGGGAATCCTGCCAGTTGTAATCCGTCATGTAATTTATTATTAATGATAAAGAGCACATTAAACTAGTGTGCTATATTACCCTACACTATGCAGGCTCAAGAAATAGAAATAAAGCCAAGGAAGGCAGATATGAACTTGCCCATTTCCCCCTAGTTTATCCAGCCCTGAATCTGCCCCATTAAGGGGGAATTTTAGAAAGAGTTTTTGGCATGCACAGTGATAGGAGTGTATTATTGTCCACCTGGCCAGGATGAACAGATGGATGTAGAGATGTTATCAGAAATTAGGGAGGCTAACAAACTGGGCAACACAATAATAATGGGTGATTTCAATTACCCTGATATATAATGAAGGAATAAGTAGAATATCAATCAACTAATCACGCAACAAATTCTACTGAAAATATCCGTGTATTGAAGGTGTTCTGTTCCATACAAACATAAAAATGTGGAGAAAAAAAGACTTCAGAAACCATGGAGAAATCTCTTAAAGAAAAAACTTTTTCAAGTACTCAGAGAAACTCGTCTTCAATCACTAGTCTTCACAAAAAAAACTCCACTCTTCATTCATGAAATACTTGTACAAACACCTTTTACAATACACTAGGGTGGAGGCAATATTTCAACCACATATGTCCGGTGAACAAACTCCCATTTATAACTTAGCTTGAATGATGACGATGCCACTGGTCCACAACACTCTTCACAATCCTCGATGACCATAAAGCCCATCGGGCTGTTTCAAGGGCTAAACACTGCATCCATATTCACAAGCTTATCACTTTCACCACGCACTAAGCCTCATAATGGCGTCTTTCAATGTGATTTCAATTACCCCAATATTGACTGGGTAAATGTAACATAGGACATGCTAGGAAGGTAAAATTCCTTGACGAAATCAAGGACCACTTTATGGAGCAGCTGGTACAGGAGCCAACAAAAGGAGGAAATATTCTAGACCTAGTCCTTAGTGGAGTGCATGATCTGGTGCAGGAGGTAATGATGGTGGGACCGCTTGATAACAGTGATCATAATAAGATCAGATTTGATATTGGCTTTGGAGTAAATACACACAGGAAATCCAATACATTAGCATTTAACTTTCAAAAAGGAGACTATGATAAAATGAGAAGAACGGTGAAAAGAAAACATAGAGGAACAGCTGCAAAGGTCAAACATTTACATTAAGCATGGATGTTGTTCAAAAATACCATCCTGAAAGCCCAGGCCAAACATATTCCGTGTATTAAAAAAGGAGGAAGAAAGACCAAACAACTGCCGGCCTGATTAAAAAGTGAGATGAAGGAAGCTATTAGAACTAAAGAAAAACCTTCACAAAATTAAAGAAGGATCCGACTGAAATAATAAGAAACAGCATAAGAAATGGCAAGTCAATTGCAAAGCACTGATAAGGAAGACAAGAGGGGCTTTGAAAAAAAGATTGCATTGGAGGCAAAAACATATAGTAAACTTTTTTAGGTATATTAAAAGCAAGAAGCCAGCAAAAGAATCGGTTGGACCGTTAGATGACTGAGGAGTAAAAGGGGTACTGAGGGAAGACAACGCCATAGTGGAGAGATTAAATGAATTCTTTGCTTCACTTTTCACCGAGGAAGATTTGGGAGAGATACCGGTGACAGAAAGGATATTCAAAGCTGACGAGTCAGATAAACTGAATGAAACCTCTATAAACCTGGAAGATGTAATGGCGCTATTAGACAAATTAAAGAGTAGCAAATCGCCTGGACTGGATGGTTTTCATCCCAGAGTACTTATAGAATTGAAAATGAACTTGTAGAACTATTGTTAATAGTATGTAATTTATCTTTACAATCAAGCTGGTACCAGACTTGTAAAGTAACGCCAATTTTTTAAAAAGGTTCCAGAGGTGATCTGGGAAATTATAGACCAGTGAGCCTGACATTGGTGTCAGGCAAAATGGTAGAGACTGTTTTAAAGAACACAGTATATTCAAAAGCATGGATTAATGAGACAAAGCCAACATGGATTTAGTGAAGGGAAATCTTCCCTCATCAAACTATTACATTTCTTTGAAGGGGTGAACAAACGTGGATAAAGGTTAGCCAGTCAATATTGTGTATCTGAATTTTCAAAAGGCATTTGACATAGTACCTCATGAAATACTCTTGAGGAAACTGGAGAGTCATGGGATAGAAGGTAGTGTACTATTGTGGATTAAAAACTGGTTAAAAGATAGAAAACAGAGAGTAGGGTTAAATGGTCAGTATTCTCAATGGAGAAGGTTAGATAGTGAGGTTCCTCAGCAGTGGCATAGCCAGACCTGACATTTTGGGTGGGCCCAGAGCTAACATGGGTGGGCACTATGTATCTAAGCATGAGTAGTGTTTCTTGGCATACTACAAAATAATGCCTTAGAATGCACTTGATGATGGATTTCTCTGCCCAACAGCTGCCCTGCATCAACATAAACCCCAAACATATTTTAATGGAAAAAACAATATTTTTAAATATAGTTATGTTATGCCATATCAAACTTGACCAGACATAAGTCCACCCTTAGCTAGCATCAGCCCTTTCCTTCTGTACCTTACCCTCTCCTCCCCATCCATCCCCATAGCCAAGTATCAGCCCATCCCCACCATCCATCCCATAGCTAGGCATCAGCCCTACCTTACCCCCTCCCCCACTCCTCCCTGTAGCCTAGTGTCAGCCCTGTCCTACCCCCTATCCATCCCCTATGGTCTGTCATCTCCTCCCCCTCCCTCAAAGGACACCAGCACTAAATATAAAACTTTTTTTTTAATGTCCTGGTCCCTGCAGAGCCCACCTCCACTCAGAGACCTGCCTACATTAAATTTAGAACATTTGTTTTTAACCTGGGCAATGCAGAGACCAACCTCACCCAAAACCCCACCAACATTTACAACCTTTTTAAAATTTTAACCTGAGCACTACTAAAATTTATTGTTGGTGGGTTTCTGGGTGGGGTGGGCTCTTCACTGTCTAGGGCAAAATAAAGATATATTTTGAACTCTTCATTGCCTAGGAAAAAAGAGGTATATTAATGATTAAACATACCTTTTTTTGCCCTAGGCAGTGAACAGCCTACCCCCACCAGGAAGCCACCACTAGCCAACATTACACTGTACACATTAAAATTAAAACATTTTATTTATTTTACCTGGACAGCTGGCTTGCATGTGGTGGCAGGCGGTGCAGACTTGAGCACCTTGCTTCGTTCTGTGTGTGCTGGCTCCTATGCCTGTTCTGGGGCCACAGGGGAGTGCTGAGGGTGGCTGGGGGGGGGGGGGGGCAAGAAAAGGCTGATATTGCTCTAGCGAAGGCAAAGTAGAGGAGCCGCAACACTGATAGCAGCTGGTAGATTTTTCCCTGCTGTACTGTGGCACCAGCGTGCAAACGGGGGGCAGGGTGGGGAGCAAGGCACAGCAGCAGAGTGAAGATAGAGTCAGACCTCATAGTGAGCGAGGGAGTAGCGTCGTGGGAGTGCAGCGCTAGACTGGCCAGGTCTAGATCAGGAAAGGGGACCCGAATTAAGAAAAAAAAAAGTTAGTCTGGTAGGAGGAGGACTGGAGTGCTGCCGGCTACCGAAACGTTGCACGTTGTGGAGGCTCAACTGAGCCGTGGCAGAAAGGCGCCAAATCGCACATCCTATCAGAACAACTGAGTGGGCCTGAGTATAGTTTGCCGTAGCTACGCCCCTGTTCCTCAGGGGTCTGTACTGGGACTGCTGCTTTTTAACATATTTATAAATGATCTAGAGATGAGAGGAACTAGTAAGGTAATTAAATAGCTGATGACACAAAGTTATTCAAAGTTGTTAAATCACAAGAGGATTGTGAAAACTTACAAGAGGACCTTACGAGACTGGAAGACTGGCCATCCAAATGGCAGATGACGTTTAATGTGAGCAAGTGCAAAATGATGCATGTGGGAAAGAGGAACCTGAAATATAGCTACGTAATTCAAGGTTTCACATTAGGAGTCACCGACCAGGAAAGGGATCTAGGTGTCATCTTTGATGATATGTTGAAACCCTCTGCTCCGTGTGCGGCGGTGGCTAAGAAAGAAAGTAGAATGTTAGGTACTATTAGGAAAGGAATGAAAAACAAAAATGAGGATGTTATAATGCCTTTGTATTGCTCCATGGTACAACCGCACCTCAAATATTGTGTGCAATTCTGGTCACCGCATCTCAAAAAAGATATAGTGGAATTAGAAAAGAAACAGAGAAGGGCAATGAAAATGATAAAGGGGATGGGATGACTTCTCTATGAGGAAAGACTAAAGCAGCTAGGGCTCTTCAGCTTGAAGAAGAGGCATCTGAGGGGAGATATGATAGAGGTCTATAAAATAATGAGTGGAGTGGAATGGGTAGACATGAATCATTTGTTATTCTTTCCAAAAATACTAGGATTGGAGGCATGCAATGAAGCTACAAAGTAGTAAATTTAAAACAAATCGGAGAAAATATTTCTTCACTCAACGTGTAATTAAACTCTGGAATTTGTTGCCAGAGAATGTAGTAAAAGCAGTTAGCTTAGCAGGGTTTAAAAAAGGCTTGGCTAGCTTCCTAAAAGAAAAGTTCATAAGCCATTATTAAAATGACTTGGGGAAAATCCACTGCTTATTTCTAGGATAAGCAGCACAAAATGTATTGTACTATTTTGGGATCTTACCAGGTATTTGTGACCTGGATTGGCTACTGTTGGAAACTAGATGCTGGGCTTGATGGACCATTACTCTGTCTCAGTATGGCAATGCTTATGTACTTAGGGCCTGATTCTATATTTGGCGCTGCAAAAATAGACATGGATAGAAAACATGCCTACACGTATTCTATAAACCATTCATAGGTGTGGTATATAGAATACGCATTGCGCCATCCATGCAAGTAAAATTTAGGTGCAGCTGTTTACACCAATGAAAAGCTGGTGTCAATGTCCACTCCTAACTTTAGGTGTGGAACGGGCTATCCTATAACAGTGCATGTAAATTTTAGGAATGCCCATGACCCACCCATTCTCGTCCCATGGCCATGCCCACGTTTGAGATCCATGTGGTAGAGTTTACAAGGACTAATTTATAGAATACACTTAGCAAGTATTGCGCGTAAATTCTAATTAATACCAATTACTGCCAAGAATTGCTTTTAACATCCAATTATCAGTGCTGATTGGCTTGTTAAACAATTGAGTTGTGCACACAAATTAGAATACACCCAGATTTGTGTGCACAACTTTAGTCGCACTATATAAAATTTGCAGGTTATCCCATGGGGTACAGGGGTATAAGTAGACATGTTGTCAAGACAGTGTGTAGCCACAGCTGGGTATGATTTGGTTAGAACAGGGCAGAGTTGTGATGTATGTGTGTATTTTATAAAATACAAGAACCCACATGGAGTAGATGCACACATTTACTGTTCCAAAGTGATATAAATGTGTGCATTGGCATTTGCATGCTATAGGGGCTAATTCCAGGATAGCATTTTATAAAGGTACATAGTATAAAATTGGCTTCAAATAGGAAACTGTACCACTAAAAATGTCTTATGCCCCACTCACAAATGCTCACCTTGGTTCCCTCTAGAACACTGGACCCTTACGTGCGAAGGATAGAAACTGGAAAGGAGATGGTGTAAATCTTACCTGGATGAGGACAGGCTAAACTTTAGGAAACATATGACAAATAGAATATAAAGACCATATGGCCTTATCCAGTCTGCCCATCCATGCTATCTACTCTCCCTATCACTCCCTTAGAGATCCTAACTACTTGTCCCAAGCTCTCTTGAATTCAGATGCTATTTTCATCTCTACCACTTCCATGAATTCACCACCCATTCTGTGAAGAATTTTCTCAGGTTATTTCTGAGTCTATCCTCTTTCACCTTCATCCTATACCCACTCATTCCAGAGATTCCTTTCAATTGAAAGACTCACCTCCTGTGAATTTGTAGCACGTATGTATTTAAATATCTCTATCATATCTCCCCTCTCTCACCTTTCTTCCAAAGTAAACATACTGAAATCTTTCCCCATATGCTTTATGATGAAGACTACTGACCATTTTATTAGCTACCAGTCACGAAATGCCTAGCCACCCACCTGGGGCTAACCCTGCAGCTACTTAGAGGGTCTATCCCCAGCACAGCTCAGGTCCACCTGCACCTGGACATGTGCTCTACACTAGCACCCTTCTCCCACTGACTGGCTCCCAACAGCCTCTAGGCAAGTCTCCCGCTTTCAAGTTATTCCTGGTGATTTCTAGGTTACTACTACTACTACTACTTAACATTTCTAGAGCGCTACTAGGGTTACGCAGCACTGTACAAAATAAGCAAAGAAGGACGGTCCCTGCTCAAATGAGCTTACAATCTAAAGAACGAAATGTCAAGTTGGGCAGACTAGATTTCCTGGGTAGAGGTGTAGAGGTTAGGTGCCGAAGGCGACATTGAAGAGGTGGGCTTTAAGCAGAGATTTGAAGATGGGCAGGGAGGGGGCCTGACGTATGGGCTCAGGGAGTTTGTTCCACGCGTGGGGTGAGGTGAGGCAGAAAGGGCGGAGCCTGGAGTTGGCGGTGGTGGAGAAGGGTACTGAAAGGAGGGATTTGTCTTGAGAGCGGAGGTTACGGGTAGGAACGTAAGGGGCCACACTCCCAGTAGTCTCACAGTTCCTAGAAAGCACTAACAGATCCAACACACGAACCACCAGGATTCTTAGTAAGTCCAGACAAGTAGAGTCAATAAACTAAAAAAAGGTTTAATGTCATAAAAATTTTGAATGGTGAACCATAAAAAGGAACAGTCATTTTTTCTGTGACAGCTTTAAATATAAACTTGCACCCCTGCTGGTCAAACTATAGAAATACACTTTATGAAATATTCTTATAATTCATATGCTGGAAAATTCACCATTTTGCCACACCACCCTCTGGGCCGACTCTGTCCTGTTTATATCTTTTTGAAAGTGTGGTCTCCAGATTTGTACACAATATTCTAAATGTGGAGTACTGCCACTGACAAAATGGCTACCGCTGGAGGTCCCAGGAGCCATTTTGAGATGGGAGCTGACATGAGCAGGAGCGATATGCAATCGTTCCTACCCATGCAAGGAAAAGATCTTTAAGGAAACATAAGCCTGCAGTGCAGAGAAAGAAGCCCAGCTGCTTTTAAAACAATCTCTGCTGTTAATTGGGTCGGCTGTCCTGGCTTGAACCATGGAACTAGCTTCCTGATCTTTCGTTATTTGTTTCCAGGTCTGACTGGCATGAAACACTGAGTGAGTTTTAAGGTTTATCTCTGTTTTTCCCTATTTGAATGTTTTGAGATTCTTATGTTTTGAGATTCTTACGTTATGAGGTAAATATTCTAAAGCCCCTGTGCTTGCACGTTATTTTCAGAAATTGCAAGAAATGAATTCCTTGGACAATGAATGCAATAGAATCAAAGGACTTTTGAAAGAGGTAGCAAAAATAGCAATAACTAGCTTCCCCAAGTGAAAGATTGTAAATTGCTGCAAGGAATGGAATCTTCATGATCCCAAGTTCACATTTTGCAAAGATGTGCAAACAATTGTGCATGAGAATACATCTTTATATGATAGTGCCAAATACCCTGGTCAGTGAGAATATCTTTATTTGCAGCATGTGAAAAAAAAAGCCCCAGGTGAACATTTCCAGATATCCTTCTGCTTACATACCTGAGGACGTTTGTAAAATTGAGGACACTGGCTATAAGCAACAAATTTTTCTTCTAAGAGTAGTGTGAAGATTTGCACCTGTGAATCACAGCTGATGAGTGGGATGGAGCATGAAATTAGATGAGCAGGAAAAGCTGAATGGTGGCTGAAAAAGTGAAGCAATCATTTCCTTGATGCAGCTGTAGTTCCAAAAACAAAATAAAACAGAAGTTATCACAAGCACTTTCTTTACAATCTGCTCTCTTTGCTTTCAATTTTGTGATTTTGGTGCTGCACAGAAATCATTTTCACATTTTGGAAGCTCCTCCTGCCTCTAACTGCTGACCTGTAAGTTGTCCTTCATGACAAAAGTGAGCCTGTTGAACTGTGCTGGTGAGACACGTGGGGGCATAATCGAACGGGGACGACCATCTGTAAGGGCGTCCATCTCTAAGGACGTTCTGGCGAAGGGGCGGGGAAACCTGTAATATCGAAACAAGATGGACATCCATCTTTCGTTTTGATAATACGGTCGGGGACACCCAAATCTCAACATTTAGGTCAACCCAATCTCACCTCAGGCCCACCCATTTTAGGCACCAAAGTGCACAGTCTTCCTCTCACTCCCCTACTTACTACTACGTTGGACTCGGCAGCGCAAACGGTGCAGGCAGTGATTGAGAGAGGCTGGCAGCGTCGGAGCTTCCCTCTGCGAGTCCCGCCTACATTGTTTCAACTTCCTGTTTCCGCATAGGCGGGACTCGCAGAGGGAACCTCCGACGCTGCCAGCTTCTCTCAATCGCTGTACTGATCGTGCTGCTGAGTCTGACACTGGTAGCCTTTCTATCGCTTCGCTGGCAGGCAGTGGAGAAGGAGGACGGGCTGGGAGGAGGATGGGCTGGGGGAAGAAGAATCGCTGTACATGGGAGAGTAGAAGGCAGTGGAGAGAGGAGAATCACTGGACATCTTTAGGAGGGGAGGGCAGGGGAGAGAGGAGAATCACTGGACATCTTTAGGAGGGGAGGGCAGGGGAGAGAGGAGAATCGCTGGAGATCGATGGGATGGGAGGGGAAGGCAGGGGGGAGAGGAGAATCACTGGACATCATGGGGAGGGCAAGGAAGAGAGAATTGCTGGACATTGATGGCATGGGAGGGGAGGGCAGGGAAGAGAATCGCTGGACATGGATGGGAGGGGGACAGCAGGGGAGAGAGGAGAATTGCTGGACATGGATGAGAGGGGAGGGCAGGAAGAGAATTGCTGGACATCGATGAGAGGAGAAGGCAGGGATGACAGAATTGCTGGACATGGAGGGGAGACTCACTGGACATGGATGGGAGGGGGATGGCAGGGGAGAGAGGAGAATTGCTGGACATGGATGAGAGGGGAGGGCAGGGAAGAGAGAATTGCTGGATATTGATGGGAGGAGAAGGCAGGGAAGAGAGAATTGCTGGATGGGAGGGGAGGGCAGGGGAGAGAGGAGAATCACTGGACATCGATGGGAGGGCAGGGGAGAGAGGAGAATTGCTGGACATGGATGGAAGGGGAGGGCAGGGAAGAGAGGAGAATCGCTGGACATGGATGGGAGGGGAGGGCAGGGGAGAGAGGAGAATCACTGGACATACATGTCAGGGGAGGACAGGGGGCAGAGATAAATCACTGGATATGGATGTCAGGAGAGGACAGGGGGCAAGGAAGAATCACTGGACATGGATGGCAGGGGAGGGCAGGGGGCAGATCACTGGACATGGATGGGAGGAGAGGGCAGGGGAGAGAGGAATCTCGCTGGACATGGATGGCAGGGGAGGACAGGGGGCAGAGAAGAATCACTGGATATGGATGGCAGGAGACGACAGGGGGCAGAGAAGAATTGCTGGACATGGATGGCAGGGGAGGACAGGGGGCAGAGAAGAATCACTGGACACGGATGGGAGGGGAGGTCAGGGAAGAGAGATTCGCTGGACATGGATGGAAGGAGAGGGAAGGGGAGAGAGGAGAATCACTGGACATGGATGGCAGGGGAGGAAGGGACAGAGTGGAATCACTGGACATGGGAGGGGAGGGCAGGGGAGAGAGGAGACATGCTGGACATGGATGGAGGGAAGGGAAGAGAGGAAGCAGATGCACATGGATGGGAGGGCAGGGAAGAGAGGAGAACTGCTGGAAATGGATGGAGTGCAGAGCAGGAGACAGAGGAAAATTGCTGGACATGGATGGATGGAGGGGTTGGCGGGGAGAGAGGAGAAATGCTGTACTTGGATGGAGGAGAGGGGAGAGAGAATTATTGCTTTACATTAATACAGGGGAGGGAAGAGAGGAGAAGTGCTGGATGGATGGAGGGGAGGAAAGAAAAAAGAAGAAGATGCACATGGATGGAGATGAGGGAAAGGGAAGAGAGGAGAAAAACTGCACATGGATGGAGAAAATAGGCAAAAGCTGGATCCACGTTATACCTCCTCCAGTCAATTCCATGGAGGAGGACCCAGCTTTTACTTATGGATGTATGGCAAGAAATGAAGGAGGAAAGTAAAGAAATAAATGGAAAAGAAGCCCTGGAAACGGAGTTAAGGGAACGCAGTAGAATCAGAGACTGGGACCAATATGGATAGAAAAACAAAGTCACAAGACAACAAAGGTAGAAAAAAATCATTTTATTTCCTTTTAGTGTTTGGAATATGTCCAATTTGAGAATTTACATCTGCTGTCTTATTTTACACTGGGTATACTAGAGCTGTAACAGCTTACAAAAATTATTTATAATGAAAAAAAATCACGTTATTTTTTTCTCCTATACTAGTATAATATTTTCAATGATATCTGTTTATATGCACCATGGCTGGTATAAGGGGTGTGGCTAATGTGGGTGTGGCTATCACAGGGGTGGAGCTATATTTGGTGACCCCGCCCATAATGAGTACCGGCACCTTTTTGTTCTACAAAAAAAGCACTGTTCCTCACTGGATCAAGTTATGATCAGCCTTTTGTTATTGTTCGATTCCCCCCCCCCCCCCCCCCCCCACGGCCCCACAACAGGCACAGGAGCCAGCATGTGCACACATGGAGTGAAGCACAGTGCTCTGCACCATCTGCAAGCAGCTACCAAGGTAAAATAAATGTTTTTTTAATTTTAACATGTACAGAGTGTAATCAAAATGAATGCTGGCTGGTGGTGGGCTTCTGGGTGGAGGGTGAACTCACTGCGTAGGGCAAAGAAAAGTATATTTAATCATTAAATATACCTTTGTCCTAGGCAGTGAACAGCCTACCCCCACCCAGAAACCCACCAACAATAAATTTTATTATTATTATTATTTGTTGTATTTGTATCCCCCATTTTCCCACCTATTTGCAGGCTCAATGTGGCTTATATAGTACCTTGGTGGCGGACGCTACTTCCGGTATGAGAAATACAATTGATTCAAAGTACATGAGTTATAGAGTGAATTAAGTGGTTAAGAGGAGAAATTAAGTGTTTTGGCTTAGTAGCAAGTTTCGTTGTGTTGCATGATTCGGGTATTTAGGCTGGATCATTATGGTATGCCTTCTTGAATAAATTGGTCTTTAATGATTTCCGAAAGATTGTTATGTCATGTATTGATTTCAGGCCATTTGGTAATGCATTCCATAGTTGTGTGCTTATATAGGAGAAGCTGGTTGCATGTGTTGATTTATATTTTAGTCCTTTGTAGCTTGGGTAGTGGAGGTTTAGGTATGTGCGTGCTGAAGTTTTTGTGTTTGTGGTTGGTAGATCTACTAGGTCTGCCATGTAGGTCGGAGTCTCGCCGTGGATAATTTTGTGGACCAGGGTGCAGATTTTGAATGCAATCTGTTCTTTGATTGGGAGCCAGTGTAGTTTTTCACGTAGGGATTTAGCGCATTCATATTTCGTTTTTCCAAATATGAGTCTGGCTGCGGTGTTTTGGGCTGTTTGAAGTTTCCTCTTAATTTGTTCTTTGCATCCGGCGTAGATTGTGTTACATTAGTCTAGGTGACTTGCACCATTGATTGTACCAATCTTTGGAATATTTCCCTCGGGAAGAAAGGTTTTACTCTAAGTTTCCACATTGAGTGGAACATTTTCTTTGTTGTATTTTTCGCCTGGTTTTCTAGCGTTAAGTTTCGGTCGATGGTGACTCCGAGTATTTTCAGGCTGTCTGAGACAGGTAGAGTATAGTCTGGGGTTTTTATATTAGTTGGTTTGTTCATATTGTATTGTGATGAGAGGATGAGACAGTGTGTTTTTTCTGCATTGAGTTTTAGTTGAAATGCATCTGCCCATGAGTTCATGATTTGAAGGCTGAGTTTGATTTTGTTTGTGATTTCTGTTAGATCGTGTTTATACGGGATGTAAATTGTGACATCGTCTGCATAGATGTATGGGTTGAGGCCTTGACTGGATAGGGATTTGGCTAGTGGGATCATCATTAGATTAAAGAGGGTCGGCGATAATGGTGAGCCTTGGGGTACTCCACATTCTGATTTCCACGGTGGTGAGATGTTCGAATTGGATATCACTTGGTATGTTCTTGTGGTTAGGAAGCCCTTAATCCAACTGAGTATCTTTCCACTGATCCCAAAATAATCTAGGATGTTTAGTAGTATTTTGTGGTTTACCATATCAAATGTACTTGGCATATCAAATTGTAGTAGGAGTACACTTTTACCTGTTGCAATTTCTTGTTTGAATTTGGTTACGAGAGTGATTATTACTGTTTCGGTGCTGTGGTTGGAGCGAAATCCTGATTGAGATTCATGTAGTATTGAGAATTTGTTTAGGTATTCGGTAAGTTGCTTGTTTAATAGTGTTCTGGTTAAATTTTAAAAACAGATGGTGGGTTTTTTGTGTGTGGATGGTCTGCAGTGCCCGGGTTAAAATTTAAAAAGTTTTTAATTTAATGTAGGTGGGTTTCTGGATGGAGGTGGGCTCTGCAGTGCAGCTGTTGGGTTCACTACTTAGAAATCCATCATCAAGTGCATTCTCAAGCATTATTTTTTAGTATCCCAAGAAACACTACTCATACCTTTATACACAGTGCCCACCCATATTAGCTCTGGGCCCACCCAAAATGTCAGGTCTGGCTACGCCACTGCTGCAGTGGACTTCACAAATTGCTTCCAGGTGCATAGCTCCCTTACTTTGGATGCTGAGCCCCCCAACCCCCCTAAAACCCACTCCCCACAACTGTACACCACTACCATAGCCCTTAGGGATGAAGGGGGGCACCTACATGTGGGTACAGTGGGTTTCAGGTGGGTTTTAGAGGGCTCACATTTACCACCACAAGTGTAACAGGTGGGGGGGGGGGGGGGGGATGGGCCTGGGTCCACCTAGCTGAAGTGCACGGCACTCACTAAAAACTGCTCCAGGGACCTGCATACTGCTGTGATGGAGCTGGGTATGACATTAGAAGCTGGAAAAAATGTTTTTTAATTTTTTTTTAGGGTGGGAAGAGGTTGGTGACCACTGGGGGAGTAAGGAGAGGTCATGCCCGATTCCCTCTGGTGGTCATCTGGTCAGTTTGGGCACCTTTTCGAGGCTTGGTCGTGAAAAAAAAGGGACCAAGTAAAGTCAACCAAATGCTCGTGAGGGACGCCCTTCTTTTTTCCATTATCGGCCGAGGACGCCCATCTCTTAACCACGCCCCAGTCCCGCCTTCGGTACACTGCTGACATGCCCTTGTGAACTTTGGTCGTCCCCGTGACGGAAAGCAGTTGAGGACGCAAAAAATCGGCTTTCAATTATGCCGATTTAGGCAACCTTGGGAGAAGGACGCCCATCTCCCGATTTGTGTCGGAAGATGGGTGTCCTTCCCTTTCGAAAATAAGCAAGATAGTGAACCTTTTGTTTTCAAAAGTGAGGAAAACAAATGCTTGAGGGATTCACTAAGTTGTGTGTTAAGCCACTGGAACATTGCAAACTGCACTCAGTTCTACATTCTATACCAGCAAAGATACAGCTGTGCAATTAGAAACTGAAGCTCAGAAAAAGCTGAGCTACTAAATTTGAAGCCCAAATTTGTCTACATTGAAAAAAGGACATCCAATGTGGGCACTCACAATTTGTAGTGTATTTTCCAAAAGGTTCCCTGAATGCATAACCTTTTGGAAAATACATGTAAAGCCTCAGGAAAAATATCTGTATTTTGTGCACATACAGCTGGAATAGCCATTTTACAGAAAACAAGTTCCAACCCCCCCCCCCCCCCCCCCCTCCCTAGTAACACTCAGGGTTTGATATGTGTAAATGCTAGCACTTATTCACCTTAGGGGTGGGGGGGAGTTATCAACGTGGACTACGGTTAAGTCAGATTACTTTACCACAAGTCAGCTTATTTAGCACAGGGTCTCATTGCACGTTGTTTTGTATTTGATGTTGTATTTGATTATTGATGTTAGATTGTGATATTTGTTATTGTTATTTTTCTTAATTACGTATGTAATTTTGCAATCCACTTAGAATTTTTCAGATAATGCTGAATATATGATTTTTCAATAAACAATAATTAACACTCTAATTTTCTAGGGTACAACTCTTATGTGCTTATTAAGTGCTATGACTAAAACTTAAGAGCACTGGTGCTTGTTCAAAGCTGAATGATATAGCTCTTTTCGTAAACATGTGGTTTTATAAATTGCTTGCTCCCGCTTTATGGTTAGGAAAATTGATGTGTATTTCTCAAATCCTATAAGGAGTTTACAAAAGACTCTGGCATAAATATTTAGCCGGCAGTGGTGAGCATTTTGCTGTTCACTGCCGGAATTTATTCCCAGATATCCATTGCCAGGCATGTCTGGCTAACACATGGCTGGTCAAGTCGATATTCAGAACTTAACCGGCCATGGGTTACCGCATAAAGATAGGACTGTGTTTTGTGTGGTCACATTTATGCAGTTACCCTGGCCGGTTAAGTGCTAAATATTGGCACTTAACCAGACAAGTTCTGACTCCGTCTCCAGAACACCCCCAAAGTAGCCAGCTTTCACTTAGGCGCTAACTGCTAATTCTCAGCGGCGATAACCAGTTAAGTGTGGCTGAAAATTAGTGGATAACCACAACCGAGCAATTTATCTGGTCAGCAGCCATTTCTGGCAGATTAAATCATTTTTAATATTGACAATCCATTTCCAGTGGGCTGAAAATTGTGAAAATATTCCATTTCCAACTACATATCCTAGGTAAAACTAGGGCTTTAAATGTAAAATCCAACTTTATGCTGAGATGTGAGAAGGATGGGTTTAGGATTATTCTTGAAGGTTTTCTACTGAAAAAAAGAGAGTCGGGCCTCTTAAACAAGGTACACCACAAATGGTGCATATTCCATGAGGAGTGGAAGAGGGAGGGAAGGAGGGCATGAAAGTACAGAATATGACTGTGTGTTTTTTTTTTTTTTGTTACATTTGTACCCCGCACTTTCCCACTCATGGCAGGCTCAATTTTATCATACTTCTCACATATGATTACACACAAAACTCTCCCAGATTCTCTCCATATCACACAAATGATTCTACTTTTAAAACCAGATAAACACCAATGTTCACTCACATACAGGCCTATTTCACTGCTCAATTTTGAGGCAAAGCTTTTGGCCAAGATTTTGGCAAATCATTTGGCCAAAATACTGCCAGACCTAGTGCCTGAGGTACGAGTCAGTTTTTTTAAAGGACGAATGGCCATAAAAATATTTGCCTTATTTTAGCCTCCTTGGAAGCGGTATGTGCTCATAGAACCCCCTCGCTCGTGGTCGGTTTCGATGCCGAGAAGGCTTTTGACTACATTTGCTGGCAATTTCTTTTTCACACACTCCAAGCCTATGGATTTCTGGTGTTGTTCTTGGAAGCAGTTCACTTCTTATATTCGGTCACAACAGCAAAAATGTGGGTAAACGGTCTTCACTCACAGTCCTTCCTGATCAGACATGGAACCAGACAGGGCTGCCCCTTATCCATGCTCTTATTCGTTTTGGTTCTAGACCCTTTGATTAGGGATGCGCTGGTGAATCCAGGGATCCCCTTCCGATCTTTGATGTTCAAAATATCAGCCTATTCGGATGATTTGCTGGTTAATTTAACAGATCCACAAAACTCTTTGGATGTGCTGATGACAGCTTTTGAGAATATGGAGATTTTGCTGGATTCTGCCTTACTTTGCAGAAGTCCATGGCCCTGGCATCATCCGTTCAGGTATGGCAGGGTTGGAGGGGGGCATTTCCATTATGCTGGGCAAAACATTCTGAGGGCGAAACGTGGCCACGTCGGGTTTGTTTTATGATTCATATCAATAAATGATTTTATATTTTTATGTTTTCTATTAGTCTACCTTTTTTTACTATTATTATATTATAGTAAGGAGACTGTTGCCTTTTTTTGTTTATCTCTATACATTCCAAATACTCCCTCTCTTTTTCTTAAGAAAAGATCATCGTATTTTGTATTGACATCTCTCACAGTTTTATGGCGCGGGAAGAAACCTAAACTTGCCACAAGTTTATTTTTCGGGAATTGGAGAAGAGGTGGGCTGAGCCTCCCGGATCTTACTAAATACAACCTGGACTGCTTGACCCATCACTTAGGGGATTGGTTCCTAGAGAGAGAAGATTATACCCCAATCATGGTAGAAGCTGAAATTTTCACACCTTGGAACTTGGGATATCTTTTGCAGGCTAAAGGAAGATGATGTCCAGGGGTGGCATGGGGCCATGTCTTGATAGCCCCTCTATGACATCTGTGGAGACTGCTCACTACTTCTTGGAGAATTTCTGCCCACACCTCAGCTCACCTGCCTATTCAAGGTAGTACAGATTTTATGCCTGGTATTAATAATAATATTACCTTTAAACGATGGGGAGAATTAGGCATACGGCATATCTATCAGGTGCTTTCATTGGAGGGTTCACCTATACAATTGTCAACTTTAAGAGGTGGGATCTTCTCACATATGGGGGACAGTTTTGCATACCATTAATTAAGACATTAGATACAATCTTTGGAGAAGACAGGATTGGCTGATGGACATGTATCAAAACTAAAAACTCTTCTGTGCTCAGAAGAGAGAGACCAATTATCATTTTCTGCACTTCATAAGGCCATTGAACAATTTCTAGCACAAAACTTTAAAGTATATATTCAAACTAAATGGGTGACGGATTTACAAAGCTTGTCTGACTCTCTAGACATCTCTCAATGGGTATGTTGCATTCCACAACTGACTCTGGCAGCTGATCTACAAAAGTGTCAGTTTTGAATCTTATATAGGACATATTTCTCTCAATCCCAATTGTTTAATGTGGGTGGCATTGAATCTGCAATATGTTATAAATGCATACCTTTTATAATACTTTCATTCACGCTTTCTGGGAGTGCTTGATCATCAGGCATTTCTGGAAACAATCTATTTTTTAGAGGGTCTCTTGGATTCCCCCATCCCGTTGTCAATGGTGGGTCTTCTATTGGATAAACATGAGGTTTTATACCCGCAGTGGGGTAATCGTTGTCTCCTTAATCAAAAGGCAGTTCCTTGGATATATGTCAATTGGGGACCAGGGCTATAAGAATACAGCCCCTTCCCTGTTTATTTAGAATAGGGTTGGCTATTTATCATGTACTCATGTCATTTTATGGTGGTAACTTTATTGTTCTAAGAGGGTGTGGGCATGTGAGGGAAGAGTTGGGGGATTGTTTGATTGTGGGACAAAGTTGATGACTGGTTTGTTATCTGATAAGTTAATTCTCTTGATGGGTCAGGTCATTGGGCTCTATAAACTGTGTATTAGGAGAAAGTTTAGAGGGAGGGTGAGGGGGGTTACTGGGATGTTTTATAAGAGGTGGTAGAGTTCCATTTTCGGTTGAAAACTTGGTCATTGCCCCTGTGTTTTTCTGTTGCTTGTTTTAATAAAGAGAGTTCACGTACCATAAATTAATGGGTTCGGGGGGAGGAGGGTTGGGGAAGGTGGGGAGGGAGAAAATGTTTAAAAGTTTGATGACGGACTAAATCATTTTGTCTTTACAGTGTATGCTTTGACAATTGAAACTTTGTATACCCACATTATTGGATGTATTTACTTTAATTTGTCATTAATAAAATGTTGAACCTAAATGTAAAATCCAAATAATGAATCATTACTAATGAAAGTATGTAGAAGAAACAATTTTACTTATCCTAGAGAACAGATGGTTGCCTTCCATAACTTACCTATTCTAACATGAACCTTTGCTCACTGGAGTACTAAGTTTTGAGAATCTTAGGAAGGACAAATGCTGAAAAATAGTGAGGATGCAGACCTGAAATCCAAAGAGGAAGAAGTGGTATCTTCTGTCCCTTTCAGAGAACAGCTGTTTTAAAATAACATTTCAACCTACTTCAAATCTTGCTAAGAAGACAGAGGTTGCTCTGATAGGGAGTAATTCTACAAAAGTCATCTAATGATTAAAGATTGTTTATTTAATACCACTCATCAATGTTAAATAATATGTTTTGCTTTATTTGTTGTCAGTTATTTTAAACCCTGATACAGCCCTTGCGTGGGTGAAACATGGCCAGTGTCACACTTTTACAGTGGTGGAAATAAGTATTTGATCCCTTGCTGATTTTGTAAGTTTGCCCACTGACAAAGACATGAGCAGCCCATAATTGAAGGGTAGGTTATTGGTAACAGTGAGAGATAGCACATCACAAATTAAATCCGGAAAATCACATTGTGGAAAGTATATGAATTTATTTGCATTCTGCAGAGGGAAATAAGTATTTAATCCCTCTGGCAAACAAGACCTAATACTTGGTGGCAAAACCCTTGTTGGCAAGCACAGCGGTCAGACGTCTTCTGTAGTTGATGATGAGGTTTGCACACATGTCAGGAGGAATTTTGGTCCACTCCTCTTTGCAGATCATCTCTAAATCATTAAGAGTTCTGGGCTGTCACTTGGCAACTCGCAGCTTCAGCTCCCTACATAAGTTTTCAATGGGATTAAGGTCTGGTGACTGGCTAGGCCACTCCATGACCCTAATGTGCTTCTTCCTGAGCCACTCCTTTGTTGCCTTGGCTGTATGTTTTGGGTCATTGTCGTGCTGGAAGACCCAGCCACGACCCATTTTTAAGGCCCTGGCGGAGGGAAGGAGGTTGTCACTCAGAATTGTACGGTACATGGCCCCATCCATTCTCCCATTGATGCGGTGAAGTAGTCCTGTGCCCTTAGCAGAGAAACACCCCCAAAACATAACATTTCCACCTCCATGCTTGACAGTGGGGACGGTGATCTTTGGGTCATAGGCAGCATTTCTCTTCCTCCAAACACGGCGAGTTGAGTTCATGCCAAAGAGCTCAATTTTTGTCTCATCTGACTACAGCACCTTCTCCCAATCACTCTCGGCATCATCCAGGTGTTCACTGGCAAACTTCAGACGGGCCGTCACATGTGCCTTCCGGAGCAGGGGGACCTTGCGGGCACTGCAGGATTGCAATCCGTTATGTCGTAATGTGTTACCAATGGTTTTCGTGGTGACAGTGGTCCCAGCTGCCTTGAGATCATTGACAAGTTCCCCCCTTGTAGTTGTAGGCTGATTTCTAACCTTCCTCATGATCAAGGATACCCCACGAGGTGAGATTTTGCGTGGAGCCCCAGATCTTTGTCGATTGACAGTCATTTTGTACTTCTTCCATTTTCTTACTATGGCACCAACAGTTGTCTCCTTCTCGCCCAGCGTCTTACTGATGGTTTTGTAGCCCATTCCAGCCTTGTGCAGGTGTATGATCTTGTCCCTGACATCCTTAGACAGCTCCTTGCTCTTGGCCATTTTGTAGAGGTTAGAGTCTGACTGATTCACTGAGTCTGTAGACAGGTGTCTTTCATACAGGTGACCATTGCCGACAGCTGTCTGTCATGCAGGTAACGAGTTGATTTGGAGCATCTACCTGGTCTGTAGGGGCCAGATCTCTTACTGGTTGGTGGGGGATCAAATACTTATTTCCCTCTGCAGAATGCAAATAAATTCATATACTTTCCACAATGTTATTTTCCGGATTTAATTTGTGATGTGCTATCTCTCACTGTTACCAATAACCTACCCTTCAATTATGGGCTGCTCATGTCTTTGTCAGTGGGCAAACTTACAAAATCAGCAAGGGATCAAATACTTATTTCCACCACTGTATATAGACCTCTCATAAGTATTTATTTAGTTAGTTTATTTATTTATGCATTCTTGTATCCCACTGTTATCCAAAAACAAGTTTCGGATCAAAGTGGTTTACAATTTACATTTTGCTAGAGTTACAATAGTGTTGTGCAATGTTGAGAGGGCATCTATAGTTCCTGTGGTTATTCAGAGAGTTTTTGAAGAGATCGATTTGAAGTGGAAAAGGTAATGGTAGCTTTTGTGTTCGATTGTAGAGTTTTGGTGATATTTATGCATATAGTTTTTGAAGAGGTAGATTTGAAAGGAAGGCAACGATATCTGTGTGATTAGCTGTAGAAGTTTTTGAAGAAGTAGATTTTCATTTCTTTTCTGAATTGGAGGAGATTTGTGATGCTTTTTAGGGTTTTTGATATCAATATCCACTAGGTAGCTAAATCCTACTATGTAGGTAGTTTTGTAGATGGTGTTTTGCAGTTGGGTTGATGTAGGAGCAGGTTGTTTCTGTTTTCTGGGCTGCCAATTCTTGCGACATGTTCAATCATGTTAAACATATATTTGAATGCCAATCCGAATAGTATCTTGAAAATTAGGGTGCTTACTTTGAAAAATATTCTTGCCTTGACTGGTAGCCAACGTGGTGGGGCATAATCAAATGGGGCACCCAAGTTTTCCTGAGGACACCCTCATAGGACATCCCAGCAAAGGGGCAGGGAAACCCGTATTATCGAAACAAGATGGGCGGCCATCTTTCGTTTCAATAATACGGTCGGGGATGCCCAAGTTTCAACATTTAGGTCGACCTTACAGTTGGTCGTCCTTAGAGATGTTCGTCCCCGGTTTTTGGCGATAATTGAAACTGAGGACCCCCATCTCAGAAAAGACAAAATCCAAGCCAGTTGGTCATGGGAGGAGCCAGCATTCGTAGTGCACTTGTCCCCCTCAAATGCCAGGACACCTACTGGGCACCCTAGGGGGCACTGCAGTGGACTTCAGAAATTGCTCACAGCTGCATAGCTCAGTTACCTTCTCTGCTGAGCCCCCCAAAACCCACAACTGTACAACACTACCATAGCCCTAAGGGGTTTCTGGTGGGTTATGAAGGGCTCACATTTACCACCACAAGTGTAACAGGTGGGGGGGATGGGCCTGGGTCTGCCTGCCTGAAGTGCACTGCACCTACTAAAACTGCTCCAGGGACCTTCATACTGTTGTCATGGAGCTGGGTATGGCATTTGAGGCTGGCAAAAAATATTTTTAAAGTTTTTTTAGGATGGGAGGGGGTTGGTGACCACTGGGGGAGTAAGGGGAGGTCATCCCCGATTCCCTCCGGTGGTCATCTAGTCAGTTCGGGCACCTTTTTGAGGCTTGGTCGCAAGAAAAAATGGACCAAGTAAAGTCAGCCAAGTGCTCATCAGGACGCCCTTCTTTTTTCCATTATCAGCTGAGGACGCCCATGTGTTAAGCACACCCCAGTTCCGCCTTCACTATGCTTCCAACATGCCCCTGTGAACTTTGGTTGTCCCTGCGATGGAAAGCAGTTGAGGATGCCCAAAATCGGCTTTCGATTATGCCGATTTGGGTGACCCTGGGAGAAGGACTCCCATCTTGCGATTTGTGTTGAAAAATGGGCACCTTTCTCTTTCAAAAATATGCCAGATAGTGTTTCAAGTAGTGGGGTTGCTCTTTCACATTTCAATTTCTTGAAAATCAGTCTTGCTATCGTGTTTTGGACTGTTTGCAGCATTTTTAGTATGTTTTCTTTGCACCCTACATATGCTGCATTGCAGTAGTCTAGTCACGATAGTATCCCTGATTGGACCAGTATTTGGAAAGATTGTCTAGGGAAATAGTCTCTTATTCTTTTTAATCTCCATAGTGTTCTAAAGCATTTTGATGCTACTGCTGATATTTGATTGTCCAGTGTTAGGTGTTTGTCCAGAATGATTCCTAGTATTTTAAGTTGTGTTTGGATGTGGTATGTTTGTTGGTTGAGTTGAATTTTTGGTAGGATGTGGAGTTGTGTGGGCTGGAGAGTACTAGGAATATGTTTTTGTCTCTATTCAATTTGAGTTTGAAAGTTCTTGTCCATTCTTCCATGAGGTCCAATCATTTTTTTTATTTTGTCCTGTATATTTGTATGTTTGTGATATTGTTTTGGAAAGCTATAAAGTTGGTGACATCATCTGCGTATATAAATGGGTTGAAACCCATTAATTCTAGTTTTTTCCAAGTGGCGCCATCATTACATTGAACAGTATTGGTGATATTGGTGATCCCTGTGGTACCCCACACTCAGAGATCCATGAGGTTGATGTTTGGTTGGACAGCTTTACAATGTAGGATCTGATCTTTAGGAAGCCATTGAACCATGTCGCCACTGCACTGCTGATTCCTATGTTGTTGAGCAGTGTCATTAGTGTGGTGTGGTCTACTAGGTCGAACATTTTGTCCTTGGCATATTATACTTCTGAATTTTGTTATCAGGGTGGTTATGACAGTTTCAGCGCTGTGTTGTGGTCTGAAACCTGATTGGGATTTGTGAAGAATTGAGAATTTCATCAAGTATTCTGTTAGTTCCTGTGTTACTAGACCTTCCATCATTTTGGTCAGTAGTAGTATTGAGGCTACTGGTCTGTAATTCGTGATATCGCTGATCTCACTGGTAGTGTTTTTGGGGATAGCTGTGAGTACTATGTTGCCTTTGTTTGTTGGAAATTGACCTCTTTCAAACATGTATGTCATGTGTTTGATGAAGTACTCAATGAACCAGTCTGGTGGGTTTTTCATCATGAAGTTGGGGCATTTGTCAAAGAGGCAGTATGCATGCACATATTTTGTCAATAGTGTTTTTACTGTGTCTAGTTGGGGTGGTTTGAATGTGATCCATATTCTGTCTGCTGCGGTGTGTTTGGTGTGTGTTTTGCAGTCCTGTAGGTAGTCTGTGATGTTTATTTGTAATTTTGCAAGGTTTGATTTTATATTTATTATTTTGTTTTTGAAGTATTGTACAAGCTCGTCTGCAATTGGTGGTGTTTCAGTTGTCCCCAATATGTTCTGGGTTTTCAGTAGTTTGAACAATTTAGGTGTGAGATCCGTGCCCAAAATTTTATGCATGAGTTCAAAAAGGAGGTGCAGAAATGGGAGGGTCACGGGCAGAATAGGGGTGTTCCTAAAATGAATGTGCATAGTTATGGAATAAGGGGGAATGTGTTTAATTTAGGGATAAAGATTTGTACCACATTTCAATTGGTGCAAATGGTTGCATCTAAAGTAGACTGAATTTCTGGGTGTAAGCGCTATTCTATAAACCACGCCGAACTTTAAGCGTGGCTTATAGAACTGCACTTTTTTCAGCACCAATTTTTCAGAGCAATATATATAGAATTCACTGCATAGCTTACAATATTCTGTAAGTAGCCCATGCAGATGTCAGCCATGCCTAAGCCACAACCATGTCCCTTCTTTGTAAATGCCCCATAGCAATTTCATGTTTATCCATTTTCGCATTTAATTATAGAATAGCAGTTAGGTGCTTATGCACACACATATGCTTTTTCCCATATGAAATGGCAGTATTCTATCAATGTAAGCATACCAATGACATGTTATAACATGAGGTGGTATGTAAGTTAGGTAGGGGTACCATTACAGAGTAGCACCCTACTGGTATTCTGTACATTTACATGTGCAAGAGGTGTGTAAATGCAGTTAGGTAGATTCTATGCCCTAATAGGGGTAGATTCTGTGAATGGCATCCAAAGTTAGGTGATGAGATGATCCATACAGAGCTGTCTTTATAGAATACTAGTTTAAGTGATTTTCCTGCCTAACTTTATATGTGACTTTAGTCTTTGCTCACACCTTTTCAGCAGTGGCTCAAGGTAAGTTACTTTCAGGTACACTGGATGGGTCCCTGTCCCTGGAGGGCTCACAATCTAAGTTTGTACCTGAGGAAATGGAGGGTTAAGTAATTTGCCCAAGATCACAAGGAGCAGCAGTGGGATTTGAACTCGCCACCTCTGGATGTCAAGACTAGTGCTCTAACCACTAGGCCACTCCTCCACTCCTTATGCTTGCCAAAGTCTGGTATAAATGTTCACACCTAATTACTGTCAGACATGGAAATGGACGTATTCTATATCTCCACGTCTAAATCCTGGGATCACCCATGACCCACCCCTTGGCCACACCCCCTTTGGAGTTGTGCACAAGAGAAGTTAGGTGCTCAGTTTACAGAATAGGGGTGTAAGTCAGTTTTGCACACAACTGCTAATTAATTCCAATTAGTGCTAGATACACCAATTATTGCTACTTATCAAGTGCCAAGTTTGCACCATAATTATGTAATGCATGTAACTGATCTTTTTCTATAACCGTTCTCATTCTTTGCTGTATTTCAGGATTCATGCACTGAAAAGCCCAGAACCCCAAACTGCTTCTTAAATTATTTCTTTCATGAGATTTACTGTGAGAGAGTTAGGACATTACAGATCTGGTTTAAAATCAATGCAGGCCGTTCAGAGGTTAATCCTTTTCTGATTATTGCAAGTAACATTTTATGTCTTATACCTTTTATCTTGGTATTGTTTTTAGATGCTTATGGGTCAATATCAAACACACTTTCATTGTTGCAGTTCTTGATATGATTATATTACTTCTGTATTAATTTCATTACACTGGCTGCCAGTAGTGTGGAGATTCAGTTTAAAATATACTACTACTAATCATATTATTTAGTTCTTATTTGTATCTTATTTGTGCTGCTCTGTTCTTACTTGATATTTTGTTTATGGTATTGTAAACCTTGCCTGTCATTTTATTTATTGTAAGCCACTTTGAACTTGAGTATGCTCGAGATAATGTGGGGTATAAATGTCAAAATCTAATATAATAAAACGCACCCTCAACGTTCTGAGGACAACGTTCTGTGAAACCGTGAAGCCGTGAAGCCATGAAGCCATGAAGCCATCTGACGTCACTCCCAGGCTGAAGGGTTCGTGGATTCGTGGTGTGAAGCCTTCAAGCCAGCCAGCCGTCTCTGCCCCGCCCTCGCCTCAAACCAAACAAATCCGGAAGCGAAGCGTCAGGGAAGGAGGCGGCGCTCCCGACGTCTAGCCTTCCCTTCGCTGTGTTCCGCCTTCAAAAGAAGGCGGAACACAGCGAAGGGAAAGCTAGACGTCGGGAGCGCCGCCTCCTTCCCTGACGCTTCGCTGCACGAACCGCCACGGAGGTAAAGTTAAAAAGAAGAAAAAAAAAAAAGGGATGCATGGATGCGAAGGGGGGGGGGAGATGCATGGATGCGAAGGGGGGGCATGGATGCGAAGGGGGGGCATGGATGCGAAGGGGGGGAGAAGAGGGCGGGCCAAGCTGGGACATGGGAGAGAGAGGAGCATGGATGCGAGGGGGGGTCATGGAAGGGAGAGAGGGGACTTGCTGGAAAATGGAGGCGGCAGGGGACAGAGGAGCATGGATGGGCATGGATTGGGAGGGCAGGGCTCAGGGAGAGAGGGGAATTACTGGAAATGGATGAATGGAGGGGGCAGGGGACAGAGGAGCATGGATGGGCATGGATTGGGAGGGCAGGACTAAGGGAGAGAGGGAAATTGCTGGATAGGGATGAATAGAGGGGACAGATGGGCATGGATGGATATGGATTGCAGGGCAGGCCTCAGGGAGAGAGGGCAATTGCTGGATAGGGAAAAATGGAGGGGCCAGGTGACAGATGAGCATGGATTGGAAGGGCAGGACTCAGGGAGAGGGAAATTGCTGGATAGGGATGAATGGAGGGGACAGATGGGCATGGATGGATATGGATTGCAGGGCAGGCCTCAGGCAGAGAGGGGAAATGCTGGATAGGGAAAAATGGAGGGGCCAGGTGACAGAGGAGCATGATGGGCATGGATTGGAAGGGCAGGACTCGGGAGAGGGGAATTGCTGGATAGGGTGAATGGAGGGGACAGATGGGCATGGATGGATATGGATTGCAGGGCAGGCCTCAGGCAGAGAGGGGAAATGCTGGATAGGGAAAAATGGAGGGGCCAGGTGACAGAGGAGCATGGATGGGCATGGATTGGAAGGGCAGGACTCAGGGAGAGGGGAATTGCTGGATAGGGATGAATGGAGGGGACAGATGGGCATGGATGGATATGGATTGCAGGGCAGGCCTCAGGCAGAGAGGGGAAATGCTGGATAGGGAAAAATGGAGGGGCCAGGTGACAGAGGAGCATGGATGGGCATGGATTGGAAGGGCAGGACTCAGGGAGAGGGGAATTGCTGGATAGGGATGAATGGAGGGGACAGATGGGCATGGATGGATATGGATTGCAGGGCAGGCTCAGGCAGAGAGGGGAAATGCTGGATAGGGATGAATGGAGGGGGCAGGTGACAGAGAAACATGGATGGCCATGGATTGGGAGGGCAGGGCTCAGGGAGAGAGGGGAATTGCTGGAAAAGGATGAATGGAGGGGGCAGGGGACAGATGGCCATGGATTGGGAGGGCACGGCTCACACTCTCTCTCTCATATACAATGTCTTTCTGACTCTCACTCTCACACACTCTGTCTCACACTGTATCACATTCACTCTCTATGTGCCACACAGTCACTCACACACTCGCTTGGTCTCATACACTCACTCTCACAGAGAATCTGTGTCTCACACACACTCTCTCTCTCGCCCACACACACACACTCTCTCTCACACTGTGTCTCACATACACACTTGCACACACTCTCATTCTCACACACACACTCTCTCACAAACACACTCACACTCAGACTCACTCTCTCTCTCTCACACTCACACTTTCACTCTGACTCTCAAACAGTCACTCTCACATACACTCTCCCAAACATACACACTCCAAGGAAAACCTTGCTAGCGCCCGTTTCATTTGTGTCAGAACGGGCCTTTTTTACTAGTAAATATATAAATAACTGGACATGCAAATTTGGGCACCTTTAGGCAGTGGAACTTACTGCAAGCAAGACATAAGATTTATAACAGACTATCTGTATTTCAGACACTCAGTTAAAACTTGGTTATTTTAGAAACACTTTGGCTCAAACTCAGGAAAACTAGCCCCACATCTACACAAGACACGGAGATGATGAAACACGAAACCACCTGCTAAACCTAGCAGAACACTCACACGGAACCCAAACGTGTCCCGATAAAATGGCAGAGTCTACATTATAGACGTGGAGTTCCAAAGACTATCAAGTTTCATATTAAATATGATCTTACTTAAACAATTATGCTCAACCATGTCTAGCTAGTTAATAAGATGTAATGCAATATTGTTTACTTATACTGAGCAGTTCCAATGCAAGTTATTACTATTTAATGTTAGCTAATCTTTTGATAACATACTGTTAAGTGTAAACCGTTTAGAACTTGTCAGTAAAGCGGGTTATAAATGCCAAATTAAATTAAATTACATTTATAGAATTTGGGGGTTGTTTGGCCATGTGCCAACTTATACAGCCAGAATGTATCCATATGCTGAATTTCAGATAATAGAATTAATGAGTCCAGCACCCAGTGCCAATCACATAAGTACTCTTGAATATCAACCCTCTGTATCTTTTTCAGTGTCTGTGTACAGCAGTGATATCCAAACCTGTTCTGGGGGAACCCTGGATTGCAGGCTATCCACAATGAATACGCAACGAGGTGGTGTATGCAAATTGATCTCATGAATATCCATTTTAGATATCCTGAAAACTTGACTGGCTGAGGTTCCCCCAGGGCAGGTTTGGGACTCACCACATTAATGACTGCAATCAATTGCACTTCAATGAAATACAGCAATGGTATTCACTGATAGTGCTGGAGACTGACAAATAGGTTGTGTTTTGAGGCGATCCCTAATGAATATGCATGAGATTTGCATGCATCTTGCCTTTACTGTATCCAAATCTATCTCATGCATATCCATTAGGGAGAGCCTGAAAACCCACCCATTTGCAGCAATACTACTTGAGTGTTTTCACCGCAACATTATTGATATCTGCAAACCTTCTGCGCAACTGGATTTTTCATTTTTATTTTCATCAAAATAAGTATAACACCTCTCTTCTTTTTCTGAGGAGGAGGGAAGCTTAGAGGGAAGTACAGTTGTATAAATTTAAGTCAGACAATGATCTCATCTGAATGAAACATTGACTCTTAAGACAAAAGCATTCACCCAAGTACAATACAATTATTTTATTTCTTCATCCCTATCAGTTCACACAAGTCACTGCCACTCTAATTACTGAGTGGAACAGAAGTAGCTTTGTGTTTTGCTGCTAACAACCCTTTTAAATATTTCCAATCATTAACACCAGGCAGAAGCAACAGCAACATCTCCAGACTTGAAATACATGCAGCCTGGGGAACCTTGTTTGTTACTGTGTATCTTCTGTCAAAGATCAGACAGCTGCAGTTTTCAAAGTTCCTCGGCACATCCAAACTTGCCTTCCCCTCCGAGCACATTCAATTGCTCTGCCAGTCAACCCATCAATTGCACCTCAGTGACCCCCCTGCTCAAACAGTCAGATCCAGGATTTAGATTGCAGAGATTTCCAGCACATTGTTAAGACTTGAAATCTGCATTTGCAAGCATCTCAAGGGATAGTCTGGAATCTGCCCCACTAAAACTAGTTCTTCCACTCTGGTAGTTTACACCTGCTATTTACATTGGACAACAGGAAATATTGTTTCCTAAATATATTGAATTTACATATTTACTGTCCGCCCATCTTCATCCATGTCCAGCTTGAAAAATGAATAGACAGGTTCAACAAAGATAGGGCGTCTTTTACTAAGGTGTGCTCACGTTTTTAGCGTGTGCTAAAGTTGTAGGCGGGCTAAATGTTAGAGATGCCAAAGCATTCCTATGGGCGTCTCTAACGTTTAGCGTGCCCACAGTTTTAGCGCGCGCTAAAAACGTGAGCGCGCCTTAGTAAAAGACGCCCATAGCTTGAATGTCTTCCAAAACAGAACAAAAAACTTGCAGCACTCTTTGGGCCTCTATTACCAAACTGCGCTAGTGATTCCTGGTGTGGTAATACCTACAAAACCCATCCCCTTTCGACGGGCTTCGTTGGCATTGCCACATAGGAATCGCTAGTGCAGTTTGGTAAAAGAGGTCCATTATCTTCTACATGTGCTGCTGTTTCAGTGATGTGTAATAGTGCATAATGTTAGTCCAAATTCTGAATCTTTTGATACAGTATATTGTATGAGTAGTGTTATTTTCATAGCGGGGTCTTTTGTGAAATTTAAGGGTCTGATATTCAGTTGTGGTGCTGGGTGCCTGATAAAAGAAAGTACCGGTACTTTATTGGAATATTCAACCAGCACCATTGAATGTATGTATGAATGGCAACCATGCTGATGCTTATGTAGAGGTAAGACCCCTGCCTATAACTTTACAGAGATTGGAATTATACCTCTTGTAATCCATAATTCAGAAGATGCCTTAATTCAGCATGAACTTTGTCAGTATTTGCCAAGATTTGCAATGTCAGCAGAAAAGTCCCTGCTCCACTTGACTAATGTAGCAGGTGGGCAGTCATAGCAACATGTACTTATTGTTTTGGAATAATGACTCCTGAACAAATTGACCCAGCATTTGAAGATCCTGGGTTCAGAGAAAACCCTCCAGAATGATTTAAAAGGGACAGTCTTGTGTTTCTTCAAGCCATAACATCTGGAGCCAGAACTGTTTCTTTACCACATCCTCAGGGACATGACCCTTGAGAAAATCGATAAAAGGAGCATCTTGGAGACCAGAAATCATCTGATAATCCAATCAGATCCGGGCTGGAAATTCTCATATCTTCTTTTCAGCTCATCAACTTCTTTGCATCTCTCTACATCTGGAATACCACAGTGCCTGTCCTGCCAGTTCCAACACCTGCTGACCCACCTTCATCCAAGGAGGAAAGATTTGCTTTCATCGGGTATAAATACAAGCTCTACAATTTATTGGGTAATAGGCAGAAGGCCTGGTTGTGGCCCAAGACGTGTGCATTTCCTCTGATTTACTTTTTATCTTTCACAAGTATTTAAGGTACCATTAAATAAAGTGGTTGTTGCTTTTCTTTGAGCTATCTTGCATGTGCTTTTGTTACTGACATGCTGAGTATCTCTGTTCAATTAAGCTTGCTATATTGGCTTGTAAATAAACTTGGCTTTATTTTTCTAACTCTGGCTTGTCTCCATTGCTTATTAGTAGAATTTCAAGAGCTAGAACTTAGATCTGTTCACAGGGGAGCATAAGTAAACAAATGATGAATTTGGAGTGCTAGTCAAAATATTCCATTACACAATTTCACATTCCTCATTGCTTTGTTATCTAGTAGGAGGCAGCAGTTCTATAACCCACTTCTATTACACTTATACATCTACTGCCTGATATTTAGATCATGGTAGTCAGTGGTTTTAAATAGGGCTGTATCAAACATTCATATTCAATTCAATTTGGCTCAAATAGTACCCCGAATATATTATTTGTATTTGGCCAAATAATGATTTAAATTTGAATACAAATAATCCAGGGCTCTACTTTGCTAAATCCTACTGAAATAATCACTTGATCTTTGATTTCACATTGCTTCTTTTATTATTTATTATATTAAAGCTCAATGCCCATTATTTGTATTCGGTATTCGTGTACGGCAAAATTATATTTTTCATTATTCATATTTGCCCAAATAGTAAAATATGCTGTTTGGAACAACTCTAGTTTTAAAGCCACTGACAGTCACAGACAGAATTATGCCTGGATATTCAACGTTGGGCCAGATTGAATATCCAGGATCAGCTATTGACCTGGAAGCTGTGCAAGTGCCAACTGATACTTAATACTGGCACCTGCATAGTTAAGTGGACAAAGACAGGACTGCCTTTTGTGTGCTCTTATCTCCTGCTTAACCATGCAGGCAGCAGAACTGAATATGGCTGATGCCCACATAACTGCCAGCTCCTCCTCATCTCTGCCCACGGATCACCCTGGAGTGGAGGAGTGGCCTAGTGGTTAGGGTGGTGGACTTTGGTCCTGGGGAACTGAGGAACTGAGTTTGATTCCCACTTCAGGCACAGGCAGCTCCTTGTGACTCTGGGCAAGTCACTTTACCCTCCATTGCCCCATGTAAGCTGCATTGAGCCTGCCATGAGTGGGAAAGCGCGGGGTACAAATGTAACAAAAAAAAAATAATTTACTGAACGATGCTGCCACAGACAGAGCCAATATTCAGCAGCATTGCCATGTAAAGTGCCACTGAATATTGGGTGCCTGGGATAACTGGGTAGGAGCCTCTGCTGCTTGCCCTTATATCATACTGAATATTACATAAGACATAAGAATAGCCATACTGGATTAGACCATTGGTCCAATCTAACCCAGTATCCTCCAACAGTGACCAATCCAGGTCACAAGTATCTGGCGGAATCCCAAGAGTAGCAATGTTCCGGACTCCCAAAACAGCAGGAGCACAATTTTGGAATCCAAAGAGTAGCACATTCCATGCTACCCATCCCAGGAGCATGCAGTTTGCAAGTGGCTTCCCATGTCTATCTTAATATAGAAACCTTTTTAAACCCAGATATGCTAACTGATGTTACCACTTTCTCTGGCAACGAGTTCCAGAATATAACTATTCATTGAGTGAAAAAAATATTTCCTCCTATTTGTTTTAAAAGTATTTCAATGTAGCTCCATAAAATTAACCTACTATTTTGCAGTTCTGACTTCAAATGAATAACTTATCTGTTAGCTAGCTTCAGTGGAAGACATCCTGAATGAGAAAAGTCTGACCTGATTAGTGTAAACACCCACACTGTTTTTTTTAAAGGACTTTACCAGGTGTAAACCAGGCTTTCATGTGTAATATTACCCACCTAAATTAAAGACGAAACTTCAAGGACCAAGTGAGTTCTGTGTGCTTCACCTGCTGACAAACACATAATTCACTTTGAGTGGTGGGACCATGAGAAAATAATCCAAGTGATCAGTTTGGCTTTCCTTACATTGCCTATGGATGAGAAGAAAATGTTTGTCAAACCATTTCAGTTATGCCTCTAGTTCACTGCAAATTAAACAGACGAGGCTCTGAAACACAAGAGCACTTCAGTCTATTTTCCATAAAAGAAACATACCATTGAAGTCTAAAGTGTTTGTACATCTTTTGTAACTGCAAGGTTCAGAGAGTGCTGCAACAATGTAGACATCTTTAGAGCTGACAGTGGAGATTGCATTTATTTTCATTGTGCCAGGCTAGAAAGAATGTTGACATTACAATGATAGGAGGATCAAGGAACCAGAGAAGAAAGAGATCAGAAAAAGAAATATTTCCCCCAAGGACAAAAGCAAACCACAGTCATTAGAGTAATGTCCAAAGAGAGAAAGAACATAGAATTCTTGGCCCAATTATTCAAAAGCACTTGAAAGTGTACATTTGTGTGTGGGGTAATTTTATTAGGAATCACCTAGATTTAGGTATGGCAAGCACATAATATATAGTGAATGCCTAACTCTAGTCATTTATAAAATGTTTCTCTTTATGCAAAATAGGAACTATACAATAGTAAATCAAAAACTTCATAGTAACAATATAATAAACATTCCAGGTAATATTCAGCCAGCGGCAGACAGCATTGTTTTGTCCACTGCAGGTGCTAAACCAGAAATCAATGTCAGGTTCGTTAGGCTTTGGCAGTGAATTCTGTTTGTTTGTTTTTTGTGTTGTTGTTTTAAGGTAGCTATTGCATGACTGGTAAGTTTAATATTCAGACTTAACCAGCCATAGGTTAGCTCATAAAGATAGGACAGGCATTTATGTGGTCCTATTTATGCACTAAACTTGGCTGGTTAGGTTTTGAATATCAGGACTTAACTGGAAGTGCCGCCCCTGTATGCCTCGTCATAGCCAGCTTTAAGTTTGGGACTAACAGTCATTTTCATCAAGGATGACCAGTTAAGTGTCACTGAAATGACTGATAGCTGCAACCAAGTGAGTTATATTATGTTTAGTTTCAGGTATTTATATACCGCCTTTCAGGCAAAGTCCAAGGCAGTTTATAATTTGGAGAGAGACTACAAAATCAGAAGGACAGTAGAACAAAAACCAAAACGACTACAATTGCTCCCAGTGCTACTGCCACCGGCAGGATCAACCTGGAATCTACTCAGTCAGAAAATGCCTGAGAAAACAAAAAGTACTTCATGAGATTCCAGACTGGAGATAGGGCAATTCCAAATGGATCTCAAAGGGAAGAGAGTTCCAATAAAATGGAGCAAAAGTGAAAAAGGCAGAATGGTGTGTGGACTCCAGTCTCATTAAATACAGTGGGGGAGTACTAAGTTGATGACCTAAAGAGGAACGGAGCACCTGCACTGGCCGATAAGGGGTAATAAAACAGACAAGATAAAGAGGAGACCCATGATATAGGGTCTTAAAAGTTAGAGTGAGATTCTTATGGATTAAATAAAACCTAATTGGCAGCCAGTGATGTCTCAGAAGAAGGGATACATGATCGTAACGACGAGCGAGTGTGAGGAGACATATTGCCTTGTTTTGAACAGTATGGAGTCTTTTTAAGAGTGAGCATAGGAAGACCAGTATATACAATGTTACAGTAATCCAATTTGGAAGTGACGAGGGCAAAAAGCAAAGTAACAAAAACAGCTGAATGGAACGGATCAAGCAAAGTGAGTAGAAACATGATTTTGTGACTGCTGAAATCTGTACACGGAAAGTGAAGGCTGAGTGGAGATGATGGGTGGTAAGCCAGTCAACAATTTTATCCCAAATGGATTGCAGTAGAGAAAAATCAGGACTTGAAGGTCCTGTGGGGAAACCAGTAAATATCATCAGTGTAAATGTAACAACGGGTCTGAGATTCTTGGATTAACAGTGCTATTGGCTAAGAAGATATGGAAAAAAAAGAGGGAAAGAACAGTTGACAAAGAAGTAGGAAGAGACACATGGAAAGTCCTATTGTCAGAAATGACGTGAACCACGATAAAACAGAACCAGTAATCCCTAATGCAGCCAAACGAGAAAGCAAAAGAGAGTGACTCACCAAATCAAATGCCACAGACAGGTCTAAAGAAATACACAGATAGCCTTGCCCTGATCAAAAGTGGAATAGCAATAATTTAGCAGAGAGGCAATGATGGTCTCATAGAATGATCTTTCCGGAATCCTGAATGAAAAGGATGAAGAACATTTGTAGCCCTAACCTCAACATGGTTGGGTAAGTTGCAAATACACAAACCTCTCAAGAAGTTTGGCCAAGAAGGTAAATTAGACATTGGGTGAAAATTAGAAACAACAAATTGTCCAGAGATTTGCCTTTCAAGATCGGATGGACAACAGCTGAGTGTCCAGAACAGAGCCAAGGGAAAGGCTATTCATTATTATAGTCCTAGCCAATAGTGCAAGACCAATGCCTGGACTGAAGAACCATGATGAGGGACAAGGGTCCAAACAACAGGTAGTTTTTCTGACTCAGCCTAGTACCCTTTTGAAACGTCATAAGAGAAGGCAAAGAAAACTGACCAAGATAGGTAGAAGAAATGGGAATAAACTTCCTGTGATGCAGAGGAAGAAGAAGATAGAGAAATAAGGAAAAATGAGGTGGTGCAGAAAGAGGCAGAGAAGTACGTAGACAGAACACTTTAGAGACAAAGAAATCAGCACAATCCTGAGTCAATAGAGAGGTTAAGGAAGGAGGGAAGATGTTGTAAGACCAGAGACACGAGCTACTGCAGAAAGAGTTGCTTAGGGTGATTAGGGGGCTTGTGAATAAGGCATGTATAATAAGCATGGCAAGCCTTCTTTTGCGAGGAGTGATAGCAAACAGCTGACTTAATAAGCCTCTAGAGCTTCTCAGGACTTAGATTTCCTCCAACACCTTTCCAAAACACGTAGCGCCTGTTGGCAGTGATTTCCGGCCAGTTAACTCATTTTAAATATCAGCCGGATTATTTTTATAAAAGTTTTTTGAGTAAAGGGCTTTGTTTTCTCAGAAATAAGTGTCCATATCATCAAATAGAGCTGGTGACTAACAACCTGTTAGATAAATGATAAAAAAAAAACGTATCTTGTATAACTTGCAGCCTGTCCTGTCAAAACTTAAGAATATTATCTCCTCCTGAAGAAGCCAGTTAGTGAAACACAGACATTGTTGAGGAAGCATTAAGGGCTATGTGGGCCTTTTACAAAGGCATGCTAGTGCTAAAAATAAGCATGTGCTAAACGCTAGAGATGCCCATATATTCCTATGGGTGTCTCTAGTGTTAGGCACATGCTAATCATGAGAACTGCTAAAAATGCTACCAAGACTCCCTATTCACACTAAGATGGTGATTTTCTCTCATGAAGCAGCGCATATCATTGTGATTATGTAACAATGTCACAAGTCCAGAATGTTTTGCAAGTAGTAATCCTTGGTTGGTTTGGGTCTGGAAACACATAGGCACACAAAGGTTGGTGAGCTGTAGCCTTACAGCTCCCAATAGGCGTAACTTGTGTCACAGTGAAAGGCACTTTAAGGTGAACCTGGGAACATCAGGCTCCATGTTAGTGGTCACAGTGCTGAATGGCAAGAAAAATAGCTGGCATTATTTATAAGGATACACAGCTTCAAAGTTCAATGCAACCTTGTGTTTTGATTTGCATAGTAATGAAGTACTTTGCATTCATTGCATGCTTGCTCTCATTATGCAGCCCACAGTGCCTTAAACTAACATGTGATTTTGCCATTTGGTGTGTGTTACGGTACAATCATCATGAACTACCCCTCTCATTATGTGAATTTATTTTAGTTGTGTGCAGCATCAACCCAGTGGCACAGAAGTGCCTCCAGTCCCCTCTCCTTTACCAATCTTTCCCCTCTTCTCATAGCTGCAACCTATTTGTATCTTATAAATGCCGATACTTGTAGACCCTACAAAAAATTTGAACTATCAAATGCAGAAAATAGTGGTATAGCCAGTAGTAGACATTGAATAATATAACACAGGATGATGATATTGCTACCTAGCCACATAAGTGATAATTCTCTATGGAGCTGCCCAGTTTTGGGTAACAAGAGTGTACATAAATAGTATGATTCAAGCAAGCAGAAACCTCTCCTGTCCACACTGTAAATCACTAAATATCGACCCCCCCCCAAATCATATTGCCATAATAATGCCCCAAGCCCCCTTTCATATGGATAATATAGCTGTGCAACATTATACATCCAAAATTATCCTTTCAACACCTGGAATTTTTTGTAATGCATTTATGTGCTCAGCCTTGCCACTGAGCACGAGTGCTTTTCAGTATTGACCAGTAGTGTTCTGAGCTGAATTTTTCAAGTGAGAATAAGCACACATTTTTCAGTAAAGTTCCAGAGATGTAATAATGCCAGAGCTACTTTACGAAAAAAAAAATAAAGTAATGAAAAGTAGCAATTGTGAAATAATGAGGCACCATTAACTCTGAATAGCTGAAGTACTTAGCAGTGGTTGCCTGTTAATGGCCTTTTCAGTATAGCATATTAAGTGCATATTTTCAACTATTAATTGTATGGGGTTTCTAGTGAACCATACGTTAACAACACAAAAGTGTGCAAAACCACATGTACAGTGGTCAGTTCTATTAACGATTCTGGCTCAGCTAGGTTTTGACCTTGTAGGTTTTTTTTTTCTTTAGAATACTAAATGTTTTAACACAAGGTGTATTATCTTCAATGCTTGCTTGCAATTCTCTTGGATTCAATGATACAACAACACAAGATGCATTTTATTCATAATGATTAACAACTTGCAATATAAAGATTATTTAACCAATGCAAAAAACTCACCAATTTAAGTCCGGTTTTCATATCAAAAACAATTTTCATTCATTTCTCAGTATTCTCAAGGTATAGGTTCCTAGAAAACCCCACAAATATTGAAAACAAATACGGAACCATTGATCATATGGGGAAATAAGGGCTAGGTTCCTTGGAGATCTGTTCACCATACTCTTTGCTACTTATCAACATAAAATACATTATTTTGTGTACCCTTCTTGTAAAAAAACAGCTTACTTATTTTATTATGCATTGTATACATTTATTTTATACACTATTTTCTTTGTAATAGTTTAGTATGTAGTGGTAACAGTGGTCAGCGTATCTGGGTTTAAAAAAGGTTTAGACAAATTCCTGGAGGAAAAGTCCATAGTCTGCTATTGAGACAGACATAGGAAGCGACTGCTTGCCCTGGGATTTGTAGTATGGGATTTGGGTTTCTGCCAGGTACTTGTGACCTGGCTTGGCCACTGTTTGGAAAACAGGATACTGGGCTAGATGGACCATTGGTCCTGACCCAGTATGCTACTCTTACGTTCTTATGTCTTTGGTTGAAACAAACACCAAAAACATTTAAACACAACATTTAAAATGTACTATATAAATACATGATATAAAATGTATTGTATGCTTGGATGCAATTAGTAATAAAAAACAATATATAAAACTGCAAGCATGCTTCAGAAACACATGTCTTAACATAGTGACATCCATGCGAACAAGGAGGCATCGTTGCCTTGGTTGAACCCCCACCCCGATGTGACAAATGAATAGCGAAAAATAGGTTACTCTTTATTTCACATGAATAATTGAAATCCACAAATGTGGAACACTCAAATACCAAGGATTGCCTGTATAACACACACAAATTTCAAAATCCCTTTCTGTTGATTTTGACAAGCATAGATCCAAGTTTCCAAAACAACTAGTGGGGGTGGACATTAGGGGGGGAATTCTATATATGATGCCTTAAAAACTGGCACTGAAAACCATGCCTAAAGTTACACATAGTTTGTAGAAATATGCTCACGTGCCATTCTTGTGACTAAAATTTAGGCACAACCCATTTAGGCCTAAAACCAGGCCTAAATACCAGTATCTTACTTAGGCGCAGATCGGGTGTAATTCCCATAATAGTATGGCATAGTTTTTTTTTTAATGTCCATGACCCATCCATGACCACACCCCATTTTCAACTGCCATCATTAGAATTTATGCGCACCATGTTATAGAATACACCTAGAAAGTTGTGCACATTAATTTTAATTAAAGCCAATTAGTGCTGCTAATTGGTTGTTAAGTACCAGTTATCAGCACTGATTGGCTTGTAGTCAATTAAGTTGTTCACCGCCATTGGCCATGCACCAAATTAGAAACACACAACTTAAGGCACCATATATAGAATTTGGGGGTTGGTTCGTTTAAAAAATGAGGGGCTCTTTCACTAAAGTGTGGTGAATTTTTTGCACTTACTGCACCTTAGGTGAAAAGCCTGTGGTAGGTGCCAGGGCTGTGTGATAAGTGTTTGGGGAGTGTCCATCATTCCCTCTGCAGGTCAAGTGCATTAATTACCATGCAATGGTGCAGATCCATACCCAGTCTCTGCCCAGTCACTTCTCCATCTTTCACTAAGCAGTTAGCATAGAAGTTTTACTTCACTGTCTATCAGCATGTGGTAACTGCTAGCTCAGCTGTGTACTAATGGATAGCATGTACTAAAACCCACACTTTATTAGAAGGCTCCTTCATTGTGCACTAAAACAATTTAACATGCATTAACCTACTGTATGAATTAAGAGGATTAGCTGCCATTAAAAATTCTAATGCAGGTTGAAATTGCTTCATTGGTTTCCACTTTCTCTAAGAATTCAATTTAAATTGGTCTGTTTTTTCATTTAAGATTCTTCATATTCTTAGTCCAAGCTATCGTTCTTCTTACTTACACCTTCAACTAAGGTCATGTTTTTCTCATTCTGTTTATTGTAATAAATTATAACTTTCTTCAGCCTCTGCTTTTAGTGCATAAGTTTATGTTGCTACGTGTAGTCCTAGAATTATGGAATTCTCTTCCACTGGAACTGGATAGGTGGGAGATAAATAAATACATTTTTATTAACTGAAAAAAAATCAAAACTCTGAGAAAAAAGCCCAAAGAAACCAAAAATGAACAAAAAAATTTTGTTCTGTACCCATCTCCAACAGCTAGCTTTCAAGTACAGCAGGGTATTAGTACCAGCTAAAAATAAATGATTGTTTTATAATTTAATATGTTATGTGATGTATGTTTTATTTTATTATGTATGTTTTATTGTATCCTGCTTAAACTTTCTAGATACAGTGGTATATACATTTCTAAGGGGATCTTTACTAAGCCGCAGTAGGGCTACCGCACAGGTAGGCATGTGCCAAATTGACCCAACCGCCAGGGTAGTTCTGAAGTTGGCCTGCAGTTTCCCACACAGTAGAAAATAATTTTCTATATTCTACCATGGGGGCATTCCCAGTGGTAATCAGCAGTGCGGCACATTGCTGTGTGCTGCCTGATTATCACACGAGTAGCGTGTGAGCCTTACCACCTTCTAAATAAGTTGCGGTAATGGCTCAGATAGTAAATAGCTGCACACTAATTTTAATATTAGTGCATGGCCATTTGCCGCCCCATTTTTTAAAAAAGACCTTTTTTCTCACCACTGAGTGGCCCAGCACATGCCAATTTCACATGCCAAAACTAGCACAGGCCACTTTTTACCGCAGCTTAGTAAAAGGACCCCTAAGCAAATAATAAGGTTCACAGCCTCCTATTTATTAGTAAATATTTTCAATAAAAGATCATTTGGGGTATGGAGCCATGATGGTATCTGGGGGAGATGTGTAGGACCCCAACCAAGGACTGTTGCTGCTACCAACACAGCACGACTATGATCGAACAGAACATCACGCAATCTTCATCCATTCCGACCCTCCACTTATGCCTCATACGATCACTATACAACTTTGTATTTGTTATCCACAGACTGGGCAAACGCCTTTGACGGTACTATGTAAGCCACATTGAGCCTGCAAATAGGTGGGGAAAATGCGGGGTACAAATACAACAAATAAATAAATAAATAACTGGGCGGGGTAAATTAGGAGGAGACAGAAAAATAGGGTTAGCACGGGATCCCTTACCACCACCTCAATGGGTGTTGGTAAGTGCTCCATCTGAAATGGCTGCATGGCAGGTGTGAACTTACCACACGGCCTTTCTTTTTTGGGCTTTTTACCAGCCGCAGTTAAAGGGGCCCTGATGCGCAGCAAAAACAGCTGCCACCATTAGCACAGGGCCCTTTTTACCGCAGCTTAGTGGAGGCATGGAGGAGTGATTTGGGAGTGGAGGAGTGGCCTAGTAGTTAGAAACACCCATCTTGACATCCAGAGGTGGCTGGTTCAAATCTCACTGCTACTCCTTGTGATCTTGGACAAGTCACTTAACCCTCCATTGCCTCCAGTATAAACTTAGATTGTGAGTCCTCCAGAAACAGGGAAATTACCCAGTGTACATGAATGTAACTTACCTTGAGCTACTACTGTAAAAGGTGTGAGCAAAATTCAAATAATAAATAAAAGGGCTCCTTAGGGGGATTCTATAAAAGGTGGCTCACAAATGGACACCAGAAAAGATTAGCACTATGCACTCTTCTGAAAAGGTGCACACTCTTTATAGAATAATGTGTAGTGCCAATTCCCACACCAGGCTTACATGTACTGAAACCTAATATAAATACCAGAACTCACATTGATTATTCCATAACACTGCATGCAACGTTTTGCAATGCCCCTTTTGGGTTGTACACTATGGTATGTAGGCACCCAAAATTATAGAATATTGTGCAGCCAGATGCATACGCAAATCCTAATTGGTGCTAATTTACTTTTAGCATCCAATTATTGCTCATTAGCCAATGAAGCTGCATGTGCATTTTGGAAGTGCACCCAAATTTGGTGCCCAGATATAGAATCATGTGGTAACCACTACCACAATAGCACAGTAAACGGTTTTGTGTCATTTTGTCAGTTAATGCATGTTAAACCATGTGTTAAGGGATTTTGGTGTTAGGGCGGTAACTAGGCAGGGTATGGGTGGAGAATGGGCATGGAAGGCATTTTGCAAGCAGTATATGGCACATACTGGACTACATTATATATATGGCACCTGAAAAATCAGCTCCAAAAATATTTCCACCTCGGCGTATTCTGTAAACCACGCTTAGATTTAGGCACAATTTACAGAATACGCCTAGTGGGTTTATAAAATATGACTAGCAGTTAAATACTGGCACCTAAGTTAGGCACAGAGAAGGTGTATTCTATAAACCTGCATGTAGATTTTTGGAACGCTCATGGTCTGCCCATTCCACGCCCAAGGCCACACCCATTTTTTAAAGCACACATTAGAATTTACATGCCACACTATACAGAATATTCTTAGTGAGTTGTGTGTGTAAATTCTAATTAATGCCAATTAGTGTTAATCATTGCTTAAGTGGCAATTATTGGCACTGATTGACTTGTTAAGTAATTACATTGTGTGTACAAATCCAGAATACAACCGGATTTGTGCACGCTTCTACACTGGGCCCTCTTAGCACCTCTTAAATAGTAGACGCAAGTTTTTCTACACTAACTGCAACCTGAGTGTCACGAACTAATGGAATCTGGAAATGTTAAAACAGGGCCTGCAAAGGAAGATGCCGGGGACACCCCCAATAGTTGCTACATTAGATTTGCAGCTACTGTGCATTACTTTTCTGCATTAAGTACATAAGTACATAAGAATTGCCATACTGGGACAGACCAAAGGTCCATCAAGCCCAGCATCCTGTTTCCAACAGTGGCCAATCCAGGTCACAAATACCTGGCAAGATCCCAAAAAAGTACAAAACATTTTATACTGCTTATCCCAGAAATAGTAGATTTTCTCCAAGTCCAATTTAAAAATGGTTTATGGACTTTTCCTTTAGGAAGCAATCCAAACCTTTTTAAAACTCTGCTAAGCTAACTGCCTTTACCACATTCTCTGGCAACAAATTCCAGAGTTTAATTACACGTTGAGTGAAGAAAACTTTTCTCTGATTTATTTTAAATTTACTACTTTGTAACTTCATCGCTTGCCCCCTAGTCCTAGTATTTTTGGAAAGTGTAAACAGACGCTTCACGTCTACCTGTTCAACTCTACTCATTATTTTATAGACCTCTATCATATCTCCCCTCAACCACCTTTTCTCCAAGCTGTAGATCCCTAGCCGCTTTAGCCTTTCCTCATAGGGAAGTCATCCAATCCCCTTTGTCATTTTCGTCGCCCTTCTCTGCTCCTTTTCTAATTCCACTATATCATTTTTGAGATGCGACGACCAGAATTGAACACAATATTCGAGGTGCGGTCGCACCATGGAGCGATATAAAGGCATTATAACGTTCTCATTTTTGTTTTCCATTCCTTTCCTAATAATACCTAACATTCTATTTGCTTTCTTAGCCACAGCATCACACTGAGCACAAGGTTTCAATGTATCATCAACAACGACACCTAGATCCCTTTCTTGGTCACTGACTCCTAACGTGGAACCTTGCATGACGTAGCTATAATTCAGGTTCCTCTTTCCCACATGCATCACTTTGCACTTGCTTATGTTAAACATCATCTGCCATTCAGACGCCCAGTCTCCCAGTCTCGTAAGGTCCTCATGTAATTTTTCACAATCCTCCCGCGAATTAACGACTTTGAATAACTTTGTGTCATCAGCAAATTTAATTACCTCACCAGTTACTCCCATCTCTAGGTCATTTATATATATGTTAAAAAGCAGCAGCCCCAGCACAGACCCCTGGGGAACCCCACTAGCTACCCTTCTCCATTGAGAATACTGACCATTTAACCCTACTCTCTGTTTTCTATCTTTTAACCAATTTTTAATCTACAATAGGACACTACCTCCTATGCCATGACTCTCCAATTTTCTCTGGAGTCTTTCATGAGGTACTTTGTCAAACGCCTTCTGAAAATCCAGATACGCAATATCAGCCAGCCCACCTTTATCCACATGTTTGTTCACCCTTTCAAGAAAATGTAATAGATTGGTGAGGCAAGATTTCCCTTCACTACATCCATGTTGGCTTTGTCTCATTAATCCATGCTTTTTGATTATGCTCTGTAATTTTGTCCTTTATAATAGTCTCTACCATTTTGCCCAGCACCGACGTCAGACTCACCGGTCTATAATTACCCCCCCAATATTCTGGTACCACGCTCGATTTTAAGGATAAATTAGAGAGATGTGGTAGCCGTGTTAGTCCACTTCTAAAGCCAGTCAATAGAAATAGAAATAAAATAAAACATAGAAAGAAAATAAGATGATACCTTTTTTATTGGACTAACTTAATACATTTTTGATTAGCTTTCGAAGTAGCCCTTCTTTGTCAGATCAGAAATAAGCAAATTTTGATAAGTAACAGCATATATAAGTAAACATCAAAGTATTTCAGTGACAGTCTGAAAGGATGAGGGAGGGGTGGGCTAGGTGAGAAACAGAGAGGGTGACAAAGCAGTGAAAGATCATGGTTTATAATGGGCTAGAAAACCCAGATCTTTGTTAAGTCCTGTCTGGTGGGTGTCAAAATATTTAAACCTTTGAAGTCAAAATGCTGTTACTTATCAAAATTTGCTTATTTCTGATCTGACGAAGAAGGGCTACCTTCGAAAGCTAATCAAAAAATGTATTAAGCTAATTCAATAAAAAAGGATAAATTACATACTACTAACAATAGCTCTGCAAGTTCACTTTTCAGTTCTATCAGTACTCTGGGATGAATACCATCTGGTCCAGGAGAATTGCTATTCTTCAATTTGTAGAAATGCCCCATTTCATCCTCCAGGTATATAGAAAATTCATTCAGTTTCTCTGACTCGTCAACTTCGAATACCATTTCTGGCACCAGTGTCTCTCCCAAATCTTCCTCGGTGAAGAAGAACCCCTTAGCTTTCCTTATCAGCGCTTTGCATTTGACTTGCCATTCCTTATGCTGTTTCTTATTATTTTCAGTCGGTTCCTTCTTTCATTTTCTGAAGGATTTTCTTTTAGCTCTAATAGCTTCCTTCACCTCCCTTTTTAACCATGCTGGCTGTCGTTTGGTCTTCCATCCTCCTTTTTTAATATGCGGAATGTATTTGGCCTGGGCTTCCAGGATGGTGTTTTTGAACAGCATCCATGCCTGATGCAAATTTTTGACCCTCGCAGCCACTCCTCTAAGTTTTTTTTTCACAATTCCTCTCATTTTGTCATAGTCTTCTCTTTTATAGTTAAACACTAACGTATTTGATTTCCTATGTATACTTACTTCAAAGCTAATATCAAATCCGATCATATTATGATCACTGTTATCAAGTGGCCCCAACACCATTACCTCCCGCACCAGTACATGCGCTCCACTAAGGACTAGGTCTAGAATTTTTACTTCTCTCGTCAGCTCCTTTACTAGCTGCTCCATAAAGCAGTCCTTGATTTCGTCAAGGAATTTTACCTCCCTAGCATGCCCTGATGTTACATTTAATATAGGGGTAATTGAAATCACCCATTATTATTGTGTTGCCCAGTTTGTTTGTGTCCCTAATTTCCTTTAACATTTCTGCATCCATCTGTTCATCCTGCCAGATGGATGGTAGTATACTCTTATCACTATCCTTTTCCACTTTCCACTTGGAATTTCAATCCATAGTGATTCCAAGAAGTGTTTTGTTTCCTGCAGAATTTTCAATCTATTTGATTCAAGGCTCTCCTTAATATACAATGCTACCCCTCCACCAATTCAATCCACCCCGGTATGACAGTGTCCCACTGGTTATCCTCCTTCCACCAGGTCTCAGAGGTGCCTATTATATCTAATTTTTCATGTAGTGCAATATATTCTAACTCTCCCATCTTATTTCTTAGGCTCCTGGCATTCACATATAGACATTTCAAGCTCTGTTTATTGTTCCTATTTACATCATGCTCAGTACTTGACAGAATTAATTTGCAATCCTTTGTCTGTTTTTTATTTTTATTTAAGGACACCTGATCTACTACGGTCTCTTTTGCAACCTCACTATCAGGATACCCTATCTTCCCTGTTTTGGTGAAATCTTTGAAAGACACCCTATCCAGAACCATGCACTTTTGAGCAACTGTCGGCCTTCCCCCTGTTTCTAGTTTAAAAGCTGCTCTATCTCCTTTTTAAATGCCGATGCCAGCAGCCTGGGCCCACCCTGGTTACCGTGGAGCCCATTCTTTCAGTATAGGCTCCCCCTTCCCCAGAATGTTGCCCAATTCCTAACAAATCTAAAACCCTCCTCCCTGCACCACTGTCTCCCTGCTAGAGGCTATCTGTTAATTATGTGGTACAAAGTTCAAGTTTTAAAACTAAAGGGAAAAGACTATGGAGATTAGTTGATAAAATTTGCTTTTTTATATTTTATTCTGCCTATCACTAACCTACAATTCCTCCTTTAAACCCCAATCTTTAAGTTCCCAAAGCACAAAGCAAAACAGTGTTCACTTACCAGAGAAATGTCCTCTTCTCTCAGCCACAGTAACTGTAAAATCTAATGCACTTTAGTAAAAAGGCCCCATTGTGACTATTTCAGACTTCTCATTTCTATAAGGATTTTTCCCAAAGAAGGTTTATACTGTTCCAGATTATCACCATTTCATATCTACCTCAGTAAATTTTTGTGTCTTGAAACAACCCCAAATCTGTGTGGCTGTGTAGTTTGTACATAAGACAGTTGAGAAGTCTAGAACCATAAGAGTCCTCAAGCCAGTCTTCCCTCTGTTGGAATGTCCCATAAGCTGCAACAAATGCATGATGGTCTCACAGCTCCAAGCTATACCCATGTGATGAACGAAAGAATGGACAAGGTTTACAATACAATGGGCTCGTTGGGAAGCTTGTAACTTCTCTGGACTTTCCTTGCTCATTACTCAAAAGAAAGTGGATCACATCACCAAGGGGTTCGCAATTTTGAGGAACCTGTAGGTCACCAAGTTCAAGAGACCTGGGAGAACTTTTGGCAGACCTTGCCCCCTCGAGCATGAAGTTGTCTTTTGAACATCTATGGGCTTCTCCTGTTGATGTAATTCTGTGATTGCATTCAAATACCCACCAAGTTTATGGGAGGGAGGGAGGGAGCGGGTGAGGAGTGAGGATGGGGGTCTAGTTTCTCATGTTTTAGTGGATCTGGAGTTATTGTTCCAAAATGTTAAAGATATTTCTGTATTTTTTTCTCCATGTTTCGAGTGGACCAATAAAAAAGATTTAAACAATTTCTCTGGACTAAGAAAAGGAAGCTGTATACAGCAATTAAATCAATAAGAAAAAAAACTGAACCAATAGTCTGGTCAACTATTTCAATGAACCCAGGTAGCACTAATCTTCTAGGACTATTATGTTATTCCCATTGATATAGATGAGGGGTTCTCAATCCAGTCTTTAGGACACACCTAGCCAGTCAGGTTTTCAGAATATCCACACTGAGGTAAATTTGCATGCCCTACCTCCATTACTACTACTACTACTTAGCATTTCTATAGCGCTACAAGGCGTTTGCAGCGCTGCACAAACATAGAAGAAAGACAGTCTCTGCTCAAAGAGCTTACAATCTAATAGACAAAAAATAAATAAAGTAAGCAAATCAAATCAATTAATGTGAACGGGAAGGAAGAGAGGAGGGTAGGTGGAGTCGAGTGGTTACAAGTGGTTATGAGTCAAAGCAATGTTAAAGAGGTGGGCTTTCAGTCTAGATTTAAAGGTGGCCAAGGATGGGGCAAGACGTAGGGGCTCAGGAAGTTTATTCCAGGCGTAGGGTGTAGCGAGACAGAAGGCGCGAAGTCTGGAGTTGGCAGTAGTGGAGAAGGGAACAGATAAGAAGGATTTATCCATGGAGCGGAGTGCACGGGAAGGGGTGTAGGGAAGGACGAGTGTGGAGAGATACTGGGGAGCAGCAGAGTGAGTACATTTATAGGTTAGTAGAAGAAGTTTGAACAGGATGCAAAAACAGATAGGGAGCCAGTGAAGGGTCTTGAGGAGAGGGGTAGTATGAGTAAAGCGGCCCTGGCGGAAGACGAGACGGGCAGTTGAGTTTTGAACCGACTGGAGAGGGGAGAGGTGACTAAGTGGGAGGACAGCAAGAAGCAGATTGCAGTAGTCTAAACGAGAGGTGACAAGGGTGTGGATGAGGGTTTGGTAGAGTGCTCGGAAAGAAAGGGGCGGATTTTACGGATGTTGTAAAGAAAGAAACGACAGGTCTTGGCAATCTGCTGGATATAAGCAGAGAAGGAGAGAGAAGAGTCAAAGATGACCCCAAGGTTTCGAACTGAGGAGACAGGGAGAATGAGAGAGCCATCAACAGAATAGAAAACGGGGGGGGGGGGGGGGGAGGTGGGTTGGGGGGGGAAAATGAGAAGCTCGGTTTTGGTTATATTTAATTTCAGGTGGCGTTGTGACATCCAGATAGCAATGTCAGACAAGCACGCTGAAACTTTGGTTTGGATGCAAGGTGAGATATCAGGGGTAGAAAGATAGATTTGGAGTCATCAGCATAGAGATGGTAGGAAAAGCCATGGGATGAGATTAAGGAACCAAGGGAAGAAGTGTAGATAGAAAAGAGGAGGGGACCAAGAACAGAACCCTGAGGTACGCCGACAGGCAGAGGGATAGAAGTAGAAGAGGATCCACCAGATGTGAACACTAAAGGTGCGGAGGGAGAGGTAGGAAGAGAACCAGGAAAGGACAGAGCCCTGGAATCCAAGTGAGGACAGGGTTATCGAGATGTATGCTGTGATCGACAGTTGTCAAAAGCAGCGGAAAGATCAAGAAGAATGAGGATGGAATATTGACCTCTGGATTTAGCCAGTAATAGGTCATTGGAGACTTTAGTAAGCGCAGTTTCGGTTGAGTGGAGAGGGCGAAAACCAGATTGTAGTGGGTCAAGAATAGCATGTGAGGAGAGAAAATCAAGGCAGCGGTGGTGAATAGCACGCTCAAGTAATTTGGAGAGAAAAGGAAGGAGGGAGATGGTCGGTAATTAGAGGGACAAGTAGGGTCCAGTGAAGGCTTCTTAAGGAGAGGTGTGACCACAGCATGTTTAAAGGCGCAGGGACAGTCGCAGTGGAAAGTGAGAGGTTGAGAATGTGAAAGATAAAAGGAATAAGAGCAGGGAGAGATGGCATTAAGAAGGTGGGTGGGAATGGGATACAGAGTAACAGGTGGTACATTTTGAGGAAGAAAGGAGAAGTGTAGTTTCCTCAATAGTAACTTCAGGAAAGGAGGAAAGGGAATGAGGGGAAGGAGAGAGAGGGGAACAGACTAGTGGAGGGAGAGGTGGTGAGGTAGAGAAAGCAAGGTTTATCTTTTGAACCTTGGTTGTGAAAGAATTCAGCAAGGGTCTGAGGAGATAATGAAGGGGGAGTTGGGGGAGGGGGCACCTCAAGGAGAGAGTTCAATGTGGTGAAGAGAAGTCGAGGATTAGAGCCAAGAGAGTTGGTCAGTTGGATATAATAATCCTGTTTGGCACGTAAAAGAGCAGATATGCAAACCTATCTCACGCATATTCATTGTGGATTTCCTGAAAACCTGACTGGCTAGTTGTGTCCAGAGGACTGGGTTGAGGACCCCTGATCTAGAAAGTAAGGATATAGGGAGATTTTAATCTGATTTATTGAACTAATTCTAATATGACTACTGCCTGCATAACTTCTATGTGCACTTTTTTCCCCTTTTTTTTTTTTTTATTTTCTTTGGTAATCCTGCAAAGGTCTTCATTCAAATTCTGTACATCAGCATGGAATAAAACCTTTCCTGCACATTTTTTAAAATGTTTAAGATGGCTAATAATAAAAACATTTTTTTCTTATTCTTGAGCCTGACCTATAACAAATTCATTTGTTACAAATATAAAAGGTATGTTATCTGCTGGTAATTGCCTGCCAAGTCACTGGAAGGTGAATGGGATTTCTTGGTACCTACAGTGAGCGGCAGGCTTTGGATGTATTTTATCTGAGACTTTTTCTGTCTTCTGGATTCTGAAAATGTCACAAACAGATCTTCAAACTTGTGAGCTGGTGTTTGAAAAGGCCTGAGCACAGCACTTTAAGATCTTAATTGGGGATTTGTTATTATTTTGAACTGTTGGAGGTATTTTTTGTGTGAAAAAACTTAAAACTCCACTTAGATAATTCGGTTCAGATATAAGGTACATCATCCATCTCCACGGCAAATCTTTTCTTAGTGGGAATAATAGAAGATTGTCACTCCAACTACAAGGCTCAAATTGTGTGTGGGCTAACAAAAGTGCTTCAGAAGTAGTTGTTATGGCAACTGTTGCAGACTCGTTACTAGAAGCTAATGGCTATGCCGTCCTTAGGAGGATTTTTTTTCTTTCACATATGTACAGGTTCCACTATATTCAGGAGATGCACTCTGCCGAGCAAGACGATTTTATGGTAAGACTAGTAAAAAAGGGCCCGTTTCTGACACAAATGAAACAGGCGCTAGCAGGTTTTCCTCGGAGTGTGTATGTTGAGGAGAGAGTGTGTGTGAGAGATGGAGTGTGTGTGTCAGAGAGAGAATGAGAGAAAAAGAGACAGCGTGTGTGTGTGTGTGTTTGTGTGAGAGAGAGAGTGTGTGAGAGAGTGTGTGTGTGAGACTGTGTGTGTGTGACAGAGAGATAGAGTGTGATAGACAGGGAGAGAGAGTGTATGTGAGAGACAGTGAGTGAGTGTGAGCCGAGAGACAGTGAGTGAGTGAGTGTGAGCCCCCACCCCCCTCTCGCAGGGCTCCCCTCCCCACCCCCACCTCTCTGTCTCAGGACCTCCTCCCCACCTCCCTCTCCCTGCCCTCCCTCCAGCCATCCATGCGCCGCGACCCTCCTCTCCCCCTGCCCCCCCTGCAGCCGCCCATGTCCAGCGACCCTTCCCCCAGCTACCCATGGCCAGCGACCCTCCCCTCCCCCCGGCGCAATCAAACCCCTCGCCACCTACAGCTGCCAGTGGTAACGCTGTCCGGCCGCAGCAACGGCCGCCTACAAAAAGAAAAAAAGTGATAAATGTTTTTAAACCAGCCCAAATCATTTGCAAATGCCGAGTCTTAAAATGCATTCTCTGCAGCCGCTCTTCCTCTTGCCTGTCACGTCGCTGTGCTCCTCCGGGGTCTTACTCCAGGGGCTAGTGCGTGGAGGCGAGAGACTGCGTTTTAAGACTCGGGCATTTGCAAATGATTTGGGCTGGGTTAAAACATTTATGTTTTTTTTTCTTTTGTACGCAGCCACTGCTGCTCAACAGGAGAAGCAGCAGCGGCCGGACAGCGTTGCCAGTGGCAGCTGCGTGTGGCGAGGGGGTTGAAGTGCCCGGGGGGGGGGGTGTGATGTGCTTCAGGGGGGGTGTTTGATGTGCCGGGGGGGGGGGCTTGGGTGATGCACTGAGGGGGGGGGTTCCGTGGTGCCGCGCTTGTAGTTTTTTTGAAGCGCCGCTCCCTGCCACTTGCTCCAAAAGTGGCAGGGAGCCGGGCGCACTGACAGCTGATTCCCAGGCAGGAGGAGGAGTAGGGAAACACGCATGTTTCCCTACTCCTCCCCCTGCCTGGGAATCAGCTGTGAGTGACCGTCATCCTGGCTACGGAGCCTAGCCTCAGCAACTCCAGCCACGGACACAGGCAGTCCTACATTAGAACGTTGGTGGTCAGAATTATTATATAGGAAATGGCATACGAGGTGCCAATTTTAGCGGTTCCTATGCAATTTTAAAAGGCATTGTTCATGAGCAGAGGCTATTGGTTATCCATCCAATCCAATAAGAAAGGTTTGTCCGGCAGCTGTGATGGCAGAGCTAAGAACTGGAGTCAGTCTGGCAGGTTTCAGGTAAGTAACACCTAGAACTCAATGGAAACACAGGCTTTCCACAGGTCTCCTTGGCAAGCTACACACTCCTCATGTCTACCAGGTCAGGGTAGCAGGCTGGTAGAGGCAGGATACCATTTGGAACAAGTCAGGGAGACCAAGAAAGATGTTCATACAGTGGTCAAATAGTTGTTTGGATTGCTGTAGGGCTTTGTAGTTAGACGTGGGAGGAATGAAGTACTGCATTTGAATTAAACAGGACCCTTGCATGCTCACCTAGGGTGTAAAAAGGAGGGAAAGATTGTTTTTATCTCGAATAAGAGTGATATCCTCCAGGAAAACATGCTCCGTAACTGATAGCTAAGATCTATCCTTTTCCAGTGTGGACAGTAACAACTAGCAGACTATGGACCAAGAGGTTCTTTTTCCTCATGTCATTATCATATTACTATGTTCAAGAAAGTAATGTATTAAGGATATGCTTTCTTTATTAGCCACAATAAAATCAACATGTCAGATCTAGTAGAGCACAGTGCAAGGTGATGGACAAAGATGCATATAAATGTGATATAAATAATATAATACAAATACAAATCATTATTAATAGTAAAGAATAACTAGCAGTAGTTGGGGCCATCAACTGGATTAATATGTTTAACAACCATTGTTAAACATACAAGTCCCTTATCTCTGGATCGTCAGTGGCACTCTCGAACAGTGTTGCTGAAAAATCCAGATAGGGCAAAGCTAAGATGCAATGCACTTATCGCTATTCGCTAATGGCATCATTCTATGTGCCAAGATTCGGTTGTAGAATACTTGGTTAAGTTGGCATCTACAAATACATATTGAAGCACACCTACTTACATCACATTCTGTAAATTATCCCCTGAATTCTATATATGGTGCCCAAAGTTGTGTGGCAGAATTGGGTGAGCTGCCAAGATATGTGTGTAATTTAATTGGTTAACAGCACTTAACCATCAATAGTTGGGTGCTAACAACCAATTATTGATGTTAGTTGGCACTCATCAAAATTGCATGCACATCTGGCTGCACAGTATTCTATAGGCAAGGCGCCTAACTCCCACAGTGCATATCCCAAAGGGGCGTGGCCATGGGAGGGGCATGGACATGTCTGGGGCAATTCCAAAAAGTTCAAGTTTCAAGTTTATTTCAGGATTTACAATCCCACCCATCAAAAAGCTTGTCTGGGTGGCTTACAGTCTAATAATTAAAGAAAAGGAAAAAAAAGAAGAAAATAGTAAAGTATAGAAGGAAGGGGTGGGGTAAAACTACAATTTCATGTAGGATAGATAAGAGGCGGATAGGAAAGGACAGCTGAGACTGGTCCGCTGGATCCAACAGGCTTTGTCTCCATGGAATGCATTAGCAGGATTAGGAGTGCATATCAGAGAAAAGGAACATTTTAAGATCAATTTTAAAGTTTTAAAGAAATGTCTGTTACCGAGGATACTGGGGTAGCTTGTTCTAATGTTCAGGACCCTGAACTGAGAAAATTGCCTTCCTGGTATGTTGATGGATTATCTCCCAGAAAGACAGAATACTAGGCCTGTGTGCCTAATGTGGGCATCAGCATTTCAGCAGGTGTAAGTCTGGCACCCAGTTAGACTTGGGAATCAGCACATCCCCTGGTATGTTTTCAGTACTGTGGTAATGTTTCATTATTCTAAAACAAAGTTCAGAAGGGATGCATCCACGTGAAGTATGTGAAGAAAGGGTTACTGTAGCTTAGCAGTCTTAAAGGAATGAAATGCTATGACAATGGAACTTAGCTATAAAGAGGAAATGAATGTTTCTCAGCGTTCTCTGTCTTTTATCTTGATGGAGACACAGTGCATGCGTCACTGCACATACCAGATGAAGAGAGAGCAAAGTAAAGAAGCTAAAAAGTCATCTTGTTCAGCCACCATGACCAGAACAGAGGGCAGCAAATTGTCCCTGGTCTCAGTGGAGACTCATAAAAAATAATATTTCTCTGATGTTGTGTCTCTTGCAAGATTCTTACCTCAAACCAGATCATAAAGATTCTTCATGCAGGCACAATCCCCAATTCACTTACACACAATGCTGTTCTCTCTCTCTATATATATACATATACAGTATATATATATATATATATATATATATATATATATATATATATATATATAGCGAGTGTCGTACTCACTCGCAAATGCGCAGTAGAGACCCTCTCTGCCCCGCCCCCGCGTCAATACATGATGACGAGGGCGGAACAGAGAGGGTCTCTACTGCGCATTTGCGAGGGACACCGCCGTCGCTAATGCTCCCTCCACCCGGAGTTGCCGCCGCCACCTACCTTCCACCCAGTTGGGCCCTCACTCCGCTATTGAAACAGCGAGGGCACACAGCACACAGCTCTGCTGAGCTGCCGTCGGCCTTCCTTCTTTTCTCTGCCTGTGTCCCGCCCTCGACGACGTTATGTCACACGAGGGCGGGACACAGGCAGAGAAGAAGGAAGGCCACGGCAGCTCAGCAGTAGAGCTGTGTGCTGCGTGCTCTCGCTGTTTCAATAGCGGAGCGAGGGCCCGACCGGGTGGAAGGTGGGTGGCAACGGCTCCTGGGGGGGGGGGACGAACTCAGAGGGGGGAGCGGCAGCGGCGAACTCGGCGGTAGGGTGGGGGGTCTTTCAACTCCCCCCCCTCCTATACTAGCCCATTTTTACGGGCTGAACGGCTAGTATATATATATTTAGTCTGAGACTCAGCTCAGATGCCTATGTACTAAGTTGCATTAGTTGCAACAATTAATGCACGCTAACAACTTACATGAGCTAACAGTTAATGTGGGTAGCACTTAACATGATGTCTGTGCTGATAACACACACTGATTGCTGTATTAACAGCTATTTTGGAACAGGGCAGAGGATGGGTGTGGACTGAACATTTATTTATTTTTATTTATTTATTTATTTATTTTTACTGGTATCCCACAATTATCCAAAAACTAGTAAAAAAAAAAAGGACCATTTCTTTTTGAGAGGAAACGGGCGCTAGCGAGGTTGTATGTGACTGTTTGGTTTTTTTTTGCACCCTGAAGATTTTGCTTGTAGTGTGTATGTTTGAGAGAGTGTGTGTGAGAGTGACTGTGTGAGAGTGAGTGAGAGAGAGTGAATGTGAGAGCACAGGGGTGGGCACTGACTCAGAGTGTATGTGTGTGTGTGAGAGTGTGTGTGTGTGTATGACAGACAAACTGAGTGTGTGTGAGAGAGTGTGTGTGACAGTGACTCACAGAGAGAGAGAGAGAGAGAGAGAGAGAGAGAGAGAGAGAGAGAGAGTGTCTGTGTGTTACACAGAGCTTCAGTGAGCTAAACTGTGTGTGTGTGTGTGTGTGTGTGTGTGTGTGTGTTTGCCCTAAAGAGTTTGGTTTACAATTCTCAGCTGTCTGAATTCGTCACTGCACTTACCTTGATCAGTTTCGTTCTCATTTCGCAGTGCCTGTCAGGTGCCTCTGTCATGGTAAAGCGCGTTAGGCAAATTGCGTTTTTTTCTGAGGGGCGTGTGGCACTTTGGCACAGTGCTTCGTGAGACTGGCACTGTTGTCTGCAGAGCTGATTGTTTATGTCGGGCGCAGTTAAGGGAGTGCTGTTTGGGAGGTCGGCAGTGTGTTCTCGGCATGGGTCTTCTGGAGGCCAGCAGTGTTATCTGTTGAGCTGGCTGTTTAGGGCGTGCACAGTTTTGGGATTGCATTTCAGGAGGTCGGCAGTGTGCTCAGCAGGTAAGTGTTCTGAGGGCGGTTTGCGAGCGCGGCAAATTCGGGCGGGCGGCAGGCAGTCTCAAGCCCTTTCCGCGTGACAGCTGTTGATTGTGGAGGGCGGCAGCCAGTCCCGAGCCTGTTTTGTTTGTTTCTTTGTTTTGCGTGTGCCACTTGTTTGTTCGATCAGCTGCTGACATTATGTGATCTACACAGCCTAGCAGACCACCTCAGAATGTGGCTTCAAGCTAGGCACAGAATGTTGGAGGTGAGAATTATTATATGGGAAGAGTTTTACTTCAATGTGGCTTACATTTAACTGTTGTTAGAGATTACAATGAATTAATTACATTTACAAGGTTGTATGATGCTGTGTTTTACAGTGGTTGGCAAAATAACTATTAGCACGTATGGGAATAGTCATTGGGTTTCTTAAGAAGATATGTCTTAGTTCATTTCTTAAAAGAAAAGATGCATAAGTACATAAGTATTGCCATATTGGGAAAGACCAAAGGTCCATCAAGCCCAGCATCCTGTTTCCAGCAGTGGCCAATCCAGGTCACAAATACCTAGAAAGATCCCAAAAAAGTACAAAACATGTTATACTGCTTATCCCAGAAATAGTGGATTTTCCCCTAGTCCATTTAATAATGCGTTACAGTTAGAGGTTGTATTGTGTATTGTTGTTCCAGAATGATCTCACACTTTAACTATTAACAAGGTACATAATCAGGGGCATTTTTGAAAGAGAAGGGCGCCCATCTTCCGACACAAATTGGGAGATGGGCGTCCTTCTCTCAGGGTCGCCCAAATCGGCATAATCAAAAGCCGATTTTGGGCGTCCTCAACTGCAGTCCATCGCAGGGATGACCAAAGTTCACGGGGGCTTGTCAGAGGCGTAGCGAAGGCGGAACTGGGGCTTGCTTAAGAGATGGGCGTCCTTGGCCGATAATGGAAAAAAAAGGGCGTCCCTGACGAGCATTTGGTCGACTTTACTTGGTCCATTTATTTTCACGACCAAGCCTCAAAAAGGTGCCCAAACTGACCAGATGACCACCGGAGGGAATCGGGGATAACCTCCCCTTACTCCCCCAGTGGTCACCAACCCCCTCCCACCCTAAAAAAACACTTAAAAATATTTCGTGCCAGCCTCTATGCCAGCCTCAAATGTCATACCCAGGTCCATCGCAGCAGTATGCAGGTCCCTGGAGCAGCTTTAGTGGGTGCAGTGCACTTCAGGCAGGCGGAGCCAGGCCCATCCCCCCTACCTATTACACTTGTGCTAGTAAATGTGAGTCCTTCAAAACCCACCCGAAACCCACTGAACCCACATGCAGGTGCCCCCCTTCACCCCTTAGGGCTATGATAGTGGTGTACAGTTGTGGGGAGTGGGGGTTGGGGGGCTCAGCACCGAAGGTAAGGGATCTATGCACCTGGGAGCAATTTGTGAAGTCCACTGCAGTGCCCCCTAGAGTGCCTGGTTGGTGTCCTGGCATGTGAGGGGGACCAGTGCACTACGAATGCTGGCTCCTCCCATGACCAAATGCCTTGGATTTGGCTGTTTTTGAGACGAGCGTCCTCGGTTTCCATTATGGTTGAAAACCGGGGACGACCATCTCTAAGGTCAACCATCTCAACATTTAGGTCGACCATCTCTAAGGTTGACCTATATGTTGAGATTTGGGCGTCCCCGACCGTATTATCAAAACAAAAGATGGACACCCATCTTGTTTCAATAATATGGGTTTCCCCGCCCCTTTCCCGGGACGTCCTAAGAGATGGGCACCCTTAGAGATCGTCGTCCCCGTTCGATTATGCCCCTCCACGTTACCTATGTATGCAGCAACTATAGAGGGAAGTTATCAATGTGAGCTACGGTTTAGTTGGGTTATTTTACCGCAAGGGGAGCATGCATAGGGGTGGACATGGGCGGGGCTCCCATTTACAAACATAACTTAGAGAATAGTGTAAATTATAAGCAACTCTGCCCGCTCCGATGTGAATTGTACATATGGCGCTGAAAAAATTGGTGCAGAAAAGAGTGTTATTCTATAAGCCACACTAAAAGATAGGCATGGTTTATAGAATAGTGCTTACACCCGGAAATCACGCCTAGCTCTAGGTGTGCCCATTTGCATCAACTGAAACATGGTACAAATGTATGTGTCTAAATTGGGTGGCTATCCCTCCCTTATTTTTAATTTGCATAAATGCTAGTAATGCCCCTGTTCTGCTGATGACCCTCCCATTTTCGTGCCCCTTCGTTTTACTCATATGTAAATTCCAATTAAATCTAATTAGTGCCAATGAATGCTTGTTAAAAAGCCAATTATTGGCACTAATTAGCTCATTATTCAATTAAATTTCATGTTTAAATTGGGCATACACAATTTTTGGTGACTTTTGTGGAATTAGGAAATATATAGCTGGGTTAAGTGCAAGTTTCTAAATGTTAGGTACGTTGATAGTCAGTTTGATAGTATTTCTCTAACAGAACCTAGACCTCTATGTCCCTTTATAGAATACGAATCCTACATTGAGTCCTCTGGGTGCCTATTTGGAGGCATCCAGTTATGGAATTACTACTTTAGGAGGTAATTTTGTAATGATTGTTTTTTTGTTTTGTTTTTTTAATTAATTTCTATTATTTAACAAGCAAAGATATACTTGTGCAGAAAAGTTCAGTTAAATTAAAATGTTAATATAGAAAGTAATATAAGAAAAATTATTCTATTAACCTCACTCAAGTCCACAATTCGAGTCCAAGATCCCTAAACCATGGAGCTCAAGGAAATACTAATTAAATTTTATCAGCTGTGCACAAATCCTATATTTCTTAACAAGAGCAAATGCTGGATAATTCAACCTCCAGCATGTTGTAATGATTGTTTAATGTGCACTAAGCACAAATTCCTATCCCCCCCCCCCCTGTTTATAAAGCTGCAGTAGTGGCTGCTGGCATGGTAATGCCAACACAGCCCACTTTGAATGGGCTGTGCCAGCATTGCAGCATGGCAGCTGCTAGCATGGCTGTGCAAACGGGGGATGCATATATTAGCAATTACATGCACAATTGCTGTTATAGAATTACTAATGAACAATCAAGTTCAAATAACACAGGTCATTTAATATAATATTCAGAAAATATCAACCAGTGTAAATAGCTAATGCAACAATGGCATATTAGTCCCTAATGAAAATTTCTTTTAAAAGTATGATATGCCCTCAAATAATCATGAATTCATTCATACAACGTCCAAAATAGACTCCTTCAAGGTGAATGGGGTTTAATTTCTTTCACTGGGTCATTTCACAAATGCCAACACCATTTAAACTATGAATTACTTCATGTATTCAACACATAAATGTTCCCTTAACAAATTCTACTGAATATCTCTCTATATAAAAGGCAACACCAACGTTCTATGAAGCCTCCAGCCGGAAGTGTGAAGGGGGAGAGATATCCGGTTTCCCCATGAGTGTCTGCCCCGCCCTCTCTGTAACACAAACAGTCAGTGAAGGAAAACAGCAAAGCAGGAAATCAAATCGCTCGCTCTGTAACAGTGAAGGACTCAGAGGGGGGAGGGGAGAGAGGCCAGAGGGCAGGGACACACACACTCCCACATGCACACAGAAGAAAACCTTGCTACCCCCCCCGTTTCATTTGCATCAGAAACAGGGCTTTTTTACTGAAGGACTCAGAGGGGGAGGGGAGAGAGGGCAGAGGGCAGGGACACACACACTCCCACATGCACACAGAAGAAAGCCTTGCTAGCCCCCGTTTCATTTGCATCAGAAACGGGGCTTTTTTACTAGTGTATTAATAAATCATAAGGACTAGAAAGCCATATCTATTTACTTAAACGAAGCTCCAATGGAAAGGCTCCTTCAACTTAGGGCCTTCCTCAGATGCTCCTTCTATACATTCACCATACACACCTGACCATCGGTTTTGTCAACCACGACTGATTCAAGGACTCTCAGGTGGCGTCTCTCAACTTGTGAAGTTTATCAAATACTCTTCAAAGTTATAAGGCTGCCGACCTTCAAGGCACTCATATCTGCAAAAGATGGCACATAAGCGTTTTTCTATTTATACTCCCAAGTGGCATAGCGCTTCGGCATCTAAATCTGCGTGATAAACTCACAGCTATAAAGCATAAGCAGCACTCTAGTTGTAATAATCATATGAAACTTAAAACTTGATCAGGAGCATTATGTCCTCAATATGGGACCCAGCACCATAAACCTTAATTTGCAACGACCTATGAATTTCCACCCTTATTCATATTCCCTCATTGTTTACTTTTGTCTGGCTACTGCATCAACAGTCATCAGCCCAGGACCCTGCAATGACAGGTCCTAAATCCAACCACTAGATGTCACTGTTATATGATGACTAGAACTCCATTATCTCCCCCATCAATCTGCCTCTTAAGATCTGTACACATGACTTCAGTGGCATCCCTGGATTGTAACTATAGCCCCATGTAGGATATCAGGGATCAGAATCCATCCCACTAAGTACTGATTCAATGCCTCTATCTGAATCAAACTAAGATTCATATTCCGTGAGGGTGGACGTTTTTCCTATTACAAATGACTATCGCTTTGCAATGTAGGTTATTTTAATTGACACATGTTTCTAAAGCAGGCCTTCACCATATGTTCTCCCTTACAACAACAATGCAACAAGAGTTATAAATGATTTAGATCTATGTATATGCCCGCTCTTCAATGTAGCATCCATCTGTTTCTATTAGTTTGTTCTCATATTCCAGATATAAATCTGTTTAAAGAGAAGAAAATAGATTTGTGTCACATAAAGGTTTAGCTGGACCAATTCAGAAAGTATGTAAATGAGAGATATTTGCGGGTTATACCCTTTTATCATCTTCATGAAAGGATATTCAGCAGAAATTGTTTTCTTATATATTTGTTGCTAGACAAATCTATTCAGCTATTTCTTATCATTTGTGTTTAGATCATAAGGATATGCACAGTGCCAAAACTTTCAATTTGTTGTCAATTCATTTGGGGGGGTTTTCTCAATTTTTGGATGTTTCGGTCTGTTTTATACATTGGTTTTAATAAGAATATTTTAATTAATTTATTTACTTTGCACATTTGTTATACCGCCTTTAAAAAATATCACATTAGAACTTTTTAGCACTTGTTAACTGACTTAACACTTGTGAATGAATAGGTTAATGTGCATTAAATAAATTTAGTGTGCACTACAGAATAAATTGATGCACCACCCGAGTAACAGGGTCTGGTTTTGTGCCAGAGTAGGAGTGTGTTTATTATTTATTTATTTATTTATTTATTTATTAGGATTCAGTTCACACCTTTTTCTGTAGTAGCTCAAGGTGAGTTACATTCAGGTACACTCACTGTTCCCTTTAAGCTGAGCGGGGGTCCTCCACTTACAGTCCTGTCAGTAGGGGGTGCTGTTTCAGTAACACATTTTCAATAGTGAGGGTCAGGCAAGCTCTGCAGGGCTCCAGAGAACCTGCCTATACCTAGCAATTGAAAATACAATATTGAAGCATCACCCCCCCCCCCCCCCACTGGCACCGATACAATTGAAGGACTCCCGCTCAGCTTAGAGAGAACAATGGGTACACTAGGGGGTCCTTTTACAAAGCCATGGTAAAAAGTGGCCTGTGCTAGTGTTGGCACATCTATTGGGTGCGTGCTGGGCCACTTTTTACTGTGGCTGGGGAAAAGACCATTTTTTAATGGTCCAGGAAATGGGTGTACACAAAAATTAAAACTAGCGCACACCTCTTTACAGCTTGAGCCCTTACCACCAGCCATTGACTTAGTGGTAAGGGCTCACAAGCTACCCATATGGTAACCATGCAGCATGCAGATATAGATGAGGGACAAGATAACTACTACTACTACTTATCATTTCTATAGCACTACTAGACCTATGCAGTGCTGTACACTGGACATGAAGAGACAGTCCCTGCTCGACAGAGCTTACAATCTAATTAGGACAGACAAACAGGACAAATAAGGGAATTATTAAGGTGGGAATGATAAACAAGTGAGTAAGGGTTAAATCAAAAAGGTGGGACTTTAGCCTAGATTTGAAGACAACAGAGATGGAGCTTGACAGGAAGTCTATTCCAGGCATATGGTGCAGCATGATGAAAGGAACAGAGTCTGGAGTTAGCGGTTGAGGAGAAGGGTGCAGATAAGAGAGATTTACCCAGTGAACGGAGCCCTGAAAAGAAGTGTAGAGAGAGATAAGAGTGGAGAGGTACTGAGGGGCTGCAGAGTGAATGCACTTGTAAGTCAATAAGAGGAGTTTGAATTGTATGTGGAAACGGATAGGGAGCCAATGAAGTGACTTGAGGAGGGGGCTAATATGAGCATAGAAACACTGGCGGAATATAAGTCGTGCAGCAGAATTTTGAACAGATTGAAGGGGAGAGAGATGGCTTAGTGAGAGATCTGTGAGAAGCAAGTTGCAATACTCTAAGCGAGAGGTAATAAGAGTGTGGTAAAGGGTTCTGGTAGTGTGCTCAGAAAGGAAAGGATGAATTTTGGTGATATTATAGAGAAATAAACAACAGGTTTTAGCAGTCTGTTGAATATGTGCAGAGAAGGAGAGAGAGGAGTCGAAGATGACCCCAAGGTTACGAGCGGATGAGACAGGGAGGATGACAGTGTTATCCACAGAGATAGAGAATGGGGGAAGAGGAGAGGTTGGTTTAGGGGGAAAGATAAGAAGTGCAGTCTTGGTCACATTTAGTTTCAGATGGTGGTGAGACATCCAGGCAGCAATGTCAGGCAGGTAGGCTGATACTTTGGCCTGGATTCCTGCTGAAATTTCTGGTGTGGAGAGGTAGATCTGGGAGTCATCAGCATAAAGGTGATACTGAAAACCATGGGATGAGATCAAAGTGCCAAGGGAAGAAGTATAGATGGAGAAAAGAAGAGGTCTCAGGACAGATCCTTGAGGTACACCAACTGATAGTAGGATAGAAGTGGAGGAGGAGGATCCACCACAGTATACACTAAAATTACGATGGGAGAGATAAGAAGAAAACCAGGAAAGAACAGAGCAGAAAACAGGACAGAACAGAGCCCTGAAATCCAAGTGAGGATAGCATATCAAGGTGGTGATCAACAGTGTCAAAAGCAGCAGATAGATCGAGAAGGATGAGGATAGAATAGAGACCTTTGGATCTGGCCAGGAATAGGTCATTGGAAACTTTAGCAAGCGGTGTTTCAGTTGAATGAAGAGAGCGAAAGCTAGATTGAAGTGCATCAAGAATAGTTTGAGGTGAAAGAAAGTCAACACAACGGCAGTGAACAACACATTCAAGTATCTTGGATAGGAAAGGGAGAAGGGAGATGGGCAATAGTTGGAAGGACAGGTAGGGTCCAATTAAGGATTTTTGAGGAGTGGTGTGACTACGGCATATTTGAAGGCGTCAGGAACAGTCACAGTGGAAAGTAAAAGATTGAGGATATAACAGATAAAAGGGATGACAGTAGAAGAGATAGTGCTAAGTAGATGGGTGGGAATAGGATCAGAGGAACAGGTAGTTAGTGTCAAGGAGGAAAGAAAATATGCAGTTTCCTCTTCAGTGATTTCAGGAAAGGAAGAAAAGGAGGCAGGGTTTGAAGAAGGATTGAGAGAATGGACTAAGGAAAGAAGACGAGGAGGTGACTTGGTTGAGAATTCAAGTTTAATCTTGTGAAACTTATTATGAAAGTACTCAGCCAGAATCTGGGGAGAAAGTGAAGGGGGAGTTGGAGGTGAAGGCACTTTGAGGAGAGAGTTCAGTGTGGCAAAGAGACGTTGACGGTTTGAACCAAGAGAATTTGTCAACTGGATGTAGTAGTCCTGTTTGGCAAGTGAAAGAGCAGACTGGAAGGAGGTCAGCAAGAATTTGAAATGTATGAAGTCAGCATCGGCACGAATTTCAGCCAAAGGTGTTCGGCAGAGTGGGCACAGGAATGTAAGTAGCGGATTCTAGATGTCAGCCAAGGCTGGGGTTTGGTACACCTTACAGAACAGGGAATGGGAAGAGTGAGAGTATCCAGAGCAGAGGAGAGAGTAGTATTATAGGAAGAGACAGCCTCATTGACAGATTTGGATAAGAGGTACAGAGTCAGTTGGGATAAATAGATGGGTGACTAAACTCAAGGCAAGTTCTTTGTACAGTTAATCAAGATATAAGAAACGGATCTAAGTTACAGTATGTGTAGCAAGCTAGTCCAGGTGCAGAATGAGTGAATAGTCAGTCGCCCTGCTTCCTGAAGTAGAAGTAGTCTCGAGTTAGACGTAGCCCCTCTGGGAGTAAATTCCAGAGCATTGGGGCTACTCCTGAGAAGACTCACTGGCCTATATACACAGACACATGCACAAAGGTAGATATATTTCACTGGTGTAAGTCACACATTACTAGATAGAGCTACAGTGGGGCCGATGTTCAAGATTACCGCTGGCATTAACATGCAGTAAACACCTGGTATGCGCACACATTATACAATGCCAAATACTCAGAAGGCTCGAGCGCTGGTGTTAACGTGCATGCCAAAGATGGCTGCAAATTGTATTTAAATGGATGTAAATGAGGTCAGTACTTTTCCTTTCCAATGTTCAGACTGCAACATTGCAATACCCAGAAGGAAATGATGGTCTTTAAAGCCAAAATCTTACCGCCAGTTCAGGGATAGCATTAAAGGTTTTCAGGAGAGTTCTTGTAAATTTGTCACATTAAACTGTAGTTTTTTTCCCTCGTTTTCAAGCAGAAGGAAGCCTGTGCAAGTTTTAAGTGCTGATAGTGAGAAACAAACATGTGCCGGTCATGTTCCTCCCCTTACTTATGGCTTAATAGCATGAATTAAGCGCACATATCATTTGCATATTGATTCCTTCTACTACTGCTACTACTATTTAGCATTTCTATAGCGCTACAAGGCATACGCAGCGCTGCGCAAACATAGAAGAAAGACAGTCCCTGCTCAAAGAGCTTACAATCTAATAGACAAAAAATAAAGTAAGCAAATCAAATCAATTAATGTGTACAGGAAGGAGGAGAGGAGGGTAGGTGGAGGCGAGTGGTTACAAGTGGTTACGAGTCAAAAGCAATGTTAAAGAGGTGGGCTTTCAGTCTAGATTTAAAGGTGGCCAAGGATGGGGCAAGACGTAGGGGCTCAGGAAGTTTATTCCAGGTATAGGGTGCAGCGAGATAGAAGGCGCGAAGTCTGGAGTTGGCAGTAGTGGAGAAGGGAATAGATAAGAAGAATTTATCCATGGAGCGGAGTGCACGGGAAGAGGTGTAGGGAAGGACGAGTGTGGAGAGATACTGGGGAGCAGCAGGGTGAGTATATTTTTAGTTTAGTAGAAGAAGTTTGAACAGGATGCGAAAATGGATAGGGAGCCAGTGAAGCGACTTGAGGAGGGGGGTAGTATGAGTAAAGTGACCCTGGTTGAAGACGAGACGGGCAGCAGAGTTTTGAACCGATTGGAGAGGGGAGAGGTGACTAAGTGGGAGGCCAGCAAGAAGCAGATTGCAGTACTCTAAACGAGAGGTGACAAGGGTGTGGATGAGGGTTTTGGTAGAGTGCTCGGAAAGAAAGGGGCGGATTTTATGGATGTTGTAAAGAAAGAAACGACAGGTCTTGGCGATCTGCTGGATATGAGCAGAGAAGGAGAGAGAAGAGTCAAAGATGACCCCAAGGTTTCAAGCTGAGGAGACAGGGAGAATGAGAGAGCCATCAACAGAAAGAGAAAACAGGGGGAGTGGGGAGGTGGGTTTGGGGGGAAAAATGAGAAGCTCGGTTTTGGTCATGTTTAATTTCAGGTGGCGTTGAGACATCCAGACAGCAATGTCAGACAAGCACACTGAAACTTTGGTTTGGATGCAAGGTGAGCTATCAGGAGTAGAAAGGTAGATTTGGGAGTCATCAGCATAGAGATGGTAGGAAAAGCCATGGGATGAGATTAATGAACCAAGGGAAGAAGTGTAGATAGAAAAGAGGAGGGGACCAAGAGGATCCCCAATCTATTTTTTGGTGGTGCTGTAATGTTGTGGGCTTTAGTGTCCAGCTTTGAGCATCGGCCCCTGGGTAGCTCAGTCTAGCTTCCTAATTTCACTAGATGTGCAGATATAGCAGCTATACAAATGGGCCATCCTGGAGGTGTAGATAGGGCAGAGAGGGAAGTATGCCATGCATTGATTTTCAGATCTATGCACATAATTTGGAACATTAGAGATCTGCATTTTTATGCGAAATCCATTTTGTTCCATTTTAATGTGCATTGAGACAGAATAACAAGCACTGACACCAATTAGCCTTTGGTATTACTTTTAGAATTTTATTTCATGTTAGAATGCGTTATTTCATTTTAGGGCATTGTGAAATGAAATAGTGCACACTAAAATGAAATTAAATTGACTGAAACAACAACAAAAGGAAAACAAACCAAATGAAAAAAAATTATGATACAAAAAACAAACTCAGGCATATTCTTATTGTTCATGAAGATGAATTAGTTAGTGCAGGATCCATCATACTTTTGCATCTGAAAATCATGTAACTAAAATGCTAGCTTTGGTTAGCTACAGGTAAGAACAAATCTGCCTGGGTTATGAAGAACTGTCTCTATATTAACTGGCTTCTGTCACTGGGGGCATACCTATTGGACAGTTCCTTAGGTTTAAGAAGTTATGTGGGATGGACACCTTTGAATTTCATGCTAAAGGCCTTTTGGACTGTTTTTCTCAAAGGGGCTATCCAAATAAAGTAGTCAAAGCTGCATATATGAGAGCTGCCAATGTGCACCATGAATGGCTCTTTAATAACGCCTCTGGTGGGAGTGAGATAATAGAATGACTTGCGTTTTGCCTTATTCTGCACAGTCCACACATATTAGGAATATCATATGTAAACATTGGCCCCTTTGATCCCTGCATGGGTTTCATACAATTCCACGGTTTGCATATACAAGAGCAAGTAATTTAGGAGAATTATTGTCTAGATATGGGGAATCCTATGTAGAGGGGCAGGAAAGGGGACATACTATTTGTGGGAACTGGGTATACTGTAAACACACATTGGTCACATAAGAAGTTGTTAACCCGGCCACAGGAGGCTGGTTTCAGTTGAAAGCATATTCTGACTATAACATTACCAAGGTTGTTTATGGCATATTTTGCCCTTGCAGAAATTGGTATATAGGATACACAAAACATAAAATTAAACTAGAATTGCAGAACATCTAAGCCCCCTTAGACAATCACTGGGATCAATATTACCATGTTGAACAAGATTTGTGCTTTGAGGTACTACTTAAGATTAGTTTGAAACGGGGGGGGGGGGGGGAAGGGGGGTAATGCCCCTGTGATACTCCTGAGAAAAGAACAGTAGTTTATTTGTAATTGGCAGACAGTGTCCCCAAGAGGTCTTAACAAACGGTAGTTGTTAGTTTGTATGTGCATGTGTCAGCGTTTTCTGTAACATCGTCGGTGACTGGAGCAGCAAGTCATGCCATCAGGTAGCTATGTCAGAATTGTTTAAATATTAAATATTTGATTAGAATGCAGCCTATAGTTGTGAAGAAAGAAGAGGCAAATTAAATAACTGTAGTGCAACTTTTGAGTTTTATAGTTTTCTTGTTTTTAGTCTGAGTTCTCCTGAGGACGCCTGGTTCAGCGAAACATGGACACCATGTAGAGAACGGGAATGGAGTGGAGTTATGATCTGCTATGGATTTACAACCTGTCTCACTAACACAGACTACCCAATAATTACCATGGATTATTTTGGATTTGTAATGAGTAAATGAAACCTTTATTAGAGGAAGCTAGATTCTACAACTGGTTAATATATATGCATATATATATATAATGGTTAGCACATATACAGTGATTAGCTATATGAAAACAATGGTTACATCACTGATCTCTACATCTCTTAGACCAGGAAAAGAAGCAAACACAATGATTAGCTCTATCATTACAATCATTCTACCGCTGGTCTCTGCATCTCTTAGACCAGGAAGAGAAAGCTATGAAACATATATATACATACAACACTGAACTCTCATCATCCAGGCTCTTATTCATCAGCTGGGAGGTCCGTTACACAGTGAGAGAGCTAGGAGCTTTTTGGACCAGGTACAAGCCTTCTGAGCGACACGTCTGCCCACAGATGAACCCCACCCTGCTGTGACAAGCCCTCCCTATTTATTAGGCTCTGAGCCCATGTCCAGAGCTATGGAAGGTTACGGCTAAGGAAAATTACAGAATGCTTCTATGCTTACGTGTCACATGTTTTCCCAAGTCCAGGTTGCCAAGCTGGGCCTGTGAAACAAGTGCCATTCTCCCCTTTCCATACCAAATTAGTTAGAGCTGTGTCTTATCTCCTGCATTCCAAGAGAAGTTACTTTCGGTCAAAGACAGAGTTGAAAAGCAATCCTTTAAGATAACACTTAAACAATGAATGAAACAGAATTACTTCTAATCAACAATACAGACCCCAAGTACACTGGTCGATCCAGACAGGGTTGAAAAACAATCTTTTAAAATTCTATTCCATTACAAGTTACAAGTTGAATGAGAACGAAATGGTGTTATAAGTTGAATGAAGGAAGATTTCATACACTGGGATTACAAACACTAGATTTTGATTTTGGATCCTTCTCTCTTGAGCACTGAGTGACATCAGTTTGGAAGCACCTGTTCTGCAGATATCAAGAATTTACAAGAATTTATTTGACATTCTGAAATCTGTGATTATTTTAGAGCTGACTTTATTGATTAGGCAGGAAGGGCGGGACTCAGTGCAATGATGGGTGGAGAAGTATATTATAGAGGAGATGGATCCTACAGCACATAATGCACTTGGTCTGAGCACTATACTCATTTATGTGCATATATAAAAATATCAAAAAATAAAATATGTTTGCTTTTTAAGGTACAATACAAGCGCTTTCTTGCTACAGTAGTGTATTAAATTTTAACTGACAGACCCTTGACCATTCTTCTAGCATTTGGAGATCCCTTCTCATGGTTTCTACTCAGTCCAGAGTATCCACTCTAGTCGCTATCTTTGTGCCATCCACAAAAAGGCAAACTTTTCCTTCTAACCCTTCAGCAATGTCTCACACAAATACATTAAACAGAATCAGCCCCAGCACTGACCCCTGAAGCAATCCACTACTCACCTTCCTTTCCTCAGAGCCAATTCCATTTAGACCACCCTCTGCCGCCTGTCAGTCAACCAGTTTCCAATTCAGTTCACCATTTTGGGTCCTAACCAGCCCTTTCAGTTTATTCATGAGTCTTCTGTGAGGAACCGTATCAAAGGTTTTGCTGAAATCCAAGTAGATTACATCTAGCGCACATCCTTCATCCAGTTATTTGGTCACCCAGTCAAAGAGGTCAATTAGATTTGTTTGGCAGGATTTTCCTTTAGTAAAGCCATGTTGCCTCACATCTTGTAACCCATTGGCTTCTAGAAAGTCAACCATCCTTTCCTTCAGCAGCGATTCCATTATTTATCCTACCACCGACATTAGGTTTACTGGCCTCTAGATTCCCATTTCTTCCCTGTCTCCGCTTTTATGAAGAGGGACCACATTAGCTCATCACCAATCCCTTGGAACCTCTCCTGTCTCTAAAGAGGTCCCGCCAGGACTTTTCTGAGCTCTCTCAGAATCCTGCGATATATTCCATCCAGCCTCATATCTTTGTCCACTTTCAGATTTTCAAGCTGTTTATAAACGCTTCCTTCTGTGAACAGCGAAATACCCACTCCATTCCCAGATATTCCCTTGGCTAGCGACTGTGGTCTTTCTCTAAGATTTTCTTCAGTGAACACCGAAGAGAAGTATTTGTTTAGCAAGTTTGCTTTATTCTCATCACTCTCCACATAGTTATTCTTGGTAGCTTTCAGTGTTGCAATTCCATTCCTACTTTTCTCTTTTCCTCAATATACCTAAAAAAGGCCTTGTCGCCTCTCTTTACATCTTTAACCATTTTTTTCTTCTGCCCGCACATTCGCTAGCCATATTTCCCTCTGCTTCTTTGAGCTTAATCCGGTAATCTTTTCCTTGATCCTCTCACTGAGTTATTCTTTATTTCTTGAACAAAGCCTCTTTTGCACTTAGTTTTTCAGCTACTTGTTTGGAGAACCATATAGGCTTCCTGTTTCTCTTGTTTTTGTTTACTTTCCTTGCGTAAAGATCGCTTGCCATATTTATAGCAGTTTTCAGCTTGGACCACTGCACTTCCACTAATCATGACTAATTCAGTTAAGCCAGTATCCAGTATATTTGCATAATGTGTTGTAAACTGAATTTTTTTTCTCATCTCTTTTCTCCAAGCATTGATCTATATTTATGTGTCATCTAGCTCACAGACAATAGAAAAGGAAGAGTTGTAAATGGTGGTAACTTTTATAGCATAAGGGCATTCTGGCTCACAAGAAGATATTGCTTGATCAGATTATACTAGTTTATTTTAGTTACATTTGTACCCCACGCTTTCCCACTCATGGCAGGCTCAATGTGGCTTACATATTGTATACAGGTACTTATTTGTACCTGGGGTAATGGAGGATTAAGTGACTTGCCCAGAGTCACAAGGAGCTGCCTGTGCCTGAAGTGGGAATCAAACTCAGTTCCTCAGGACCAAAGTCCACCACCCTAACCACTAGGCCACTCCTCCACAAGCATATACCTAGAGTTCTATATACTAAAATGTGAAAAAGTTTTTGGGGTTGTTTTTTTTTTTTGCAAAACTGGTCAGCACATGAAAACGTCCCAAAATGTTGTGTTTTTTTCATATGCATGAGAAATAAAAATGTGCAAAAACTCTTATTTGCAAGTGGTAAAATTTTGTACAATCTTCTACGGCCCTATGCATGACATTTTACTAAAATTCAGAATTAACGAGTTGTTGCAATACATTACTAGGCAAAGCAGCTCATTAAGAGGTCCTCTTACAAAGCAACACTGAAAGGTAGCCTTAGCGCGCCCTTCATTTTTCCCAAATAATAACTCCCTATGTCAGTGCTTCTCAACTGTCTCTTAGAGCCACTTAGTTATTCAGGCTAATGAATGTGCATAAAATAAAATTGTCTATATTGGCAGTCCTTTCTTTGCAAATCTATTTATTGTTCTAGTCCTAAGAACCTGACTGTCCTATGCACCTCCAGAAGTGAGTTGGCTAGAGAAGCATTGCTCTAAGCTTATCTCAAAACTTTAAAATCTGTTACCATTATATCTTCCATCATGCCTTCCAGGAGAACTGTCCAAATGTCTGCAACGGTGGAACCCACTCATGCTTGCGCAAAATTATCTTACTTTTATGCCTGGTGGGTTTCACTTGATAATCATTGCTACATTGCTATATGCTAACTGATCAGCGTGTAATTAGCATGTGAGCCCTTACCACATACAAAATCGATAGCAGTAAGAGTTCACATGCTAATCTTTTAGAGCCAATCTGGTCCAATCTTAGAGTTTGATGTTAAATATTATCTATTATAAATACAAAGTAAGATACAGCCTGGTTCAAATATTTACGGAAAAAAAGCCAAGTTTAAAACATTTTTCAGAACCTTAAAAAATGTGTTCCAATCTAAAACTAATGGTGAAGAATTTCATAAGCCAAGAACTGCAACACTTAATAACTCCTCCCAACTGTCTGGAGAACACAAAAATGTTTCCATTTAACTCTGCCCCTTCCATAGGAAAAATCCTGTTACCCCTTCTAGATTCTTATCTCCCTCCCTCCTCCATAGCTGGTGGAAACAAGATGTTTTAAAACTCCTGTGCAAGTCATTGTTAAGGCCTTACTTGGAGTGTTGTGTTCAATTTTGGAGGACGTATCAAATAGTTTGGGGTATGAGCCAAGAGACATAAGAGAAGAGACATAAAGACCCGAATAAGAATACCCTAGAGGAAAGGAGGGACAGAAGAGATATAATGCTGATGTTTAAATTCTTGAAAGGTATTAATATATAACCATTTTCAGAGATGGAGAAACAGTAGAACTAGAGGACAGAAATGGAGGTTCCAGCTAGGTAGACTTAGGAGTAATATCAGGAAATACTTTTTTACAGAAACAACAGGTGGATGCTTGGAAAGCCCTTCCAGTGGAGGTGGTGGGGGGTCAAAAACAGGGCAGAATTAAAATTTAAAAAAAGCATGAAATAAACAGAAGAACCCAGTATAGAAAGAGAATGGAACCAATGACCTTCACACTTCAAACAGGGTGTACAGGGGTGTAACTTGCATGATGCGGCAGGTACAGTTCTAGCTGCCTTTTGGGGCAGACTGGATGAATCATACATGTCTTTATCTGTAGTTATTTACTCTGCTACTATGTCACATATTGAATATCATTAGAGGCCCAGAAATAATGACAGCTGCCCCCTAGGAGTAAGGTACTACATATCAACAGGGAGAAGGCAGTGCCATTTTTTAAAAATTACATCATCAGGATAGGAGGACCTGGGAAACAATTCTGCCCCTCCCTAATGAACCACCAATAATATTTGGTAAGTGCTGGGGCAAGAGGGGGAGTCAGAGTTCAGGAAGTATCAGCAATTTGTTTAATGGTAGAGGCAGGTCTAGGGGAGGGCCACTTTTTCAGTTCCACGTGCAAATGCAATTAGTTGGTATTCTATAACCTTACAGGCTAGAGGGGGTGTGGACATGGGAGGGGCATGGGTGGGTCAGGGCTGTGCCCAGCACTTATGAGCTAAGGTTATAGAGAACTATTAGGGGCCCTTTTACTAAGCTGCACTAAAAGGGGCCCTACAATAGTGGTGGCGGCCATTTTTGCTATGCGCTGAGGCCATTTTTACTGCTGCAGGTAAAAATGCCATAAAAAGAAATGACCATGTGGTAAGATTGCACTTACCATGTGGCCATGTGGGAGGAGGGAGAAGCACTTACTACCACCCACTGAGGTTGCAATAAGGGCTTCTGCGCTAACCCAGCAGCACTGCCCGATTACCGAGGTAACTGCTGTGGTAAACAATAGGGACCTATTTTCCCTAGCGCAAGAAATGGTGCGCACTAGGGGTGGAACTACCACCGATGCCCGCATTGGGCCAGTGGTAGTTCTAGATTGCCATGTGGTAAGTCTGCGGTGGGCTTACCATTGCTTAGTAAAAGGGCCCCTTAGGTATCTGACAGCAGATGGGGTGAGCATTTCCTTGCACCTAAAGTTTGGCAAATAAATGCAGACTTATGCAGACGTGAATCACTTGTTCACTCTTTCCAAAAATACTAGGACTAGGGGGGCAAGCAATGAAGCTACAAAGTAGTAAATTAAAAACAAATCAGAGAAAATATTTCTTCACTCAGTGAGTAAATAAACTCTGGAATTTTGTTGCCAGTGAATGTGGTAAAAGCAGTTAGCTTAGGCAGCAGCGTAGCAAGGACGGGGCGGTGGGGGCGGTCCGCCCCGGGTGCACGCCGCTGGAGGGGTGCAGAGAGCAGCCGCACGCCTGTTGGCTCCGCTGTTTCCCTGCTCCCTCTGCCCCGGAACAGGTTATTGTTCCGGGGCAGAGGGAGCAGGGAAACAGCGGAGCCGACAGGCATGCGGCTGCTCCCAGCAGCCAAGAATGCACTCGGGGGGTGTGGGGGTGTGTCATGCTGCACCCGGGGGGGGGGGGGGGGGGGGTGCGCATCGGCAATCCGCCCCGGTTGGCAGCCAACCTAAGAACGTCACTGAGCTTAGGTTTAAAAAAGGTTTGGATAACTTCCTAAAAGAAAAGTCCATAAGCCATTATCAAGATGGACTTGGGGAAAATCCACTGCTAAGGATAAGCAGTATGAAATGTATTGTACTTTCTGGAATCTTGCCAGGGACTTGTAACCTGGATTGGCCACTTTTGGAAGCAGGATACTGGGCTTCATGGATCTTCGGTCTGCCCCAGTATGGCAACGCTTATGTTCTTATGTTAAAATGACAATTACATATGTAATTGCTATTATAAAATTCACTCTTAGAGCGTATATTTTAGGCAACCTTTTGAGAATTTTTCCTCATAATTGGGAGAATTCTCTATATGACATCAAACATTAGGTGCTATTTCTGCACTAAATTTTCAGTGTGGAAAAGTGTTCTAACAGATGCAAGGCACTGCAATGGGGCAGAAATGGCAGATCCACACTAAAACACACTTACACACCCCTTTATAGAATAGCAACTGTTTCCGTACAGACCTGCACAGGGGGCATAGCCATGGGAGGGGCATGGGCAGGTCAGGGGTGTTCCATTAAAATATGCAGTGTTAAAGACTAGTTCAGATCTGCACCCACCATGATTTATTTCTGATTTTAGTTGGTGTAACTTCTCATACCCAAAGTTGAGCACCTGATTCCCATATCATGATTTAGAAGCCCTTTACGAGAAGAAAAAAAGTCTCTGCACCAATAACAGGGTTAGGTGTCCCTATAACTAGCCCCTCCAAATGACACACTGAACACGATTTATATCAAATTACTACTCTACCTATGAAAAGTTATTTCCTTACTTCCTCTGTGTACATTCATATGCACAAGATGGCAGCATTTTTAAGAATTTAACTTCTTTTTTTTTTTACAGTATGCTCCCCACCCCACCTCTCCTACCTATTATAGATCTCCTCCCTGATCTCCACAGCAGAAGGATCCCACTCCTAGCACATACCTGAAGGCAGCGTCCCTGGTGGTCTAGTGGATTCTTCGGGGCAGGAAAGATCCCCAGTCTTTCCTGCCCGCTGCCGGAGCTGACCCTCCTCCTGCTGCATCTTCTTTAAAATGGCTGCCGAGACTTATAAGGGCGGCTTCGCAAGATATCTCCTTCCTCTTTCTTCCCTCCCCTCCATCCATATGCATCTCCTTCCTCTCTCTTCCCTCTCATCCATCCATGTCCAGCTTTTTTCCTCTCCCCCCCTTCATGATCCATGTCTTGCATTTCTCCTCTCTCCTCCCGTCCATCCATGTTAATCTCACTTCCTCTCTCTTCCCTTCACTCCATCCATGTCCAGCACTTCAACTCTCTCCCCTCCCCTCCATCCACGTGCATCTCCTTCCATTGTCTGCCCTCCCCTCCATCCATGTCCAGAATTTCTCCTCTCTCCCCTAAATCCATGTGTATCTCCTCCTCTGTCTTCCCGCCCCTCCATTCATGTCCAGCATATCTACTTCCTCTGTCTTCCCTCCCTCCCCTCCATGCATGTCCAGCATTTCTCATCTCTCCTTTCCCCTCCATCCATGTGCATCTCCTTCCTCTGTCTTTCCTCCCCTTCAACATTTCTCCTCTCTTCCCATTCCTCCACTAAATCCAGCATTTCTCCTCTCTCCCCTCCCCTCCACTAAATCCAAGTCCAGCATGTCTCCTCTCTCCCCTCCCCTTCATCCATGTGCATCTCCCTCCTGTCTTCTCTCTCCTCCATCCAGGTTCAGCATTTCTTCTGCCCTCCCCTCCATCCATCCATCCATCCATGTCCAGCAACTCTCCTCTCTCCCCTGTCCTCCCCTCCCATCCATGTCCAGTGATTCTCCTCTGCCCTCCCCTCCCATGTCCAGCGAGTCTCCTTTGCCCCTATCCTCCCCTCCTATCCATGTGCAGTGATTCTCCTCTCTCCTCTGCCCTCTTCTCCCATCCATGTCCAGCAATTCTCCTCTCTCCCCTGCCCTCTTCTCCCATCCATGTCCAGTGATTCTCCTCTGCCCTCCCCTCCCATGTCCAGCGAGTCTCCTTTGCCCCTATCCTCCCCTCCTATCCATGTCCAGCAATTCTCCTCTCTCCCCTGCCCTCTTCTCTCATCCATGTCCAGTGATTCTCCTCTGCCCTCCCCTAACCATCTATGTCCAGCGATTTCTCCTCTCTCTCCTCCCCTCCCCTCCATGTCCAGTGATTCTCCTTTGTCCCCTATCCTCCCCTTCCATCCATGCACAGTGACTCACCCCAGCCTCTACCTGCCCCCCTTTTCAGCCCGAGTTCCAGTTCCAACCCCCAGCGCTGGCTCACCTGCCCACCCTCAGCTCCCCGAAAGCCCTCCTTTCCTTCCTGCCACTGCCCTGCATTTAAATATTTTATTTTACCTGGAGTCGTGCGCCAGCACTGAAAGCAGCAGGCTCGGCTCGCCTCACCTCCAGCCTTCCCTTCCCTCTCAGTGTCCCGCCTTCTTCTGATGTATTTCCTATTTCCATGAGGGTGGGACGATCTCTTTATCTCTCGCTCCCTTCAACTGCTCGCCCTCACCGAAACCTGGATCTCCCCGGAAGACACTGCCTCAGTTGCAGCCCTCTGCCATGGAGGCTATCTCTTCTCCCACACGCCCCGCCCAATCGGCCGTGGCGGAGGCGTTGGGCTACTACTATCACCCTCCTGTAGTTTCCAACCCCTCCACCTACCGCAATCTCACTGCTTCCCATCCTTCGAAGTCCATTCCATCCGGCTATTCTACCCGCTACCACTCAGAGTAGCAGTCATTTACCGCCCCCCGGATAAATCCTTCCCTTCCTTCCTTACCGACTTTGATGCTTGGCTCTCTGTCTTTCTTGACCCCTCATCTCCGTCCCTCATTCTCGGAGACTTTAACGTACATGCTGATGACCTATCCGACCCCCATACTTCTAAGTTCCTCACCCTAACATCCTCCTTCAACCTCCAGCTGTGCTCCACCACCCCTACTCACCGTGACGGACATTGTCTTGACCTCGTCCTCTCCTCCTCCGGCTCACCCTCCAATTTCCACATCTCAGCTCTTCCTCTCTCCGACCATCACCTGATCACATTCACACTTCTTCACTCCCCCCCCCCCTCCACCCCGTCCAACTTTAACCACCACCTCCAGGAACCTCCAGGCTATTGACCCCTCCACCCTATCATCTACTATCTCTAATCTCCTCCCCTCCATCACGTCCCTCGTAACTGTCGACACAGCGGTCTCCGCTTACAATACCGCTCTCTCCTCTGCTTTGGACACCCTCGCGCCATCCATCTCCCGTCCCACAAAGCGCACCAATCCCCAGCCCTGGCTGACTCCTTGCATCCGTTACCTTCGCTCCTGCACCCGATCCGCTGAGCGCCTCTGGAGGAAATCTCATACCCTTTCAGACTTCCTCCACTACAAATTCATGCTATCCTCCCTCCACTCCTCCCTATTCCGTGCAAAACAGGACTACTACACCCAATTGACCAATTCTCTCAGCTCCAACCCTCGTCGTCTCTTCACCACCCTTAACTCCCTCCTAAAAGTGCCCCCCGCTCCTACTCCCCCCTTCTCTCTCTCCTCAATCACTAGCCAACTACTTCCGCGACAAAGTGCAAAAGATCAACCTTGAGTTCACGACCAAACCTCCACCTCCCCTTCACCCTTTTACCCTCTCCCTCAACCAACCTACCCAGGTCTCCTTCTCCTCCTTTCCTGAGATCACCGAGGATGAAATTTCCCGCCTTCTTTCCTCCTCGAAATGCACCACCTGTTCCTCTGATCCCATCCCCACCAACCTACTCAACACTATCTCCCATACTGTCACCCCCGCCATCTGTCGCATCCTCAACCTCTCTCTCTCCACGGCAACTGTCCCTGACACCTTCAAACACGCTGTTGTCACACCTCTCCTAAAAAAACCTTCACTTGACCCTACCTGCCCCTCTAACTACCGCCCCATCTCTCTTTTACCCTTCCTTTCCAAATTACTTGAGCGCGCCGTTCACAGCCGCTGCCTTGACTTTCTCTCCTCTCATGACATCCTCGATCCACTTCAATCCGGTTTTCGCCCTCTGCACTCGACAGAAACAGCACTCTCTAAAGTTTGCAATGACCTGCTCCTGGCCAAATCCAGAGGTCATTACTCCATCCTCATCCTCCTCGATCTTTCCGCCGCGTTTGACACTGTCAACCATGATTTACTTCTTGCCACGTTATCCTCTTTTGGATTCCAAGGCCCTGTCCTCTCCTGGTTCTCCTCTTATCTCTCCCACCGCACCTTCAGGGTACACTCCCATGGATCTTCCTCCACTCCCATCCCACTATCTGTTGGAGTTCCCCAGGGATCTGTCCTTGGACCCCTTCTCTTCTCAATCTACACCTCTTCCCTGGGCTCGCTGATCTCGTCTCATGGTTTCCAGTATCATCTTTATGCTGATGACACTCAGCTTTACCTCTCCACACCTGACATCACCGCGGTGACCCAGGCCAAGGTATCGGCCTGTTTATCCGACATCGCGGCATGGATGTCCAACCGCCACCTGAAGCTGAACATGTCCAAGACCGAGCTCCTCGTCTTTCCTCCCAAACCCACTTCTCCTCTTCCTCCACTCTCTATCTCTGTTGATAACACCCTCATCCTCCCCGTCCCATCTGCCCGCAACCTCGGAGTCATCTTCGACTCCTCCCTCTCCTTCTCTGCGCATATCCAACAGACTGCCAAGACCTGTCGCTTCTTCCTCTTCAACATCAGCAAAATTCGCCCTTTCCTCTCTGAGCACACCACCAGAACTCTCGTCCACGCTCTCATTACCTCTCGCCTTGATTACTGCAACTTACTCCTCACCGGCCTCCCACTCAGCCATCTATTCCCCCTTCAATCAGTTCAGTACGCTGCTGCACGTCTTATATTCCGCCAAAACCGATATACTCATATCACCCCTCTCCTCAAATCACTTCATTGGCTTCCAATCAGATATCGCATACAATTCAAGCTCCTCCTCCTCACCTACAAGTGCACTCAGTCTGCGGCTCCTCACTACCTCTCCACCCTCATCTCCCCCTATGTTCCCGCCCGTAACCTCCGCTCACAGGACAAAGCCCTTCTCTCAGTACCCTTCTCCACCACTGCCAACTCCAGGCTCCGCTCATTCTGCCTTGCTTCACCCTATGCCTGGAACAATCTTCCTTTACCCATACGCCATGCCCCCTCCCTACCCATCTTCAAATCTCTGCTTAAAACTCACCTCTTCTATGCTGCCTTCGGCGCCTAACCGCTCTAGATAGACAGAATGCCCCAATCTATCCCCGCTATTAGATTAACTGCTCACTCGTCCTCTAGATTGTTCACTTGTCTTTAGATTGTTCTCTTGTCTTTTAGATTGTAAGCTCTTTGAGCAGGGACCGTCCTTCTATGTTTAAATTGTACAGCGCTGCGTAACCCTAGTAGCGCTTTAGAAATGCTAGTTAGTAGTAGTAGTAGGAAAGGGAAGGCTGGAGGTGAGCCGAGCCTGCTGCTTTCAGTGCCGCCGCGGCGACTCGAGGTAAAATAAAATATTTAAATGCAGGGCTGCGGCAGGAAGGAAAGGAGGGCTATTGGGGAGCTGAGGGCGGGCAGGTGAGCCGGCGCTGGGAGTCTGTGACCCTGCAGCTCACGGGGTGGGGGAGGAGAGGCAAGACGGCTCACACTCCCACAACAACCGGCTCGCAAGATGCCAAAAAATTTTAAGAACAAGCCAGTGTGAGCTGGCTCCAGCACACCACTTTGGGGTCCTTTTACTATACTGTGACAAAAGTGGCCCTGCGCTAGTGGTGGTAGCTGATTTTGCCATGCTCTAGGGCCCCTTTTACTGCAGTGGGTAAAAAGGCCAAAAACAATTTGTCCATGTAGTAAGTTTGCACTTGCTGCACGGCCATTTCTGGGGGGGGGGGAGCACTTACCGCCACCCATTGAGGAGGTGGTAAGGGCTCCCGTGTTAACCTGGTGGTAACTGGGCAGTGCACAGTGCTGTCCAATTACTGCTGGCTAATCTCCTGCGGTATTAATTTTACAAAACTTTCGGCAGTGCCAGAAATGCCGTGCGCTGAGGGCAGAAACTACCGCTGGCAGCTGTGTTGGTCCGGCGGTAGTTCTGGGTTGGTGCATGGCACGCCCACAATGAGCTAGCCATGCTTTGGTAAAAGGGCTCCTTAGAATTCAGTGGTACCCAGAGGCAACAGATACAACAAGCAGAGGCAAATGATCGTCATAGGCATAGAGACAGATGGATGTTTTTATGTTTATATTCTGATGCTGCTCTTGCTTTTCCTTTCCAACTTTCCCCTTTCAATTTAATTTGCTCAGCTAATTCTGGGTTCATGGTCTTGACTACATGTACATAACACTTCTTGATGAAAGAGTTTCATGGCTACCTAGATTTCTAATGGGCAGTATGATTATTTCTAAAACTATTCTGTCACAAGCATTCACTTTAAAGGTTAGCTTTACTTTAAGGTGGTATTAGAGCATAAATACACATTAAGTCTGATTTCAAAGGCTGAGAAGCTGTGTACACTGCACTATAAAAACTAATTATACATCTTTTTGGATGAGTTTCTGAAGGCTGCATTGGGTCTCTTGTGTACAGAAATCATTTTAAGGCAGACAGTAGTTGCCAAGAAATGGGACTAATTTACATTTTCTAATGAGGGAATTATTTCATGCAACACCACATAGGCTTCCATTTGTAATAAGAGGAGGCCCAATCTAGATTTAAAAAAAAGAAGAAGAAATTAGAGGCAAGAACCATGCTCAGAAGAAAACGTTGCAATGTTTTCTCACAGTGTGGTTTCTTCTATAGGCTGCACATAATAGGTAGGGAAAATTACTCTCACAGAAATTTCAAGTTAAGCAAAGCTAACACATTTTTTTTGCCAGTGAGCAGCAAAATTAAAACATGCATGTTTGTTGTATATTTATTATGTGATTTAAAGGGAGCAAGATACAGTCTGTTTGTTCAACCATTTTGCAATACTATGAGCAAAGAACATCAAACAATGAGTGTCAAGAACGAGAGATATTTATAACAAAAAATATTCTTTCAGCAGGGATGGGTAGAATGACATCAAGACTGGTGTCAGCTTTCTATGGGGTCCTTTTACAAAGGCACACCAGTGGTTTTAGTGCTCGCTAATGATTAGCACACGCTAAATGCTAGAGACGCCCACAGAAATATATGGGTTTCTCTAATGTTTAGTGCGTGCTTATTTTTAGTGCATGCTAAAAACGCTACTGCACCTTTGTAAAAGGACCCTTACGGAAGCAAACTGGCATTTAGTCATATTGGCACTGGAAAAGATATTTCCTGCAGATTGGATCAGCATAAGGACTGTCCTTCAAGGCCATAGAGTTGCAATCAAAGGTATGAAAACCTTCAGAGAATCAGCATTGATAGATAAAACCCTCCAAGCCACTGCAATAATAAAACCTATATCATAGATGTCCGAGCACAGCATATGGATCTACAGACACTTATATTTAAACACTTTTGCCTCCTTGACCTAGTTAACGTCCAGTGGCCTACAATGACTCAGACAATGAGTGCCAGTAGCCAGTTAAGACCTGGCACTGGATATCTGAGTCTAATTCAGCCCACAGTGGTCAGTGCAAAAGAATAAGTGAGCCCTCTACACACTTTTGAGACCTCTAAGGTCTTATTAAGATGGACTTAATTCTAGGATAAGCAGCATAAAATGCATTGTACTGTTTTGCTGGGCTTGATGGACCTTTGGTCTGTCCCAGTATGGCAATGCTTATGGTCTTATGTACTACCCATTTTGTCCCCAGCCACATATCTATACTTGGCCCGTTGGCTACATAGTAAGATGTTTCATTGAATTGTAGGAACAGCATTAACATCATATCTATGTTATTTGAATGTTCTAACACATATCTATTATGTGTTTCATTGGTATTGTGCTGTAATTGTATTATATCTATGTTATTCGAATGTTCTTCCATGCTGTATATGATGGGTACTGTTTGCATTGTACTGACATTTATCAAATTTCTGTTATATGATGTTCTACAGTGCTGTTAAATGTGTATATTTTTGATACCCTTTCATGTTAGTCCTTTTCAATTTGCTGTTTCCAAGTTTAGCTCTTTGATTGTCTTTATGTTTCTGTTTGGACATTTTACAATTGCTTGCTGTTAAAAAAATTGTAAGTTTTATGTTAAACTGTACCAGCTGTACACCACCTTGGGTGAATCTCTTCATAAAGGCAATTAACAAATTCCAATCAACCATTCCATAATTACACTATTTGAAAAACTCTGACTGCCATATCTGACTACTGCCCCCTCTATTTGTACATATTTATTTTATCATTATTATTTATTGCATTTGTATCCCACATTTTCCCACCTATTTGCAGGCTCAATGTGGCTTACATAGTTTAGTAATGATATTGTCATTCCAGGATATCAGATACAATTAGTAATATGTAGAGATTAAGTAAGGGGAAGAAGAAGGAAGTGATTGGGCGGGTAAGTTTAGAAGGTGGACTTTCATAACTGGATGGATTGGTGAGGTGGATTGTTGGGCTATAGGTTCTCTTTGTAGGCCTTGTTGAAGAAATTTTACCAACTCTACTCTTTAATTATATATGCCTTGCATATACCAGCATATTGTGTTCAATTCTGGTCGCCGTATCTCAAAAAAGATATAGTGGAATTAGAAAAGGTGCAGAGAAGGGCGATGAAAATGATAAAGGGGATGGGATGACTTCCCTATGAGGAAAGGCTAAAGTGGCTAGGGCTCTTCGGCTTTGAGAAAAGACGGCTGAGGGGAGATACGATAGAGGTCTATAAAATAATGAGTGGAGTGGAAAGGGTAGATGTGAAGTGTCTGTTTACGCTTTCCAAATATACTAGGACTAGGGGGCATGCGATGAAGCTACAATGTAGTAAATTTAAAATGAATCGGAGAAAATATTTCTTCACTCAATGTGTAATTAAACTCTGGAATTCGTTGCCAGAGAATGTGGTAAAGGCGGTTAGCTTAGCGGAGTTTAAAAAAAGGTTTGGACAGCTTTCTAAAGATAAAGTCCATAGACTATTATTAAATGGACTTGGGGAAAATCCACTATTTCTGGGATAAGCAGTATAGAATGTTTTGTACTTTTTTGGGATCTTGCCAGGTATTTGTGACCTGGATTTGCCACTGTTGGAAACAGGATGCTGGGCTTGATGGACTTCTGGTCTTTCCCAGTATGGCAATACTTATATCTCTATGGGATTCCAATCAGCGATGGACATGGTAAAATCATTATATGTTGTGATACCTGCAAGTGAGCCTTCTCCGGAGTAGACCCCACATTCTGGAATGCACTCCCTGAAAGGCTGCGCTTAACACAAGACTATCTCTACTTCAGAAAGCAGGTGAAAGCTTGGCTCTTCAACCAGGCCTTTAATGGAAGAAGTAGCTAACTTCTTAGTCTCACATACACACACAAGGAGTGACTCAGCCTGCACATACTGCAGCAGGACATGTTTATCCACTCTACCCTAGCTGAGATAACATTGAATCATCTCTCTGACCTCATGTGCAACTTTCTTTAAATTGGTCACCTTATTTTCTAACTCCTCTTACTCTCTTACCTATTTATATGTTCCATCTTTGTTTATACCCTATGCTGACTATTAACATGTTCTATTACATATTGTGTTGACATTGTAAGTAGTATACTATGCCATACTTTGTATTGTTATTTGAATACTTTTACTGCTATAATTGTCTATTGCTTATGTTTGATTTATTCTTACTGTACACCGCTGTGCGTGAATTCTTTAAAAAATAAAACCTAATAAATAAATAAATAAATATCTTACACAGCCCAGTTCAGCTTGTCTCCCATTTGTAGCTTGAACTGAATTCCATGTTTGGTCAACATGCATTTTCTTACCTAGTACTGAGATAAATATTTACAGACTTGCATTTAAGCTGAAAGTATTCCTAGACAGGCATAGCAACGGTCTTCAGCTATTTACAGATATTTCAACTGAGAATATTCAGATTTTTGGAACAAATTCAGGGGGTCTTTTACAAAGGTATGCTAGGATTTTTAGCGTGCGCTAAATGCTAGAGACACCCGTATATCCCTATAGGTGTCTCTAGCATTTAGCACATGCTAAAAATGCTAGAGCGCCTTAATAAAAGGATCCCCTCAATAAACTGGAGGAGAATCTTTGCAGATCTGGATCTGGATTTGATCTGGGTGTGGAAGGAGCAGTTCTAATACAAAGCAACACTGTAGAACTATGATTTTCATAGTGGTCTCCTTGTCATAGAAATACCTGCTGTACAGCACCATTGGTGAATCTCTTTATACAGACAGTTTACATTGCGGAGAGTTCTAGTATTCACGATTCTTGCATGAAGTCTAAGCAGCAAGGTATTAGATATCTTGTTTAATTTGTAGAGGCTAGCCAAGAATTCCACACATACAACAGAAGACTCCTGAGGAAGGCCTTTTTTGGCCAAAACACAACTCATGTCGAATCGCAGATGATTGCAATAAAGCTACAATATTGGACACTGTCTGCTGTTCAATCATTTGTCGCCCTCGCTGTGTTTTACTTGTTTGTGTGACTACAAGGTTTGCTGTTCTTTGCTTGTTTTTTTTGCCTTGCCAGCAATTAAACAGAATTAGAATGCTTTTTTCATATAGATACCAAGAACATCAGATTGTTGCTTTTAAATATAGTCGTAAAAAAAAGACAGGAGAAATAAGATGACTATGAACTAATAACTCTAAAATTGTCACTATTTTGATTTTATTGTGATACCTCTATAAGGGGCTCCCCTGAGGAAGATGTTCGTAGAGAACCAAAACGCTGCTGGTAAGACGTAGGGTTTATTAGTTTTTCATTTATTTAGGGGCCTTTTTACTAAAGGGTTGGCACGCCGCAACAAGTTTGCTGTGTGCCAATCTGGAACTATCGCTGGACTACTGCGGGAGCCAGGCAGTAGTTCCCACCTCCAGCACACATCATTTCTGGTGCTACAAAAATATTTCTACTTTTGGCATGCCAGTGCTTACCCGGCAGTAATCACTGCCCGGTTTCTTTCGGGTTAGTGCAAGAGCCCTTACCGCCACCTCAATGGGTTGTGGTACGTGCACTCCTCAAAACTGGCCATGCAGCAAGTGGTTCACTTACTGCACCGCCATTTGTTTTCCAGCAAAAAAGACAGCCTTTTACCTGCTGCAGTAAAAGGGGGCCTCAGCATGAGTCAAAAACATGTGACACTAGCGCTGGCCTCCTTTTACCACAGCTTAGTAAAAGGACCCCTCACTGTTTTTATTCAGATTTGTTTTTTCCTGCATATACAGGAATGGACAAAACTACAAACACTGTTCAACCTGTAAGACATCAAACATATAAACGGTGAGTGACCGACTCACTCGTAAATGCGCAGTAGAGACTTCCCTCTCTGTCCCGCCCCCACGACAATACGTGATGATGAGGGCGAGACAGAGAGGGAAATTGCGCCACCGAGGTTGATACCGCTGCCCCCCGCCCGAGGTCGCCGCTACCGTTACCCCCCCACCCGGCCCGGGCCCTCTCTCCGCTACTAAACTTACACATCCATTCACCGGAACGCAGCAAGCACATCAGCTGAGCTGCCGTCGGCCTTCCTTCCCTGCCTGTGTCCCACCCTCGCTGACGTTACGTCACAGGAGGGTGGGACACAGGCAGAGAAGGAAGGGCCGACGGCAGCTCAGCTGATGTGCTTGCTGCGTTCCGGTGAATGGATGTGTAAGTTTAGTAGCGGAGAGAGGGCCTGGGCCGGGTGGAGGGATGGCGGCGACTCCGGAGGTGGGGGGGGGGGGGGAAACAGTAGCGGTGGCGACCTCGTGGGGAGGGGGAAGGAAAACCCCAATACCAACGCGTTTTTACGGGCTCAACGGCTAGTTTCATACATAAATTACTTAAAAGGAACAGCTTTCCGGATGTTACTTGCCCTTACAATTTGAGAATATCCACTTGTAGATGAACTTGGAAGACTACAAAAGGAAAAAGACATTAACTTGATCAAACAGTGGTACACAAACGAAAGCAAAAAATGAAATATAGTGTCACTCTTTGTAAGTCTCCTGCATAATTTCCATGCTTGTGTTACAGCTGGCATGTTCTGAACAGTGTTATGATCATGGTCCAAGTAAACAGCTAATTACACAATATTAACATAGGCATTGCTTGATCGGGAGAAGGAGCTAAGTTCCAGGCTGCATCGTTAATGCGGGAAAAACCGTCACTGCAGCAATATTGTCTCCTTCAAATTCAATACAGCATGACTTCTTTTCTCCTGGACTTAAACAGCAGCAATATTTTTAGATTAGCATGAAATACAGCAACCATAGCAAGATATTATCTTCATTAAGGGGTCCTTTTACTAAAGGCAGTGGCGTTCCTAGGGGGGCTGACACCCGGGGCGGATCGCCGATGCGCCCCGCCCCCCCCGGATGCAGCGTGACCCCCCCGGCGAAAGGACAACCCCGCGAAGGAACCCCCCCCCAGGTGCACGCCGCTGGGGGGGGTGCCGCGCGCGCCTGTCCTCCGTTCATTCTATGCTTTGTTCCGGGGCAGAGAAGAAGCATGGAACGAACGGAGGACAGGCGCGCGCGGCACCCCCCCAGAGCCGTGCACCCGGGGCGGACCGCACCCACCGCCCCCTCCTAGGAACGCCACTGACTAAAGGGCTGGCACGCAATAGGCTTGCCAGGTGCCAATCTGGAAGTACCACTGGTCTACCGCTGCAGCCCAGCGGTAATTCTGCCGCCAGTGTGCAGCATTTCTGGCACTATGGAAATTTATTTTCGTATTTTTACCTCTGGGTTAGCACTGGAACCCTTACCTCCATCTCAATAGGTGGAGGTAAGTGCTCCCCCCCCCCCCCCCCGAAATGGCCGCGCAGCAACTGCGAATTTAATACACAGAAATGTCTTTTTTTGGCCTTTTTAACCTCTCTGGCAAAAGTGGCATTGGCAGGTGGCAAAAACACATGCTACCGCTAGTGCAGGACCCTTTTTACTGCAGCTTGGTAAAAGAGCACCTAAATTATCTTTATATAACCAATAGACCCCTAAAAAATAATTAACCCTTCTGGCAATATATTGATTCATGTGATTTTTTTTGCTCCAACTACAACTACTTTGAAATCAATAAAATGAAAACATTTTTTACTCAATAAAATTTTATTGTCAGATTTATAAATATTCTCCAATTTGTTCCTTATTTACATATGCAAAATAGTTTACGACATTTTACCTTCACCCATCACTCAGCATCTTTCTAGGAACACCATGAAAATTTATTTGAAATAAAAAAAATATTTATTTTTAGCCCACAACCTGAATGTCCATTTTCGTTAATAATAATAATAATAATAATAATAAAAGACCCGCAAAATCCCATACAGCAGGCATCATTGCAATATTTGCTACACAGTAGCAAAAGGATTGTGCTCCTGGACTCTGTTATGATGCCAGGCTTTTCAAGACATTGGTAATACTCCAGCGCTGACCAGTGCATTTCTGAAGCACCAGCTGAAATCCAAACTCATTGTCACTGTTCTCTTGTAACTCCAAGCAGCGCTTAGATTTCCTGTTCTGGATTGGACCGCCCTACAAACAGGAAAACCACAAGTTAGATAAGTTGCCTTTAATGCTAGCCATTTCAGAATTGGGTATGGCAGCCTAGTTTTACTGAAACACTTGCTTCCTTTTGCCACTGCAGGGCAGCGTAGCAGATGTATTCACGTCACAGTCCAATCAGAATTCTACATATCTAAGGGCCCCTTTTACTAAGCTGCAGTAAAAGGGTCTCTGTTCGCAGAGTCCCCTTTTACAGCAGCGAGTAAAAAGGTGGAAAAAAAGAAATGGCCACGTGGTTAGTTTGCACTTGTCATGCAGCCATTTTGGAGGGAGCGCTTACCACCACTCATTGAGGTGGCGGTAAAGTCTCACACACCAACCCAGCAGTAACCCCCTGTGGTGACAATTTTCTAAAAATTCTGGCAGCGCAGGAAATGCCGCGCGCTGGGGGTGAAACTACCGTCGGTGGTCCGGTGGTAGTTCCGGATTGCCACATGGCAACACTTTAGTAAAAAGGCCTCTGCTGCACCCCATAATGTCACAACCATGAAACCTTTTCAGGAACGGCATCAATAGTCAACAAAGAGGTGAGAAGAACAGGATTAAAGGATAAGCAGAGGGTGGATGGAATAAACCAATTTCTTATTCTTGATGCCAATAAGAGATGCACATTCATAATTTTCCCACTACTTTACAAAAGGCTCTGCCAAATATGGAGCCCTTTGTAAAATACTATAAGGATATACAGAAGAGCTGGTGTAATTGCTGGCATGTCCAGCAGGAACAGAGATTTTAAAAAGCTGTACATGGGGAATTAAAATCATTGCTCTCAACATCTGTGCACCCCCTCACTTCCTAATTACATCCTGCAGCAGTCCAAAACCACCTCTTAGCCCCCCTGACAGCTACACTGAAGTCCGTCACACCACCCTCACACCCCTCGGCAGCAACACTGAAGTTCCCCAACCCTGAATCCCACAACAGAAAAACTGAAGTTCTTCACCCCGTAGGATCTCCTCCTGATAGCCTCACTGAAGTCAACCAACCCCCTGACAGCAACACTGGAATCTGCCACTCTCTGACACCTCCAATAGCAAGACTGATGTCTCCCACCTCCTCTCGGCCTATCCCTTGTGCTTGATCCTTAGTGGTAGTCTCACGGCTGCCAAATAAGTTACTTTAGTTAAACCATAGAGAAGTATGTAAGTACATAAGTATTGCCATACTGGGTCAGACCAAAGATCCATCAAGCCCAGCATCCTGTTTCCAACGGTGGCCAATCCAGGTCACAAGTACCTGGCAAGATCCCAAAACAGTACAATACATTTTGTGCTGCTTACCCTAGAAATAAGCAGTGGATTTGCCCCAAGTCATTTTAATAATGGCTTATGGACTTTTCTTTTAGGAAGCTATCTAAACCTTTTTTAAACCCCGCTAACTGCTTTTACTACATTCTCTGGCAATGAATTCCAGACAGATCTAGGCAAACCCATTAAGGGGAGGCCGTATACAAATGGGCTGAAGGCTAAAGAAGACGGGGGAGGGGTTTTGGGTCAGCAAGGTAAATGAGTATAGACGGAATTCAGAGCAATCAAGGTGAGGAAAGGGTTAAGGAGAATAGGGAGGAGCTTAAAGAGGGGTTTGAAAAGAAAGAAAGAAACGAGGGTAGTGGCAGTTGGCGATTAATGAGCATAAGGCGAGCAGTGCTGACCCAGCCCACCCACCCTATGGCCAGAGCGATAATTGTCGTGGCCGGGCTTTACGCTACGTCAGTTATACATTGCAAGCACTGGGTACACAGAATCTGGGCAGATAACAGTTATAAGCTTGATGTTAAATCTTTGGAATAATGTTGAAATGTAATTTAAGAAAGAGATGCCTGCATGGTAGCAGGGATATGACAGAATGAATGGTGACACAGCTTGTCTCCCGGCTTTGACGGTCGGGAGGCCCAGAACATCGGGTGTTTGGAAAGAAGTATAGGTGCATCCTTCTATGGGATATCCCCAAAGAACAACGGGTGCTCAGAGAGAAAGCACAAAGAGGATACACAGGGTGCTTGGACGGCACACCTGTGAGGTAGTAAAAGGTAGCAGTTGTTAACAGGCTGTGTACCTAGGCAGGAGCTAAATGTTTAAAATATAGCAATTGAAGTAATATTGTATGCATTATGTTATAAATACAATGTTTTGAAGTCCTGGCTGTGGCCAAAATAAATTCCACTTTTGGTTGAAATCAGACTATTGTGTTTGTATTTAATATAAAGGGAGTACATCTGAGTGTGTGCCGAGTCCCCAATTTGTTTAATTTACACGTTGAGTGAAGAAATATTTCCTCTGGTTCGTTTTAAGTTTACTACTTTGTGGCTTCATTGCGTGCCCCCTAGTCCTAGTATTTTTGAAAAGAGTAAACAAGTGATTCACTTCTACCCATTCCATTCCACTCATTATTTTATACACCTCTATCATATCTCCCCTCAGCCATCTTTTCTCCAAGCTGAAGAGCCCTAGTCGCTTTAGCCTTTCCCCATAGGGAAGTCATCCCATCTCCTTTAATATTTTTGTCACCCTTCTCTCTACCTTTCCTAATTCCACTATATCTTTTTTTGTTTCTGTTCCAGATGTTTTAACCTTAGTATCTCATTGAAAGTGAAGCAAATTTCAAAAGTTTCTTTGGGGGGAGCTGGTGAAATATAAATACCACATCATATCATATCATAAAAGCACTATAGCAGCTCCAATATGGCTGTGCTCAGTACTGCTCAGATTACTACTCCAAATTAGCTTTGACATTTTTGGATAGCATTAATTTATATTTTCATGTAATGCCTGGGTGTATCTGTTCTGTTTCCATCTGTGAAAACAAACTACACCAATAACATTATTTTAATCTGCCAGCAATGATACAGTCATTGGCCAGGTACAACGCTTTCCAATTTTCATTAATGAGGCAGTATCAATGCATCCAGGCTTCTAAGATTAGATCTTAAGCCCTATGGATATAAAAAGCAACCATACCAGCAGATAGCTCGGCTCATGTAAAAAGCTCATGAAGGACTTATCTAGTAAACTTCTGAAAGGTCACGTACAGGGAATTTTGAAAATCATACATTTTAAGAGGAATAAAATCAATAGACTTGCAAGCTCCTAGCCTTAAGCATTCCATTAATCTTCTAACAAAGGCATAAATTGATTAATCCAGCATTTAATACTTGCTAATTGCATTTTTTTTAATTGTCAGCTTTGCTTAAATACTTGATTCTACTGAGCTGTAGATTCAGAAAGCTGTTCACCAAACATCTTTATTAATTAATGGGTCAATATTTAGACCTAAAGGTCATCTTATTCTTTCAAACCCCAACTATGGCATTTAAAAATTACACAGTTGATATTCAATGGGGTTTAATTAGGCAGGAGAAGCTCCTGCCCACTTAAACCCCACTCAGCAGAATATCCCTTCTGCCCACTATGGCACTGTGTTAGGGCCAAAGCAGTCTGTGAAGAGTATCAGGGAGAAGCCAGCAGTTATACAGGCACTGGCTATATTTAGTGCTATCTTTGCCCACTTAGCTATGTGGATATTGGTACTGACTATCAGCCGGAACCTTCCGGATCAGCGGCTGATAATCAATGCTGGTGCATGGACAGTGGCTGTATATTGCCGCTACATATGGTTGGCCATCACCACTCATTCTCCACCCTACCTCTACTCAGTACTATATGGACAGTGCTGAAATGGTTACAGTCATTTTGCTGACCAGGGCCGGTCCTAGGGTCTCTGGTGCCCCCCTGCAGACTATCAGTTGGCGCCCCCCCTGTCTAGCGCTCTTTCTCTCCTGCAGGTCTTCATCCCTGGCTACTCCCTTCTAAGCATGTGACACTGTAGCCAGTCGCTCTGGAGCTCCTATGCTGATAGTCTGCTCATTCCACTTAATGGAGGAGCCCTGCAATACACCCAAATCCTGCCATGCCCATGCAGCACCCTCTGCCTTTTAAGTTCTGAGAATCCCAGGTCTACCAAAGCACCTTTCTCCTTCCCTTCAGTGCCTCCTATTTCAGTAGAGACCCCCCCCCCCCAATCCAGGTCAGAAATACCCCTCTGACATACACACACACACACACACACACACACACACGTGCAAGCTCTGCAAAAGACTGCAATACAACTTACTTATGTCTGACTCCTGAGTCCTGATTCGAATGCAACTGCCAGAATTGACTGAGACCCCCCACACTGGGCTACACACAGCTCTGCGGCAGAGCGTGCCAGCCTGAGGACTCAGAGAGTTTCGAGAGATGCTTCAGCTTCAAGCAGGGCCGCAACCGTAAGGTACGCACTGGCGAGCGGGCACGAAGGTGCCGCAGGGGGAGGAGGCATCGTCGTGACGTCGAGAGTGGAAGGCTGGAAGGAGACAAGAGAGAAGCAAGAGCAGCGCCGTGTTGCGGGAAGCAAGCCAGGAACCGGGAAGGCGCATGGGCAGGCAGGTTTGCACCTGACCCGTCGTCGAACAGCTGGGCGGGCCGCGGGAGGGAGGCGCCCTTGAAGGCAGGCGCCCCCCTGCGGTGCTTACCCCGCTTACCGAGTTGGACCGGCTCTGTTGCTGACACTAGGGGGCAATTCTATGAGGCCCCCTAGTGTCATGTAGTAGGAACCTATATTCAATAACAGAGCTAAGCCACCAAGTTCCATTACAGAATACTAGTGTAGCCCAGTATCAGTCTGTTTGATATTCAGCCTAAGGGAGGTAGGATGGCTAAGTCCCACGGAAGGCACTGAGCCCAGTTAATCAATGACAGGCCATTTCCGGTGACTGGCACTGAATATCCATTTTTTTGGTTGGTGTGAACTTAACTGGCCAAGTGAATAGTCAACGCTGGCCAGTTAAGTTTATAGCAGTCAAAGACAGGAGTACTATTTGGCTGCTAAACTTAGCCGCTGATGCTCTTGTGGTTAGCCAGTTATATTGCATGATATAGCCAGTTAGCTGCTATGCACGTACCCTGGGATTCTATATATGGTGCCTTAATTTCCACATGGAAACCTAAGTGTATTCTATAAAAATACACGTAACTTAATTGGTTAAGTAGCTAATCAGCGCTGTTAATTGGATGTTAACAAGCAATTATCAGCACTAACTGGCATTAAGATTTATGCGCATAACTTGCTAAGCATATTCTGTAATGTGGTGTGCCTGAATTCTAAGTTGCATAGTTGTGTGGCCATGGGCGGTGCATGGGCATTTCTAAAATCTATGTGCGTTGTTATAGAAGACACCTGCTATGCACCTAATTTAGGCATCTGGATTTATGCCTAGTAAAACATGGGGTAAATGGCCGCAACTACATTTGGTCGCATGGAGAGGCACTCAGCATTATTCTATATACCACACAGAAATGTAAGCTGGTGGCAGGGATGCGCAGAACTTACAGTATTCTGTAAGTTACATGTGTAAGTAGGAGCCTCACCTATGTCTTGTCTATGCTCCGCCCCTCTGTATGCTTCCCCTTGCCAATATGTGCTATGTAAGTTAAGCAGGAATTTGCAGAATAGCCCCTATGTGCCCTACTAGTACTTATGCTGGTACCTGTGCACATACAGACACATAAGTGCACATACACACATAACTGCATATACACACATATAAGTGCTAATATTGTGCTAATATTGTAGACAAGACTGCATTTCTGAAGTAGGCTGTGAAAACTCTAAGGCTGCTAATAACTATTCTGCATGCTGTTGTAAATTCTTTAATTTGTAAATTTTGAATTTGTATTTTGTAATTCTTATCTTTTCATTAATTTTTTATTTTATTTAGGGCTGCATTTTGATTAAAATATGTAATCACGATTAATTGTGCAATTAAATGCATGATTAAAGGTATGTTATCTATTTTTTTCCCCACTGCAGCTCCTTGTGACTCTGGGCTATGCAGTCACAAGGAGCTGCAGCGGGGAAAAAAATAAGGAAATGACATACTTTTAATCTCAATTAAAATTTTAATCAAAATGCAGCCCTAACTGTAAACATTTATCACATGGGTCATGTCTGGGACCTGGCACTAAATATCTGGTGCGGACGGATGGCACTTATTTAATATTCAGCCCTTAACGAGATAAGTGAAGCCAGACAAAGACAGGACTGTGTTCTATGTGGACCACAATGACTCCACTCCGACTACCTCTGGACTACCCACAACATAGCTGGTTTTGGCTTAGATGGTTAGAGGGGATACTTAGCAGTGTTATCCAGTTAAGTGCTGCTGAATATCCCTTGATATCCCTGTACAGGCAATTTAGTTGGCCAGGAGCCTCTCCTGCCCAGTTAAATCACTTTCCCCTCAATATTCAAAACCATTTAACCGGCCAGGAATGGCACCTGGCCAGTTAAATGGTACTTAGCCAGCTCTCTGGCGATATTCAGCGGGAGATAGCTGGCTGTGTCTTGTTGAATATTGCAGGTTAGCACCTAGCAGATAGCCATTTATATTGCGCAATATAACCAGCTATTCACAGATTTTTGGCATATCGTTGGCTAAGTTGATGGCCAAACCTGGCCATCAATAGCAGGCCTATCGTTGGATGGTTCCAAATTTACTGGCCAGTGCTTGGCTTGGACAGTTAAATTGGAACTGGCCAAAAATAAACTGGATATTCAGTGACAGTAACTGGAAACAGCCCAGCGTTGTTTATCCTGGCTCAGCGCTGACCACGGGAGGCAGCTCAGCTACCTCCCATATTCTGAATATCAGCCCCTTTGAAAATTGAATCCTATAGGTTACATTTATTTATTTATTTATTTGTTACATTTGTATCCCACATTTTCCCACCTATTTGTAGGCTCAATGTGGCTTACATAGTACCGGAGAGGCATTTGCTGTCACCGGTGTGAACAAATACAAAGTGATGTTGTGGTTGGTAAAGTTCATGTGTCACAGCTACATTAGGGAATTGTATTGGAGGAGAGTTGTGTTATGTCCATTACGTTCTTTAGTTATGTTGTGTCGCAGTGATCAGGCATTTAGGTCGGATCGGAAGGGTATGCCTTTTTAAACAGGTGAGTTTTTAGTGTTTTCCGGAAGTTGAGGTGGTCGTATGTCGTTTTCAAGGCTTTCAGTAATGCGTTCCACAGGCTGTGTGCTTGTGTAGGAAAAACTGGATGCGTAAGTTGATTTGTATTTTAGTCCTTTGCAGCTTGGGTAGTGCAGGTTTAGATATGTTCGTGTTGATTCAGATGTGTCTCTAACTGTTCGGTCGATCAAGTCTGTCATGTATCCTGGGGTTTCACCGTAGATAATTTTGTGAGGGTGCAGAGTTTGAAAGCGATGCGTTCTTTGATTAGGAGCCAGTGTAGTTTTTGCGGAGTGGTTTTGCGCTTTCATATCGTGATTTTCCAAATATAAGTCTAGCTGCCGTGTTTTGAGCGGTCTGGAGTTTCTTTAAGGTTTGTTCTTTGCATCCCGCATAAATACCATTGCAGTAGGTCGAGTGGCTTAGTACCATTGACTGTATCAGGTTACAAAATATATCCCTCAGGAAGAGTTGTTTCACGCGTTTGAGTTTCCACATTGCGTGGAACATTTCTTGTTGTTGTGGATTTCACTTGGTTCTCTAGTGTTAGGTTGCAGTCCATTGTAACGCCGAGGATTTTCAGGCTTTCTGAGATAGGGAGGGTGTAGTCTGGGGTGTTGATACTTGTGGGGTTTTCTGCGCTGTGTTGGGATGTGAGGATGAGACAATGTGTTTTTTCTTTATTTAATATAGGTGCAAGCATTTACCTAAGAGAGCAATCTATAAAGGTCTTTCAGATTTTTGCACATGGGGCAGATGTGTGGGCAAATGAATTAGTTGATAAGCTGTATTAAAAAAGGAGGAAGGAAGACCAAACAGCCAGCATGGTTAAAAAGTGAGGTGAAGGAAGCTATTAGAGCTAAAAGAAAAAACCCTTCAGAAAATGGAAGAAGGAACCGACTGAAAATAATAAGAAAAAGCATAAGGAATGGCAAGTCAAATGCAAAACGCTGATAAGGAAGGCAAAGAGAGACTTTGAAAAAAAGACTGCGTTGGAAGCAAACACACATAGTAAAATTTTATTTTAGGTATATTAAAAGCAAGAAGCTGGAACACAAATCGGTTGGACCGCTAGATGGCCGTGCGATAAAAGGGGCACTCAGGAAAGACAAAGCCATAGCGGAGAGATTAAATGAATTCTTTGCTTCTGCCTTCACCGGGGAAGATTAGGGGGAGATACCAGTGCCAGAAATAGTATTCAAAGCTGAAGAGTCAGAGAAACTGAATGAAATCTCTATAAACCTGGAGGATGAAATGGCACAATTTGACAAACTGAAGAGTAGCAAATCTCCTGGACTGGATGGTATTCATCCCAGAGTACTGTTAAATTGAAAAATGAACTTGCAGAACTATTGTTAGTAATATCTAATTTATCCTTAAAATCAAGCATGGTACTGGAAGATTGGAAGATGGCCAATGCAACATCGATTTTTTAAAAAGATTCCAAAGGAGATCCAGGAAATTATAGACCGGTGAGTCTGACATTGGTGCTGTGCAAAATGTAGAGACTATTATTAAGAACAAAATTACAGAACATATTCAAAAGCATGGATTAATGAGACAAAGCCAATATGGATTTAGTGAAGGAAAATCTTGCCTCATCAATCTATTACATTTCTTTGAAGGGGTGAACAAACATGTGGATAAAGGTGAGCTGGATTTTCAAAAGGTGTTTGACAAAGTACCTCATGAAAGACTCCAGAGGAAATTGGAGAGTCATGGGATAGGAGGTAGTGTCCTATTATAGATTAAAAACTGGTTAAAAGATAGAAAATATAAAGTTGGGTTAAGTGGTCAGTATTCTCAATGGAGAAGGGTAGATAGTGGGGTTCCCGGGGGGTCTGTGCTCGGACCGCTGCTTTTTATCATATTTATAAATGATTTAGAGATGGGAGTAACTAGTAAGGTAATTAAATTTGCTGACGACTCAAAGTTATTCAAAGTTGTTAAATCGCAAGAGGATTGTGAAAAATTACATGAGGACCATACAAAACTGGGAGACTGGGCATCTAAATGACAGATGGCATTTAATGTGAGCAAGTGCAAAGTGATGTATGTGGGAAAGAGGAACTTGAACTATAGCTACTTAATGCAAAGTTCAACATTAGGATTCACCGACCAGGAAAGGGATCTAGGTGTCATCATTGATGATACGTTGAAACCCTCTGCTCAGTGTGCAACGACGGCTAAGAAAGCAAATAGAATGTTAGGTATTATTAGGAAAGGAATGGAAAACAAAAATGAGGATGTTATAATGCTTTTTGTATCGCTGCATGGTGCGACCGCACCTCAAATATTGTGTTCAATATAGTGCAATTAGAAAAGGTACAGAGAAGGGCAACGAAAATGATAAAGGGGATGGGACGACTTCCCTATGAGGAAAGGCTAAAGCGGCTAGGGGAGATATTATAGAGGTCTATAAAATAATGGGTGGAGTGGAATGGGTAGACATGAATCGCTTGTTTACTCTTTCCAAAAATACTAGGACTAGGGGGCACGCAATGAAGCTACAAAGTAGTAAATTTAAAACGAATCGGAGAAAATATTTCTTCACTAACATGTAATTAAACTCTGGAATTCATTGCCAGAAAATGTAGTAAAAGCGGTTCGCTTAGCGGGGTTTAAAAAGGTTTGGATGGCATCCTAAAGAAAAAGTCCGCAGGCCATTATTAAAATGGACTTGAGGAAAATCCACTGCTTATTTCTAGAAGAAGCAGCATAAAATGTATTGTACTGTTTTGGGATCTTGCCAGATACTTGTGACCTGGATTTGCCACTGTTGGAAACAAGGTGCTGGGTTTGATGGACCTTCGGTCTGTCCCAATACTTATGTAACAATCAGTTATTAGTGTTAATTGGCACTAATGTGGACTTATGTGCATATCTGCTACCCACTATTCTATAATGCTGTAGATCAAAGTGTCTGACATGTGGCCCAAAAGGAAGGGTGGCCATGGGAGGAGTATGAGCAGGTCAGGCAAAGTGCTATAGAATTCTGGGGTTGCACACCAGGATTTATACCAGATTTCAGCATGTGCACATCCTTGTCCAATGCTGGGTATGAGAATCAGAGCTAAGCATTATTCTAGAAAGAGTGCTTGGTGTGGAGCGCCCTTTACAGAATATGAGTGTACCATAGATTTTTCTGGAGCCTACATTTGGGCACCATTTGCTGAATCCAGCCTCTAGTGTTTGTCCCAAACACATGCATGTATATACCTAGGGGCCGATATTCACAACGTGGGAGGCAGCCTGGCTAACTCCCGAAGTCAGTGGTGAGACCAGCCCCCTGATATTCAAAAGCATTTAACCTGACAGGATCAGCACCCGACCGGTTAAATGCCTCATAACTCGCTATCTGACGATATTCAGTGGGGGATATGGTCCCTCTTCACAAAAATGGTAACAAAGAAGATTTAGAAAACTGTAGGCTGATAACCTCACCTCAGAAGCGGAAAAGTAATACAGATAACGCTGAAGGAAAGGCAAATAAAACTTTTACAGTCTAGTGGTTACTTGATCCAAAGCAACATGATTTTACCAGGAGCAAATGAATCTGATTGATTTCTTTAACAGGGAGACCAGAAAACTAGATGGGCAAATGCTGGGTGTACTGTACTTGGATGTCAGCAAAACCTTTGATATAGTTTCTTGTAGGAGGCTTATATACAGTGGGGGAAATAAGTATTTGATCCCTTGCTGATTTTGTAAGTTTGCCCACTGACAAAGACATGAGCAGCCCATAATTGAAGGGTAGGTTATTGGTAACAGTGAGAGATAGCACATCACAAATTAAATCCGAAAAATCACATTGTGGAAAGTATATGAATTTATTTGCATTCTGCAGAGGGAAATAAGTATTTGATCCCCCACCAACCAGTAAGAGATCTGGCCTCTACAGACCAGGTAGATGCTCCAAATCAACTCGTTACCTGCATGACAGACAGCTGTCGGCAATGGTCACCTGTATGAAAGACACCTGTCCACAGACTCAGTGAATCAGTCAGACTCTAACCTCTACAAAATGGCCAAGAGCAAGGAGCTGTCTAAGGATGTCAGGGACAAGATCATACACCTGCACAAGGCTGGAATGGGCTACAAAACCATCAGTAAGACGCTGGGCGAGAAGGAGACAACTGTTGGTGCCATAGTAAGAAAATGGAAGAAGTACAAAATGACTGTCAATCGACAAAGATCTGGGGCTCCACGCAAAATCTCACCTCGTGAGGTATCCTTGATCATGAGGAAGGTTAGAAATCAGCCTACAACTACAAGGGGGGAACTTGTCAATGATCTCAAGGCAGCTGGGACCACTGTCACCACGAAAACCATTGGTAACACATTACGACATAACGGATTGCAATCCTGCAGTGCCCGCAAGGTCCCCCTGCTCCGGAAGGCACATGTGACGGCCCGTCTGAAGTTTGCCAGTGAACACCTGGATGATGCCGAGAGTGATTGGGAGAAGGTGCTGTGGTCAGATGAGACAAAAATTGAGCTCTTTGGCATGAACTCAACTCGCCGTGTTTGGAGGAAGAGAAATGCTGCCTATGACCCAAAGAACACCGTCCCCACTGTCAAGCATGGAGGTGGAAATGTTATGTTTTGGGGGTGTTTCTCTGCTAAGGGCACAGGACTACTTCACCGCATCAATGGGAGAATGGATGGGGCCATGTACCGTACAATTCTGAGTGACAACCTCCTTCCCTCCGCCAGGGCCTTAAAAATGGGTCGTGGCTGGGTCTTCCAGCACGACAATCACCCAAAACATACAGCCAAGGCAACAAAGGAGTGGCTCAGGAAGAAGCACATTAGGGTCATGGAGTGGCCTAGCCAGTCACCAGACCTTAATCCCATTGAAAACTTATGGAGGGAGCTGAAGCTGCGAGTTGCCAAGCGACAGCCCAGAACTCTTAATGATTTAGAGATGATCTGCAAAGAGGAGTGGACCAAAATTCCTCCTGACATGTGTGCAAACCTCATCATCAACTACAGAAGACGTCTGACCGCTGTGCTTGCCAACAAGGGTTTTGCCACCAAGTATTAGGTCTTGTTTGCCAGAGGGATTAAATACTTATTTCCCTCTGCAGAATGCAAATAAATTCATATACTTTCCACAATGTGATTTTCCGGATTTAATTTGTGATGTGCTATCTCTCACTGTTACCAGTAACCTACCCTTCAATTATGGGCTGCTCATGTCTTTGTCAGTGGGCAAACTTACAAAATCAGCAAGGGATCAAATACTTATTTCCCCCACTGTACAAACTGACCAGCCTGTGGATAGGTCCTAACATGGTTAACTGGATAAAAGACTGGTTGACTGACATGACAGAAGGTAGTGGTAAATGGCATTCATTCAGAAGAAAGAAAGGTAAGTAGTGGAATACCTCAAGGGTTGATGTGGAAGCTGATTTTGTTCAACATTGTTGTGAGTGATATTTCTGAAAGGTTAGATGGAAAACTTTGCCTTTTTGTGAATAAGATGAAGATCTGTAACAGAGTGAACAACCCAGAGAGAGTAGGAGAAATGAGAATTTATCTTCCAAAACTAGAGGTCTGCTCGGATGCTTGGCAATTAACCTTTAATTCAAAGAAGTAGGTGATGCATTTGGGATGCAAAAACCCAAAGAAACTGTATGTAATAGAAGGGAAGAGGCTGATAAGCATCGACCAGGAGAGATTCCTTAGGGTGATAGTCTCTCACAATCTAAAGGCAGCGAAACATGACAAGGTGGTGGCTAAAGCTAGAAGAATGCTAGGCTGCATAGTGAGGGGCTTAACAAGCAGAAGGAGGAGATCCTAATGCCCCTATAGGGGATGTTGGTGAAGCCTGACTTGCAGTACTGTGTTTGGATAAAGAGGAAAACAACCAAAATGATAAGAGGTCTCTCTCAGAAGACATACGAGTAGATACTGGAGGTGCTAAATATATATAACCTAGAGGGGATATGACACAGACCTTTAAATACTTGAAAGGAATTATTAAACAAACATGACGCTAAAGGGAGGCAGAGTCAAAAGAAACATCAGGAAATATGTTTTCATGGAAAGGGTGGAGGATGCCTGGAATACCCTGCCAAAAGGTGGAAGCAAAAACGGTACTGGAATTTAAAAATGAGAGGAAGGAGTAGCCTCCTGGTTAGTGCAGTAGGCTGAGACCCTGGGAATTGGGTTCAGTTCCCATTACAGCTCCTTATGTCACTGGGCAAGTCACATAACTCTTCATTACCCCAGGTACAAAACCTTGGATTGTCAGCCTACTAGGACAGAGAAAGTATCTGCATAGAATAAATGTAAACCACTTTGGTTGTACCACAGAAGGGTGGTATATCAAACCTATGACCCTAACATCAGATACTCAATGCCAGGACATGTGCAAATCCTGGCACTGAATACCCAGGTATGTGTGCTGATCCAGGAGTTAACCAGACCAATACCCAGTTAGCTCAGCATATAAGATAGGACAGACTTTTTTTTTCTGTCCTATCTTTATGCACTCACTTAACCCCATTTACTAAGCTATACGGAAAGTGAGTGGGCTGTGTTGGCATTACTGCATGGCAGCTGCTAGCGTGGCTTAATATACAGGGGACTGATTATCGCTGCTAATCGTCTAATCTGCCTAAGCTCCGCTCTTGACTCACCTCTAACCTAGCTAGTAAAGGAATGGTCGGTTACTGGGGATATTTAGTGGCACTGCCCACTTGTGCCACTGAAGATCAGCACCATTTAGTTCAGCGATGTTTAACCAGGCAGGAGCCTCTCCTATCCAGTTAAACCCTTTTGAATATCAACCAATATGCTACTGACGTGTGCTGTAAAGCTGGGTTTGATAACTGATTACTGCAGCCTACAGAATTTGTACATCCGGGCAATTTTTTCATTGTTGTATCTGTGGCATTAATCCGTGGTACTGAGAGTGTCATGTTTACAGAGATGGAAGTTTTCAGCTGTTAATTTCCAAGAACTGAAATGCGAAACATAATCATACAGCAGCTGCTCTGAGTTCTGGATATTACAAAAGCATTTCAATGGAATAAGGAATATCTATTAATTAATATGATCTGGAAGTAGTGCCTTCCTGCATGGAAAAGCACAGCTGTGTAGCAGTTTCCTACTATGATAATTACTGTGGTTACACAAACATTTAAAAGGTAAGACCATATAAAGTTCTGACTCCAGTAGTGGCCAAGGCACAAAGGCTCTTTAAGAAAGAAGGCTTGTACAATGGAGGAAACTGGGAGTTTAGCTCCTGGCCCACCTACAGGTCCAGTGTTCAGGATATCACTAATCCAGCTTGGATCTTAAATTAAATGGATATAAATATATCTCCTGCATAATCATCAATTACTCAATATACTAGGATAAGTTACCTTGTAATAGTTATCATAAAATGATTGCCTACAAAGACTATTATGTCTATATTTAAATTACTTGTTATTTTGCAAAAAATAATCATAAATCAAAACATAATAAAAACATTTTTTCTATAATGGTACTCAGACTATCACTACATACCCTTCACGGGTCTGAATTAGTGTAACCATCACTGCGCCATGTGTGACTGACAATTCTTCTTCTATATCTTATAACATATCTACAATGCGCTAAACAGGATACAAATAATATCCAAATATGGCCCGAGGATGATATCCAATTAGTGCTCAACTTATCGTGTCCATCAGTGTGCAGCTTATAATGTCCATTAAAAAAATCTCTAAATCAAAAAATATTCACAAATGTCCAGTAAAAAAAAAAAACTCAAACACTGTTCAACGATGTCCAAACTTGATATTATATTGCTTTTTGATGCTGTTCTGTTCCTATTAATGCATAGTAAAATTCTCTAATGTTTCTTTAAAAACTCCAACTCCAGCTAATAGACTGAGACTTAATTCTCAAACCTTGATGTTACCATTCTACCAAAGCTGTTCATAAAAGTGGCCTTAGGGGGGGTCTTTTACTAAGCTGCGGTAGAGTTTTTAGCTCACGGTAGAAATCAGCTTGTTGGCAAACGCAAGGACGCCCATAGGAATATAATGGGTGTCTTGGTGTTTATTGCCAGCTAATTTTTACCATGAGCTAAAAACGCTACCACTGATTAGTAAAAGACTCCCTTAGCCTTTAGTTTCATACTCATCAGAGATTACTCAGGGCTTGTCCAACCATTAGCACATTTAAACCACATTTTTCATAGGGTCTTTCTGTGATGCTGATTGTTACATTTAATTATCAAACTCTTGTGGGGGGGGGGCACTGCAGGATAGGTGACAGGAAAGTTAATTGAGAGTGAAGGCTTGGCTAGGGCCAGTGGCGTACCTAGGGGGGCTGACACCCGGGGCGGATCGCCGATGCGCCCCGCCCCCCGGGTGCAGCGCCCCCCCCGGAACAGCGCGACTCCCCCCCCCGGCGAAAGAACCCCCGATCCCCCAGCAAAAGAACCCCCCCCCGGGTGCACGCCGCTGGGGGGGGGGGGTGCTGCACGCCTGCCAGCTCTTCGTTTTCATGTTCCCTCTGCCCCGGAACAGGAAATAACCTGTTCCGGGGCAAAGGGAGCATGAAAATGAAGAGCCGACAGGCGCGCGGCACCCCCCCCCCAGCGGCGTGCACCCGGGGCGGACCGCCCCCACTTGGTACGCCACTGGCTAGGGCACTTTATACACTTACATTGACTCTGGATATCCTGCAACCAGACCTGGTCTGGGTAACAAGAACTTGAACTGAGAAGCAGGAGACTACGACTCAATGACAAATTAGGCCTGTATGAAGGGATTTGACTTGATGGCACAGTGGTGATGGTCTGTCTGTATTAGTATGTTTTTATTTGCTTGATACATGTTTCACATGTTTTTTTGCTTGATACGTGTTTCACATGTTTTTTTTTTTGTTTGTAAACTGGTTCAAGTTTTTGCAATAGAGGTGATTAATAAATGTAAATCAATAAAACATACAGAAGGCAACTCCAGTAGTTGAAAATTAAGCCAGTGCCAGGCAGATCTCTATAGTCTGTGCCCTAAAAATGGCAAGGACAGTTCAAGACTCAGTATACATAAGTATACAGCTTTTTTGCTGTCCTAACTTTAGTTGGTTAAGTGCCACTAAAATCAGCGATTAGGCAGGCACAAGTGATTTAACCAGTCAGGATACACGCCTGCTCCATTAAATTGCTTTGAATATTGACTGGTGTATTTTTCCCCAATGTTCCTGCTTGTTAAAAATTTCTTTGGAGGGGGAAACACATCTCTGAAATTGGATGTCTGATCAATGATTTGTGCCAGAATGTCAAGGATGAGAAAAGCTCTTACCGTAGCTAGGTTATCACATCGGTCTTGAGTGCTGCTGTCAAATGAAAGCAGCTTTGGTGCATCAGTAGCCTATGGCTTCAGTTATTGTTTCCTATTTCTACAAGCAGACTGTTGGGATCATCTAATTTGTTCATTTTCTCTTCCTGCTTTTTGCAAGTCTACCTGATTTCTAGTTTTATCTTCATTTCCCTCTGTATTTGTTCTTAAATTCTGTTCTTCTTTATAGACTTCCTTACTTTTATTGGGAAATTATTCCACTACTCTTTCTGAAATGAAATTCTTTGCTTCTTCTGAGTCTACTCCCTTCTATTTTCATATTCTTTCAGAATTCTTCCCTGCTCTAAAGTAGGTGGAAATGTGTGAATGTACCTTTCACATGTATTTTGTACAATATGGGCCAGATTCTATATAGAGTGCCTAGAGATCTGCACCAAAATCCAGGTGTATTCTATAACAACGCACGTAACTTAAGTGGCTTAACAAGCCAATCAGAGTATTTAACAGCGCTTAACAAGCAACAATGAGCACTAATTGGCAATAATGTGGAGGAGGAGTGGAGGAGTGGCCTAGTGGTTAGAGCACTGGTCTTGCAATCCAGACATGGCCAGTTCAAATCCCACTGCTGCTCCTTGTGATCTTGGGCAAGTCACTTAACCCTCCATTGCCTCAGGTACAGACTTAGATTGTGAGTCCTCCTGGGACAGCGAAATATCCAGAGTACCAGAATGTAACTCACCTTGAACTACTACTGAAAAAGGTGTGAGCAAAATCTAAATAAATAATAATAATAATGAATAGAATTTACATGCACAACTCTCTAAGCATATTCTGTAATGAACTGTGCTATATTCTAACGCATGCAGTTCAAAAAGGGTGTGGCTATGGGCAGACAAATGGGTATTCCATATTTATGCGCATAGTTATAGAATATGGCCCAGTGCACGTAAATCTATGTGCATGGATTTATGCCACATATTCACTGGTGTAAATGGATGCACGTAGTTTTAAGTGCTGAGGCATAAACTAAGCGTATTCTATATACCACGCCTAAATCTAGGCACCACTTATAGAATAAGCTTAGGTGGAATTGTTTACCGCGTGGATTTTTTAGGCGCCATATGTAGAATCTGACCCTACGCGGGTAATATTATAAGGACGGCACAAAGATTTAGCCATAAAGAAGATATGGCATTGACCAGAATACCAGGGTTTGAGTAGTAGCCTAGTGGCTAGTGCAGTAGCCTGTAAACCAGTGGACTAAGTTCAATTCCTACCTCAGCTCTCTTGGAGAGGGTGGTTGATGCTTGGAATGCCCTCCTGAGGGAGGTGGTGGAGAAAAAAACGGTAGCAGAATTCAAAAAGGCGTGGGATGAAAACTTAAAGGGTTGCATATGTGTTTGCACGTCAAGTGGCACTTGGATAGCAACTCCGGTTGTGTCAACTAAGGCCGGTGCTGATCTGAGTGCCACATATAGCAATCCAGTTTAGGATGGGCTGAAGAGAGTTTCGATGAAAACTCCAGTAATTTGGAATGTGAGGACAGTGCCAGGCAGTCTTTTACAGTCTGTGTTCCGCAAATGAGAAGACTGATTCAGATAGGCTGGAGTGGACTTTGATGACAGTTCCAGTGGTTGGAACATAAGAACCGAGCCAGGTGGACTTCTATGGTCTATGTCCCAGAAGCAACAAAAAAAAGACCATGATCAAGTATCATACAACCTTGTAAATGTAATTGAATCAATGTAATCTCTAACAACTGTTAAATGTAAGCCACATTGAACTGAAACTAATTTTTGGATAATTGTGGGATACAAGTACAAATAAATAAAATAAATAAAACTAAAATAAATAAATAATATCACATTAATTGTTGATTTAATCTTGAATTGATAATGAATGTGACTGTTGGGCAGACTGGATAGACCATTCCTCTGACCTGTACATGCCCCGCTCAGGTCCACACCCCTTGAAGTTGCGTGTGATAGATTTTGCATTCACCATTAACAGAATATCAACTAATGGCAGTTATTCATGTAACTGCTAATTAGCGCCAATCAACACCAATTATAGTCAATAATTGTTAATGCCAATTAGAATATAATTAAACAATTAATTTGCACATGTAACTGACACTGTTCTCTAACTTGTGCTTGTAATGTTGTGTGTCCTGCGTAAAATTGTGCACACATTATAGAATGGGGGGGGGCGATAAGTGCCAATATTCTGGCCAAGTGCTAGCCTATAAAATGGTGGCCACATGCAATGGCATAGCTTGAAGGTGATATCTCAAAAATATATACTGTGGGAAATCAAACTGGAATACCATCAATCCTACAAATTATTACCAACTTGTATATAAAGCAATTATTCTCTCACAGTTTCCATAAAGATATATTTATATATTAAACAATAGAAACCTCAAAACTTCCCAGTGAGGAAAATTCAATAATGAATACCTGTACCCCTAATGGATACACCTCAACTGTGCATGGAGCAAAGTATTATCATTGGTTTCTAAATCATATGAGGGGGAAAAAAGAACTAATATAAGAAACTCCTTCATAAGGAGAAAAAACAAAAATTCCCCTCAATTCTCAATTTGAAACTCTGAGAGAAAGTGCTTAACTGAACTGTAATAGCAATTTTAAAATCTCAAAAGCATTCAACAGACCTATATCAAAAAACATATCAAAGAATGGTGCACCAATTAGTACTTATCCGACAAAAGAATATGGACTTTAAAATCCCATGCCATTTTCTGTTGACTTTCAACGATGTCACCATCTACTCTGTGCTGCCTAAATTAACAAGAGTGCCTTGTTTCGCTGGAGCTCGTTGTTTTAGGAAGAAATGCGATTTAAAAACCAATGATAACATCATGCTCCAAGCACAGTTGAGGTGTATCCAGTAGGGGTACAGGTATTCATTACTGAATTTTCCTCACTGGGAAGTTTTGAGGTTTCTATTGTTTAATATATAAATATATCTTTAAGAAAACTATGAGAGAATAATTGCTTTATATACAAGCTGGTAATAATTTGCAGCACTGATAGTTTGAAGGTGAGCATACCTGGCTGGGATCTGGGTGGAACATGGATAAGATGAACAAATACACATATACATTTAGAATGCTATAATTTATGCACTTTTGAAGTACAGGAATGACTTTTTGCAAATAAAAATTGCTACTGGTTAGAGACTCTTCATGCCATAGAGATCAGTAGGTGTGTAAGTTGATTTTCAGATTCTTCATTTGTTATTTGCTTACATGGGCAGGACACAGATGTGTCTCTCACTTACGTGGGTAACTTACAGGATACTGTAGATGCTGCGATGATGTATACTACCCCGTAATTCTATAAGTCACCAAAATTTGCATGCACAAAATAATTGAATAACGATCCAATTAGTGCCAATAATTGTCTTTTCAACAAGCGATTGTTGGGACTAATTGGGGAGGGGTACAGGTTGGAGAGTACCATAGACACCAGGGAACTGTATTTTAAGTTTGGGGGGGGGAGAGAGAGAGGCACCTCTGGACACCAAAGAATTTATTTTAAATATCAACGTCAGGAGGTTTTGGTTGGGGGTGTTTTTTTTTTTGGGGGGGGGGGGGGGGAATCAGAGGGTTGGTGATGGAAGGCTATTATCTTTTCTGCCCCATGCAGAGAGGGAACCAGCCCTTCTACATTGCCTCAGACCTGGAACTAATTTTCTCATGTTGTGCCGGATCAAGGCGGAATAGCTAATGTCATTCTTAAAAGTGATTTCAATACTCTGTGTGATGACGGTCACCATGTGAGCTAACCGTTCCTGCATCACAGGCCTAGAACACCTCACAGTAAATACACGCTGCCTCCGGTAATTTTCTGCATCAGCCCTCAGTCCACTATCCAGATGATTATTTAGATAAAGTTAGGATGGCAAAAATTCCTGTCCTAATATTATCTGAGTAGATGTCCAGCTAACGATCTGAATATTGCTGATACCCTGATGAGTGCCAGCGACTGCACTATAACCAGATATTCAGTACCAATATCTGGGTACAGCAGTGGCGTACCAAGGGGGGGGGGGGGGGGGGGGCGGTCCGCCCCGGGTGCACGCTGCTGGGGGGGTGCCGCAGCGCGTGCCTGTCTGCTCCCAGTTCACTACGCTCGCTAAATTCTCTCGTTCGCTGCAGCTCCCTCCTTCTGCCCCGGAACAGGTTACTTCCTGTTCCGGGGCAGAGGGAGAGAGCTGCAGCGAACGAGAGAATTAAGCAAGCGTAGCGAACTGGGAGCAGACAGGCGCGTGCTGCGGCACCCCCCCCCCCCCAGCGGCATGCACCCGGGGGGTGGGTGTCATTTCGCAGGGGGGGGCGCATCAGCGATCCGCCCCGGGTGCCGTCGAGGCTAGGAACGCCACTGGGGTACAGCCCAGTGCTGAAAATCCAGGCATAAAAAGCCCAAAGCGGTTGGAGTTTCAAAAACCAAGAACTACAGCAGGTTGAATATTGTTTTGTGCTCCACCTTGGAAAGTCTGTTGACTGGATTTCATGGAATATAAATTGTTTAAACTAGTTATATATAAAAGTACCTATGACTATGCACCTGCCCGCAGTATTTTGAAAATTGCTCTCTACAGCCACAATGCTTCATCATTATGCATTTACCTTCTATATGGGAAAGGGAAATGGGACTTGATATACCCCCTTTCTGAGGTTTTTGCAACTACATTCAAAGCGGTTTACATATATTCAGATACTTATTTTTTTTTTTTTTTTTTTTTTTTCAAGATTTTTTTTATTGATTTTAGTACAATGTAAATAGTACATAACATTAACCAAAAGAAATAAAGATGCATTATGGAGATATATAATGGATTATAGTGTGCCAAGGAATTATATAATTATAGTTATAATAGTAATCTAAGATAGGTAGTTATCATTTATGTAGTTTCATTTGTAATGGAATCAAGATAGGAAGCAATTGGAGACCATACAGTATTTGTTTTAATTATTGATCCTGTGAATGTGGCGGAAGCCAATTCTAGCTTGTGGTACATTAGAACAGATTGCCACCAGAAATGTTCATTTAACACTGAAGAGGTTTTCCAATTATTTAGAATCATACGTTGTGCTATAGTAACTAATATGTCAAACAATTTGTAATTATTGGGAGACAACGTGAATTCTGGAGAACAGGATTTCAAAATTATTAATGAAGAAGTTAGTGGAATATCTGAATCAAATATTTTACTAATGATGGTCCATATTGCTTTCCAAAATTTTTGAATATGAGGGCAATCAAATAACATGTGCAGTAATGTTCCACATGTTCCATTACAATGCCAGCATAGGTTTGTGGGGGTTAGACGTGCAGAGTGTAATTTCCTCGGTGTCCACACAGATCTATGGTACAGGAAATACATTGATTGTAATATGTTAGCAGATGGTAATGGTTTGATGAGAGAGAGCCATAGTTTATCTTTAATGTGTTCAGGAACTAATATATGTATGTCATTCTCCCAAGTTTGTATTAGCGTGTTGTGTTTTTTATAGATGGAAGACAAGAATAGTTTGTATAATGCGGATGCTACATGTCCTGTGTGAAGTAGAGTCTCACAAAGTTGGAATATTGTGGGAGTTGAAGGAGAAGGAATTTTCTTTTTTTTACTAAATGATTTTATACATTGTGATATTTGTAGCCATCTGTAATATTGTGAAGAAGGAATATTATATTTAGTTTGGAGATCTGAGAATGAATTAATGGATTTTTCTTTGCTGTTATATATATCTTTGAGATACCAAATGTTACAATCAGACCATATTTTCCAATAAAAAGGTTTGTTATCTATAAGAAAATCTGGATTATACCATAGTGAGGAATGTAGAGATTTATTAAGTGGATGCTCAAGGATACCGTCTAGGTGTAAAAGGCATATTTTGGTGTTAGTGATGATTATATTTTCTTTTTGTGATGCACTTAATGTAGATGTAAGAAGATGGGGAAGGTGAAAAGGTTGAACTATATTTTGTTCTATCGATAGCCAAGTAGGAGTATAATCAGTGTTAGTAGAAAACCATTGACATCCCTGCTGAGCTATGAAGGCTTTATGATAAAGCATAAAGTCTGGAAAAAGGATACCAAATTTTTCTTTTGGGGCTTTGAGTTTTTTTAATGAAATTCTGGATTGTTTAGATTTCCATAAGAAAGATGTTAGGAGTGTGTCTATTTGTTTGTAAAATGATGAATGAAATAATACAGGTATCATGCTGAGTATGTAATTGATTTTAGGCATTACCATCATTTTGATTGTTTCAATTCTTCCCCACCAAGAAATATTTAAGGGGTGCCATGATAAAAGAAGGTTTTTGAGAAAGGTCAATATGTTATTACAGTTAAATTTGATAGTGTCATGTATTGAGGAGTAGAGATCGATACCAAGATATCTAATTGATTTATTAGACCAGGATAGTTTGAAGGGATCAATCAAGTCTTTTGACATGAGAATGTTGAGTGGAAGGACTTCAGATTTGGATTGATTGATTTTGTAACCTGAGACAGCTGAGAAGTTATTAATGAGTGAAAGTAATGCCGGTATGGAAGAGGATGGATTGGTGATATAAATAAGAATATCATCAGCATATGCTGATAATTTGTACTGTTTACTTTTGTATGATATACCGGTAATGTCAGGTTTTTCTTTTATTGCAATTAAGAGAGGTTCCAATACTAAGTTAAACAGGAACGGAGAAAGTGGACAACCCTGTCGGGTTCCTCGACCCATTGTGAAGGATCCCGACAGGGTATTATTTGCTATAATTTTTGCAGATGGGTTAGTATATAGTACTCTGACTTTATCGATGTAGTTATCAGGGGCTCCAAACCATTTAAGCACTGCAAATAAGAATTGCCATTCGACCCTGTCGAATGCCTTCTCTGCGTCTAGAGACATGGCCATGGCAGGGACAGGACAAGTTTTCGCTATTTGGGAAATGTGAAAGAATAGTCTTGAGTTATCTGTGATGAGCCTGTTTGGCATAAATCCAACTTGCGAGGGAGATATTATTTTTCCAATTATTTTTTTTAATCTATTAGAGAGAATTTTGGCAAATATTTTATAATCCGAATTAAGAAGAGATATTGGTCTATAATTTTGGACTAGTTGGGGATCCTTATTTGGTTTGGGTATTACTGTTATTACAGCCTCAGAGAAATGATTGAAACTAGTTTCATTGGGAGATAAATTATTGAATAGACTCAGCAGATTCGGCGATAGAGAGTTTTTGAGAATCTTATACATTTCAACTGGGTATCCATCTGGTCCTGGGGCTTTTCCAGATGGGAGATCAGATAATGCGATCAGTAGTTCCTTCAATTCAATCGAATTAGATAATAAATTACTATCAGCTTGTGACCATTTAGGATGAGATAAAGGAGAGAGGAAAGCTTCTATTTCTTTTGAATCTCCAGTAAATTCAGATTGATATAGTTTTTGATAGAATTCAGAGAATGTCTGTAGGATATCCGGGGTAATAGTTGTTACTTTATTTTTATTATTTTTAATTGATGGTATTTGAATTTTGATACGTTTACGCTTAAGGTAATTGGCAAGAAGTTTACTGCTTTTATTACTTTCAAGATAGAATCTGGATTTGGTCTGAAAGATTTCTTCTCTAGCAAGACTAGTGCACAATTTATTATAAGCATATTTTAATTTATAAATAGAGTTTAGAAGATTCTGATCTGGATTTAGGAGATATTTTTGTTCGTAGTCCTTTAGCTCAGTTTCCATATTTTTAATAAGAGTATTTTGTTGTTTTTTAATATGAGCTGATATTGAGATGAATTCTCCTCGCAGGGTAGCTTTAAATGACTCCCAGATGGTGATTGGGGCAGCTGTACCCGGAGGATTAAATTTAAAGAATTCTGATATGAAAGATTCTAACCGGGATTTGATAGACTCGTCTCTCAAAATCTGAGAGTTAAGTCTCCAAATTGGTGATTTTGATGTTTGTGCATTTGAAAATGCTATGTGAAGAGAGATGGGAGAATGATCTGATATGACTCTAGCGTGTATAGCAGATTTTAAGACTTGCGGTAAGAGAGTAGCTGAGAGGAGAAAATAATCTATTCTTGAAAAGCTATTATGTGGTAGTGAGTGGAAAGTAAACTCTTTGGTGTCGGGATGGAAAATTCTCCATGGATCAACCAAGTTGAATTGTGTCAAGAGGGATTTTAAAGTCTGAGCAGCTTTTGTCTCAATTTTTTTTGCTGAGGAGTGTTTATCCATCCAAACATCTAGTGGAAGATTAAAATCTCCTGAGAAGCATATAGGCATTACTTTAAAGGACGATATATTTTTAAAAAGGGAGGAGAAGAATTCTGGAGAATCACAATTTGGTGCATATATGTTAACTAACAGTAAGGGTTGAGACGCAATTTCTACATGTGCAATTATCCATCTGCCTTGATTATCTACAGCCTTTTCTACTACAGTTACCTGTGTATCCTTAGAGAAAAGGATTGATACACCATTTTTCCTTCCAACAGATGGAGCATCTATTATATTAGATATCCACTTGTATGGAGTAAGCAGATGTGTAAGATCAGTTACATGAGTTTCTTGTATAAAAATGATAGAAGGTTTTAATTTCTTTAGGTGTGTAAACACTTTTTTCCGCTTTACTGGATGTCTCAAGCCATTTACATTCCAAGATATTAAAGAGATAGCTGGAGTTGGAGGAGTGTTAGATGTTAAAGAGGTCATATTTCAAAGATTTATAATTTTCAGTATTATTGATTGAGGGAAATTCAGAAACAAGAGCGAGTGTATAATTCCTTGGCACAGAGAAAGAACAGAAAAACTTACTATGAAAGCCAATAACAACTAGGCTTCTACAAAATACAAAAAAATTAAGCATAAACCATAATTTGATGAAAAAGACCATGGTGCTGGTTCCCGTGATAGGGACATCTAAGAGTCCTGTCCCCGCTCAGAGAGATCAAGAAGGGGATAAGTGATATATTGTAATATGGAATAACGCACTTGGTTATTTAAATTACATTATGAGTTAATAACAAGAGAAAACATTGCCATATTTCAAAAATGTAAATATGGGTTTTAACAGGTATGTAACAATATATTTGGTAACAAGATATCTGTTGCTGTAATTCTAGGGATAGAATCTAAGATAAGAAAGTATTTTAGTTAGGAATATATTGGATGAGTATACATTAGTTGATGAGAATACTTTAGTTGACAGTATGTAGAGTGAGATATAGCCATTGCTTTTTCCCTTTTTTTTTAACTAATGTTTATAAATGAGATGGTCACTCATGGAAGTTCCATTGTCATTATACTATATCTTCTTGTCATTTCTGAGATTTGTGTCTATATAATGTCATATTTCTGACACCAGAAAGGTAAAAGAGTCTGAGATAAGAATATATATTAGATAGAAGATATACAAGATGAGAGTGTGTGAGTTGAGATGAAATATATATCAGTATGTTTGATAAAACATTTACCATTGTTTTCAAAGAGAAAAAAAAAAATCTGAAATAAGAGTTTACATTATGAGAGAAAATAGAATATTTAGTTATATATAAACTGAGATAAAAGTATTTCCCCCCCCCCCCCTTTTTTTTTTTTCAGATACTTATTTTGTACCAGGGGCAATGGAGGGTTAAGTGACTTGCCCAGAGTCACAAGGAGCTGCAGTGGGAATCAAACTCAGTTCCCCAGAATCAAAGTCCACTGCACTAACCACTAGGCTACTCCTCCACAATGGAAGTTGTAACAGTTTTTAATTTTCAGCACAGGGTGTGCCAGAACTTAGGGACGAGCAAGACCTTCCCTTTACCTTTTGCACTGGGAAAAAGAGTTCGGACAAGCCTGATCCATATTCTGCCTTCAAAGAGCACCTGAGCACAGTGAGGACCAATACTTCTCTTATTCCAGTCAGAGTGAGAAGCCAGAATATTATGGGATCAGTATTCAAATCAAATTTAACCAGGCAGGACAGGCTCCTGTCCAGTTACATCGCCTGTGTAGGGCTAACCACTGATATTCAGTGGTACTTAACCTGATTAGTGCTACCTAAGCCGAAAAATGCTACTCAGTATGTGGTCTGGGGTTGGAATTGGCCAAATCGGTCTGCATAAATAGCAGTCCTATCTTTGACCAGTTTAACTTAACCCAGCGGTTCCCAAACTGTGCGCTGCGGTACCCTGGTGCGGCGTAGCGAACTCTCAGGGGCACCGCAGCAAATCCTGACCTCCCTGCCGCAGCCCAGAATTCAGCATCACTCCCTACTTTCCCATCCTTAGGGTGCAGAATCTGCTGCTTCCTCCTTCTTCCTCCACTGCCGCTGCAGCTTGCAGCTTACATTTTTGGGCTGCCCACGATTCTCACAGGTACTGTGGGCACTTCCCTCTGCCATGTCAGGCCCTCGCAACAGGAAATTGCATCAGAGAGGGCTGGACGCGACAGAGGGAAGGACCCAGAGTGCTTGTGTGAATCGCAGACAGCTCGAAAATGTAACCTGCAAGCACTGCAGCAGTGGTGAGGGAAGAAGGAAGCGGCAGAGATCCTGGATCTGTAGGAAGGAGGGTAGCCAGCTAAATGCACAAGACTGAAAGTTCTCTGGGGAGATTAAAAAGACTCCGACTGCTTTTAAACTCCAATGTGACCTGAAAATGTACGCCCTTCTCTTCAGCTGCCAGGTTTGTAGCTTGTGTTTTATTAGACTCTAAGCTCAGTATTGAAGCTCAGGTACTGGGAACCACACTTTTAGCTACCAGTGAAAAAGGGTTTAAAAAATAACAAACGTGGACCGGTGTCTGCAGAATGCATCAGCTCATTAAGTCTGAGTGTAAGTAAATCTTTGAACTGGCTCTCAGTTGTCTTGCCTCTATGTAGTTCATGAGCCCTTGTGTCCCGTTGAAGTGCTGGGGTCAGCAGTGGAGACCGGCCCTCCTGGCGGACAGCCGAACACCCCCAAGTCTTCACCTGCGGCGACCACTGTTCCCCGGGGGTTGAGCTCCCAGGTGCGAGCGGCCAACAGGACTTCTGGAATCCTGGGGCTGGTGGACTGTGGACCGCAGGCAGAGCGGAGGCTAGAGGACTGGGCAGGCAGCAAACGAGCGTAGTCAGGATACTTGCAGAGGTCAGGTTGGGCAGCGAGCACAACGTAGTCGGGATACCTGCAGAAGTCAGGGCAGGCAGCAAGCACAACGTAGTCAGAATACTTGCAGAAGTCAGGTCAGATCAGGTCAGGTCAGGCACGAGTAAGATCAGGATACAACGCACTGGAGCTTAGTCCCTCTACACATGTAGAAGCCGAAGCAATGTGAGTGAGGACCGCTGTCCCTTAAATAGCTCTCCTTATTCCGAGCATGTGAATCAGCTGACAGGACTAGCGAGACGCGGGGACCCCGCGCTGACGTCAGAGGCCTGTCTCCCTCGGATAGGTCCACTGGCGAGCGGAGGAGGAGCTGCGCTGACACCGGCCAACCCGAACGGAGAGGCGGGGCAAAGTTCCCGCTCGGCCCCTTCCCTGGCCGAGACGGCCTCCAGGGAACGCCGCCACCATCTTGCTGGCGAAGTGGAGTGGCTGGTGATCCAGCCCAGCGGAATTGCCGACGATCCGAGCGACGGCGGGCCCGGCCGGTCCTAAGCGCGAGGCGACAGGCATGCCGCCCCGCGCTCCTGAATCCGAAAGCGGGCCGCACCGGCCCGTCCAGCAGCAGTAGAAGACATGGTCATGGTAAGGGACGCGACACCAGTATTCCAAGTTATGTTAAAAAATCTTGGTAGTGGCCTTTGAGACTGAGGCTGTTCACCACACTTCTTCAGCTGTTATCTCATGTACACCATCACAATCTTTGCCACAAGCCTGCCTAGTCATGCTGGCATCTAGGAAACTGCACTTCATAAGCAGCACCCCAGGAACACTTTCAGCCCTCTGGAGGTTCCTGCTACTTCAGACTAGCTCCTAATCTTTTAGCCTTCAGAAAACTATTGAAAGCATCATGCTTTAAAGCCGAAATATGGTTTACCTTATGAGCATCACTCCCTGGCCCTTAGGGAAGGCAGAGTTTGATGCACATATGGGAAGAGGGGGTCTGCAGGGAATGGAGAGGTGTGCTAGAATTATGAGAGGACAGGGAATGGTGTGCTGTAGGGAATGGGGAGGTGTGATGGATTTATAGGAGGAGAGGGGCTGCAGGGAATGGTGTACTGGACTTTATGGGAGGAGGGGGTCTGCATGGAATGGAGAGGTGTGCTGGAATTATGGGAAGAGAGGGGCTGCAGGGAATGGTGTGCTGGACTTTATGGGAGGAGGGGGGCTGCAGGGAATGGGGATGTGTGATGGAATTATAGGAGGAGAAAGGCTGCAAGGAATGGTGTGCTGGACTTTCCGGGAAAAGGGGATCTGCAGGGAAGGGAGAGGTGTGCTAGACTTTGTGGGAGGAGAAGGGCTGCAGGGAATGGTGTGCTGGACTTTGTGGAGGAGGGGGTCTGCAGGGAAGGGAGAGGTGTGCTAGACTTTGTGGGAGGAGAGGAGCTGCAGGGAATGGTGTGCTGGACTTTGTGGGAGGAGGAGGAGGGGCTGCAGAGAATGGAGAGATGTGCTGAATTTTCAGGGAGGAGAGGTGTGCTGGAGTAAGATAAGGGGGGCTGCAGGGAAAGGGAGACCTATGTGGTGGAGGGGGTGGAGACCTATGTGGTGGAGAGAGTAGAGACAGGGACTGTCCTTCTTTGTTAAATTGTACAGCGTTGCGTAACCCTAGCAGCGCTTTAGAAATTTAAATAGTAGTAGTAGTAGTAGTAGACCTATGTGGCGGGGGGGGGGGGGGGGGGGAGGGGCGCAAAAAATTGCACAGAGACTCAGAGTGCCGTGAACGGAAAATTTTAGGAAATATTGACTTAACCAGTTAAGGCTGAATATTGGTACGTAGTACCTGAATGTAACTCACCTTGAGCTACTACTGAAAAAGGTGTGAGCAAAATCTAAATAAATACATATATCCGAATATTCAATGCTAGTGTCTAGACATGGCCTGACATTGAGGGCTGATATTGAGACCATGAGAGGAAGCCCAGCTAACTCCTGTGGTCAGCGGAGAATCTAGAAATTCAATGCCAAAGCTGTATCTGGCATTCAATTTCTAAGGGTTTTTTTTTGGCTGCTAAAACTTAGCCGGTTAAGCCGATATTTATTGGCTAACCGGTTAAGTTATAGTGGCCAAAGATAGACCTGCTATTTATGTGGATCTATCTGGCCACTAAACTTTGCTGGTCAGTCAATGAATACTGGCGCTAACCGGTTATGTTGTGCGACATTGCCAATGACTGGGCAAGGCGCTAAGCAGTAATATTCAGCGGAGATAGCCGGCTATCTCATGCTGAATATTAGCACTTAGCCAACTATTTAACCGGCCATGAGTCATTCCTGGCCGGTTAAATAGTTTTAAATATCAGTCAGTGAATGTTCAGGCATAAAGGGGGAAATTCTATATATGGCGCCTATAAAATTGGTGCTGAAATCAGTGCCAACAAAGCATATTCTATAATCAGCGCCTAGATTTAGGTATGGTATAGAGAATACGCTTAGTTGATATCTCAGCACCTAAAACTACACGCATCCATTTACACCAATGAAAACGTGGTGTAAATCCCGGTGCATAGATTTATGCGCACTGGGCCATATTCTATAACTACCGTGTAAATTTCAGAATGCCCACAAATGCCCATTTCCCCACCCATAACCATACCCCTTTTTGCTTGCACACATTAGAAGTTCAGCATACTTCGTTACAGAATAGGCTCAGTGAGTTGTGCGTGAAAATTGTAATTAGTGCCAATTAGTGCTTGACACAAAACACTTAGCTACCTGCCTGGGGTTACCCCGCAGACACTTAGAGGGTCTATCCCCAGCATAGCTCAGGTCCACCTGCTGCTTGCGTTCTACACTAACACCCTCCTCCCACTGACTGGGTCACAACCGTCTCTGGGCGAGTCTCCCACTCTCAAATTATTCCCAGTGATTTCTAGGTTACTGGAGGCCACACACCCAATGGTTCCCCAGTTCCGAGAAAGCACCCACAGAGCCAACACACAAACCACCAGGATTCTTTATCAGTCCAGACAAGCAGAGGCAATAAACTAAAAGGAATGTTAATTGTCTGAAAATAAATTAGAACAATGAACAGAAAAAGTGCAATCAGCAGAATAATAATAGGTAACTGAAATATGGATCAATTTTAATACAAACTAAACATTTGTTTATTATCTAAGTAGTACCTAGGGAGATCAGGACATATAGCTGCTCACCAGTTATCAAATACAACTGTTTTATAGGGCATCAGCAAAGAGGTCTCTCTCTCTCTTCTCCCGGGCTGAAAATGAACAAAAAACTAGTAACGTTTAGCTTCAAACTCCAGGCCAATCAAAGGCCAGAACAAGTTTGAAAGTATACTGCAGTCTGCCTTTCCAAAAGGCTTAAACAAAGAAAACAGCCTTGGTTCTGCAGCAGCTCAGCAGCTTCAAAACTAGAGACCTGCACAGGAATGGGGTTCGCGGGGACAGAAGCAGTTCTACAGGGTTCCTGCGGAGATGAAAGCACTTCCTGTGGCATTCTCGTAGGGATGGAAACAACTCATAAGGGGTACCGGTGGAAGTGTAAGCTGCACCTGCATTAGCCTCTCATCTACCGAGTACCAAGTTCTTTGAATGCTGTCTCCTACTCCTTGCTTTAACAGCACAAATGTGAAAAGTCTTCTATAAAGGAGGTGGTAGAGACACAAATGATGATGGAATTCAAAAAGGCATGGGATGAACACAGAGGATCTTTAATTAGAAAATGGAAGTTATGGAAAACCTAATCTTAAATGGCTGCATGTTTGTGGATGTGTCAAGTGACGCTTAGATGGCTACTCTGGCTGTGATGAACTAGGGCCAATAATGGGCAGACTTGTATGGCTGAGTCTCATATATGGCAATCTGGTTTACGATGGGCTGGAAAGGCTTTAGACAGCAACTTCAGTGGCTTGAACATGAGGACAGTGCTGGACAGACTTTTACAGTCTGTGTCTCATAAATGAGAAGTCAAATAGACTGGAGTGGGCTTTGACGGCAACTCCAGCAGTTGGAACATAAGGATAGGGCTGTATAGACTTCTATGGTCTATGTCCCAGAAACCCCAAAGAAAGACCATAATCAAGTATATAATATCACACTCAGTGATTTAATCATGAATTGATAATGAGTGTGACTACTGGGCAGACTAGATGGACTGTTCAGGTCTTTATTTGCCATCACTTACTATGTTACTATTAATCATCTTTGCTCCAAGGCTGATGTGCAGACCTCAGCTCCGACGCAGGCACAAGCATCAGATGTCACCTGACCTACTAGTCATGCATTTGGTGACTTCTCAGCACACAGTGCCAGTGAATCAAAAACAAATCTTACATGTGCGCACCAGAGTGTTCCAAGTTCCATCTTCCATTCCTTCCTTGCCTGCATTGCTGTGGCTCAAATCCAGAGACAGACTGAGAGAGCTGCCCGAATTTTCTTTTATATACCATTAAATTCTTGCGGGGATTGGTGGGGATGGATAAGATTCTAGCAGGGATGGGCGGGGATGGGTAAGATTTCTGTCCCCATGCAACTCTCTATTCAAAACATAAACATGCACCACCTGCTGGCCAAACTAGGGAAATACATTTCAGGAAATATCCAATACACTTTACAGATTTAAAACACACTGTTCTGTCACAGTGCTCATTATTGCTTGTTAAGAGCTGTTATCATTTAAGATACGCACATTGTTATAGAATCAGCTTGGATTTCAGCGCAGATCTCTAGGCATGCTATATAGAATCTGGGGGAAAGCCAGCAGCAGTGAAAAAAAATTGCTATTTACCCGTATGAGATTAGATGTGCAAGGATCTACAAAATATCTAGCAATTCAATAAACATCTAACAATTCAACAAACCCAGAAAAAGCAAGGGTTCACTGAATCAACGAGAATCAGCTGTAATTCCACAGTGATTTTACAGGTTTCCTGAGGATATTTTATGAAGATGCATAAATCTAAATGGATTTTCAAAAAAAACAGTCTCCTTGAACTTCTGATCTAGGTGATGTGTTATAAAATTATCCTTCATATATCCCAGTGCTATTTTCTGTTCTCAGGGTAATAAAGAAGTGTGTTGAAACAGTAAAATTAGAGCATATTAGGCAAGGAAATGTAGAAATGAAAGCTCTGAAGAAACTGGAGAAATACTGTCATCCTGAAAAGAAAATGAAACATTTAGGACAGCTAAAATGCTATGCTAAAATATGCAAATAGCTCTCAGCTTTATACAACAAGATATAGAGCACACTGACTTTGTAAAACTAATTCACTGTGAGTATCTTTGAAGCTTAAATGCAAGACCCAGGAGAGTAAATAGTGTTTAATGTGAAATGCTGAAGACTTCAATGGCTCCTATAATGCACCTACAGAACAGCTCTCTTGTTGCTATATTTCCTATTAGAACTTGCTAGTGGAAAATGATTTTCTAGAAGTTTAGATAATCAAATATAACTGTTTCAATCCCAAAAGCAGTTCCTACATTTAAAAAGTGATGAATTTTACAGCAGCTCATAGTTTTCTTCAACTGTATCATTCATATACACTAGTCCTTGTGGGGAAGAAAGGGAAGGGATTTATCTCACACCTTTTTCAGTTGTAGCTCAAGGTGAAACTTTTTCAGGTACCCTAGGTATTTCCCTGTCCCTGGAAGATTCACAATCTAAGGAGCCCTTTTACTAAAGGGTGTTAGAATCTGGGCTCAGTGTACTTTTGATTCTAAGTAGTCTTTTGGTCCTGAGATATCACAG